>NC_056730.1:909856772-910524272 GCF_019279795.1 Protopterus annectens
AGTAGCTTATTATGGTGAGTATATAATAAGACAGTAGCATGTGGCAACCATCTGGAAATAGTCCTTTCCTCTTACCTTCATAGGAAACAAAAAGCTGATTAGCTTTCCTGAATACTCCATTTTTGTCTCGGTAATATCTGAACTGACTCTTGACATCAAGAAGTAATAAATAGTCTGGTGTAAGGTAAACTGAGACTACTTAGGCATAAAAGGTTAAGTTCTCAGAGAAATGCTGTCCATGTGATAAATGAGGTAGGGTTGACTCACCATGAGAGCTTGTAACTCAGATATTTCTCTGACTTCTGTTATAACATATTTAAGAACCTTGATTCAGTCTGATGAAGTGGTTCAAAAAGAAGGAAAATAAGTTCTCAAAGATAAGATCCTTGGGGAGACCTGCTTGACTCCTAGGTTGACAGATGCACAACACCCCTTTCAAAACTGTTTAACATGAGAATGGTTAGAAAAGGGGGATCAGAGGGCAAGCAAGCAGAAACTGCTGACAGATGAACCTTGACAGAGGAATAAAGAAGGCCAGAGGGTACAAACTCACACAATAATCAAGAGGCAGCTGGCTGTAAATAGGACTCTGATTGTTGAATTTTGCAGCAGCTAGGAAAATCTTTTCCAGTTGTGTACATGTGATTTTCTAGTAGAAGTTGTTTGCCTCCCTTAACACTTGATACATGTCCTCGGTAAAATGTTGCCTAAAAGATATCAAAATGTCACCATCCAGACAGTACTCTGAAGAGTTTTTCAGTTGGAATGTATCAAACAGCCCTTGTCTTGTGTGAGCAAATAGTCTGTGGGGAAGCCTGTAGTAATTGCCCTTAGCCGGGTTTCAAAAGAAGAGAGAACCATTCTTGCCTGGGTCAATGGGGGGGGGGGGGTCACCACCACAAATAGTTGGGAGTCACCTTATGCAACTTTAAAAGAACCCTGGATAGCTAAGCTTAGATACCAGACGACTACAGGCTTCTGAGTTTCCCAAAAAAACATAAGTTGCCTGTTTTTGCTTGATTATACGGTCTACTGCAAAGTTTATTGTGTTTTGCTTATTTAATACACTGTATTTTCATACTGTAAACTAAACTGCACAGTTTGCACTACATTTGTTTGCCTTACTGCACCTGTTAAGTCGTATTTTGTTGCTTTTTTACTGTTTGCACAGTTTTTTTTTATTTTGCTATTTTCACTGTTTGCAAAGTAATTGTTGCTACTTTTCACTGTTTTCAAAACATCTGTTTTCCCTTTCTTTAAATAACTGATTTGTTTGCTGTTTAAAACATTCTTTAGTGTCTAATTGCTGTTTTTATGTTGTTTCCCACCTAAATTAATGTAGCTAGAACCTGTAGAGAAGTCCAGATACAGGTTTGCTGCATCTGGGTCTGTTTGTTGCATTCTGAGCACATTTTCCAAGCTATCTTTGATTGGAGGGCCCCCCCCCCAACTCACCCCACCCTACATATCCGAAGAGCAGGTCATTAAAGCCTTGTCTAAGGCAAGAAACACAGCCTCTATGAGATCAGACAACATCTTGGGCAGTCCTCTTAAAAAAAAACTAAAACATGAACTAGCATCACCATTAAGTACCCTGTTCAATCACAGCCTTAACCATAGGCTTTATTCTTATAGAATGGAGAACAGCCACAGTTATTCCCCCTCCACAAAGGTGGCTTTGCAACAGACCCAGGGAATTATAGACCCATAAGTCTTACCAGCCTCATCTGTAAAGCCATGGAACGTATCATCATGGACCTCATCAGTAAATACATAGTCGACATCCAAACCCTGGATCTGACCCAATTTGGCTTTGTCATGGGCAGATCCTGCCTTTTAAACCTGGTGGATTTCCTCAAAAATGTGACCAGGGCCATTGATAATGGCAAATCTGTGCACATAGCATACCTCGACTTGGCAAAGGCCTTTGATGCAATCCCACACTCCGGCATTACTGATAAACTTAGCACACTGAATGTAAACCCCTTTGTTGTAAGATGGGTTGCCAACTGGCTCACAAACTGGTCACACACTATCAGAGTGGGTGACTCCATATCAGCCAGCAAACCTGTCACCAGTGAGGTGCCACAGGGGTCGGTGCTGGGCTCCCTACTGTTTTGTATGTACTTCTCAGAAGTCCAGGCCAAACCTTAAGGGGCTAACCAGGTTTGCAATGACCGCAAACTGGGTGCAATCAGTGAATCCCTAAATGATGTCGGTATACTTCAGAAGGGTTTTATGCATACCAACGACTGGTGTTGGTCACTGTCTCAAACTGAATGCAAAGAAATGCATAATAATTCATTTCGGTAAAAACAATTTCCTTTCACAGTATCAAATTAACAGCAATACCCTATGTACCTATGAAGTTGTAAGAGATCTGAGATCACAAGTAGACTGCAACCTTAACTTTGACCACCATGTGTCTGATGTGGTAAGGAAGGCTTTCGATGTAGCACACTTCATTAGCAAAAGCATTGCCTCTACAGCAAAGAAGGTTATATAAACTCTAGACTCATTACTAATCACATCCTAATTGAGTATAACTCCCCTTTCAGCATGTACCATTCAAAGCACCTGCAGCAGTTGGAGAGACTTCAGAGGTTTCCTAATCAAGAAGATCAAGGGACTCCAGCATGTGCCTTACACAGACCAGCTAAAGTCCCCGTCACTGTTATGCC
The DNA here is from genome assembly GCF_019279795.1 of Protopterus annectens. Lineage (NCBI taxonomy): Eukaryota > Metazoa > Chordata > Ceratodontiformes > Protopteridae > Protopterus > Protopterus annectens. The sequence goes on from NC_056730.1 coordinate 909,859,454, forward strand.
TGGCTTACAGAGCAATCTCCAAACCAAACGTAATGAATTTGCTGAACATCTGTAAATCAAATGGGTCTAGAGCTACCTGTTCCAGGGATTTAAATATGGCCTGTGACTTGAATAGGACATGCTGGAGGGACAGATGCGTCTCCCACCAACTGCCACGTCTTTGGAATAGGTTGCCAATTCATGTAAAGAAGAGCACCTCTACGACGCCCTTCAAAAAGAACCTGGACGGGTGGATGAGGCACCATAAATTCTTACTGGGGATAGTGCCCACAACCCTCCTGGACATGAGGTATTGACAAGACTATCTATGTTATTGTATTGTGATGAAATGGCTAGAATTGAAATTACCTCTGGGTTGATAGCCTATTAACCTCCTATAATCCTATGATCAAGTGGAAAGGCATATATGAAAATTCCACCCATGAAAAATGAGAATTCTTCTGTCTTCAGGGCGTATTTGCACTGAGCTGTAGAGCAGAATTTCTTTAGTTGTATGTTCTAAGAGGAGGCCAGCAGATCTAATTGACTTGTTTCACACAGATGGATCAGTTCTTGGATGACCCCAGGATGATTCCATTTGTGAGGTTCTGTCATAATCCGGATGAACTTGTCTGCAACCAAGTTTTGCCTTGATGAAATGTATGAAGCCTGAAGAGTCAAAATGAGCTGAGTTGCTATCTAGCATTCTAAAACAGCAAGTCTTTAAAGAGGGTATGATCTGGTACACTCATGAATGTTTGTGTACCACATCACTGTGGTGTAGTCAATGAAGTTGCAAAGATCCTTGGGACCAGAGATGACTTAAGGCTTTCAAAGCGTTTATAACTCCCAACATCTGTTTGATATTTATGTGCTTCTGTCTCTGTCTTAGGGGTTCAACAGACCTTTAACTTTCACCCCTTAGGAGATTGCTCCCCATACCAGGTCTAATGCATCTGAAGTGACAGCTGGCAAGGGGTTGGAAGGGAGAAAGGGAGACCTGGACTGCAAGTAGTCCGGTCATCCCACTGTAAAATCTCCCTTCCACAAATCCCAAAACAAGGATCCTAAAATATAAATGGTCTAGATTTATCTCATGCAAATTCTGGCCAGGGGAAGCATGAGAATCATTGATGTCATGCACTTCAGAATCCTGAGAAATTCCCTTGTATGAACCTGGCTTTGAATGGAGTAACTTATGAGAAACTGTTGAAACACCTCTACTTTGTCTAAAGAAAGAAAGAGGCTCTTCTCATGGCAGAATTTAACAGGCATCCCAGGGAAAACAATTCCATGAGAAGGGCTGAAAGAAGACTTGTATGTTGTTTGAAAACCCAGGCTTAGTAGAGATAAAGAACAGTTGCTAAGGACTCATGACAGCTGAAAAAAGGCTGCAAAGATAAAGCTGTTGCCCAAGTATGGAAAGGTTTGAATGACATGAAGTTTGAAAAAATTAAGTACTGGAGCTAGACAGTTTGTGAATACCCTTAGTGCAGTGGAAAGTCCAAAGGGGAAGACGGAGAACTAATTGAGAGATGGAACATATTACAAATTATGTGAACAGTTTGACAAAGGTAATGTGATAAGCATCCTTTAATTCTAGCTTTACCATGAAAGCTAGAAGATGGATCATGGGCATAAGTTTTATAAAGGAAAAGTCAGTCACAGGCCTCAAGGATCTTTCCTTCCTAGGTACCACAAAAAAATTATTGGATAAAAGCCCATGGCACCGGAGCTACTGAATCACATTTAAAACCAATTTGTCTGTCATAATCTGGTGAATATGGAGAGATTGCCAGAGTACGGGGGGGGGGGTCTGAGCAAACAGTCAGAATGACTTAGGACTGCCCTTGATTTTTAAAAACTTTTCAGTTTGTTTTTTTCATAGGTTCATAGGCGTATAGTAGGCCAACAACCACAAGGGCCCTTAAAAACCTAGCTGTGCAACCCAAATGTGCCCACAGAACTGATTTATATTTGATTTAAAGGGGATGATTTGCTGACCACCTCTGTCCATCAGAGACATAGGAGCCAGACCAGGGGTGAGTTTCCGATTGCCCAGCCACTAGTACAAGTTGATCTTAAATAGGTAGAGGGAAGAACTCTGCTTCACATGGATGGGAAGCCTGATGTTGTTCTTGTTTCACTGTTGCAGTCATTACATTTGGGTAATCTGTTGGCAGGTTGCCCTCAGTTGGCCTGAATAACAAAGTCTTGGTCCTGCGTCTGTTGCTGTCTCCTCTTCCATGACGTCAGGTCTTCAGGGGTATAAAACATGCAGCCGACGCCATTTTAATCAGTCTTTCTTGCCACGCGATGCACAAAGCAGAAGCAGTTCGCAAGTGCCGGTCGGCCAACTCCTGAAATTTTTGTTTTCGAGTTTCAGAACCGAAGACTTCAAACTAAAGCTAAGTACCCCGTTGGGGAAACTTTTTCTTGCTCCTTACCGATGTCAGTAAAAGTTAATAATTGCATTACTTGTGGAAAGCAAATACCTCATAAGAATTTTAATTTGTACTGTATTCCTTGCCTAGGCCCTGATCACAACATGCCTTGCCGTCGGTTTTGTGTTAATTTAACCAACGCACTGATAAGCGTCTGTATATTTTTGCTTCTAAATATTTTGGTTCAAGATTTAACTACTCTGAAATGTCGTCGGTTAGCAATCCGGCTACCGGAGTTCACAAAAAATGCAAGGAAAAAGAGACAGTCGAGGTCCAAAACCGACGAAGCTTCTCCTAAGCCAGTCGCCAGTTCACCAGTACTCAGTGAGGTGCTTTCGCAGCCCCTGATACCGGCTACTTTTGAGTCGCAGGCCTCTACTGAGACCCATTCGGAGGCCGGTATGCCGCGAGATTTGCAAAGTATTGAACCCGCGGATGTCTCTTCCTTGGATGGGTCTGGAGCCGCTGAGCAGGCACTGGCTTCTGAGGGTGATTTCAGGCCTCGACATTTTTATATTAAACAGATACCATTAACAAAATCAAGGTAAGAAACGACGACTATGTCTAAAAAAACAACACATGAGCCACGTGCTCAGGCCCCTATGCCTAAAAAACAAATGATCAAAATGGCTGAGGATTTAATTACTTTGATCAGGGGTTCCCCAACCCCCCCCCCCCCTGCTAAGTGGCCTAGGCAAGGCACTGATTTGGAATCTTCAGATCAGGTTTCCATTTCTTCTGATTCCTCTTCTGATCAGGAATTTTCTATTGCACCTTATGAGGATTCTGATGCAGAGGAATCCATCCCATCAGCATCTCCTCCTGAGGATTACTCTTTTGGAGAGACTTTGCATACTTTAAGGGAACATTTTCACTGGGAGAGTCAGGACTTCTCTAAATCAAAGAAGAGGCTTAGGGATTTCCTTCTTCCTCAGCATAGGCCTTTGGCAGTACCTCCTGTATTAGACATTGTTGATGTGTTCTCGGAATCAAGCATGGCTCCTGATTCCCTGCCTCCGGCTCCTAGTAAGCCAGACAGATATTACAGAGTTCCTGACTCCCACAAATTTCTTTTCAAAAATCCTGCTGCTGATCCTGAGACTATTTCTCAGGGTCCCAAGGGTGTTAAGGCTTCTACAGCCAAAAATCCTACCCCTTCTGATAGAGATTCCAGGGCGCTGGATAGATGGGGTAAGAAGGTTTATACGTCTGCAACCTTGGCAATCAGAGCTTTAAACTGCCAATTTCATATGCTTAAATATCAACAGCATGTTATGGGCTTACTGAAACAGAAAATGATGTTGATTTCTGATTGTGTGGAAATTAGAAGTTATGTACTCACCATAACATTCCATCTGAGTAGGTATCTTCATTTGTCTGCAACCTTTGGGATACGGATCCGATCTCGGATCCGAGCCGGCAACTTTTACCACAGCATAGATCCGAGCTTCTAGCTCCTCCCTTTACCCATAATCCCCTGCCAACCCTAACTGACCTCTGATCAAGTTTGCCCGATATAAGCAATGTAAAGGTGCCCCGGAAGGGGATAATCCAAGACAGATCCTAAAGGTCCGGGGGAAGGAGGGGGGGATGGTTGCAGACAAATGAAGATACCTACTCAGATGGAATGTTATGGTGAGTACATAACTTCTAAATCTGAAGTAGGAACTTCATTTGTCAGCAACCTTTGGGACAGAGTCCCCAGCTACCTAAATCCTGGGTGGCCTTTATGGAAGAACATTCCGGGACACTGCAGAGCCAAAGGATGCCCTACCTCTGGAGACAACATCCAGTTTGTAATGGCTGATAAAGGTATGAGATGAGGCACAAGTGGCTGCGGAACAAATATCATCTAAGGGAACCCTAGATTTAAAAGCCGCCGAAGCGGCGACGGCCCTAGTAGAATGAGCTCGAACCCCTTGAGGTGCAGGCCTTCCTGAACTCTGGTATGCTAAGAGGATACAATAGGCTCTCCACCGTGATAGTGTAACTTTAGAAATTGACTTGCCTAAACTTGTTTTGGCAAAGCAGACAAACAACTGGTCAGATTGCCTATGACCAGCAGTTCGATGAGTATAAAAACGTAATTGTCTGTGCACATCCAAGGAATGCAGTTTATATTCCCCTTTGTTCTGGTAATGGGGAAAGAACACGGGAAGATTAATGGATTGATTAATATTAGCTTCTGAAGACACATTAGGCAGAAAGGACGGATTGATCCTGAGGTAAACTCTGTCTGGATGGAAGGATAAATAAGGCGGCTTAACACATAGAGCCTGAAGTTCAGAAACCCTTTTAGCTGAAGTAATGGCCACTAAGAAGGCCATTTTCCAAGAGAGATATGTAAGATCAACCGTGGCCGCTGGCTCGAAAGGGGGGCTAGTCAAGGCTTGGAGAACCAAAGACAAATCCCATGGGGGTACTACCTCCCTGACTGGAGGTCTGAGAAGGAAAGTACCCTTGAGGAAAGCTTTACAAAGCTTAGCAGTCATCAGAGGGCCTGATTCATGCCCTACATGATAATGCGAAATTGCTGCCAGTTGTACCTTGACTGTAGAGCAGCTAGCCCCTTGATGAAAAAGGGTAGTTAAAAACTCCAAAACCGACGTGAGAGGTGCCGTGAAAGGATCCAAGTGATGGTGCTCCACCCAGATTGAAAAACGTTTCCACTTGCTTCGGTAGACTCTTCTGGTGGAAGGTTTATGTGCTGCTACTAGGATGGCTTTGACAGGTGAGGAGATTCCGGGAGTCCTAATCAGGAGTGGAACTAGAGCAACCAAGCCGTCAGCTTGAGGTTGACCAGGTTGGGGGCCTGGAGACCCAGAGGGTGGGTAATGAGATCCGGGAGTGGATCCAGAATCCATGGTGGATGAATTAGGTGAGACCACAGGTACGGGAACCATGTTTGACGAGGCCAGAATGGGGCAATGAGGATCATTTTGCTCCCCAGCCGACTGGCTTTCTGTAGGAGTTTCAGCATCATGGGCAACGGAGGGTAAGCGTAAAGGAGACCGGGAGGCCAAGCATGTACTAGAGTGTCTCTCCGGGACTCCCCTTGAGGTGGAATTAGAGCGAAGTAACTGTTGCATTTGGTATTTGAAGGAGAAGCAAAAAGATCACAACAGGGTTGCCCCATAGGGCAAATATTTGTTTCGCTACTAGGGGATTGAGAGACCATTTGTACGGAGTCAGGATCGAACGACTGAGCCTGTCTGCTAGGATGTTGGACCGTCCCGGAATGTGCATTGCAATAAGAAAGCGGTTGGTGGAAATCGCCCATTCCCACACTCTCATGGCCTCACGACAAAGGGGATAAGACCTGGTTCCCCCCTGTTTGTTGATGTACCAGACAACTGACATGTTGTCCATCTGTACTGCAATTGTCCCAATCAGTTGAAGGCTGTGAAGTGCCTGCAACGTCAAAAGCACTGCCCTCATCTCTAGGACACTGATATGCAAGGAGGTCTCTATGTCGTTCCACGTGCCTTGGACCATTCTGCCTGAATAGTACCCCCCCACCCCAGGTGAGAGGCGTCCGTGGTCACTGTGGCGACGGGGGAAGGCATCGAAAATGGTCATCCCATGTGGAGACTCGGGGACTGGAGCCACCACATGAGCGACGTTCTGCAAGCCCTGCTTAGGGGAATAGGATGAGACAGGGAGTTGCGAGACAGGGACCATTGTACTTGGAGGGTCCATTGCAGTACCCTCATATTTAGGCGAGCTAGGGGTAGTAGAGGAATAGCTGCCGCCATGGACCCTAGAGCCCTCAGGATCAATTCCGCAGGTGGAGCAGAAAGAATGAGAATGGCCTTGATATGCAACCTCAGGTTCTGAAGCCGATCGGGAGTTAAGAAGGCAAGCATTATCCTGGAATCCAGTCTGGCCCCTATAAAATCTATCACCTGTGAGGGGACTAGAGAAGATTTGGTCATGTTGATAGTTAAACCTAGACGTGGAGCAAGGTCAAGGAAATAATCCCTGCCTGAACAGAGCAGATGCCTTGTTGGGGCGATGAGGAGCCAGTCCAGGTACGGAAAGACCTGAATTCCCTGAAGCCTCAGGTGGGCCGCTATGACCGCCAAGACTTTGTTGAACACCCTGGGGGCTGAGGTGAGACCGAAGGGAAGGGCCCTGAACTGGAAATGACTGGCTCCCAGCCGGAAGAAGAGGAACCTCCTGGAGCGTCTGTCCACTAGAATGTGGTAGTACGCATCCTTGAGGTCTATCGAGCACATCCAATCGTTCTCCCGTAATAGGGGGAGAATAGATTGTAAGGTGACCATTCGGAACTTTTCTTTGGGTACTGCCAAGTTCAGGAGAGAGAGATCGAGAATGGGTCTCAAGTCCCCCATCTTTTTTGGCACCAGAAAGAACCTGGAGTAAAACTCCGATCCAAACTGATCTGGGGGGACGGGTTGGATGGCTCTTTTTTGTAAAAGCTGCTGAATTTCTGTAGCAGCTGCCTCCCTCTGATTGGGTGGTACGTCGGGGAGGCTTCTGATTTTGGGGGTTACAATAAAGGAAATTTGGTAACCTCTGGATATGATGCTGCTGTCCCGAAGGCTGGGTGATGGCAGCCCGGACCAGCTGAGAGGGAGTGCAGGGAGGAGCCAAAGCCAGGACCAGGGGTCCGGATACACTCAACAATGCCCTTTCCACCACCGCGAAAGCCAAGGGGGAGCTACTCTCAATAGGCTCCGAGAGTCAGCTCCCACTCTGATCCGAAGCGGGGACGAGACCCTCGGATCCGAAGGACCCGTGTGCTCCGACCGGGATGGAGCCGAAGTCACACAAAGTCCCTCGGATCCGAAGCTCCGCCCACGGCTCCGAGAGGTCGGATCCGACAAACTCGAGGGACCAGTCGGAGCCGAAGTAACTAGCACTGTCGGCTCCGACACACCCCCGGATCCGACGCGGCTCGGCTCAGAGTTCTCCGAACCCAGGAAGCGGGACGGAGAAGGAGCGATTGGGGCAAAAAAAGGGGTCGAGCTCTCCCCCGGAGGAGGGGGGGAGGCAAGAGAACTCCCATCTGCCGCTTGGCCTGGATGAACCTCCTCATCATCCGGTCCATGTCTGCATCTGACATACTAAATGTAGACCTCGAAGAGGCCACCGAGGCAGACCTAGAGTAACACCTCGATGACCTCGATGGGGACCGGGTTGCCTCCTCCCCAGGGCCCGGTGAAAAACAAGGGGACCGGAACCGATCCAGAAACCCTGGATGGAGAAGCCCGCTTAGTGGGAGGGGCCGAGGAAGAGTCCTCGGCCTGCCGCTTATGGTGCTTCTCCTTCCTTTTGGTTTTTCCGGCCTCCCTATCCTCCGGAGCCAAAACGGGAGGTTGAGTCCCGACTGGAGGAAGGGAGGCAGGGGTGGTCGCTACCGAGGACTGTGTAGCAGCCACCGAAGAACCGGAGGTCGGAGCCGAGTCCGGGGGCAAAAGGCCCGCCAGAATCAGCTTCGATCTCCAGTCCTTAAGTGCCCTGGGGTTGAACGCTGCACAAATCGTGCATCCTGAAGAAAGATGTTCAACTCCAAGGCACCTAACGCACCGGGTGTGACCATCTGCCGGTGAGAGCTTATGGCCACACTCGGTACATTTTGAAAAGATGGCTTTAGGGGCCTCCGACATATCGAACGTAAACCACACTCACTAGGCCCCTAACACACCACAAACACACACTACGAAACAGCGAGGGTAGGGAGGAAAACATTTTAACAAAAATAGATATTTAAGAGGGAACCTACACAAACTCACTCAATCACACAAGAAAATACAAAAATTCTTAGCTTTTTTTTTCACAAAAAAACTTCCAAATACCAGGAGCTCAAAATCCAGCTTGTTGGCTTGAAGCGCGGCAAGCTAGATCTGAGGTCAGTTAGGGTTGGCAGGGGATTATGGGTAAAGGGAGGAGCTAGGAGCTCGGATCTATGCTGTGGTAAAAGTTGCCGGCTCGGATCCGAGATGGGATCCGTATCCCAAAGGTTGCTGACAAATGAAGTTCCTACTTCAGATATAGAGTTACAGGATTTATTGCATTCAGCAGAATAGGTTGGAAAGCATACTTTGCAATGTGGTTTTGATTCCTTGGAGGCCTCTTGCAGGGCCGCCGTAACTGGATCTGTGATAAGAAGGCATGCTTGGCTCAAGGAGCAAAATCTGCCTGATCATGTTAAGGCTAAATTGTTGGATGCCCCTTTACAGCATGACAGTCTGGTAATAAGGCAGAAGAGGTTTTAAAGAAAATGGAAGACAAAGCTAAATCTATGCAAACTGTAAAAGATTTCTTGCAAGTGCAGCCACCCAGGTTCAGTAGGCACTGGCCTACTAAAAATTGGTTGTTTCCTGTGTCCAACAGAACCACTCAGGGCAAACCCAGGTGCTCAAAAAGCTGCAGGTATCAATCACAGGGATCTTACAGGTCAAAGCAATGGAGTGCCTCCACCTCCAAATCTGGAGGTAACAAAGCACAACCCTACAGTAAGCAGTCTCAATGACTTTCCTCTACCATCTCCAAGCACTTATCTTTTGGCAGCCCCCTTGGGGGGAAAACAAGCACTTCATGCTCAAAATTGGCGGTTAATTACCCAGGACAAGTGGGTATTAAACATAGTATCCCAGGGGAACAGATTTTATTTCCATACTTTGCCAGTTCCAAACGCATGGCCAGATCTGCCGCAAAACCAGTGGGCAGAGGCCCAGAAACGAGTCATGTCCCTCATGGATATGGGGTCTATTCATCCGGTACCAGAAAAAGAAAAAGGACAATGATTTTATTCAAGACTTTTCCTGGTACCCAGAAAAGACAAATCATGGCGTCCAATGCTGGACTTATCGATTCTAAACACGTTCCTGGACATTCCAAATTTCAAAATGCTGACTTTACAACAGCTACTGCCTATGCTAGGCAAGAATGCCTGGTTGGTAACTCTAGACTTAGAGGCATACCTGCATATCCCAATAAGGGAATCTTGCAGAAGATACCTCCACTTCAAAGCAGTTTTTTTGCATTACCAATTCTCTGCACTGCCTTTTGGCTTATATACTGAGCCCAGGGTCTTTACAAAGTGCCTGGCACCAGAAATTGCATTTTGCAGACAAAGAAACATTCAAATTTATCCTTATCTGGATGATTGTCTCATTCAGGCAGTGGACAAGGACACTCTTCTTCAACATCTGGCGTTTGTAAAAAAGGCTTCTAGCATGCCTAGGGTACACCATAAACAAAAAGAAATCACAACGGGTGCCCTCTCAAATAATTACATTCTTGGGTGCAAGCTTGAATACAACTGCCCAGATGGCTTACCTCACGCCAGACAAACAAATGCAATTGACAATATACTTCAAACAAATGGCAACGAAAACCCAGTTATCTGCAAGACAGATTCTGCAGGCTTTGGGGTTCATGGCATCCTGCATTCTACTAACTCCATATCTGAGACTGCATATGAGGAAACTTCAATGGTACCTAAAAAGCTTATGGAGTCATCATTGTCACAGCCTGGAAACAATGATTCCTTTCATTCCCTGTCTACAACAGGAGTTTCTTTGGTGGGCAGAGACATGTCACCAAAACAAGGGACTGTCATTCACTCTACCCCCTGCCACTCAAACCCTAACTACAGACGCATCAGATTATGCTTGGGGGTCCCACCTGGCAGGGAGATGCATTCAGGGCAAATGAAGCCCAAACCAAATGCATCTCCATATCAACCAGAAAGAAATGCTAGCTGTTCAGAATACTCTGACAGCCTTCAAGGACTTACTTCAACCAAGGACAACTACTGATAAAGACGGACAACACCACAGTTATGTGGTACATAAACAAGCAGGGGGGGTACCCATTCCTGCCTTCTTTGCAGACTAGCCATGGCCTTGTGGAACACAGCCTTGACTTAACCAAATACATCTTCATGCTCAATTCCTGCCAGGAAAGCAAAATACTCTGGCAGACGACCTAAGCAGAAATCTCATGGGACCCACATGAATAGAAACTGGATCCACAAATCTTCAGCATGTTAACACAGAAATGGGGAAGCCCAGACATAGATCTATTTGCCTCTCCCCAAAACTATCAGTTGGACAAATTCTGCACAAGAACTAATCACAAAAAGCATGGAAAGTGGATGCTGTATCCTTCAGCTGGAAAAACCTATCAGTCTATGCCTTTCCCCCTTTGCCTCTACTCTCCAAGGTCTTAATAAAAGTCAGACAGGAAAAAACAAAAATGATTCTAATTGCTCCGGACTGGCCTCACCAACACTGGTCCCCGCTTCTAAGGAATATGTCACACCTTCCTCCGTGGTACTTGCCTCAAACACCTCATCTTTTGTCTCAGCAGAACTATTAAATTCTTCACACTCTGCTCCAAACTCTGAATCTTGCAGCATGGCAAATCAACTAATTATTCAAACCACATCTATCAGTAAACCTGTGATGGATGTAATTTTGGAAGCCAGAAGGCCTAGTACTAGAAAATCTTATGCTGATAAATGGAAAAGATTCTGTGCTTGGAACCAAGCACAAGGAATAGACACAGCAAAGCCCAATATTCCTCAGATTTTACAATACTTAACTGAGATGCTTGACAAGGGCCTATCCTTTTCTTCAATAAAAATCCATGCCTCTGCCATCTTGGCTCATTACAACATAGAGCCTCCCCTCTTTTCTCATCCACTGCTAAAACAGTATCTCAGAGGGGCCAAAAATTTAAGGCCTCCCAGGAGAGCATCAGCTCCTGCATGGGACTTCAATTTTGTGCTGGAAAAACTCACCCTGCCTCCTTTTGAACCAGCAGCTACTGCAGATATAAAATTTCTTTCTTGGAAGACGGCTTTTCTTTTGGCAATCACTTCAGCTAGAAGGGTTTCAGAATTACAGGCTCTCATGGCAGTGGAGCCTTTCATTATTTTTTACCCGGACAGGGTGGCCCTCAGGACCAGTCCTTCTTTTATGCCTAAGGTGGTATCCAGTGTGGCTCTTAACCAGACCATTCACCTGCCAACTTTTTTCCCAAATCTGCAGAACAAGGTGGACCGGATTCTGCATTCATTGGATGTGCACAGACAACTAAGATTCTACTTAAACAGGACAAAATCTCGAAGAAAGTCTGAGCAACTACGGGTAGCATTTGCTGCAGGATCAGAGGGGAAGGCTATATCAAAGCAGACTGTTTCTAAATGGATAAGCCATTGCATTCATTTCTGCTACTTGCACCATGGCAAACCTGTGCCCAAGGGGATCAGATCCCATTCCACCAGGGCTGCCTCTACTTCAGCAGCTTTTCTCAGAGGGTTCCCTACCAGAGGCATTCTAGAAGCTGCGACTTGTAGCTCATTTCATACGTTCACAAAGCATTATCATTTACCTCTCTTCTCTAAATCCAGGGCAGGCTTTGCCACTGCAGTCCTGCAGGGCCTTATAGCTGCTCCTAATGCTGTTTAGTTCCATCCTCCCATCCATAGCTTTGGGATTCTACCCAAATGTAATGACTGCAACAGTGAAACACGAAGAACATAGTAAGGTTGTGTACACTTACCATAAATGTAGATGTTCGTGTGTATTCACTGTTGCAGTGCTGGTTACCCACCCGCTAGCCCCCTTTTCTATACCTTTTCTTTCCTTCACTATACTCAAAAGCCTTTGTGATGTATTTGCTTTTAGTTGAAGGTAATTTTTTTGTTTCTAAGGTGCATTTATATATTTACAGTTTATACATATAATTTTGCTTCCCATTTGGGGGGCACCTGACATCTGGGGCAAGAAAAACTGATTAAAATGGCATCGGCTGCATGTTTTATACCCCTGACGACCTGACATCATGGAAGAGGAGACAGCAACCGATGCAGGACCCAAGACTTCGTTATTCACGCCGACTGAGGGCAACCTGCCAGCAGATTACCCAAATGTAATGACTGCAACAGTGAATACACTCGAACCTCTACATTTATGGTAAGTGTACACAACTGTACTTTCCAGAGAATGGGAATTCTGAGAAACTTATCTCTGTCAACAGCATGCCCTATTTATATTGCAAGCAAAATTTAGGTCTTTTAATGTAATAGTTCTAATGCTGTTTGCTTTGATGAACTTTTGGCACATCTGCAAAACAGGGTCCAGGGATCCCTTGTATGCTATGCAAAGATCACCTCTCAGAAGTTTGTATGATACCGAGTAGAAAGACAGGGCTTTCGGCTGATCAGCATTTGTGTTTACTCCCTGCATTCATTTTGTAAGGAACTTTTAATGTTCCATTTGCTGCATGTGTCTGGTCAGGAAGGAGGTATTATTCTGTATGATGGGTCTAATGAGGGCCGAGTACAGGGGGATGATGACCTCTCTGGACCTAGATGCCTTTCAGTTGCTTGTCAGTTGAGCAACATAGAAGGATTTTCTTACTTCCGTGGACTAGTGTTGGTCGAAGGCTAGGTTATGATCTGCATGAGTTCCCAGATCCCTGACTAGTGAGCCAACCTTTAAGGGTGTTATATTGATGATTTAGTTACCCAATGCGGCAGACTTCTCAAAAGCTAATATAATGCATTTCTTTGTTTGAGTTTTAAACTGTGGCTTTTAGCACTAAGGGTTTGTCTAAATTAGACCTTCCTGAAGGGTTTACTCATCTTGGGGGGGATTCAGTGACTGCTCCCAGTTTGCAGTCATCTGTGAACTTGGTTACCCATTGGTCTTTGACATTGGCTTTGATATCGAAGAAGTAGAAGCAGTACCCCAAGCAACCAGTGTCCAATTAGTGAACATGGGCACACCAAGTTCTTAATGCTGTGGCTATACACTTATTCCTCTAGGTGTTCAATGTTCAGTTCAATGAGCCAAGCAACAAGACCCTTCCCGTACCTTTGACACTAGTTGGACACTGGTTGCTTGGGATTGTTTCCTCCTGTACCATGGGTCTTGGTGAAATGATGTATGAAAAGTTTGGTAAAGGTGAGTAAAGTAGACCTAAACCTTGGTAAGACTTTCAGTTACTAAATTTGATGAGCTTATTTTGTTGGGATAAGAGAGACTTGACATAGGTTGAGCAGTACAAATTTGTGGTAATGTGACACAAAAAGTACTTGGAAAACACACAGCTCTTAGATGTTTACAGTGTTAATAAGGGGCACTGTTTGGATATATGTCAAATTGTAATCTAGCAGTTGTGATACCATATGTCAGTGGAGATACCAGTGTTAGAATGTAGTGGTCTTAGTCTGGTATCCCAGCAGCATAATTATTTCCATTAATGTGGAAAGAGTACAGTGATCCTTTTTTAGAAAGCATATGTATCTGATGCTCCTTACACAGACAGGTTAAGCCAGCTGGCATTTTTTTCTATGTTCCTGAAGATTAAAGAGAAATTTGATTTTTACATACAGGGCCTTTAATAAAAGGTGAACTCTTGTTGAAATGCTTAGGATTAGAGAAGCTTCAACATGATGATTTGAGGAGTAAAAGATAGTGGGCTAAATGTGTACAATTTTGAGACCAGTAGAAAAGAGTGGCTTGCTATTTGGGTAGTACAGTAATGTAACAGTTTGTCAGTATCTGTTAGACTAATTCCAGCTGTTGAGAAATTTAAGAGGCTTTTGGATAAGCACATGGGTAAAAGAGTTTATAGTATCCTTTAGGACAGGAAAAATTAAAGCTTTACGTGAACATCTTAATAAACAAGTATTTTTTACGTTGCCTTTGTGAAGATTTCTACCACTTGTCCGAGTGGATTTATAGTGTTGTTGTACAACTTTGGAGCATACTAGCACGCCGGACTTGTGTCTCAATTTCGTGGTACAATATGACGGCATAGCTATTAGTGTTGCTGCCTGACGGTGATTAGCTCTCTCTTTCAGTTATCAATGGGGGTGTTTGGTTTGCAGAGTCTCCTTGTCCATTTTGTATCTGCAGGGGATTTCTCTGACTTTTCTGGTTTATTCCACAAATGAAAGAAGAGCCATAGCTGAATTAGTGTTTTTTTTTTTGTGTTGCTTGTCGATGTATGGAGTATGTGTGCACATCTTGTAATGGGCTGGTGCATCTTCCAGTAATAATTTCCCCACTGTGTTACCTTTTAATGTCAGGATAAGTTCTGGTTTCTTCATGCCTCTGATTGGATTTAACAGGTAGCCAGAGTCTGAATGCTGTGATCTATGGTGTACTAGATATGATATGTATTTGATGTGTGATACATGACTTGAAACAGTATTTTTTTTTTCTAGTGTTACCAGTCCAGTTGATGGAAAGTCCTTGCATGGAATGCAGTGTGTAAAAATGCTACAGGAAATGGAGTTTGAAACTGATGGGAAACTTGTCAGGTGTACAGAGGTTGGTCTTAGTTTGATTTATAGTATACCTTTATTAGATGTTACATCTCTGTTTCAGTTAAGTAACATTTATAAATTTAAGCTGAATAATTTACTTTAAATTGTGAAATTTCAGATATTCTATCTTCCAAAGGAGCAAGGGGCACATGGCTCCAGTATTTCAGCAACTTGTCTTCAGTTTGCAAAAGAGATTGCCACTGCCTGCAGTGCTGGCCTTTGTCCACACCTGAGAACATTGAAAACAAGAGGAATGAACAAGCTTGGCCTTAGAGTCTCAACTAATGCCGACATTGTAAGTATTTCAAGCATATCATTTCTTGCAGATGTAATATGTAGATTCACAAAATCTCCAGAATATTTTCTGTTTCATAGTAGGCGATGTTTGCTCAGAGTGTTGATGGAGAAGTACAGAGAAGGTCAGAAGTAGTTGCAATGTGTTTTTGTAGACTTAGAAAGCATATGACAGGGTGCCTAGAGAGGAGTTGTGGTATTGTATGAGGAAGTCGGGAGCGTCAGAGAAGTATGTAAGAGTGGTACAGGATATGCATGAGGGTAGTGTGACAGTGGTGAGGTCTGCGGTGGGAGTGACGGATGCATTTAAGGTGGAGGTGGGATTACATCAAGGATCAGCTCTGTGCCCTTTATTTGCAGTTGTGATGGACAGGTTGGCAGACGAAATCAGACAGGAGTCCCCGTGGACTATTGATGTTTGCAGATGACATTGTGATCTATAGTGAGAGTAGGGAACAGGTGGAGGAGACCCTGGAGAAATGGAGATATGCTCTAGAGAGAAAAGGAATGAGGGTCAGCAGGACTAAGACAGTATATGTGTGTGTGAATGAGAGGGAGGATAGAGGAATGGTGAGGATGCAAGGAGTAGAGGTGGCGAAGGTGGATGAGTTTAAATACTTGGGATCAGTAGTTCAGAGTAGTGGTGAGTGTGGAAGAGAGGTGAAGAAGAGAGTAGAGGCAGGATGGAGTGGGTGGAGAAGAGTGTCAGGAGTGATTTGTGACGGACGAGTACCAGTAAGAGTGAAAGGGAAGGTCTACAAGAGGGTAGTGAGACCAGCTATGTTATATGGGTTGGAGACAGTGGCATTGACAAAAAGGCAGGAGTTAGAGCTGGATGTGGCAGAGTTAAAGATGTTGAGATTTGCACTGGGTGTGACAAGGGTGGACAGGATCAGGAATAAGTGTATTTGAGGGTCAG
Organism: Protopterus annectens; assembly: GCF_019279795.1. Lineage (NCBI taxonomy): Eukaryota > Metazoa > Chordata > Ceratodontiformes > Protopteridae > Protopterus > Protopterus annectens. The sequence continues at coordinate 909,875,406 of NC_056730.1, forward strand.
TCCAGGTTGGAAGGTTTGGAGACAAAGCCAGAGAGGCAAGATTACTTTGGTTTGGACATGTGCTGAGGAGGGATGCTGAGTATATTGGGAAAAAGATGCTAAGGATGAAGCTACCAGGTAACAGGAAAAGAGGAAGGCCTAAGATGAGGTTTGTGGAAGTGGTGAGAGAGGACACGCAGGTGGTTGGTGTGACAGAGCAAGATGCAGAGGACAGGAAGAAATGGAAACAGATGATCCGCTGTGGCAACCCCTAACGGGAGCAGCTGTAAGAAATAGATTACGAGTAGGTATAGAAAACAGTAGTTGAGCAAAGTCTGCACAATTTGTTTATAGCTGCATGGTGTTTTGTAACAATTAAAACCCTTTAACACTGGGATTTGTGACTATAAGACCTTCCTAGCTACCTAGAATAATAATCTACTTAAGAGGCATTTTGATTTGGGAGGCTGATATATTTCCAGCTTGCCACATTTCTGAATGTTTCAATGTACTCTGGGGAGTACACACCTTGATTTCACATAGTAGGATAGGATGATAAACTAAGCCTGTATGCTACATACTACTTTTCTGTCACTGTTGTAGTTTGGATCTCAGTCCTAAAAGTCATCCTAGAAAAGTGCCTATGCTTGATATCTAAAGACTGAATCCTTCAGGATATTTTTACAGACAGCAGATTCCAAGTCTTGGTTCATATGGCATTATTTATTTTCTTTTAATTTCACCAAGTCTTTCAGGTTTCTATTGCTTCTGTTTAGAAACTAAAATGTAATGAAGGCATTATCTTAAATGATATCACTTCAACCTTGTCGAGTGCAAGAGGGACTGGGAAAAGGTAGAGACTTCTGAAACTTTTTTAAGATAATAGCTGTGAGAGTGCCGGGGCAAAGCAAAGGGGCAAACAAGGCAAGCCTTTGCATATTATAGACCAGTGCCAGATTTCAAATCAGTGAAGCAGCAAATGACTCAAAGCCAAAACAACTGATAATTTTAGAGTTATACACAAAAAATCAGATCAAACAAATAAGGGAAGACTTAAAAGAAACAAAGGTGGGGCTCTCGTTAAGCCAAGATATGATATTTAAAAAATAGAACTTTTTTCTTTTTCCTATTTCAGAGTGCTTGATAAGAAATCTGGCATCAGAGGATGCAAGCCAGTACAATGGAATCACAAACTGCCCCAAAGAAAGCTAATGGTAATGGAGAACAATTAGATGTTCTTAGTGTTTCACTGTTCCAGTCCTGACTGTTGGGATTTCCTGCCATGAAAGCTCTTGGCCGGCCTGACTACCAGAGAAAACTGTTTTTGCCTCCCATGCTGGTGGATGCCCTAATCAACGTCCGTATGCTCCGGTGTAAAGGTAGCTAGCCTGCATCATCATTTCAGTCTTTTCTTGCCAGAACAGACTGAAGCAGTATATAAGTGTGTTGGTCAGTCTGCACCAGAGAAACGTCAACGGTGTAATGAAAGGAGATACTGCCAGCCCAGCTATCTGGAATTTTGTAAATAATTATATGTCATTTGTGAATGCAATTTTGTAAATGGTTGTGTGTCATGTGTGAATGTAAACATGCTTCATGTAAGATTGTCGTACAAATGTATTAGAACTGTATGTTATGTGGATATTTAACTGCTGGTACAGAAATGTATGTTGAAAAGGGTTTGTGAAGTACTGAGCTTAAAAATGTAACAACAGTGTACCCTACTGGAAAAGAACAGAAATGTACATACACTATTGTAACTGTTTAGATATATATATTTTAACAGTGGAAACTGGAACATGAGGTTAACTTCAGAAAAATAGTTGAAATGAAATTACTTTATGGGCACGTAATGAAAGGATGTTATCTTTCAGTTTCAACACAGTAACAGACAATACCTAGAACTAGAGTTTCACTGTATTGTCTTGGAAGTGATGTCCTTCAAGGATGCATCTGCAGTCATAACATATGGGTTGTCCTGCCTCAGGCAGCCCTTCGGTCGGCCGGATTCCAAAGTCTGGGTCTGGCCTCGGCTGATGTCGCACTTTCCCCGACGTCAGAGCGTCTGGGGTATAAAAGCATCAGCCGATGCCATTTTCCTCAGTCTTTCTTGCCGCGCGCTGCCCGAAGCAGAAGCAATTCGCAAATGCCGGTCGGTCAGATCCTGTGATAAGAAGAAATTCAGCTACCGAAGACTTCGTAAAAGCCAAGTACCCCGTTGGGGACTCTTTCTTGCCTCAGCCGATGTCAGATAAAGTAAATAATTGTTTAACTTGTGGGAAACAAATACCTCATAAGGATTTCCACTCTTACTGCCTTCCTTGCTTAGGCACAGACCACGACGTCTCGGCCTGTTCAGCCTGTGCTTCCTTCAACCGACGAACTCTTAGACGTCGGTCGGAGTTTGCAGAGGAATTCTTTGGGGCTAATTTTGCATATAAGATGCCGTCGGAGACTCCGACTTTGCATTTAGTGAAAAAACGGAAGGAGGGAGAGGTGGCCTAATGGTTAAGGTGCTTGCCTTACAAGCACAAGGTACAGGGTTTGAATCTCACAGGGGATAACTGGCTAGGCTTAAAATGGCTCACAAGGGCAGTTAGCCTAGTACTAACCTATGAACCTATGAACCTATGACAAGGACCGACACTCGCGGCCCGCAATTTTGGCTGAAACCACCGTAAGGCCTACCGCGAGTGTCTCGGTTTCGGCCGAAACCGAGTCCTCGGAGCTTCCTTTAACCGAATCCACTCAACCGACCACCGCGGCCCCGGAGGCCCCGGCTGAGTCGGCTACTGAGCTACCTACCGAAACCAGTGTCCAGGAAATGTCCGACACCATACCTTTGGACAAATCTACTCCTGCACGTGGGCCAGCTAGACTCCCTGCTTCCATGTCCATTAAGGCTTTTTCCAGGGCTAAAGCTGCCAAACTAACTAAAGCTTTGCCTCCCAAAACTACCTCCCAGAGGCCTTCTTCTTCTAGTTCTCAGATCCTCAGCCTTACAGAGGATTTTTTTCTTTAATTAGAGGTTCTCAGCCTCACCCGGACAGGGGCTCTCACCCACCTCCAGACAAAAGGCCCAGGACTGAGCCCTCTGACCAACACTCTTCAGATGAATCCACGGACGGATCTGAGTTAACAGACCACCAGGAGGAGGCCTATTCGCCCTATGAGGATTCTGATGCTGAAGAATCTATTCCTTCGGCCTCCCCTCCTGAAGAGTTTTCTTTTGGTGAGACTCTACACTCCATGAGAGAGCATTTTCAATGGCAGGGTCAGGAATTCTCTGATTCTAGAAAGAGATTAAGGACCTTTTTGCATTTACCTCAACATAGGCCCTTAGCTATACCTCCTGTGTTGCATGTTATTGATGATGTGTACAATGATGTTAGTACAGCCCCTGATACTCTCCCCCCGGCACCTGCCAAACCTGATAGATACTACAGGGTCCCGGATTCTCATTTCCATCTGTATAAGGTCCATTCCGCAGACCCAGACACTATTTCTTAGGGCCCTAAAGGGGTTGCAGCTGCCACTGCCAAAAATCCTCTACCTTCTGAAAGGGAGTCTAGAGCTTTAGAGAGATGGGGAAAGAAGGTATATACTTCTGCAACTCTTTCTGTGAGGGCATTAAATTGTCATTTTCATATGATACAGTACCAAGAGTATTTGTTAGATGAACTAAATAAGAAACTTTCTTCTTCTGAACCCCTTGACGGTAAATCCCTTCAGGACCTGGTACATAACTCACAGCAGGTTAGTAATCATTTCTTAAAGTGTGGTTATGATGCACTGGAGGCTTCATGTAGGTCAGCTATGACTGGGGCAGTTATTCGTAGGCATGCCTGGCTGAAGGAACAATCCCTGCCAGACCATGTTAAAGCTAAACTCCTGGATGCTCCAATGGAAAAACAAAAATTATTTGGCTCCTCGGCCCAGGAGGTCTTAAAGTTTGAAGAAAAGGCTAAATCTGTGCAAACAGTTAAGGATTTTCTGCAAGTACAACCACCGAGATTCAGCAGAAACTGCCCTACTAAGAATTGGTCCTTTCCAGACTTGGACAGAGCCCAAAGAGGCAGGAACAGGCATCCCAGAGGTAGAGGGCAAGCTAGGGGCTCCTACAGAGGCCGTCAGTGGCAGCCTACCAACCAGAGAGGTAGTGCAGCAACAACAACAACAACTACTACACCTGGACAGACACAATGACTTCACTTTGACTCCGCCTACCAGGGCTCAATTGGAAGCACCCTTAGGCGGAAAGCTTTCCTTATTCTCAAAAAACTGGCATTATATTACAAGGGACACATGGACACTGCAAATAATAGACAAAGGATACAGGTTCCACTTCCACACTTTGCCAAGAAGAAATGGAATGCCAAACCTGCCACCAAATCAGAGGGCAGAGGCTTTAAAGCTGATCAACAACTTACTTCAAATGAAAGCCATAGAAAAGGTACCTCTTTCAGAACAAGGTCAAGGATTCTACTCCAGATTATTCCTTGTTCCAAGAAAAGAAAATCAATGGAGGCCTATACTCGACCTGTCCGCACTAAATACTTTCCTCATTGTGCCAAAATTCAAGATGCTGGCCCTACAGCAACTTCTTCCCATGCTGGGCAAGGAGTCTTGGCTGGTGACTCTAGATCTCAAGGAGGCATACCTGCATGTCCCTATTCGACCAAGTTGCAGAAGACACCTCAGATTTCTTGCAGGATCAGAGCATTATCAATTCTCAGCATTGCCCTTTGGCTTATCTACTGCGCCCAGAGTATTCACAAAATGCCTGGCATCAGTGATTGCACACTGCAGACTTCAGGGGATTCAAATCTACCCATATCTAGACGACTGCCTTATACAAGCGGACAACAAGGAAAATTTGATAAAGGACTTAGCATATGCCATCCACCTACTACAGGCCTTGGGATACACAGTCAACATCCAAAAATCAAGACTTGTTCCATCCCAAAGGATAACCTTTTTGGGTGCAGATCTAGACACAACCACCCAAATGGCCTTTCTCACAGAAGAAAAACAAAAACAACTTCCGGAAAACTTCATGAATCTGACAAGACAAACTCGGCTAACTGCAAGGAAAATCCTACAGGCCCTGGGTTACATGGCATCCAGCATAATTCTGATTCCACAGGCCAGGCTGCATATGAGAAAATTACAATGGTACCCAAGGAGTGTATGGTCTCAGCACAGTCACAGTTTAGAAGCTTTGATACCAATTATTCCTTGCCTTCAAAAGGAATTCCTGTGGTGGGCTCATGCCTGCCAGTCCAACAGAGGGTTGCCCTTCAACAAACCAAGAACAAAGCAAACCATCACCACGGACGCTTCGGACCGAGGATGGGGAGCACACATGGAGGGCAAATGTATCCAAGGCCTATGGTCTCAAGGACAGCTGCGCATACACATAAACCAAAAGGAAATGCTGGCAGTGATACACGCAATCGAGGCCTTCAAACCTTTCCTCCATCAAGGTCACCTGTTAATGACAGACAACACCACAGTCATGTGGTACATAAATAAGCAGGGAGGCACATATTCCTACCCCCTATGCAGGCTGACTATGAATCTATGGGATCTGTGCCTGAAACTCAATATACAACTACAGTCCCAGTTCGTGCCAGGGAAAGAAAATGTACTGGCAGACAGCTTAAGCAGAACTACCATGGATGCACACGAATGGATGCTGCACCCAGATATCTTCCTACTCTTAACAAAAACATGGGGAAAGCCGGACATAGATCTGTTCGCTTCCCCCCACAACCATCAACTGAAGAATTCTGCTCCAGGACGCATTACCCAAAGGCTTGGAGGGTGGACTCTCTCTCTCTCAGCTGGAAAGATCTAAAAGTATATGCCTTCCCACCTCTCCCATTAATGTCCAAGGTTTTACTGAAGATCAGGGCAGAACAGCCAAGAGTGATTCTGATAGCTCCAGACTGGCCAAGGCAGCACTGGTACCCACTACTGAGGAGCATGTCACAGGCGAAACCATGGACTCTCCCCCTATGGCCTCTTCTTCTAATGCAGAACAACTTCAAGATCATGCATCCCAACTTGAAAACATTGCAACTAACTGCCTGGAAAATTCCATAAATCCCCCTCACAGTAACTTATCACAGAGGGTAAAGGGCATTATTATGGAAGCTCGACGACCTTCCACAAGGAAGACATACTCAGCTAAATGGAAAAGATTTCTCATTTGGAGCACAACAAAAGGCTTAGATGTGACAGTGGCGAGTATGACACATATTCTGGAATACTTAGCAGAATTGTTCCACAACAGCCTGTCCTATTCTTCCATAAAGATTCATGCCTCAGCAATTTCAGCAGAATACAATGTGGATCCACCTATCTTCTCGCACCCTCTCCTTAGGCAATTCCTGAGAGGGATCAAAAACATCAATCCTCCAAGAAAACCCCCTTTACCAACTTGGGATCTCAACTTTGTGCTGGAGAAACTAACACTTCCTCCCTTTGAACCAGCAGCATCGGCGGATCTACAGTTTCTGTCTTGGAAAACTGCATTCCTTCTGGCCATAACTTCAGCAAGAAGAGTATCTGAGTTACAAGCTTTAATGGCAGTACAGCCATTTCTTATCTTCCATCAGGACAGAGTTTCACTAAGAACCAATCCTACTTTTATGCCAAAGGTGGTATCTAGGGTATCCCTGAAACAAGCTATTCACTTGCCTACTTTCTTCCCAAATCCACAAAACAGAGGAGAAAAACTTCTACACACTCTGGATATACACAGACAACTACGCTACTACTTGGACAGAACTAAAAGTTTCAGAAAAACTGACCAACTCCTTGTAGCATATGCTGCTGGGGTACAAGGAAAAGCAATTTCCAAACAGACAATTTCAAAGTGGATAGGAAATTGCATTTGATTTTGTTACTCCTTCCATCCTGCAAACATCAGGCCTCATTCAACAAGGGCCACAGCCACCACTACAGCCTTCCTGAGAGGAGTGGCTACCAAGGACATTTTAGAAGCTGCTACATGGAGCTCCGTGCATACATTTGCCAAGCATTACAATTTACCTTTATACTCCAGATCCAGAGCAGGTTTTGCTACAGCAGTCCTGCAGGGGATCTTAACTACACCATCCTTTTCTTAGTACCTCCTCCCCCAGATTGGCTATGGTATTCTACCCATATGTTATGACTGCAGATGCATCCTTGAAGGACATAGTACAGTTTTGTACCTACCATAAATGTAGATGTCCGATAGGTATGCATCTGCAGTCAGGGTTACCCTCCCTCCTTCCCCTCTGTGGTATTCCTAGGGTACTTACCCCTCCATTAGCTAGCTGGGGGATCTGTTATGGTGTATTTGTTTGTGTGTGTATATATATATATATATATATATATATATATATATATATATATTTTGGAAAATGTTTGGAATTTTACTGCATTCCTCCAAATTTGGCCTTCCTAGAGGGCACCTGGCATCTGGGGCAAGAAACACTGAGGAAAATGGCGTTGGCTGATGCTTTTATACCCCAGACGCTCTGACGTCGGGGAAAGTGCGACATCAGCCGAGGCCAGACCCAGACTTTGGAATCCGGCTGACCGAAGGGCTGCCTGAGGCAGGACAACCCATATGTTATGACTGCAGATGCATACCTATCGGACATCTACATTTATGGTAGGTACAAAACTGTACTTTTCTTATTGTGTTATGACTTCCAGGTTCTGCCTTAGATCCAAGGAAAGCCTTGTGTGTGTATTTTCACAGGTAGATGCTAAATGCTACCAGCTGCTTCACTGGGGTTTTTCACCTGGGGTAGAGTCAGATGACAAGAAGTGATGTCATTCTTCAAGCTATCCCAGCAGTATTTGAGATATTAATTTAAGAACTCTTCTGAGAAAGACTGGGTATTCTGTATTTTGTCTTTGACCTGACAACATCAAGATCCACTCACCACATCTGCCTTGCTCTGAAGTAAGTTATTGGGGTACAGTAATTCTCTTAGATACAGTAAGGAGTGTAGCAAAGCTTAATTTAGATGTTTTTCTTTATTTGCGACTGTCTTGCAATGTTGTTTTTAAATATTTCCTGTGATTTTGAACTCCGTTACTGTGATTATATACTGAGTATTTTCTTGTTTGTTTATTAATTGTTCTTAAATATATTTAAACCTTTCCTTGTGGCTGATATTTGTGAGACATATTTAAGTTCTGAGAGTACTTGCATATTTATTTGGTGACATTGTGTAGGCCACTCCTAATAGCCTTGCTTTTGGTCAAACTATTTGTATTAACAGTAATATTAGAGTAAGATTGGATACCCTTTGTTAAGGGCCTTAAAGTGGCAGGTAAAGAGTTGGCTGGTGGCAGTTATAACTACCTTATAGTTTAGGCAGAAGGGGGCATAGCTAGTAAACCTGTGCCAGCCTTTCCCAGGGGTGTGTGTGTCTGTGTAAAACAAATCTCCAAGGGTGTGTGTGTCAGCTTCTTGGGCAGGGACAACACAGCACTGGTTGGACAGAGGGTCTTGGAGGTCTTGGCTTGGCCACTCAGCTGAGATCTCAACTGTATAGGTGTGCCAGTGGGGAGTCTTATTAGGTATCTGGAGAAAGAGGGCGAAAGCAGCACAGGACTGACTGTGGTCTCTCTGTGCTCTTAAGGAAAATTGTACTTGATGCAGAGCTGCATATGAAAATACTGTGTGTGTAACTTGTCATTCTCCGAATGTACATCTCCCACTGGTGCTAGTGGTTAGGATTGAAGCTCCTTGATTACTGGTTCAGTGGTGGGGCATCACATTTGTTGCTGGCAGTGGTGGGATAGCCACATATTCACATATTATGATTCAGTGGTGGGGATATTGAATTCCTGTAGCCTGTAAACAATGGTCACTAAAGAAGGTGTTTATACTCTGTCAGCCACACAGTGAACATTCAGAGTTTCATATCCCAATATTTTTTTTTTGTTAGCTTAGTCACGGAGAGCAGGTAAGGATGTCAGCAGAGGAGTGTTGCAAGCTGACAAGGAGCCAGTTGGCTGAGATGTGCCAAGACAATGGACTGGTGCATGCCAACATGACTAAAGCAGAGATGATTGCACTCTTAGTCACAGACCAGCAACCAGAAGGACAACCGGACTGGCCTTGGGAAGATGTTCTTCGTGTTTCACTGTTGCAGTCATTACATTTGGGTAATTTGCTGGCAGGTTGCCCTCAGTCAGCCTGATTAACAAAGTCTTGGGTCCTGCATCGGTTGCTGTCCCTTCTTTCATGACATCAGGTCGTCAGGGGTATAAAACATGCAGCTGACACCAGGGGTGTAAAACATGCAGCCGATGCCATTACATCAGTCTTTCTTACTGTGTGGTGCCCGAAGCAGAAGCAGTTCGCAAGTGCCGGTCGGCCGACTCCTGAAATTTTCATTTTTGAGTTTCAGAACCGAAGTCTTCAACTTAAAGCTAATTACCCCATTGGGGAAACTTTTTCTTACTTCTTACCGATGTCAGGAAAAGTTAATAATTACATTACTTGTGGAAAGCAAATACCTCATAAAGATTTTCATTTGTACTGTATTCCTTGCCTAGGCCCTGACCACGACGTAACTTGCTGTCGGTTTTGTGCTTTATGTAATCAGCGCAGTATCCATCATCGGTACATTTTTGCCTCTAAATGTTTCGGTTCTCTGTTTAATTATCCAGAAATGATGTCGGTTAGCCATCCGACCACCTGGATTCCGAAAAAACGCAAAGATAAAGACAGAGACAGGCCGTTGAGGTCCAAAACTGCCGACGATGCTTCTCCTAAGCCAGTCACCAGTTCGTAGGTACTCAGTGAGGCGCTTTCACAGCCCCTGATACCAGCTACTTCTGACTCACAGGCCTCTACTGAGACCCATTCAGAGTCCAGTATGCCACGAGATACTTCACCTATGGAACCTGTGAATGTCTCTACCTTGGATGGGTCCGGAGCCGCTGTGCAGGCACCGGCTTCTGAGGGTGTATTCAGGCCTACAGACTTGCATATTAAACCAACTCCACCTTCTACACTAAGGACTAAATCTCGATCTATGTTTAAAAAACAGATGCCCAGGCCACATGTTCAGGCCCCTATGCTTAAAAACAAATGATCAAAATGGCTGAAGATCTTATTACTCTAATCATGGGTAGTCAACCCCCCCTTTGTAAGAGGCCTAGGGCGGAGCTTGATTATGAATTTTCTGATCAGGACTCTGTTTCTTCTGATTCTTCTAATGACCTGGATTTGTCCATACCTACTTATGAGGATTCTGATGCAGAGGATTCCATTCCCTCTGCCCCCCCCCCCCCCCCCCAGGACTTTTCTTTTGGGGAAAATTTACATACCTTAAGGGAGCACTTCCACTGGGAAAGTCAGGAGTTTTCCGAATCAAAATAGAACCTTAGGGATTTCCTTTGGCTATACCTCCTGTACTAGACATTGTTGATTATGTGTTTTTGGAATCCGGTATGGCCCCAGATTCCTTGCCTCCGGCTCCTAGTAAACCTGACAGATACTACAGGGTTTCTGAGTCCCACAAGTTCCTCTTCAAAAATCCTGTTGTGGATCCAGGAACCATTTCTCAGGGGCCCAAGGGCATTAAGGCTTCTATTGCTAAAAATCCTACCCCATCTGATAGAGACTCCAGGGCAGTAGATAGATGGGGTAAAAAGGTTTATACTTCTGCAACCTTGGCAATCAGGGCTTTAAACTGCCAATTTCATATGTTAAAATATCAAAAGCATATTATTGGACTGCTTAAACAGAAAATTATGTTGATCTCTGACTGTGTGGAAAATAAAGATTTAAGGGATTTATTGCATTCTCCTGAACAAGTTGGAAAGCATACCTTGCAATGTCGTTCTGATTCTTTAGAGGCCTACTGTAGGGCTGCTGTTACTGGGTCTGTGCTTAGAAGGCATGCTTGGCTTAAGGAACAGTCTCTGCCTGACCATGTTAAAGTGAAATTGTTGGAAGCTCCTTTAAATCAGGACCGCCTGTTTGACAATAAGGCTGAAGAAGTTCTGAAAAAGATGGAAGATAAAGCTAAATCTATGCAAACTGTAAAAGATTTCTTGCAAGTGCAACCTCCTAGATTTAGTAGGCACTGGCCTACTAAGAATTGGTCCTTTCCAGCTCCTTCCAGATCCTCTCAAGCCAAGCCCAGACACACCAAAAGCACCAGGTTTCAGTCCCAGGGGACTCTCAGAACTAAGCAATGGGGGGGGGCCTCCACTTCCAAATCTGGAAATAAGACACCCCCTATGGTAAACAGTCTCAATGACTTTCCTTTAAAATTACCAAGCACTTACCTTTTAGCCGTCCCTTTGGGGAGAAAGATTGCTCTTCATGCAAAAAACTGGGAGCTCATAACCCAGGACAAATGGGTTTTAAATAGTGTCCCAAGGATACAGATTTCATTTCCACACATTACCAACACCAAACGGGTGGCCAGATCTGCCTCCAAACCAGTGGGACGAGGCTCAAAAACAAGTGCTTTCCCTCTTAAACAGGAGTGCTATTCAGCCAGTACCAGAAGAGGAAAAGGGACAAGGTTTCTATTCCAGGCTTTTCCTGGTACCCAGAAAAGACAAATCATGGCATCTAATTCTGGCCCTGTCTGTTCTAAGCCCCCTTTCTGGACATTCCAGAATTCAAGATGCTGACTCTTCACCAACTACTTCCTATGCTAGGCAAAGATGCCTGGTTGGCAACTCTAGATTTAAGAGAGGCTTACCTGCATATCCCAATCAGGGAATTTTGCAGAAGATACCTACGCTTCAAAGCAGGCTACTATCAGTTCTCTGCACTGCCCTTTGACTTGTCTACTGCGCCCAGGGTATTCAGAAAGTGCCTGGCTCCAGTAATTGCATTTTGCAAGCAAAGAAATATTCAAATATATCCATACCTGGATGATTGTCTTATTCAGGCAGAAAACCAGGCCACACTTCTAAATCATCTGGCATTTTTAAAAAGGGTTCCAACTTGTCCGGGGTACACCATAACTGAAAAGAAATCACAACTTGGTACCCTCTCAACAGATTACTTTCCTGGGTGCAAGTTTGAATACAACTGCCCAGATGGCTTTCCTCATGTCAGAAAAGCAAATTATTTTGGTAACTTCAAACAAATGGCCGCAAAAACCCTGCTATCTGCAAGACAAATACTGCAAGCCTTGGGGTTCATGGCCTCCTGCATTCTTCTAATTCCATACACAAGACTGCATATGAGGAAACTTCAGTGGTACTTAAAAAAGTCTATGGAGTCAACAATGTCACAGCCTGGAAACAATGATTCCTATCATACCTTGCCTATGCCTGGAGTTCCTATGGTGGGCAGAGGCCTGCCACCAAAACAAGGGATTGCCATTCACACTACCCCCTGCCGCCCAAACCCTAACTACAGATGCATCAGACTATGCATGGGGGGCTCACCTGGCAGGGAAGTGCATTCAGGGCAAATGGAACCCAAATCAAATGCACCTACATATCAATCAAAAAGAAATGTTAGCTGTACAGAATGCTCTGACAGCCTTCAAGGACTACATTCTTCCAGGACAACTAATGGTAAAGACGGACAACACCACGGTTATGTGGTACGTAAACAAGCAGGGGACTACACCTTCCTACCCCCTCTGCAGACTAGCTATGGCATTGTGGAACACGGCCTTGCACTACCAGGTGCACCTACAAGCTCAATTCCTGCCAGGAAAGTTGAATACACTGGCAGACGGACTAAGCAGAACTCTCATGGACCCCCACCAGTGGAAACTGAAACCATGGATTTTCAACATGTTGACAAGCAAATGGGGGTGCCCAGACATAGGTCTATTTGCCTCCCCACAGAACTACCAGTTGGACAAATGTTGCACTAGGACTCCCCAAAAAAAGCCTGGAAAGTGGATGCTCTGTCCTTCAGCTGGAAAAACCTATCAGTCTACGCCTTTCCCCCTGTGCCTCTGCTCTCCAAAGTCCTGCTAAAAGTCAAACAGGACAAACCAAGAATGATTTTGATTGCTCCAGACTGGCGACACCAACACTGGTACCCACTCCTCCGCAGTGTGTCACAAATATCTCCATGGCACCTGCCTAAGACACCTTCCTTGCTGTCTCAGCAGGAGAACCAAATTCTGCACCATCAGCTCCCCAACAATGAACCTTGCAGCTTGGCTAATCACTTAAATTCACCCTTAACATCCCTCAGCAAACCTGTGATGGATGTCATCTTGGAGGCGAGAAGACCTAGTACTAGAAAATCTTATGCTGACAAGTGGAAAAGATGCTGTGCCTGGAACCAATCTTTAGGGATGAGCGCAGCAGTGTCCAATTTACCTCAGATTTTGCAATACTTAACTGAGATGCTTCACAAGGGCCTGTCTTTTTCCTCTCTTAAAATCCATGCTTCAGCTGTTTCAGCTCACTGTAACACAGAACCACCACTCTTTTCTCATCCCCTGCTCAAGCAGTATCTCAGAGGGGCAAAGAACTTGAGACCACCCAGGAGAGCCCCTACCCCTGCTTGGGACCTTAACTTTTTTTTGGAGAAGCTCACTCTACCTCCTTTCGAGCCAGCGCTACTGCAGACATAAAATTTCTTTCTTGGAAAACAGCCTTCCTCTTAGCAATCACTTCAGCTAGAAGAATATCTGAATTACAGGCTCTTATGGTAGTGGAGCCTTTCATCATCTTTCATGCGGACAGGGTATCTCTGAGGACCAATCCATCCTTCATGCCCAAGGTGGTTTCCAGTGTGGCTCTTAATCAGTCCATTCATTTGCCAACCTTCTATCCCAATCCACAGAACAAAGGGGAACGGATTCTGCATTCCTTGGACGTGCACAGACAACTTAGATTCTACTTGGACAGAACTAAATTTCGAAGAAAATCTGAGCAATTGCTAGTAGCATTTGCTGCTGGGGCAGAGGGAAAGTCTATTTCAAAACAAACCATTTCTAAATGGATAAGCCATTGCATTCATTTCTGCTATAAGCACCATGGAAAACCTATCCTCCAGGGGATCAGATCTCATTTCCACCAGGGTTGCATCTACTTCTGCAGCCTTTCTCAGAGGTGTTCCTACCAGGGATATTCTAGAAGCTGCTACCTGGAGTTCTGTAAATACTTTCACCAAGCATTATCATTTACCAATTTTCTCTAAATCCAGAGCTGGCTTTGCCACTGCTGTCTTGCAGGGCCTTATAGCTGGTCCTAATGCTATATAAATTCCTCCTGCCCAACCATAGCTTTGGGAATCTACCCAAATGTAATGACTGCAACAGTGAAACATGAAGAACATAGTACAGTTGTGTACACTTACCATAAATGTAGATGTTCGAGTGTATTCACTGTTGCAGTCTTGGTTACCCTCCCTCCAGCCCCCTGTTTTTCTCTTGACTATACCTCTGCTTTCTTTTTCTATGCTTAAAAGCCTTTTTGGTGTATTTGCTTTTGGTTGGAGGCATATTTTTGTTTTTAATTTTATTTTGCTCCCCATTTGGGGGGCACCTGACATCTGGGACAAGGAAAACTGATGTAATGGCGTCACCTGCATGTTTTATACCCCTGATGACCTGACGTCATGGAAGAAGGGACAGCAACCGATGCAGGACCCAAGACTTTGTTAATCAGGCCGACTGAGGGCAACCTGCCAGCAGATTACCCAAATATAATGGCTGCAACAGTGAATATACTTGAACATCTGCATTTATGGTAAGTGTACACAACTGTACTGTACAACTCTCAGAAAATAGACAGTTCAACTTTTCCACAGAGGACTTAAAAATTCATCTGGAGTTAGAGACTTGAACTGGAGGCCAAACATTTGGAAATAGAATCAGCAGAGAGACTGGGACACCTGGAAGCCGAAGAAAATGAGAAACTGAGATGTCTGGAAGCTGAGGGAAATGAGAGGCAGAGGCAACATGAAAAGGAGATTCTTACTCTTCGACGGGGTCCTGGAGGTAATGGGGAAGCGAATAACCGAACCCCAGAACAAATGTCAGTAACTTTCTTCCACAATTTACAGAGGGTGATCATTTTGACAGTTTTATTCATATGTTTGATTGAGTATGTAAACAGTATAATGTTGACCAAGGGCTCTGGGTATGGTTCTTGACCTCCTTACTCCATGTTAAAGCTGTAACTGCTATTTCTAAATTGTCTGATACTGATTGCTTAAATTATAATAGTTAAAAATTGTTGAGTGTTTTAAGTTACCACCTGAAACTTATTAAAAAAAGTTTTGTGAGCATAGATGCAAGGGAGACTAAAGTGTGTGTGAATATATTGCTGAGTTAAGCACTTATTTTCATAGATGGGTGAGTGGGTGTCAGGTCACCACTTTTGAAGGGCTGGCAGACCTTTTGGTGATTAAAGAAGCCCTTAGCACTGTGCCTGAGGACTTGAGAATCTGGTTAGTGGCTAGAGTGTGTAACACAGCAGATGAGTTGGGGGGAAAAGGAGACATATACCTAGCAAGCAGGGCATCACTGCAAAGGAAAAGGATACCAAGTGCTTCTCATTGGTCTAAGGGAACCCATGGTGGGCAAGCTAGATGTCCAACAGAGTCTGACTGTAGTAGGAGAAGCCATTAGTTCAGGTACATGGCCATGACCAAGGCTTAAATATTTTGCATACAACCAGTGGGGCCATGTAGCATATAGCTGTCCACGGAGGTGAGGTGGGGAACAAAAGGTATGAGATCCAGTAAGTGGGAATGACAGAATGCCAGCAGTAAGTTGCCTGGGGACAAGGGTGCCAAACTACCATAAGCAGTTATATCTCATCTTAGTAGATGGGAAACAGGCCCCTGCTAAGAGAGAGACAGACTCTGACCTAACCATTGTGAAGCCTGGAATGGCTAAAGACGAGCACTACTTGCTTGGGTAGTCTACTCCAGTCAGAGCTTTAGGAGGGACCCCATTCTAAATACCTTTGGCTAGGGTTCACCTTGACTGGGAGGGTGGAAAAGGAAGCAAGCAAGTAGGTGTGTTTGAGGATATCCCTGCAGATGCCCTGATAGGGAATGTTTTTGATAATAGAGTACCTTGTGTGCATGCAGTTACACACAGTCAGGCTTGGAGACAAGCATGTGTGTCTGGTAGCACGGGGGGGCAGACAGAGAGGGAGCTAGCCTGTAGCAGTGAGACTGAAGGTGAGCCACAGCTGCTTGTGGGTACTGATGTTCCCTTGGACAGAGTGACTGCAAGGGCAGCGGTGAGTAGTAGTACCCAGGCTGACAGTGAGGTACGACTGTCAGAGAATACCAGACTTCCTGTGGAGGGGGAGCTGGGAAGGGGTACAAAGAGAGAGTTGAGGCAAATTCAGCTCTCAGACCCTGCATTACAAGGCCTGAGGGAGGTAACCCGTAAAGCACCTGATTATCAATGGAAGGGGGAGTCTTTATACTGGGACAAAGTGTTACTGTATAGACACTGGACCCCTGAAGGAGGGCTAGAGGTTGAGAGAATACAACAGTTGTTAGTGCCCAGAGCCTGCCATCTGGCACTTCTAGCCATAGCCAATGACATTCTCTTTGCAGGTCATATGGACATAAAGCATACCAATAGACGTGTTGTGCAGAATTTGTATTGGCCTGGGATTTCCAGAGATGTAACAGGGTACTGCAGAACCCATGACCAGTGCCAAAAGGTAGGCAAGGCAGGAGACAATCGCAAGGCTCCTTTGGTGTCTTTGCCTGTGATTGAGGAGCCATTTCAGAGGGTAGCTATGGATATTGTGCAGCCTCTGAGTACCCCAAGTTCCACAGAGAAGAAGTATATCCTAGTGGTAGTAGATTATGCTACCAGATACCCTGAGGCGGTGGCTCTGTCCTTCTTTGAGGCACAAAAGGTGTCAAATGGTTTGTTAGAGATTTTCAGCAGGGTAGATTTCCTAAAAGAAATACTGAGTGACAGAGGTGCCAATTTTATGTCAGACCTGCTGTCTTGTCTGTGGAAACACTGCGTGTTGAAACACTTAGACAACCCCCTACCATCCCAGACTAATGGTCTGATAGGTTAAACTCTACACTGAAGACCATGCTATGGGCATTTGCAGAGTAGTTTAAGAGGGAGTGGGACAAATATTTGCCCCATCTGTTGTTTGCTTACAGAGAGGTGCCCCAGGAATCCACAGATTTTTCACCCTTTGAGTTGCTATATAGGCATAGGGTGAGGGGACCTCTAGATTTGATTCAAGATGAGTGGTATGGTGGGTATGAATCCCACAAGGAGTCTGTTGTGGCATATGTCCTAAATCTCAGGACAAGGCTCAGGGAACTCATGAGCTTGGCCCAGGAGAACCTGACAGAAGACCAGCAGCAGAAAAAGGTGTGGTATGACAGGAATTCTCAAGGTAAAGAGTATGCTGTGGGGGCAGCAGGTTATGGTTCTCATTCCTGTCAGACACAGAAAGCTGCAGGCAGCTTGGGAGTGATGCTTCAAAGTGGTAAGGGAAAGGTCAGTGATATCAACTACATGGTAGAACTGCTAGGCACGGGCACAAACTCTACGATGTGAACATAATGAAACTTTACTATGATAGGGAGGCCCTGGTGCTAAGTAGGAGGCAGGAGGAGTTTGAGGGGGATCTTTTGCTACAGGGAGCCAGCCAGCAAAATCTCAAATTACTATGGTGGAGCCTAGGATTGCAGGCATATGATAGGACAGTGCAGCATGGTACTGGGGTCAGCAATGCTAAGGCAGCTGGAATCTCGAGAAGGAATGGGGCAAGTCATTCCCAGATAGGCTAAACCCCCTTGAGCAATTTTTCTCAAGGGTCATTTGAAAAACTAGCTTGAGTCTTCAAAGGGGGGAGAAATGTCAAGAAAGGAGATACCAGCCAAGCCATCTGGAATTTTGTAAATAATTATATGTCATTTGTGAATATTAACATGATTTTTATAGAAGTGTAACAAAAGGAGATACTGCCAGCAGAGCTGTCTGGAATTTTGTAAATGGTTGTGTGTCATTTGTGAATGTCAACAAGCTTCATGTAAGATGCTTGTGTTACAAATGTATTGGAACTGTATGTTATGTGGATATCAAACTGCTGGTACAGAAGTGTGTTGAAAAGGGTTTGTAAAGTACTAAGCTTTAAAATGTAACCACAGCGTACATGTCTGCAAAAGAACAGAAATGTACATACCCTATTTTGTTGTATTGTGATGTATATATTTTAATAGTGGAAACCGGAACTCAAGATTAACTTCAGAAAAATATCTGAAATTAAATTACTTCATGGCCACATAATTATCTTTCAGTTTCAGTGCAGTATCAGGCTCCATGTCTAGAGCTAGAGGTTCCCTGTATTGTCATGGAACTGTTTTTATTGTTTTTTTTGACTTCCAGAATCTGCCTTAGATCTAAGAAAAGCCTTGTCTATGTATTTTCACAGGTAGATGCTAAATGCTACCAGCTGCATCCGTGGGGTTTTCACCTGGGATAGTCAGGTGACAAGAAGTGATGTCATTCTGCAAGCTATCTCAGCAGTAATATTTGAGATATTAATGTAAGAACTCTGAGAGAGATGGAGTCTTCTTTATTTTGTTTTTGACATGACAACATCAAGATCCACTCACCACATCTACCTTGCTCTGAAATAAGTTATTAGTGTACAGTAATTCTCTTGGAAACAGTAAGGAATATAGCAAAGCTTAATTTAGATGTTTTTCTTTATTTGAGACTGTCCTGCAAAGTTTTAAATATTTCCTTTGATTTTGAACTCTGATGTTACTATGATTAGTATGAGTATTTTATTTATTATTAAATATATTTAAACCTTTCATTGTGGCTGATATTTGTGAGACATATTTAAGTTCTGAGAGTACTTGCATATTTAGTTAGTGACATTGTTGTAGGCCACTCCTAATACACTTGCTCTTGGTCAAACTACCATTTGTATTAACAGTAACATTACGCAGTAAGATTGGACACCCTTTGTTAAGGGCCTTAAAGTATCGGATAAAGAGTTTGCTGGTGGTAGTAACAACTACCTTATCGTCTGGGCAGAAGGGGGCATAGCTAGTAAACATGTGCCAGCCTTTACCAGGTGTGTGTTCAGCTATCTATAAAACAGATCTCCAAGAGTGTGTGTGTCAGCTACTTGGACAGGGGCACAAAGCATTGGTTGGACAGAGAGGGTCCTGGAGGTCTTGACTTGGCCACTCAGCTGAGATCTCAACTCTATACTGTGCCAGTGGGAAGTCTTATTGGGGATCTGGAGAAAGAGGGAGAAACCAGCCCCGGACTGACTGTAGTCTCTGTGTGCTCTTAAGGGAAAATTGCACTTTACACAGAGAGCTGCATCTGGAAATACTGTCTGTGTAGCTTGCCATCCTCCCAATGTACATCCCCCACTGGTGCTAGTGGTGTGGATTGTGGCTTCTTGATTACTGGTCCAGTTGTGGGGCGTCATAGTCAGAAAGATAACTACCCCATTGGGGGAACTCTTTTCTGTTTCATTTAACTTATGTCAGATAAAGTAAATTGTCTCTGCTGTGGTAAACAAGTCTCACACAGAGACTTTCATACTCTTTGTGTTACTTGCTTAGGCCCAGACCAAGATGTCTGTAATTGTCGTTTTTGTGCTAGGTTTAACACTAGAAATATTAGGCGTTTGGGCTGAATTCTTAGCTCATTTTCTAAGACAATGAGATGAACGGCGTCTGATCGCATCCTTCATTCGTCCCAATTTTGAGCTGCATAAGTGCAAAAAAGAGAGTGAACTTAAGCCAAAGTTGTAGGAAAACAGTCACTTCCCAGCTGATTCTGCTGCTAGACTGATTATTGTTGAAGAAGGTGAGGTGCCTTTGCAGCCCCCTCGACATTTGAAACAGCAACCCAGGCCTCTGTCGAGATGCATTCGGAGTCCAGTATGCCTTCAGTTCCTTTAACTTCCACTGCTCACATTTTCAGCTCATCGTTTGGGTCCGAGGTTGCTCAGTAGGCCATGGCTTCCAATGAGCGCTTGGAGACGCAATGAGGTCTAAGCCTATGCTAGAGCATTTCCACAGAGTGTCAGCTGCCAGGGTGTCGGATCCACCTAGGCTTGTGGCCAAACCCACCCCAAAGAAAGGCAACGTAGCAAGGCATCCATCTAGGCCTCTGGGCTCCCAGTTCCCAGGATCCCAACAGGATTTTATTAAGCTGGCTTAGGAGTTAATTAATATTGTAAGGGCCTGACAGACCACAAGTGAAGCCTCCCCAGGAAAAGGGATGACTATACTGATCTTTTCCCAGATCCCATACTATCTGAGGAGGATTCAGACTTGGAAGAGACTGGCTCAGAGGAAGGACCCTCTTGTGCATTCTTTGAGGAATGGAATTCTGAGGAGAACCTTCCCTTGGGCTCACTTCCAGAGGATCAAACTTTTGGGGAAACTGTTCAAGCTATGAAGCAGCATTTTCAGTGGGAAGCACAAGGTTACCTCCAGGCCAAGAAGAGAGTTGGGGGAGTTATTGGACCTCCCTGAACACAAACCTTTAGCTGTCCCTCCCATTTTGGACATGGTGGAGGATGTTTTCCAGGATGACTGCATGAACCCTGACTCACTTCCCTCCTGCCCCTAGGAAACCACACAGATTTTATAGGGTGCAAGACACCCATAAATATCTGATCTGAAGTTGTTTTCATTTGATCTTCAACCTGGGGGAATATGGATCCGGTATGGATCCGACTCAGCCGCATTTTCCACCATTGGATCTAAGCTTCAAGCTACTCCCCTACCCATAATGCCCCGGTCTCCCTCCTCCCCTCATATCTCATTTGCCGTGCATCTAGCTAGCACTGAGGTCTGTTGCTCCAGGTTCCTAGTAAGTGAATTATTAAAACTTTTCTCCTCTTAACTTTTCTGTAGCTTTTTTATACCCCTTTTATTATTAATTTCATCCCTTCCCTTGCACTCAGGCTTCGGTCCTTTAAACCCTCCAAAAAAAAAATCTCTTTTCCCTTTCTTTTCCTCCTCCTCTTAAGTTAGTAGTGTGTGCACTATTTCCGACACCATCGCAGAGACCCTCAAGCCCAGGGTTTTGGAAATGCACAGGGTGTGGGCATAAGCTTCCCCCTTCTGATGGCCACACACTGTGCATGTTGTCTAGGGGTCCCAGACCTGTGCACCTCCTGTTCGATCTGCACAGGATTCAACCCTTGCACATTGATCGGCAGGAGGAAAGAGTTAGTCCTGAAGGACCTCCTTCCTCCACCTTCCTCAGAGGCCCCTGCTTCCACTTCTTCTTCTACTCCATCCTCCTCCTTGGCCTATGGGACTCAACTTCCCATCAAGAGGGCTGAGGATGGGGAGGACGACAAAGACCGGGATAGCCCCAGGAAGCGGTCTTCAGACCTCACTTCCTCGGCTGAGCCTCCTGCTAAGTCTCACCCGGCTCCCAGCCTGGGCTCCCCTTGGCTCCATTCACCCTGTTTTTCCCCAGAGCTGGAAGTTTCTCTGGGCCGATCCCCTTTATCAGCCTCTCCCCGGCACTTCTCCAAGCCAGATGTTCTTCATCTCACATTGCTGCAGTCCTTACACTTGGGTAGTCCGCTGTCCTCGGTCGGCCCGAATATCAAAGTATAAGGCTGACGTCGGTCAAGGCGCATTTGACTGACATCAGGACGTCAGGGTACAAATGTGCATGACCGACGTCATATCCTCAGTCTTTTTTGCCGCATGGTCCGATGCAGAAGCAGCATTGCAAGTGCCGGTTGGCGTTCTGAGATTTTTCGATTTCGAAGTTTCAGACCGAGTTCAAAGTTGGCTAAGTACCCGTTAGAATATTTTAGTTTTTTCTTGCCTCAGTGATTTACGGATGTCAGAAAAAGTCAATAATTGCATTTCTTGTGGGAAACAGATACCGCATAGAGATTATCATACTTTGTGTATTCCTTGCTTAGGGCCTGAGCACGACGTTGTTGGCTGTCGCTCTTGTGCTAGATTCAATAAGCACTATAAAGAGAAGGTTGGATTGTGCCAGGTTAGTCTTTGGGAAGCGGTGCAATTATAAAATGCCGTCGGATGCTCCGGCCGCTTCTTCGAAGAAGCGCAAGGACAAAGCAGTTAAGCCTAGGCTAGAAGAACCGTCTGTACCGGACGCCGGTTCTTTAGAGGTGTCGGTGGAGCCGGTGGCTCCACCGGAGGTTTCTTTGGGTTCCCAGGAGAGACTTTATTATTGCAAGATGTGGCCTCTCAGGAGGCAGGTCAGGCTGAAGGGGCTTCTCAGGTTACTATACTCCCTCCCTTCCTAGGGTGGCTAGGCCCTCTCCTTCTGTTTCCAAGGCTTCTCCCAGAGGCAGGCCAGGTTCAGCTTCAGTTGGTGTCACCCCTAGTTCTTCTGGAACTGTGCCCAAGAAGCATATGCTTAAAATGGCAGAAGATTTGATTTCTTTGATTAGGGTTCTTTGCCCCTCCTGATAAGAGACCTAGGGTGGAGCCTGAGCCTGGGAGTTTTGAGCAGGCTTGGATGTTTCAGAGTCTTGACTGAAGACTTGCAGGAGTATTCTCCTTATTCTGATTCTGATGTGGATGATTCTACTCCTTCTGCTTCTCCTCCTGAGGATTTTTCTTTTTCAGAAACTCTTCATTCTATGAGGGAGCATTTTAAGTGGGAAGGTCAGGACTTCTCTGATTCCAGGAAAAGGCTTAGAGAATTTTTGTTTTTACCCCAGCATAGGCCTTTGGCTATACCTCCTGTTTTAGATGTGGTGGAAGATGTTTTTGCAGAGGCTTCTCTTAATCCTGATTCTTTGCCTCCTGCTCCTGTTAAACCGGATAGATATTACAGGGTACCTGAAGCTCATAAGTATCTTTTTAAGAGTCCTATGGCAGACCCTGAAACTGTTAGTCAGGGGCCTAAAGGTGTTAAGGCTTCTGTTGTCAAGAATCCGGTTCCATCAGACAAAGAGGCCAAGGCTTTGGATAGATGGGGAAAGAAAGTTTATACTTCTTCCACTCTAGCTATGAGGGCTTTGAATTGCCAGTTTCACATGTTAAAATACCAAAACTATCTCCTTTCACAATTGAAGTCTAAGGTTGATGCTCTGGCGGAAGGTATTGATTGTAAAGAGTTGCAAGATTTAGTACATGTTTCTGAACAGGTGGGTAAGCATTCTTTGCAATGTGGTTTTGATGCTGTACAGGCCTCGTCTAGGGTGTCTGCCACTGGGTCAGTTCTTCGCAGGCACGCCTGGCTGAGGGATCAGAATTTATCTGACCATGTTAAATCACGGATTTTAGATGCTCCTTTACAATCTGATGTGTTGTTTGGTTCTCCTGTTGAGACAGTCTTAAAGAAAATGGAAGACAAGGCTAAGTCTATGCAGACTGTTAAAGATTTTTTGCAGGTTCAGCCTCCAAAGTTTAGTAGAAATTGGCCTACTAAGGGGTGGATGTATCCTTCTTATGATTCCCAGTCTAGGGGTAGATCTAGACGTGGCAGGGGCAGAGCTCAGGGCTCTTTCAGTCCTAGAACAGAGAGTTCTCCTGCACAGTCTTCAGGTGAGGGCAGGGGTCAGTCCTTTCGTAAACAGACCCAATGACCTACCTTTTCAGCTGCCAGAGCCTTCTCGTCTGGCAGCACCTTTGGGAGGAAGGTTGGCACTTTTCAAAGAAAATTGGAGTTTAATTACCCAAGACAGATGGGTATTGGATATCATACACCACGGTTACCGGTTTTATTTCCATACCTTGCCTCCTTTCAAAGGCATGCCAGACGTTCCTCCTCCACAAAGAATAGAGGCTCACAAGCAAATTTCTCTGTTACTCCAAATAGGGGCCATTCAGCCAGTCCCTATGCCAGAAGTGGGCCTAGGATTTTATTCTCGTCTGTTCCTAGTACCAAAGAAAGGGAACACGTGGAGACCAATTTTGGACTTATCTATCCTCAACACTTATCTGGACATTCCCAAGTTCAAAATGTTGACGTTACAGCAGCTTTTACCTCTGCTGGGCAAAGATCATTGGATGGTAACTTTAGATCTCAAGGAGGCTTATCTTCATGTTCCTATCAGACTCAGTTGCAGGAAGTATCTGCGTTTTCGAGCTGGGACTTCTCATTATCAGTTCTCTGCATTGCCCTTTGGCTTATCTACTGCCCAGAGTGTTCACGAAGGTTCTGGCTCCAGTGATAGCTTTCCTCAGGATGAAAGGAATACAGATTTATCCATATTTGGACGATTGCCTGATTCTGGCTCAAGAAAGGGACGAGCTTCTTCATCATTTGGGTTATGTGATAGCAGTGCTAAGATGCCTGGGGTATTCTGTGAACGAAATAAAGTCCAGTCTGGTACCCTCTCAAGACATGTGCTTTCTGGGTGTGAGACTGAATACAGCATCCCAGATGGCCTTTTTGACCCCAGACAAACAAAAGAATCTTTCCTTTTACTTTCATCAGTTGTCTCATCAGTCCGGGCTGACTGCAAGGACAGTCCTTCAAGCCTTAGGGTTCATGGCATCTTGTATTCTGGTGCTTCCCAATGCCAAACTGCATATGAGGAAGCTACAATGGTATCTCAAAAATGTATGGACACAGCACTGCCAGGATTTGGACACTGTCATTCAAATAATACCTTGCATTCAAAAGGAATTTTTGTGGTGGGCTCAGGAATGTCACCTAAACAAGGGACTCTCTGTGACCCGGCCAGAGGCGAGTCAGATTCGAACGACAGATGCCTCAGACAAAGCTTGGGGAGCTCATCTGAATGGAAAGTGGATACAAGACAAGTGGCCTGCCAGACTACAACATCTACATATCAACTTGAAAGAGATGTTAGCAGTCCAGTTTGCATTAATAGCCTTCAAGGGTTTACTTCTACCAGGGCAGGTGTTGATTCTAACAGACAACACAACTGTCATGGTACATCAACAAGCAAGGCGGAACACATTCTTATCCTCTATGCAGGCAAGCAATGATTTTGTGGGAGACTGCTCTCAGTTTACAGCTAAATCTTCAGGCAAGGTTTCTGCCGGGAGCACAGAACTCCTTAGCAGATGTGTTGAGCAGACAAATTATGGATCCCCACGAGTGGAAATTGGATCCTCATGTATTTCGGAAATTGACAGTGTCATGGGGAACTCCAGACATAGATCTGTTCGCTTCCCCACTAAACCACCAGCTGCCAAAGTTTTGCACAAAAGGTTTCATCCCACAGCTTGGAAAGTGGATGCTCTTTCTTTCAATTGGAGCAATCTTCATGTGTATGCCTTTCCGCCTCTGCCTCTCCTCCCAAAGGTACTACTAAAGGTCAGACAAGACAAGCCAAGGATGATTTTGATAGCTCCAGATTGGCCTCGACAGCATTGGTACCCATTACTGAGGAGCCTGGTACGGAAGCCTCCATGGCCTTTGCCTTCGATTCCACACCTGTTGTCTCAGGAGGACAGTCATTTGCTCAATGTCAAGCTTCACTCTCTGCACCTAACAGCCTGGCATATTCTGTTTTGAACCATTGTGGGCCTCCACTTCCACAACAAGTTTTGAATGTTATTTTGGAAGCCAGAAGGCCCAGTACAAGGAAAGTGTATGCAGACAAATGGAAGAGATTTTTATTTTGGAGTGCAGCAAAGGATTTTGATGTTTCTGGGCCTAATATAAGTGTGGCTCTTCAATATCTTACTGAGTTACTGGACAAAGGTTTGTCCTTCTCTTCTATTAAAGTTCATGCTGCAGCAATTTCGGCTCACTATGATTGTGACCCACCATTGTTTTCTCATCCTTTGTTCAAGCAATTTCTTAGAGGGGCAAAGAATATAAGACCCCCACGAAAAGCTCCTACTCCTGCTTGGGATCTCAATTTTTTTGTTGGAGAAACTCACTCTACAACCTTTTGAGCCGGCAGCTACTGCTGAATTAAAGTTTTTATCATGGAAGACTGCTTTTTTGTTGGCTATTACCTCTGCCAGAAGGGTTTCTGAGTTGCAGGCCCTTATGGCAGTTGAGCCTTTCTTAATTTTCCATAAGGATAGGGTATCTTTACGTACTAATCCTTCCTTTATGCCTAAAGTGGTTTCTAGTGTGGCTTTAAACCAAACTATTCATTTGCCTACCTTTTATGCAAATCCCCAAAATAAAGGGGAAAAGATTTTGCACACTTTAGATGTACACAGGCAGTTGCGTTATTATTTGGACAGAACTAAAGGGTTCAGGCAGTCTCAGCAGTTATTTGTTTCTTTTGCTTTGAGTTCTCAGGGCAAGCCTGTGTCAAAACAAACTATTTCTAAGTGGATTGGGTTTTGCATTGCTTTCTGTTATTCCCATCATGGCAAGGAAGTTCCAGCTGGGATTAGGCCTCATTCCACTAGGGCTACTGCCACTTCAACAGCTTTTTTGAGAGGGGTGGCAACTAAGGATATTTTGGAGGCAGCTACTTGGAGTTCAGTGCATACTTTTTCCAGGCATGATCACCTACCACTGTACTCTAAATCCAGGGCTGGTTTTGCCACTGCTGTTTTGCAGGGCATTTTAGCAGCTCCTGCTTCCTTATAATTTGGCCATCCTCCCTTTCCTCTGCTTTGGGATTCTACCCAAGTGTAAGGACTGCAGCAATGTGAGATGAAGAACATAGTACAGTTTTGTACCTACCATAAATGTAGATGTTCGAAGATCCACATTGCTGCAGTCCAATTTACCCTCCCTCCTTCCCCTCTGTTGTTAGAGGCGGTTGTGTGGGTTGGGTGGTCAATTGGGTGTATATTGTCTATTGTATATATTGTACATATTTTTAGTGCTAGGATGGTTGGTTGTTGGTTTGCTGTCTTTTGGTTTTTGACCTTTATTTTTAGGGTCTTCTGACATCTGGGGCAAGAAAAGACTGAGGATATGATGTCGGTCATGCGCATTTGTACCCTGACGTCCTGATGTCAGTCAAATGCGCCTTGACCGACGTCAGCCTTATACTTTGATATTCGGGCCGACCGAGGACAGCGGACTACCCAAGTGTAAGGACTGCAGCAATGTGGATCTTCGAACATCTACATTTATGGTAGGTACAAAACTGTACTTTTCCATGCTTTCCTCTGCCCGATCCTCCCGCAGCCTTTCTGAAGCCGAGGTGGACAGGATGATGCGGAATTTCATTCAGACACAGATTCAGATGGGAGTCTTGCCTGCTCCCTCTGAGGCTGGGAGCATGCAGTCCGCCTTTATGCCAACTGCTCCTTCTTGGATCTGACCTCTGGCTTTGGAGTCCTTGAGTCCTACGTCCCTCTGCGTCGAGGGGTCTGCACCAGTGGTACCATGTACCTCAACGACGACCATTGCCCTGAGTGGTTAGGCTGTGGCTGGCTTGAGCCATCCAGCTCTTGGAGCCGTAGCCTCGGCGCTCTATCCGAAGGGTTGGGGTCGGCATCAAGATTTTTGGAGTCAGCCCTTCCACTCGGAGTCTCGGCACCTGGAGGCTGTGGTCCAGCTCTCCCATTGATTCAGAGAGTTATGGACCTGGCCTTGGTCCCAGCTTCTGGGATTCATTCTCTTTCTGCTTTCGATGTTGGAGAGGGTTGTCTTGGTCCCGTCAAGACCCTTGATGCTATCGTCCTCCGTGTCCATCCTGACTCCCTCTCTTTCTTGTACGGATGCTGCCATCTTGTCCCCTCAGTGACAGCCTGTTGACTCTCTGCCCCAGAGAGTTCCCTCACCGGAACAGCCAGAAGTTTCCGAGTCCTCCCCAGAGCCCCACCGCCGAGGAGCTCCATCAGAAATATACATATAAAAGGAGGCACTTGGACTCCCCACCAGAGTCCCTCACAGAAGACACCAACTTAGAGGAGGGGGAGGGTTCCCCTCGGTTGACCCCTGGATGATGTCTCCATTGGAAGTATTATGGAAATCCTTTGTCAGTGTGGGGGATGTTCTTTCCAAAAACCCAACCCTGATGAGTCTGTGTTCCTGGAGGTGTTTGGCACAGGACCCTCTACCTCGTGGGTGTCACCTCCCATGGATCCACTTGTGGATTTGGTTACATCTTGACCATGGAAGGAACCTGACATGGTGGAGCCCATCCCCAAGTGCCCTGATAGGATTTTGAGTGTGCCGTCAGACAAGCAACATTGGTCTAAGGGGTCCCCGGTTGATGCCATGGTGGCAGTGGCAGCAGCCACCAAGAAAGAGCTCACTCAGGAGAGCTCTACTGTCCATCCACCAGACCGAGAGTCCTGGGCCATGGACCGTTTCGGAAAGTGGCTTTACTCTTCAGCCACTTGTGCGATATGTGAGCTGAACTACATGGCACATGTGATCAGACTTCAGCAAGACCTGGTCATGGAGGTCACTGAGTCTGCCCCAGGGTCCATGTCATTAGAGGAGGTGTTCTCCTCCTGTATGGCCACTCTCACTTCCATTTCCAACAACTCTGTGTGGCTCCTGTCACATTCTACCAAAGGTGCTGCTAAAGCGGCTGGTACAGGCGTTGCCATCGGGCATCATGCCGGCTCCAGATTTCTGCATTCTCGGAGCCCTTAAGGCATCTTTTACAAATGGTATCCACAAAAATACACAGGAACAGGTGAGAAGTACGGTACAGGAAAACTGTGCAAACTAAAAGTAGAAAACAAGTACCGAACCAACATGGCTGGGCAAAAACCACTATTTATTTAAGAAAGTAAAAAGTAATAAAAGTGAGTGCTTTCACGATAGCACTGTCGCTTTTTCAGACTAATAAACAAGTAAAAAGACATGAGTTTAAAAAGAAAGCGAAACCAATCAGCTGTCATATGCAAATCTCATGAATTAACTGAAAGGTACACACACAGGCAATGGAGCAGTTGTTATAAATGCAAAAAACAAAACAAGTAAAATCTAAGTTTAAAGACAACATTAATGTTTAAGCGGGCATGCTTTCAAGAGTGATTTAAGGCTGGAAACGCCATTTAAACCAATCAGTTTCTCTGCATTCAAGAGCAAGATCCAATATTGTTCAGCACTTTTGGTTTTATTAGATGATTCACCCCCTCTAATACTAACATCCAAAACCTGGAGTACAAAGAACTTAAAACGGTTAGTATTAGAGGGGGTGATGCATCTAATATGAGACATATTAATCCAGAGTGAGAAAGACTGAAAGACCTTGTCTGCCTTTGGGATCCGCTTCTCAGCCCCTCAGATATCCTTATCTTGGAATCAGCGAGGGGTGAAGAAGATGTGGTTCCAGAAGTCTCAGGGCTATTCCCATGATGCTCAGGACACGCCCTCTCCCAGAGGCAGAGGGGGGATACGACAGACACCATTCTCTTGGCATAGGTGGTCTGAGGAACCGTGGGTCTCGGGATTCCTTCCCGGACCGACCCGCACAGCAGCCCTGAATTGTTGCCCGACTGCTCATTTCTGGAGGCAGTCGAGGGATGTCTCTCGCTACACCCAACAGCCTGGGGGTCAATTACAAATGAATGTTTGGTATTGCAAGTCATATCCAGAGGATACTCAATCCCCTTCATTCAAATGCCAGTCCTCCCCAAACACCTCCTAGGATGTTCCACCCATGCAAAGGGAGGAAGCAGCACTGGAAATTTCCAAGCTGCTCGGAAAATGAGTTATCCAGCCCATCCCCCCAGACCAGTCTGGATCCAGCATCTGTTCAGGTTCTTTTTAGTGCCAAAGAAGATGGGGGAACTTAAGACCTATCCTGGATCTTTCAACCCTAAACCTGTCA
The DNA here is from genome assembly GCF_019279795.1 of Protopterus annectens. Lineage (NCBI taxonomy): Eukaryota > Metazoa > Chordata > Ceratodontiformes > Protopteridae > Protopterus > Protopterus annectens. The sequence continues at coordinate 909,905,022 of NC_056730.1, forward strand.
GTTGCCAAGATAAAATTCTGGATGATCACTGTCCAATCTATTTTGCCCTTCCTGCAGAAGAAACAACTGGATGTGTTCAGTGGACCTCCAGGATGTGTACTACGATATCAAAATGGACAGGCGCGCTCAGAGGTTCCTCCTTCTGGCTGGGGGCCAATCATTACCAGTTCAGAGTGCTACCCTTTAGACTCGCCACCGCCCTCAGGTGTTCACCAAAGTGATGGCAGTGGTGGTGGCTCACGAGTGGCTGCAGCGGTTCCAGGCCTTCCCCTCCTTGGACTGGCTCCTCTCTGCCCCCACCAAGAATCACCTCTACAAAGCCAAGGATCTCCTTTTCCAAGCTGCCCATTTTAGTTGGGCATAACCGTAAATGTCAACAAGTCCCTATTGGATCCTGTTCAAGTTCTAGACTTTATTGGAGCTCGGTTAGATACCATTCAGAGCAAGATTTTTCTGACTCTGGACAGACTTCAGTCCCTCAGACATGTTGTACATTGTTCAGACCCAATATCCCCTTGCAGAATCAATTCTTTGGAGGTTGGGGTCCATGGCGGCCATGATCACCCTCATGACCCAAGGCTTGTCTGCATATGAGGGTTATCCAGTGGACCCTAGCGGTCCAGTGGTTCTTACTAGATCTGCCATTATCCCATCCAGTTTGTTTGTCTCGAGCCTGCAGGGATTCACTTCTCTGGTGGCATCAATCCCTGGATCATCTTCTGGGTCATCCTTTTATCCTTCCTGCCCTGATGACCACTGTGTCCATGGACACCTTCCAACTTGGGTGGGGGGGGGGGGCATTGCATGGGAAGAACAGTCCAAGGCACATGGTCTTCCCTGAAGACCAGACTGCATGTCAACGTCCTGGAAATGAAGGTGGTGCTGCTAGCGTTGCAATCTCTTCATGCCCGTCTTCCCTAGGAGCGATTGCTATCCAGTCAGACAACATGTCTATAGTCTGGTACATCAACAAACGAGGGGGAACCAGGTCTTTTCCACTTTGTCGCAGAGCCATGAGATTGTGGGTGTGCGCGATCTCCACCTGCCATTTTATGGTGGCAACGCACATTCCAGGGAGGTCCAACATTCTGGCAGACAGGCTTAGCAGATCTATTCCGATGCCGTGCGAGTGGTCTCTGAATCCTTCAGTAACGGAATATATCTTCCTAAAGTGGGGTCGACCTTGCTTCGATCTCTTCGCCTCTCCTTCCAATGCCAAGTGCAGCGAGCATTTCTTTCTGAACCCCCTCCTCCAAGGGAGTCCCACAGAGATGCTCTGGTTCATGCTTGGCCCTCTGGTCTTCTCCACTTCCCTGATTCCGCAATTCATTCAGAAAGCTTGACAGCTGGGGAGCTTAGGGATCCTCATTGCCCCCCTTCTGGCCTCGCCAAGTATGGGTCCTTTCTCTGTGGTCTCATGTAGTGTCTGCTCCTTGGACATTAGATCTGATTATGGATCTGATCTTGCATCCGTCAGAGATCTCACACCCAGATCTAGTCAGTCTGAAGCTTACACTTGGCTGCTTCAGTTCCACTGATAGCTAGGACTCATGGGCTGTCTTTTCCAGCTAAGAAGATTTTGGTAGCGGCTCACAAATCGTCCACTAGGAAAGTTTATTCTAGTAAGTGGAAACATTTTTCAGTATGGACATCTCAGCATGATTTGGATCCTTTCACTGCTCCATTTCTCGCCATTATGGAGTTTTTGGCAGATATTTTTCATCAGGGTGCCAGCTTTTCTATGGTTGAAGTTCAGGTGGCAGCGATGTCCAATTTTCATATAGGAGACAATTCGGCTTCCCTAGCTTCTTTTCAAGATTTGTAATCCCTTTTTGAAAGGTACCTTTTTACCTCAGCCTCCAGTCAAGGACCCTATGCCACCTTGGGATGTTACCGAAGTTTTACAAGCCTTGGTTTCTTACCCTTTTGAAACTGCAACTACAGTGGATTTGCAATTTTTGTCTTGAAGACGGCCTTTTCTGGTTGCTATTACCTCGTCTAAGAGTGTCGGAGATTCAGGCCTTATCTGTTAAGCCCCCTTATAGGGTGTTCCGTAAAGATAGGTTGTTCTTGCGTATGAACCCTTCCTTTCTCCTGAAAGTGGCTTCGGAATCTAACATTAAACAGGTTATCAGTCTCTGTTTTCTTCCCCAACTTCCAGATTAAGGGAAGAGTATAAATTGCATTTGCTTGACATTCATATGCAATTGCATTTCTATTTGCATAGAACAAAGTCCTTTTGCAAGTCTGATCAACTTTTGTTTCCTTTTCTAAGCCTTTCTTAGGGGAAAGCTGTGTCAAAGTTGACTATTGCTCATTGGATCCCTCAGTGCATAGCTCTGGCGTATACAACCAAAGGATTATCTCCATCAGGTCAGATTAAGGTGCACTCTACCAAGGCTATGGCTACTTCAGTGGCATTTTGGTCTAGCTGTTCTTTGGATAACTTTGCTCTGCATCTACTTGGGCATCTTCGCACATGTTTATTTTGCACTATAAGTTGAATCTCCTGTCCAGAGGCAGGGCATCCTTTGGCTCCGCTGTGCTCCAGAATATCCTTCCATGAGGACCTCCCAGGGTCTTTTGATAGATGGGGACTCTGTCCCACAGGTTGAAGATCCAATGAAAACAAAAACTTCAGATAAAAAAGTTATGTACTCACCAAAATGTTCCATCTAAGTTGTTGCTTTTCATTTGTCTTCAACCATCCCTCCCTCCTTCCCCCTACCTTTTGCGGGATGTGTGGTGGACCAGATGGAAGAGACATAGCCCTTACTTTGGCTAGCCTTTGTCTTTCCTGTAGTCCTTTCAGGGTACTACTGCCAAGGTGTTAGGCTCTTGGTTAGGTCAGGGTGCTACTGTTGGCAACAAACTCGATCTGAGGGAGGAGGGAGACAGGGGCATTATGGATAGGGGAGGAGCTTGGAGCTTGGCTCCGATGCTGGAAAATTGACTGAGTTAGATCTGTACCAGATCCATATTCCCATAAGTTGAAGACAAATGAAAAGCAACAACTCAGATGGAATGTTATGGTGAGTACATACATATTTTTTAAAAAATCCTTTGACTGATCCAGATGTAACTCCAGGGCATAAAGGCATTAGGGCCAGTACCTCCAAGAATCAGCTGCCCACAGACAAGGAGAGTAGGGCTCTAGACAGGTTTGAAAAAAGGTGTACACTTCCTCTACTCTGTCTGAGGGCCCTTAACTGTCAATTCCATATTATCAGATATCAGCAAACCATCCTGGATCAACTCAAGCAAAAGATTTCAACCACGGGGGATAAAAATCTTTCTAAGGAACTTTTGGACTTGTCACTCCACTTCCCACGTGGCTAAATACTTTTGGAGTGTGTCTGATGCCATGGTGGCATCCTGTAGGGCAGTTGTCACTGGTTCAGTATTTAGAAGACATGCATGGCTTAGGGAGCAATCTTTCCCAGATCATGAAAGGCTAACCTTTTGGATGCTCCTCTCGACAAAGACAGACATTTTGGACCAAAAGCTGAGGCAGTACTCAGAAAGATGGAAAACAAGGCAATGTCCATGCAGACAGTTAAGGACGTCCTGCAAGTACATCCACCTAGGTTTGACAGGAACTTTCCAGCCAAGCATTGGTCCTTTCCTACCCAGCCTAGAAGTAAACAGAGAAGACCTCAGAAGGACAGAGCTTCCAGACAAAGGCATTACCAACAGAGATCAAGGCAATGGATCTCTGAATCACCCAGGCAAGGGAGTTCTAGGTCATAGCCCCCAGCTATAGAGCAATTATGACGGTCTCCCTCTGCTCCACCCTCGCACCACCACCCCAAAACAGAGGAAGACTGTCTCCTTTCCTCCAAAACTGGACCCACATTACTTCAGATCAATAGGTTCTAAACATTATTGCAAATGGTTACAAACTCTCTTTCAAAGAGCCCATAGTATACTCAGGTTTCCCAGATATACCCCCAATTCGAAGTACTTCGTTTCTTGAACAGATACAGATTCTGTGTTCTCAGGCAGCAGTGGAGCCAGTTTCAGAGGAACAAAGAGGGAAAGGCTTTTACTCAACGTTATTCCTAGCCACAAGAAAAGAAGGATCTTGACACCCTATCCTGAACCTGTCCAGCTTAAACCAATTCCTCCGGATACCAAAGTTCAAAGTGCTGACACTTCAGAAATTACTGCCCATGATAGCTGTTCAGGCCTTCATGGTCTCAACAGACCTAAAGGATGCCTCCTTACGCATTCTTATTCATAAATCACATAGAAGCTTTCTTCACTTCAGGGCAAGCTTCTGTCACTATCAGTTTTCAGTTTTGCCCTTTGTGAAATCCCTTGGAGCAGTAGACAACCCAAAGTGCTTGGCACCAGTCATTTCTTACTGCAGAATCAAAGGGGTCCACATTTACCCTTCCATGGACGAATGCCTAATACAAGCTGCAGACATTCCAAAGATCAACAAAGATCAGAAATTCGCACAGGACCTCCTGATTTCTCTGGGGTTCACTCTAAACCTCAAGAAATCCAGCCTGGTTCCATTGAAGCAGATAGTCTTCCTGGGAGCTCCCCTGGACTCTTCCCACCAGAGGGCTGTCCTCCTCCAGAGCAGTGTCACCTATTTAACAAATTACTTCCTATGGGTACAGGAAAATCAAAGCATCACAGCCAGGGAATTCCTCAGAGTTCTGGGGTTCATGGCATCCTGTATTCTCATGGTACCCCTAGCCAGGCTGCACACGAGGAAGCTGCTGTGATACAGCCAAGTGAGCCTCCAGACGTTTTCTGCAGTTACCTCCTACTGTGCCTGTAGGCTTCAGATATTGATTGTTCATATTTGCATTAATAATTCCAAAACCATGTTACATACAAGGTGCCAGGATATTTAATCTTGAAGCATATGTGATGGCAAATACAACTGTATTGATATTTGACCTCTCTCAATGAGTATTTGCTAGAACTGTAAGGTGATACCTTCATTTTTTAAAGGCTGACGCCATGCCCACTGGGAGTTAAAGGTACACACTCAAAAGAGCTGTACTTGAGGGAATGAGTTAATCAGGCTGTTAAACTACCTACCTTCTTTCCCAACCCTCAAAACAGAGGGGAATGATTACTGCACTATACATAGGATGCTATGCTTCTACCTGGACAGGACTAAATCTTTGAGGAAAACAGACCAGCTGTACATTACTTTTGCCCAGAGCTCGGAATGAAAACCAGCTTCTAAACAGACTGTTTCCAAGTGGATTTCCCACTGCATCTTTTTCTGTTACAGCCATCATGACAAAAAGCCCCCCGATTTTATTAGGTCACACTCTACTAGGGCCACAGCTTACTTCTGCAGCATTCCTGAAAGGGGTTCCCACTAAGGATATCTTGGAGGCAGTCACCTGGTGGTCTGTGCATGCTTTCATAAGGGATTACCACCAGGCAACCTTTTCCAAGTCTAGAGTAGGTTTTGCATCTGCAGACCTGCAGGGAATCCTCTCTTCTCCTTAATCTCCTTCCACCCTCTCTAAAGCGTTGGGAATCTTCCAAGCAATCAGGACTGCAACAGTGAAACATGAAGAACATAGTACAGTTGTGTACACTTACCTTAAATGTGGATGTTCAAGTGTATTCACTGTTGCAGTCTTCTTTCCCTCCCTCCTACCTTCTCTGCCTACTAGGTAGGCTACTAGAGTCAACCAAGGACCCTACACCTCCCAACCCTGGTTTGGGTCCACTGTACCTTGGCCCATCTTAGGTGCACTTGGGGCCTCCTTGGATCCACACTAACTTGGTCCTTCTAGGGTACACTTGGGGGCTCTTCCTAAGCGGGTCAAGAAAATACTGCAGTTATGACGCAGACTGGCTCCCTTTATACCAGAGCTTATTGACATCAGTTAGGGCGTCTGCTAGCCTGGGAGGCGAAAACAGTTTTCTCTGGTGGTCAGGCCAGCCTAGGGCTTTCACAGCAGGAAAGCCTAACAGTCAGGAGTGCAACAGTGAATACACTTGAACATCTACAATTATGGTAAGTGTACGCAACTGTAATTTCCCTCAGGTTAGCAGGACACAAGCTATGTAGGATAAAAATACAAACATTAAGGTTCTGAAGATCATTTGTGACTGGACAGGAAGCCAGTGGAGCCGCTGCACCAGAGTAGTAGTGTGCAGGCAATAATAAATGCTGGTATGTAACTCTCTCTAGTTCCACATTCTGCATCTGATTTAAGTTCATAGGTGTTTACTAGGCTAATGACCACAAGGGCCTTTTTAAGCCTAGCCATGCATCCCAAATCTCTGACAAGTTCTGGTATCCTTGATAAGTGTAAGCAGGTACTTGGGAGATGAACCATTTACAGGCTGCCTGTGTCCATAAGAAACATAGATGCCAGAACAGGGATGAAATTCCTGTTCCCCATCCAGCTGTCCAAGTTACACTTGAATTAGATTAAGGAGGAGCTCTACTTCACATGGATGGAGAGCATGTCCTATAGAAGGGGTAGTCTCTGGGATACATACCTGTCTGTCCAACATGTCCTGTTTGTATCACAGGCAAGGTTTAAGTCTTAGTAGTTCTGGTGCCTTATGTTTTACGGATCTCCAGGAGGTCCATCAGAGTGGTGTCTGACAATGTCTTACATGCCAGGCATAGATCTCCCCTCAGCAACCTATAGGTGATGGAATGCAGGGGGATAGGGCCTTGAGATGGTCTACATAGGACATGGTACTTATGCCCTGTATTCTTTTAGTGAAGAACCTCAGTGGACATTCCAGTTGTTGGATATGCCTGGTTAGATGCATATCAAAGGGTGCATTTTACTCAATCATGGGTATAATGAATGACTAATACAGTGGAATAGTGACTTCCTTGGACCAAGATGCCATACCTTTGTTTATAAGTCACACAACAGACTAATTTCCTCACTGCTGTAGACATCTGATGGTCAAAGGCTGGATTACTGCCTGTCTTTGTCTCCAAGTCTCTGACTACTGGGTCAACTCTTAGGGGTGTGTTGTCAATATTTTGTCTTGAAGCATATGTGATGGCAAACACAACTGTGTTAATATTTTTTCTCTCTCTCAATGAGTATTTGCTAGAACTGTAAGGTGATAACTTCATTTTTTTAAAGGCTGTCAGGGGTGGATGACTTCCCAAAGGATACCGTTATGCATTTCTTGACATTTAGTTTTAGTCCATGGCTCAGACACCAGTTGTTTGTCTGTGTTGGCCCTTTCAGGAAAACCTTTATGTTGGTGGGCAATTCAGTGACCACTCCTAATTTGCAATCATCTGCAAAATTAGTCAGCCAGAGACCATTGATACTGGCCTTGACTTTAGAGAAGTAAATGCCAAAAAGGAGCAGTCCCAGGGCCGATCCGTGAGGGACTCCACCTGAGTGGCCTCTTTGTGGAGGTGGACTCCCCAATTTAACTTGTGTGTCTCGTCTGTGATCCAGTTAGCTATCCACTGAGTGACATAAGGGTTAGTACCTAACCTCTTAAGTTTGTCAACAATGCCAGAGTGGGGTATTGTGTCAGATGCTTTCGCCAGATCAAGCTAGGCAGTGTTGAACCATTTTACCTTCAGCCATTGCTTTTTTGACCTTCTCAAAACAGCCCACCGATTTGAGTAGGTGTGACCCACCCTTGATAAAACCAGTCTGGGCTGGGTCCAGTGTCTGGAAGTTTCCTATGTCATTATTAATCATTTCCATGATAATTCTTTCCATGGCTTAAATATGAGACTAGTGAGACTTAAAGGTTTGTAGTCTCCATGTCAGAAAGCCTTGGGTAGACATTGCAATAACTGAGGTGAAAAAACAGTAACTCATGGATATCAGTAGAAAGATCACCACAGGTATCAAGTACCTGATGCTGGTAGTACTCAGATAAAAGCAAGATGATGTAACTGCAGAGAAACCTGGTCTTTAACGTTCAGCTGATTATCAGTTTCAGTACTAAGATAAGACACTTATTTAAATAACTCAGAAAGGTAAAAGTTGATAAAGGATCTAGCAGAGACACACTTCTTCTTTTGGCTTTTCCCGGTTAGGGGTCGCCACAGTGGAACTCCGGTCCTCTAATGATTGCCAGTAGATTTTTATGGTGCCGAGGTGCCAGCCCGACACCCAACATTCACAAAGGCACACCCATTCACGCATGTCTTTCAAACGCCACTCGACTGCGGGGAGGACATGCAGACTCCACACAGAAGGCACTCCAGCCAAGAATCGAATGGGAGAACCTCTTGCTGTGAGGCGACAACTCTATCGCTGTGCCACCGCGGCTTAGCAGAGAGACGCTACTCCTAGCATATTATTGCTATATCTGCCAAAGAAGACTTGGTCCTTGACTTCATTCTGAGTAAAGAGAGGTAGCGTTAATATCCGATGGCTGGCAGAGAAGTGCAAGGCATTCACTATTAGCAATCACCTTGGGGGGTTGTATCCTGAGATGATGCCACCACCTCTCCTGTGGCAGTGTATCTGGGGCAATTTTGTGCCCAGCCTTTGGAAGTGGAACAGGTCCTTCAGCCACTTGTTACAAAGTGTCCCCCTCCCTGCACCATGTATAATTCAGGGCTCACTACCTAAGGTAGAATGATCCTTTCTGTGCGATTTGGGCCTCTGAGGATGACCCTTGAGGATGAAAAATCTTGATGATTGGATGGGAAATAGGAAATTCACCCCGGAGCTCACCTCTGTGGCTCTGCTCGACAGTGGCACAGGAAAATAATTTTCTTGGGTGGCAAAAGCCAGGGTACCTTTTTGGCTGGGCTTGTATAGGCCCCAGGGGGATAGCCTAGTTACCTACCTATGACCCAGATGCTAGACTGTCCTATTGGATTTGGGAGTATATTCCTTGGGAACATGAGCTGATGCCAATACTAGGCCCAGTGTAGTTCTTTCCTGATAGTGCCTCTTCTAACCTCTAGTTTACTTGATGTTGAGCCCTTTCACCAACACCCAACAGTCTGCCTAGAACACCAGTTAAGCCTTTGCTACCTCCTTGGAATGAATTTTAGGGGTGGATGTGTTTCACTATTGCTGGCCTAAAAAGTTGAGACTCTGCAGCCAGAGACTTTTGACTGTGAGAATGGATATGACTCTGAGCAACCAGAGACTTTTTGATGTCAGAGTGAATATAGATAATAAGACATCACCCTAATATGTCCTGTCCCACTGACTCCTTTGGGGAAAGGCTGAAGCTCATGAACTGCAGCTTGCAGACTGGTCTGTAGCTTCTTGTTTTCCCCTAGGAATTCCCTTAATCTTCATCTGAGTTCTAGTTGTACCTTGGAATCCCAGTCATGGAGCCTGTTGTTAGGGATGGCCTATTTGCAACTCAGAAGTGTGGTAATTCTTCTCCACCAGCTCCTAAGATGGTTGATACCTTTCGTAAGTTCTCATTGGAATGAAATGATGTCTTGATTAAGCCATGCTGAGTAGACTCCCTTGTTTTTTTTTTTTTTCAGTCCAGCAAAGGACTCTTAAGGCCACCAAAACTTTCTACCTTATCTGATAAGTAGTCTGAAGCTTTGGGGAAGACTTGGCATGAGTTTTCTCCACTGGAGCTTTGTGATGTGTCTCTCTCAGACATTTGTCTTTCCTTTTCGGGTTCTGTTCCTCCCTTTAGGACTAGGGCCTGGAAAAGCTGTTAAATCTCTTGGTGTCTGAGGTCAAGGAGGTTGAACATTACCATGGCTTCCACAGTGGGCTTTTGTGCAGCACTGTGCAGTTCTAACTGTGTTGAAGCTGTAGCTAGTAGTCAAGCCTAGGAATATGTCTGCTTCAAATGGTGTGGCTCATGCTGTTGTCATTTAAGCAAGAGTTCAAGCTTCCTTTTTCTGATTAGCTGTTTTGGGGGAGACCTTCCAGGACCTGATCAGAGATGTACAAAAGAGGAGTTGAGTACTGACTACATTGAACAATGTGTATGACGCTCCCCAGCTTCATTCTTTTCTAGATCACGTCTGATGTTCATCGTGTTTCACTGTTGCAGTCATCACAATTGGGTTATCCTGCTGGCAGGCTACCCACTGTCGGACTGAATTCCAAAGTCCTGGTCCGGCGTCGGTTGCTGTCGCCTCCTCCCTGACATCAGGGCGCCAGGGGTATAAAAGGTGCAGCCGACGCCATTTTCTTCAGTCTTTCTTGCCGTGTGGTGCCTGAAGCAAAAGCAGTTCGCAAGTGCCGGTCGGCCGACTCCTGAGAATTTCAAGTTTGAATTTCAGATCCAAAGTCTTCATTAAAGCTAAGTACCCCGTTGGGGAAACTTTTTTCTTGCTTCAGACCGGTCAGAAAAAGTTAATAATTGTATTTCTTGTGGGAAGCAAATTACCTCATAAGGATTTTCATTCTTACTGTATTCCTTGCCTAGGCCCTGACCACGACGTTGCTAGTTGTCGGTTTTGTGCTAGATTTAACCAACACACTATTAAGCATCGGTTCAATTTTGCCTTTCATTACTTTGGCAGAAGATTTAATTATATAATGCAGTCGGACCAGCCGACTACCGGAGTTTATAAAAAGCGCAAAGAAAAGAACAGGCATCCGAGGTCCAAAACCGTCAACGAGGCTTCTGCTTGGCCAGTCGCCGGTTCTCAGGGAGGCGCTTTCGCAGCCCCTGACACCCGCTACCTCAGAGCCACAGGCTGCTTCCAACTCCCATGCGGAGCCGACTAGGCCGCTGGAAACTCAAGGTATTGAACCCTCGGAAACTATTCCTTCAGATGGGTCCGGTGCAGCTGAGCAGGCATCGGCTTCTTAGGGTGTTTTCAGGCCTACACAGTTATATGTGAAAACGACTTCAGCTTCAAAGGCAAAGACTAAAGCACCTCTAAAGACAAAGAAACAAGTACAACATTCCCCTGGACAGGCGTCCATGCCTAAAAACAGATGCTTAAAATGGCCGAAGACCTAATTGCTTTGATCAGGGGTTCCCATCCCCCTACTGATAAGAAGCCTAGGCAAGAGACAGAATATGAATCTTCAGATCAGGTTTCCATTTCCTCTGATTCCTTTTCTGGACAGGAATACTCTCTTCCTCCCAATGAGGATTCTGATGCTGAAGAATCTATTCCTTCAGCTTCTCCTCCTGAGGATTATTCTTTTGGGGAGACCCTGCATACTATGAGGGAGCACTTCCACTGGGAGAGCCAGGATTACTCAGAATCTAAGAAAAGGCTCAGAGACTTCCTTTTACTACCTCAGCACAGGCCGCTTGCTATCCCTCCTGTTTTAGACATTGTAGATGATGTATTTTCAGAGTCCGGTCTGTCTCCTGACTCTCTACCACCAGCTCCTGTTCAGCCAGACAGATACTACAGGGTTCCTGATTCACATAAATTTCTTTATAAAAACCCTGCTGCTGACCCAGAAACTCTCTCTCAGGGTCCCAAAGGGGTCAAGGCTTCCACTTCAAAAAACCCTATCCCCTCTGATAGGGATTTAAGGGCCCTTGACAGATGGGGGAAAAAAGATTTACGCTTCTGCTACCTTGGCCGTAAGGGCCTTAAATTGTCAGTTTCATATGCTTGAATATCAGCAATACCTTATGTCACTCCTTAAACAGAAAATGTTGACAAATTCTGAATGGGCAGAAAACAAAGAAATGCAGGATTTATTGAATGCAGCTGAACAAATGGGAAAGCATACTTTGCAATGTGGTTTTGATTCTCTGGAGGCCTCCGCTGTTAAGGGTTCTGTCATTAGGAGGCATGCTTGGTTAAAGGAACAGAATCTGCCTGATCATGTTAAAGCAACATTATTAGATGCTCCATTACAGCATGATACCTTCTTTGGTGTTAAAGCAGAAGAGGTGTTAAAGAAAATGGAGGACAAAGCTAAATCTATGCAAACAGTCAAGGATTTCTTACTGGTACAGCCTCCCAGATTTAGCAGGAACTGGCCTACAAAGAATTGGTCCTTTCCAGTATCAGACAGGCCACAAAGAGGCAGATACAGATGCCCCAGAGGCAGATCCCAGCCCCAAGGCTCATACAGACCTAAACAGTGGGGTGCTTCTACCTCCAAAAGTGGAGAAGATAAATCACAGCCATACAGAAAACAGTCTCAATGACTTTCTTCTGCCAGCACAAAGCACTTATCTTCTGGCAGCTCCTTTAGGGGGAAAACTAGCACTTTTTTCACAAAATTGGCACATAATCACCCAGGACAAATGGGTCTTGAACATAGTGTCACAAGGCTACAGGTTCCACTTTCACACCCTGCCAAGGGCAAATGGTATACCAGACCTGCCACACAACCAATGGGCAGAGGCACAAAAACAAGTTTCATCCCTCTTGGACATGAGGGCCATTCAGTGAGTACCACAACAAGAGCAGGGACTAGGATTTTACTCGACTGTTCTTGGTGCCCAGAAAGGACAAAGCCTGGAGACCAATACTGGACCTGTCTACTCTAAACACATTTCTGGATATTCCAAAATTCAAAATGTTGACTCTGCAGCAGCTTCTGCCCATGCTGGGCAAGAAGGCTTGGCTTGTGACTTTAGACCTAAAAGAGGCATACCTGCATGTCCCAATCAGACAATCATGCAGAAGATACCTCAGATTCATAGCTGGCTCAATGCACTACCAATTCTCTGCACTGCCCTTTGGCTTATCTACTGCGCCCAGGGTCTTCACAAAATGGCAATAGTAATTGCATTTGGCAGACAATGAGGAATACAAATTTATCCTTACTTGGACGACTGTCTTATTCAAGCAGAGAACAAGGACATTCTACTGCAGCATCTGGCATTTGTAAAAAGATTACTAACATGCATAGGAAAGGAAAATAAATCAGAACTAGTACCCTCTCGAGATAATATTCCTGGGTGCAAGCTTAAATACAACTGCCCAGATGGCTTATCTCACGCCAGACAAAGACAACTGACTACTTATTTCAAAATGTTGGCAACAAAGACCCAGTTATCTGCAAGGAAATTTCTGCAGGCTTTGGGCTTCATGGCATCCTGCATTCTGCTAATTCCGTATGCAAAACTGCATATGAGGAAACTACAATGGTATCTAAAAAGTGTTTGGACTCAACATTGCCACAGCCTGGAAACAATAAATCTGAAGTAGTAGAATTCATTTGTCAGCAACCTGTGGGTATGGATCCGATGCCGGATCCGAACCGGCATGGTTTATCCAGCTATGGATCCGAGCTCCTAGCTCCTCCCCTCACCCATAATGCCCTGCTCTCCCTTCATGACCTCAGATCTAGTTTGCCGCGTTCATGGTGACAGCTGGATTTTGAGCTCCTGTCAGCTAAGTGCTAATTTTCGTGTTTTAATAGGAAATTTCTGTCAGAAAATACTTTTTTTGTGTGAATGTTTTAGGTTTTCCCTCTTTTAAGCTAAATTTTTTGTTAATTTGGTTAACTTTATAGTACCCTCCCCTCGCTGGTACGTAGCTTGTGTGCGTGTGGATTCTTTGGGACCTTCTGTGTGAGTGGTTAACTTAATTTAACTTAATTTAACTTTCTTTTTGTTAAAAAAAAAAAAAAAAGTTAGTGAAAATGTCTGAGGCCCCAAAGGCAATCTTTTCAAAATGCTCCGAGTGTGGCCATAAGCTATCCCCTGCTTATGGCCACACTCGGTGCGTTCGATGCCTTGGGGTTGAACACCTCACCTCTGGGTGTTCAATCTGTGCAGGGTTCAACCCCAGGGCATTGGAGCGGAGGTCGAAGCTGGTCTTGGCGGGACTCTTGCCCCCGGACTCGGCTTCGGCCTCCGCCCCGTTGGTAGTTACCGCTCCGGCGGTTCCTGCCTTACCTGCTCCCCCTCCTCCTCCCGGGATTCAAACTCCCTCTACGGGTTCGGAGGAGAGGGAAGCCAGGAAGAAGGACCGGAGAGAGAGAAGCACCACAAGCGGTGGGCCGAGACCTCCGTCTCGGCCCCGCCGGCTAAGCGGGGTTCTCCTCCGGCCTCTCTGGCTGCTGGCTCCTCCTCGGCTCCGGTCCCCATCCTTTTCACCGGGGCCTGAGGAGGAGGAGACCCGACCTCCTCTGAGGCTATCGAGGCGGTACTCAAGGCCTACCTCGGTAGCCTCATCGAGGTCTACCTATAGCCTCTTCGACGCTGATCTGGACCAGATGATGCGAAGGTTCATCCAGGCCCAGATGCAGATGGGAGTGCTCCTGCCTCCTACCCCCCCCCGGGGGGGGGGAGCTCGACCCCATTTTTCAAGCCCATAGCTCCTTCTCCGACCCGCTACCTGGGCTCGGAGCGCTCTGAGCCAGGCAGCTTCGGAGCCGGGGGTGGGTCGGAGCCGACAGTACTGGGTACTTTGGATCCGACCCTGCCCTCGAGTGTGTCGGATCCGACCTCTCGGAGCCTTGGTCCGAGCTTCGGATCCGAGGGACTCAGTGTGCCTTCAGCGCCGTCCGTGTCAGAGCGCACTGGTCCCTCGGATCCGAGGGGCTCGGCGCCGGCTCCGATCCACTCCTCGGATCAGAGGGGGAGCCGACTGTCGGATCCTTTGGTCGAGGCCGGCTCCCCTTCGGCTTTTGATGTAGTGGAGAGGGCTCTGTTGAAGGCATCCGGACCCCCGGCACTTGCTTCGGCTCCGTCCCGCACTCCATCTGCTCTGGGTCAGGCTTCTGTCACCCGGCCACTGGGACAGCCCGTTTCACTGCCCCAAGCAACTGGACACCGCTTGCGAGGGCTCCTCGGACAGCCCCCCCGAGGAAACACCTCGCAAGCACACGTGTAAGAGGAGGCACATAGACTCCCTCGAGTCTTTAACTGAAGACACGGATTTGGAGGAAGGGGAAGGCTCCCCAAGATCACCCCCGAGGATGTCTCCTTTGGAGACATCATGGAAATGATTCATATAAGAGGTGGGTGGTCTGCCTAAAAGTCTTCCTCGGACAAATCCGTGTTCTTGGAGGCATTTGAAACCGGCCCGTCTACCTCTTGGGTGTCCCCTCCTGCCGACCCCCTGGTGGACCTCATTACCACCAGGGCGTGGAAGGAACCGGACACCGTGGAGCCAATCCCCAAGAGGCCGGACATAATTCTTAGCCCCCCTGCTGACCGTGCCCACTGGAGCAAGGGACACCCGGTAGATGCCATGTTGACGGCAGCAGCCACTAAAAGGGAACTCGCTCAAGAGAGTCCCTCAGTTCATCCTCCGAGCAAGGAGTCTCTGATGATGGACCGCTTGTGGAAGCGAATGTTTAGTTCAGCGACCTTCTCAGTGAGGGCGCTCAACTACCTAGCACATGTCATTGGGATGCAGCGCGATCTTATCAAAGAATACGCTGCATCCCCCCCCCCCAGAGTCCATGTCGGAGGAGGACAAACTTTTGCACTCCACCCGTATGGCCACTCTTCGTTCCGTGACCAATACCACTATGCGGTTACTTTCCCATGCTACCGAGGGAGCCGCTAGAGCTGCAGGAGTAGGCCTAGTCACGAGACGCCAGGCCTGGCTCCACCATTGCGATTTCACGGAGCCCATCAAGGCGTCATTCGCGAACGCCCCCTTTGACAGTTCTGCCCTTTTTGGCAAGACTGTTCGCGACACCTTGGTCCAGAGTGAGAAGGACGGGAAGACGCTGTCTGCCGTCGGAGTCCGCTTCTCTGTGCCCCAGAGGTCCTACTCTAGGAACCAAAAGGGCCAGAAGAAGATGTGGTTCCAGAAGTCGCAGCAATCCCAACCCGCTCTGGACAACCAGTCTTTCCGTGGCAGAGGAGGGACAGGGAGGACGCCGCCCCAGGGGCAGAGGGGCTCCCAGGAATTTTGGGTCCAGAGAACCTTTCTCTGAATGGCCCGCGCAGCAACCCTGAGGGGTTGCCCGACTGCTCCACTCTGGAGGCAGTCGGGGGACATTTTTCGGAGCACCTAGCGGCATGGGAGTCCATAACATCAGACCGCTGGGTCCTCCGGATTATATCCAGAGGATACAAAATCCCATTTCTTCACGTCCCAAAACTAAAATCCCTCCCCGACGTTCCACCCGATCAGAGGGAGGCCGCCTCAGCAGAAATTGGCTATCTGCTGAGGAAAAGCGCCATCCTGCCCGTCCCCCCAGACCAAATCGGATCAGGGTTCTATTCCATGTTCTTTTTAGTGCCAAAAAAGACGGGGGACCTAAGACCCATTCTGGACCTGTCCCTATTAAACCTGGCAGTTCCCAAGGAGAAGTTCCGGATGGTCACTTTACAATCCATCCTCCCCCTTCTGGGAGAGAATCACTGGATGTGCTCTATAGACCTCAAGGATGCGTACTACCACATACTAATGGACAGACGGTCCAGGAGGTTTCTTCGCTTCCGGCTGGGAGCCAGTCACTACCAGTTCAGGGTCCTTCCCTTTGGTCTCACCACAGCCCCCAGGGTGTTCACCAAAGTGTTAGCAGTGGTTGCGGCCCACCTAAGGCTTCAGGGGGTGCAGGTCTTTCCGTACCTGGACGACTGGCTTCTCACCACCCCAACAAGGCATCTACTATCCTTGGCAAGAGACTCCTTTCTTCACCTAGCTTCCTGGCTGGGCATCACGGTAAACGTAGGAAAGTCCAACCTGGCCCCTACTCAGTTGATAGACTTCATAGGAGCCAGGTTAGACACGAGGAAGTTAAGGGCCTTTCTCACAACCGACAGAGTTCGGAATCTGCGACTCCAGGTGCGGGCCATCCTCCACTCCAACTCGGTTCTGGCGGAATTGGTCCTGAGGGCACTAGGGTCTATGGCGGCAGCGATTTCTCTTCTCCCACTCGCCCGTTTAAACATGCGGGTACTTCAGTGGACGCTTCAAGTCCAATGGTCATATCTTTCTCTCCCCTTGCATCACCCCATTGCAATCAGCAAGGCTTGCAAGCGGTCTCTCTTGAGGTGGCTCCATTCCACGGATCTCCACGGAGGCCGCCCCTTTTGTGCATCTCCCCCTCTTGCCACAGTGACCACGGACGCCTCCCGCCTCGGGTGGGGGGGGGCATTTTGCGGGTCGGATGGTCCAAGGCACATGGAACGACTCAGAGACCTCCCTGCATATCAATGTTCTGGAGATGAGGGCGGTGCTCTTGGCGTTGCAAGCACTTCGAGCCTTTCTTCCCCTGGGAACAATTGCGATTCAGTCAGACAACATGTCGGTGGTCTGGTACATCAACAAACAGGGGGGAACCAGGTCTTATCCCTTATGTCGAGAAGCCATGAGAGTGTGGGAATGGGCGATCTCCACCAACCGCTTTCTCATCGCAACGCATATTCGGGGTCGGTCCAACATCCTTGCGGACAAGCTCAGTCGCACCATTCTCTCCCCGTACGAGTGGTCTCTCAATGCTCAAGTAGCGAAACGTATCTTCGCACAGTGGGGGACTCCTTGTTGCGATCTCTTTGCTTCTCCCTTAAACACCAAGTGCGACAGTTTTTTCACTCTAATCCCTCCTCCAAGGGGATTCCCCGAGAGATGCTCTTGTGCATGCTTGGCCTCCCGGTCTTCTTTACGCATACCCCCCTCTGCCTCTGATGCTCCAGGTACTTCAGAAAGCCTCTCGGTTGGGGTGCAGAATGATCCTCATAGCCCCATTCTGGCCTCGACAGATCTGGTTCCCTTACCTAAGGTCTCATTCAGTGAATCCACCTTGGATTCTAGATCCCATTCCGGATCTGATATCACACCCATCGGACCTACCAACTCCGAACCTGGACAACTTGAAGCTGACTGCTTGGCTGCTCCAGTTCCACTCCTAATCAGGACTCTTGGTATCTCGTCCCCAGTTAAGGCCATTCTGGTAGCGGCTCATAAACCCTCTACCAGAAAAATTTACCACAGTAAATGGAAGTGCTTCTCCATTTGGGCGGAGCGGCAGGGTCTAGATCCCTTCACGGTTCCCCTATCTTTGGTTCTAGACTTCCTTACTACTCTCTTTAATGATGGCGCCAGTAGTTCCACGGTCAAAGTTCAGCTAGCAGCCATTTCTCATTACCATGTTGGTCATGACTCTGGGCCTCTTATGTCTGCCAAGTTATGTAAAATCTTCCTAAAAGGCACCTTTCTGCTTAGACCCCCTGTCAAGGAGACGGTTCCACCGTGGGATCTTTCTTTGGTTCTTCAGGCCTTGACCGCTCCCCCCTTCGAGCCTGCGGCCACAGTAGATCTAAAATTCTTGTCTCTTAAGACTGCATTTTTAGTAGCCATTACTTCAGCCAAGAGAGTTTCTGAACTTCAAGCCCTGTCTATGAAACCACCTTACTTGGTCTTCCATCCTGATCGCGTGTGCCTCAGGATCAATCCCTCTTTTCTTCCTAAGGTAGCTTTGGAAGCGAACATTAATCAGTCCATCAACCTCCCTGTTTTCTTTCCTAAATATCAGAACAAAGGCGAATACAAGCTGCATTCCTTGGATGTTCACAGGCCGCTTCGTTTTTATCTTAACAGGACAGCTGGTCATAGGCAATCCGACCAATTGTTCATTTCCTTTGCCAAATTCAATCTGGGTAAACCAATTTCCAAAGTCTCCTTGTCACGTTGGATTTCCCAGTGTATTCTAGTAGCTTACCAAGCTTCTGGCAGGTCCGCACCGGAGGGAGTCCATGCTCATTCAACCCGCTCTGTTTCTACCTCAGCGGCCTTTAAGGCTAGGGTTCCCCTGGATGACATTTGTTTAGCAGCCACTTGGGCTTCATCTCATACCTTTATTTCTCATTACAAGCTGGATATCACGTCTAGAGATAGAGCATCCTTTGGCTCCGCGGTGCTCCGGAATATCCTTCCATGATGGCCGCCCAAGACTCAGGTAGCTGGGGGCTCTATCCCACAGGTTGCTGACAAATGAATTCTCCTACTTCAGATTTAGAAGTTATGTACTTACCGTAACGTTCCATCTGAGTAGGTGGATTCATTTGTCTGCAACCATCCCGCCCTCCTTTCCCCCTGGCCTTGTCAGTTTCCTGCATAGGATGTGTTACCCTTTGGTTAGGGTATTTGGTACAAGGCAAACTCGATCTGAGGTCATGAAGGGAGAGCAGTGCATTATGGGTGAGGGGAGGAGCTAGGAGCTCGGATCCATAGCTGGATAAACCATGCCGGTTCGGATCCGATATTGGATTCATACCCACAGATTGCAGACAAATGAATCCACCTACTCAGATGGAACGTTATGGTAAGTACATAGCTTCTAATTACCCTCATTCCCTGCCTGTAACAGGAGTTTCGATGGTGATTCACTTTACCCACAGCCAGGCAGACATTAACAACAGATGCATCATATTATGCCTGGGGGGGCCCATATGGCAGGAAGATGTATTCAGGGCACATGGTCCGCAAGCCAAATGCATCTACATATCAATCAAAAAGAGATGCTAGCTGTTCAGAATGCCCTGACAGCCTACAAGGATCTACTTAGACGGACAGTACTACAGTCATGTGGTACATAAGCAGGGAGGCACACATTCCTACCCCCTCTGAAGACTAGCCATAACTGTGGGACACAGCATTGACTTACTAAGTACATCTGCAAGCACAGTTCCTGCCAGGAAAGATAAATTCTCTGGCAGACAAACTAAGCAGAAATGTAATGGATCCCCATGAGTGGAAATTGGATCCACAAGTCTTCAGCATGATAACAAGGAACTGGGGATGCCCGGACATAGACCTATTTGCCTCCCCTCACAACTGCCAGCTACAGTGATTCTGCACAAGGACTTTCACAAGCAAGCATGGAAAGTGGATGCTCTATCTTTCAGCTGGAAAAACTTAACAGTGTATGCCTTTCCTCCACTGCCTCTCCTCCCCAAGGTACTCCTAAAGGTCAGACAAGAGAAGCCAAAAATTATACTGATTGTCCAAGACTGGCCCTGCCAGCACTAGTACCCAATCCTAAAGAACTTGTCTCAATGCCCAGCCTGGACATTACCTCAAATTCCTCACTTATTGACACAACAAAACAGTCAGATCCTGCACAGCCAACTCGGGACCTTAAATCTGGCAGCATGGCGGATAATATAGCGTTTCAAAACGCACCTCTCTCTAAAGTGGTGATGGATGTTATTTTGGAGGCCAGGAGGCCTAGCACCAGAAAATCCTATGCAGAAAAATGGAAGAGATTCTGTGCTTGGAACCAGGCACAAGGAATTGACACAATTGCACCAAATATTCCTCAGATTTTGCAATATTTAACTGAAATGCTGGGCAAAGGCCTATCCTTTTCATCAATTAAGATTCATGCCTCTGCCATTTCAGCTCATTACAATACAGAATCACATATTTTTTCTCATCCATTACTAAGGCAGTACCTCAGAGGGGCCAAAAACATAGGCCCTCCAAGGAGAGCACCAATGCCTGCATGGGATCTCAATTATGTCTTGGAAACACTCACACTGCCTCCTTATAGCTGAAACAGCTCTGCTCCTAGCAATAACCTCTACAAGACAAGTCTCAGAGTTACAGGCACTCATGGCTGCAGAACCTTTTATTATTTTCCATCCTGACAGGGTTTCTCTAAGGACAAACCCAACATTTATGCCTAAGGTAGTGTCTAGTGTGGCCCTTAACCAAACAATTCATTTGCCTACCTTTTATACAAACCCACAGAATAAGGGTGAGAGACTTTTGCATTCTTTGGACATTCACAGGCAGCTACGCTTCTACTTGCACAGAACCAAAGCTTTCGGAGAGACTTGACTTCTAGTGGCATATGCTGCAGGATCACAAGGCAAGGCTATCTCAAAGCAGACTATTTCAAAGTGGATAGGCCACTGCATTAGTTTCTGCTATTCACAGCATGGCAAATCAGTGCCTAAGGGCATTAGGCCCCATTCAACCAGAGTAGCAGCCACTTCAGCAGCCTTCCTCAGAGGAGTACCAACCAAAGGCATCTTAGAGGCTGCAACTTGGAGTTCAGTGCACACTTTTACAAAGCACTATCACTTACCTCTCTACTCTAAATCCAGGGCAGGCTTTGCCACTGTAGTTCTGCAGGGCCTCATAGCCTCTCCTAATCCTATTTAGCCCCAGCCTCCCAACCTTAGTTTTGGGATTCAACCCAATTGTAATGACTGCAACAGTGAAACACGATGAACATAGTACAGTTGTGTACCTACCATAAATGTAGATGTTCGAGTGTATTGACTATTGCAGCCAGGTTACCCTCCCACCACCCCCCTTTCCTTTGCTGGGACTTATCTGTACTTCTCTAATCTATACAACCTATGTGGTGTATTTGCTTGTAGATGAAGGAAAAGTTTACTTTAGTGCATGCATGCTTATTGGCATAATTTAGCCTACCCTTTAGGCTATCTGACATCTGGGGCAAGAAAAACTGAAGAAAATGGCGTTGGCTGCATCTTTTATACCCCTGGCGCACTGACGTCAGGGAGGAGGCGACAGCAACCGACGCCGGACCAGGACTTTGAAATTCAGGCTGACTGCGGGTAGCCTGCCAGCAGGATAAACCCAATTGTAATGACAGTGAATACACTCTAACATCTACATTTATGGTAGGTACACAACTGTACTTTTTCTAGGATGAGAAGGTCCCCAAGTGTCAGACAGGGTTGCTTTCTTTGCCTCTGCCTGAAAGGCTCCCAAAGAAGGCATCTCCTAAGTCTAGCAGTGATGGTTCTGTCGGTCTTGCAGGACTGTCTCCTGAGATTCTGGTATTCCAAATTTACCTTGGCTTGTAGAGCTTTTGCTGTGAACCAGTGGGTTCTTGATACACTTAAGATCCATTAGACTGTTACCTAGAAAGGGCTCCACTTAGACTCCAGACTGGCTATGTATAGCTGTTTGAATAGGCATAGAGTCTGCATTGTGAAGGTGCAGTGGCGTCATTACCTGTTCAGAAAAAGGCAGAGAATTGTACCTGCCATTTCCCTATTCAGAAAAAGAACTGTAGAATTTCATTCCATTTTGTGTATTGGTTATTCAAACAAGCACACTTAGTATGTCAGTTTCCAGATGATGACTCTGCAGAGTTGTGCCCCTGCTGTCAGAAGGCCACCCAGATGGTGTCACTGATTGTGTTCAATGCCTTTTGGTACATCAGCGTCTAAGGGTCCACATTAGGTTCTTTTTGTTCAGTTTGAGTGCAGGCATCACTTTCGGTATGAAGTGTTATCCTTTTGTCTTTACTTTGTGCCCATAGTGTTTATCAGAACACTAGCTGTAATGACAGACTTCCAGTAGAAGGACCTTCGTTTGTTCTGTTAAACAGATGGACTCTTGGTGCTGATTTCATCGAGAAATTCCTTGATAGTGTTCCTGACTGTGGTTTCCTGTGGTTATAGTCCAGTGGGTATTTACAGAACCTGGCAGAAGTACTTTCCTGCGTTAACTTAGAGGGTTTCCTTCACCAGGGCAGAAATGGACAGTCTTCAGTGTCAGTTATCCCTAACAATGGAGAGGATACAAAAAATCATAGTCTTGCTGACCTGTGTGAGAATGCAGTGGGGCTTACAGGCTGTGACCCCCTATACCACTTGGGTAGATATGGTGGTCATAATCCTTATTTTTCTGTTTGCACACCTGAGGATGTATTTGTTGCTTTGGATTGTGAAGTGTCAGTGACTATAAAAAACCTTCATGCCCTCACAGACCCTCCTCTGGTATTAGATCCTTGTTCAGAATTTGTTTTGTTTCAATAATGTGCTTATTTCTAAGCACAATATATGCAGTGATCTGTAAATCAAGTAAAATGTTTTCCCACAAATCTGAATGTGGAGCTTACTTCCTACAGTAGATCCTATTGCAGGTTCTGATGGACCTTTTAGCTGTGCAGTGAGGTGTAATGTTGCCTTTTTCGTCAGTTCCCCAACCACTGGTTTTCGGATCCAACCTTGGATCAGACTTCAGCCTCTTCTCAGACTTTGGATCCATAGATATCCTTCCATTTCACTGTTGCAATATTCATTACACTAGGGGATCCCAAGCCGTTGCCCGACATCCGACTAGTATACCAAAGCCTGTAGGTTGCTTTAAGGTACGCCATACTTCATGCGTATGCTACTCGCATAGTGTAGGGCATAGAGGTGACATCCAGATGTACCATCCCCAGAACTACTTTGCTGCCAGTCCAAATGCCATATCTTGATTGTCGATCTGAATGCCTGTTCTGTTGCTAGTTCACCAAGTTGTTACAGATAAGTGCCCTGTTGGGGTTTTGTTGTCATACTTTTCTTATTTTGTTTCTTGTGGGGTTTCATGTCATCTAAGAAGGGTAGAAACCAGTGCAGGAGACAGATTCCCCCATAAAGATCATTACAAGCAGTAACTGTTTTGCTTTGGCACTTCACACAACTATACCCAACTATACATCCTGATCACTCTGTCAGGCCTTTGTTCCTAAGTCCCTCCGTAGTAGGCTTTCTTCATTGGTGTTATATCTGGAGGATCAACATCTTAAGCTCCTTGCTAAAGATATAATGGAGGGAACTTCCTACTCTGAAGCCAGGCTTCTGTGAAGGAAGCAGTGAAGAAATCTAGGCCAGATTCTTCTGCCGGATGCCTCTCCCGATGTGAGCAAAAGCCCAGAGGATTGCCCAGCTCCATTGTTGGATTCTTCTGCCACAACCGTGTTGGAGGCCAGTGCGGATCCAACCTTAGGCACGTCCATGTGGACATTGCAGGCATCCACATCGGACATTCAGGGGAACCGTGGCTGTTTCTCTCCAAGGGGCCTAGGGGTGTTCCTCAAATTTTGGTCAGAAAAGTCGTCCCAACTACAATTATTGAATGCCATTTGGGGTCAAAGCCTTTTAAGTTTTTTAAGGCGGCTGTCCCCTTAAAGAAAAAGCAGAAAATAAAACATATTTCTCCAGCTCCTAAAGATCCACAGAGTGAATGGCAGTCCTTCACGCAGTGGTTGTTCAGTGCTTTGATGGCTTTAAAACTTCCTCAGTGTCAAAGGAAAAATAAACTTCAAAAATGATCAATACACGGCAGGTTCAGGCTAAGGCACTTTAATCTTGCAGCAAGGAGACAAAAATGTGCTAATACAGTTTGTCTAACTAAAATCAGGAAGTAAGTCCATCTTTATACACTTTCTAACAAGACATTGCCTACCAAGCTGACGTAACAGATCACAAGTTTTAACATCATCATTACATAGCAGCTGTTTGTCCATGATTTTCTGCTTGCACTATCAATTTTATGAAAAACTTCCTAAGAAAAACAATGTGGCCTTGGTGACCACCGGTTATATACATCTTCCCACTATGTTATGTTACCATTCAAGGTACTATAGCTAATTCGAGCACAAAGCAAGTACAGATTCTTCAAGCAGTCTTTTGTTTCATGTATCGCTTCTTTTCCGCAGCT
This sequence comes from Protopterus annectens, assembly GCF_019279795.1. Lineage (NCBI taxonomy): Eukaryota > Metazoa > Chordata > Ceratodontiformes > Protopteridae > Protopterus > Protopterus annectens. The sequence goes on from NC_056730.1 coordinate 909,929,263, forward strand.
GTGCATGTTCTCATAACACGAACAGAGCTGATTGTTCATATTCATATTCAGTCATATTATAGAAAACAGTATTGTTCTATTCATACATTTTCCTGACCTAGCAGATAATCACCTGCTTCTCAGTACATTTCCAAAAGGCATAAACATGAATTTTGCTGTGCTAGCAAATACTAGGTCAGGGTGCATCTTGCAGTTTCAGAAAGCATACTGTGGTTTGAAAAATCATCTTATAATTTCATACAGAATTAAGCTGTACATAAAATAGAATGAAATGTGTTAACTCTTTTAGCTTCTAATAAGCACTAAACATACATATTAATACATATTTCTCTAACACTCAGGGAGTTTCTGTTGCAGCTTCCCTTGGTCCTCTACTACTCTTAAGAAACTCTGAGAAGATGGATTCAGATGAATCCCTTACTTCTCTCAGATTCCCTCTCATTTACATTATGGTTTTAAGGAAGAGGAATCTACTAATCCTGATAATTCCTTTCAGGTGATTTCTTTTGGGGACATACTGTAGAATGATAGTTTTTTAAATGGGATTCTGCTCAAATTTCTGAGATAGAAAAAAGATATTATGAGCTCCTGCAGGTGGCTTCTCCTAGACTTTCTGCTGTCCCTCCTGTTTTGGCTGCTTTGTTGAATACCTTTTCTATTGCATCTATGGCTCCTGACTGTCAGTCCCTGCTCCCAAGAAACCTGATAGGATTTATAGGCTGCCTGAGGACTATAAATTTTTGTACAAGTGTTGTCCTGCTGACCCCTCAGTGGTGTCTGATTTCAGTTGCTTCCTTCTCTTAAGTTACTACCTTCTGACAGAGATAGCAGAACCATGGAAAGGTTAGGTAAAAAGGTTTATACCTCTGCTACCTTAGCTTTTAGGGCTGTCAGTTGTCAGACAACTTTTAGGGCTGTCAATTGTCAGACCCACATGTCCTGGTACTTGTTTGCTCTCCTTTTCCAGGCCTGTCAAGTCATTTCTGATCTTCCAGACTCTGAAGGAAAACCTTCTGCCCTTTCCTTGTTGGGGACTTCCTCTCAGGTGGCTCGTCATTCCATCAAGTGTAGTTATGATGTAGCTGCTGCTTTTGGATCTGTGATGAGGCGGTATTCTTGGCTTTGGCTTCAACCCTTGCTTGATGATATTAAGGCTAAGTTGATGGATGCTCCTCATGATAGTAAACCCTTGTGTGGCAAAGCTGCTGCTGCTTTAAGTTCCTTCAGGATTAGGGCAATCCCTTACAGGAACTTAAGCATGTGTTTGTTTATCCTGTACCTAAATTTAAGAGAAATTACCCTAATAAGCCAGCCTTTGTTTGTAAGCAATCTTGCCGCCCTCCTAAAGGTAAAAAGGGATACAAAACAGAGTATAAGGATAGGCAGGCCTACCCCTTCCCTAAATCCTATTTTTCAAACAACAATGAAACACATGGCCCACGAGATATGGGGAGGAGGTTTGACAATATGGAAAGTAATACGGGCAACGCCTATGGGGATGATGAATTAGAAGTATATAATCAAGAGTATCCACCCTTGAGGAGGTGGTCAGAAAGACTTATTAACAAGGGTATGAGTTACAATAACAACCACAATTTTTTTAGGACAGCAGGGATGGGGGAGAGGATAAACGTCCAGAAGACAGGGGTGGAGGAAAGAGAGTTATAACAATTGAGTAGTTCATCGACTTTTGAGACTGAGAGTATTTTAGTCAGTTTTGAAGGGAGATTATTAAGTTGTGGAGGGTTTGATATTTGCAACTATTCGAGTGAAGATATTAGGCATGAGCATTTCTCACTTCTTAGAAAAGGGATGAAGTTCATTCCGGCTAGAAAAGAGGATGCGTCTCAGACTCTTTGGAGTTAAAAAAAAAAATTATACGAGAAAGTTGAACTTGAAATACATTTTTAAGAATAAGAGTGAAGTTGGTATGATTAGTAACTTTTTAACAGCATGGGTCCCCCCACAAGCAAGTAGGTTTAAGAAAAAAAGTTGTTTTACCCCCTCCCCCCCCCCCAATTACATCCAACCATCGCGTCATTCGAGGACATTTGTACACAGGAAATTTTTTTAATTATATTCGACTAATACAATGAATTTTTTTACTTTATCCTCAGATGAGAGTAGAACATTAGAAAATATTGGGAGTAACAATAATAATAGAGTAATGAAGCCTGATAAAGGTGGGGGTATTGTTATGGTTAATAGAATTGACTACAATTGCCATATTTTAGCTATGTTGCATGATGAGGAAAGGTATGTTGTAGTCTCAAAAAACAAAATTAACATTGCACAAAGAAAGATTCACCTTATGCTAGAAGATAGTTTGTTTCAGGGATGTATTAATGAAGCAATTTTTAACTTTTTGGTCAACAAGCATCCGTTGATCCCATTAGTTTTTGGCATCCCAAAGGTGCATAAGGACATCTTTGAACCCCCCCCCGTACAGGCTTATAATTTCATCACAATATAGTATGACTTATTCACTGGGTATATCTGTAGATAAGTTGGTGAGAGAGTTCTTGTCCCCTATCGATTACATTTTCACGCTTTAAGAAGGAGTTGTATAGTGAAGGTTGTTCTTTCACCAGCATTGATATTTGTGATTTGTTTACTTCTATACCCCATGGGATTGGGCTGGAGCTGTTCTACGAAACCCTGTGGGAGAGATCTTCTTTGAACAGCATTTTGCAGAATTTTGTCATGTTGTTAATGGAAGCTATTTTGAAAAATTTTTTTAGTTTTGAAGGGGAATATTTTAAACAGAATCAAGGGGTTGCCATGGGCTCTAGCTGTGCCCCTTTATTTGCTAATTTAGTTATATATAGGTGGAAGAAAATGTGTTTTGTAGTGAATTTAACCACAAGTGGTCCATTTGTTTAAGATTTTTGGACAATATTTTTATATTGTGGAAAGATGAGGACCTAGGGGAACAATTTTGTGATTACATGAACGGAATTAATGATTATTTTAAATTTACTTCTACACATAATAGTGAAACAATTAATTATCTTGACATTAATATCACTAAAGATACTAATTTGAAAGATTTTACTTCCACTATATATAGGAAACCTACATTCTCCAATCATTATTTGGAATATAACAGCAGTCACCCTTATTTTATGAAAAAAAAGTATTGTTAAGGGTCAGTTTGTTAGAGTGGCACGTATGTGTTCATCCTTAACTAGTTGTATCAGAGAGATGGATGTCTTGAAGGATTATTTTAAAGATAAACGATACCCGGAGAAAATTATTTTGGATATGTACAATTTAGTTAAGGACATTGGGGAGTGAGGTATAAACTCCTGTTAGGTAATACAGTTGATACCCACAAGGAAGTGGTAACCTTAAATGAATTTGAAAACTGTATGGTTTTGATTTATGGGTGTTTTAGTAAAAAAGTTAAGGACATCTTGAATCAAAATTGGATTTTATTTAGGACAAATAATTCACTTCAATCGGTTATGGTTACCAACCCTAGATTTGTTTACAAAACCAATGCAAATTTAAAATTTTTGTTTGAACACCCTACAGTGACAAAAAGTGTGGTAGCCAAGGGTACAACAAGTTGTGGACATTGTAATTATTGTAAATATATTCTGGGAGAGCCAATATTAACTATTGGTGAGATTACTCTAAAAGTGAGGACAGTAGTGGGTAACTGTGGAACAAAAGGTTTGGTTTATATAGCAGTATGCCAGAACGGTTTGTTTTTATATAGGGAAAACAGAGGAGTCTCCGCAGGAGAATATATGAGCACATTTACACCATTAGACAAAAAAAATACTAATAACGCCCTTTTTAGACACTTAGGAAGTAGTGAAGGCTGTAAGGGATTTTTATTTGTAATTTTGGAGAGTGTTGAAATGAATTCCAGGGGAGAGGATTGGGCTAACACAGTAGAGAGAGCAGAGCTGAAATGGCAATTAAGATTGAATGCCACTCATACCCCAGGGATTAATGAATATATTTCAGTTATGCCCTTTTTAAAACATAGAACACTTGAATTATAGTCATATAATGTGTTTTTAGAAACATATATTGTCTTTTTATATGTTTTTAAATTGTTTTTTTTTTTAATATTGAATGTATTTTTACATGGTCTTTTGTAATTGGTTGTTCTACCATATTTAAATGGTGTGTTTTACATTGATTAATTAGTTCTGATGAAGTCCAGGGTTTCCTGGACGAAAGCGCTTGATTGTATTGTGGCATATACCTTTGGATTATTAAAACGTTTTTTACATTACTTCTGGAGTCACTCATTGCCTTTGGAATCACCACCAAGCTGGGCTAGAAGGTTTTTGTGTTATTAATTTATGGTTGACCTTGTTTTCACAGTTTTTTGTGTTTGAGATGTCTTACTCAAGGTGCTATTCAAGAGCTGCCTGTGTCCCAGAGGGGAGGGTTTTTTTACTCCAAGATGTTTCTAGTGCCCAGGAAAGAGGGTACTTGGAGACCAATTCTAGACCGCTCTCATCTAAACACATTTCTGAAGGTTCCCTCCTTTCGAATGTTGTCCCTTAAGAATTTGTTCCCTTTTGCTTCCTCAAGCTTATATAGTGTCTGTGGACTTCAAGGATGCTTATCTCCTTATCCCTATTCATTCCCTTTTCAGGAAAGTTTTTAACTTTCTGTGTTGCTTCCTGCCATGTTCAGTACTCTGCTTTACCCTGCAGACTTTCTACTGCTCCAAGGGTATTCATCAGATACCTCGCTGCTGTGATTGCTTTTTGCAGGCTAAAGGGGATCCAAGTCTTTTTATACTTGGACAGCTTCCTTTTTCTGGCATCCTCTCCAGAGACCTTATTGCAAAATCTTCATGCTGCCATTTCCCTTCTGCAAAGCTTGGGGTTCAGTGTAAATTTCAAAAAGTCTTTTCTGACTCCTTCTCAGAATCTTGTTTTTCTGGGATTCAGGATCCAGTCTGTGCCTATGCTGGCATCCCTGCCTCCTCCCAAGGCCTTAACTGTCATTTCCTTTTTTTCAAACTGTTCTTACTCTGGCTTTAGTAACAGCTAGAGAATTTCTGAGAACTCTGGGGTTCATGTCCTCAACTATTCCTATACTCTGTCTGGCCAAACTCCACATGAGAAAGTTTCAGCGGTTTCTGAAGTCAGTTTGACTTCAGCATGCTCATCCCATTGAATTTGTAGTTCCTCTTCTGTCTTGTATCAAGAAGGAACTTCAGTGGTGGATTCAGCAGTGGTCTCTAAATCCAGGACTTCCTTTTCATCATCCTCTTCCCTCTCAGGAGCTGTTCACAGATGCTTCAGACGTGGTATGGGGAGCAGCATTTTACTCCCTAAAGGTGCAGGGAGTTTGGTCACCTCATCAACAGAAAGAGCACATCATTGTCAGAGATGAAAGCTCTTCTGCCAGCTCTTCCAAGCTTTTCTTCCTCTCTTCTCCCCAGGAGTTCTCTAGGTGTTCCAGATAATACCACACTGATGCGGTATATAAACAAAAGGGGAGAGACAAGGTCTTATCTTTGCTGGTTGGCACTTTTGTTGTGGGAACTTGCTATCAAGTATGAAGTGACTCTTCAGGCAGTTTACATTCCCTCAGGTCAAAGCATTCTGGCAGAGTCTTTGAGCAGGTCCATAACTCAATCCCACAAATAGATGCTTCACAGGGGTGTATTTCTGGACATTGTCCACCAGTGGGGTACTCGTCAAATAGATTTTTTTTGCGTCCACTTTGAACAAGCAACTTTCTGTATTTTGTGCCAGAGTCCCAAGTCCTCTGGTTTGGAAGGTGGATGCCCTATCTTTTTCTTGGAGGGGGATGTTTCTTACGCTTTCCTTCCCCTTCCTCACATTCGACAAGTCTTGTTCAAAATTCAACAGAATGCTCTCAAAATCTTGGTGGTGACTCTCTTTGGCTGAGACAGCACTGATTCTCTCCTCTTCTGCATTTAGGCAAGGGCAATCATCACAAATTACCTCACAGGGTGGACCTGCTCACACAAGGCAAGGGATCTCTCATCCATCCCCGCTTGTCCACTCTTCAACTGACACTGTGGGTGGTAAGATTTCGATTCCACATAGACACCTTTTTTTTTTCTGAGGACATGCTTAGAGTCTTGCATGAAGTCCAGAAACCCAATACTGGGAAATCCTACTTATCCAAATGGAAGAGGTTTTCTGTTCGCTGTCTTTCTCGTAACCTGGATCCTCTTTCTGTGGATGTTCCTTTGGTTCTCTCTTGTCTGTGTGAATTGCTCAATGCTGGGCTGGCTTTATCTGTCTGTTAAGGCCTACTTAGCTATCTCTGCTTGTCTGCCTTTATCCCCTCCTTTAGTTTCTAGATTTGAAGCTAAACAATTCCTTAAAGGCTTCCTTCATATGCCTAATATGGCCTCAGAGGAAGCCTTTTCCTCCTCCCTGGTATCTTAATTTTGGTTTATAAAAATTGACCCAAGCTTCTTTTGAGCCTGCAGCTTCAGCTTCCTTTCAACTTTGCTCTTGGAAGACTGTAATTTGTTAGCCCTTACTTCTGCCAGGTGGATGTCTGGGCTTCAAGCCCTTATAGCTTGTCCTCCTCTTTTGGTGTTTCATAAGGACATGGTGTCCTTGCATATTAATCCTGTTATGCCCAAAGTGGTGAATGAATTGTCCTTTAGTCCATTGATTTGCCCACTTTTTTCCTTTTCCCGCAGCCTGCCAGTAAGAAGATGCTGCATACTTTGGAGTGTGCATAGGCAATTCAGATTTTATTTGGATAAGAGTGACTGTTAGGAAATCTGATCAGCTTTTTGTTTACTTTCATCCTAGCTCCTAAGGGTTAGCTGTGTCCAAGCAGACTATTTTTTACTTGGATCTCTAAAGCCATTTCTTTTTGTTATTCCTCTCATGGTAAGAGCCTTCTCTCTTCTGTTAAGGCTCATTCTACTAGAGTTTTGGCTTCTGCTGGTCCTTTTTCAAGGGTTTGGATACTAACGCTGTTCTTGAGACAGCTACCTGGACTTCTGTGCATACATTTACCAAGCACATTTTGGATGGAATTTCCAGAGCGAGCGGTGGTTTTGTTAGGGCCATCCTTCATGGCTTCTTAGAGGCCTCTGCTGGTCCTTCCTCCTCCCTATCTCATTCCTGAGCTTTAGCACTCTCTCTAGTGTAATGAATACTGCAACAGTGAAGTGGAAGTACATAGTACAGTTGTGTAAAATCTTACCATAACAGTATACATCCTTCTTCACTGTTGCATTATTCACTCCCTCCCTCCTCCCCCTGGTCCATTTCTCTTCTGGATGTACTGATTACCTCTCTTCTTCTTGGACTGGCATTCCTACTGGGTCTCTGAGTTCTCATGTGGATGTTACCTTTATGCCCTATGATATGTGAAGAGCATATGCTTGACATATGGCATACCCATGAAGCAACCTAAAGGCTTTTGATATACTGGCCGGACGTCAGGTCACCCTTGGCAGGGGATCCCCAGTGTAAAGAATACTGCAACAGTGAAGGGAAGTACATCTACCGTTATGGTAAGATTTTACACAACTGTACTTTCAAGCTCCTTCCCTTACTCGTCATCCCCTCCAAATCGCAAATTACCTCGGATCTTGTTTGCTGCTTCACACAATCAGACATGATTGATGTAGCTCAGGCTATATTTCAAATAAGTGACATTTTGTCTTTGATAGTTTGTATTCCTTTTGTTCTTCATTTTCTCTTCAGCGCTTTTGAAAGATTGCCCGACTGCTGCAGTTTGGAGGCAGTCAAGGGATACTTGCCTCTGCACCCAGAAACATGGACATCATCACCAAAGGCATCATCACCAGAGGCTACTACATTCCATTTTGCCATTGTTCACCCAAAGTGTCAAAGATGATGCCCAAAGTTCCACCCCATCTAAGAAAAGGAGCCTAAGAAATAGAAAAGCTGCTCACAGAGAGTCATCCAAGAGGTCCCACCAGACCATCAAGGGTTCAGAACTTACTTGAGATTCTTTTTGAAACCAAAGAAAAATGGGGATCTTAGGCCAATATTGGATCTAAGTCACTTGAATCAGTTTGTCAAACATTCAGTGTTCTGAATGATCATGATTCGGTCCATTTTTTTTTTACTATAGAAAGACAATTGGATGTACTCAGTAGATCTCCAGGACACACACAATCATATCAAAATAAACAGTCCAGGAGATACCTTCACTCTGGCTGGGGACCTGTCACTTTCGATGTTCTTCGTGTTTCACTGTTGCAGTCATTACATTTGGATTATCTGCCTGCAGGTAGCCATCAGCCGGCCTGAATATCAAAGTCATGGGTCCTGCGTCGGATGCTGTCTCTTCTTTCATGACGTCAGGTAGTCAGGCGGTATAAAACATGCAGCCAACGCCATTACACCAGTCTTTCTTGCCGCACGGTGTCCGAAGCAGTTCGCAAGTGCCAGTCGGCCGACTCCTGAAATTTTCATTTTCAAGTTTCAGAAGTACCCCATTGTGGATACTTTTTCTTGCTCTAAACCGATATCAGTAAAAGTTAGCAATTGTATTACCTGTGGAAAGAAAATACCTCCTAAAGATTTTCATTCATACTGCATTCCTTGCTTAGGCCCAGACCACGACGTCCCTCGCTGTCGGTTTTGTGCCTTTTTCAATCCTTGAACTATTCGTCGGTCCATTTTTGCAGCAAACTATTTCGGTACTCTGTTTAATTATCCAGAAATGGCTTCGGTAAGCCATCCGACTACCGACATTCCAAAAAAATGTAAAGATAAAGACAGAGACAGACCGCATAGGTCCAAAGCTGCCGACGACGCTTCTGCCCCTGATACCTGCGACTTCAGATTCGCAGGCCTCTACTGAGACCCATTCGGAGTCCGGTATGCTGCAAGATGCTTCTTCGATTATGGAACCTGCAGATGTCTCCACCTTGGATGTGTCCGGAGCCACCGGCTTCTGAGGGTGTATTCAGACTTACCGACTTGCATTTCAAACCAATGCCATCTTCTTCTTCAAGGCCTAAAACTCGACCCACGCCTAGAAAACCGACATCCAAACCGCATGGTCAGGCCCATATGCCTAAAAAACAAATGCTAAGAATGGCTGAAGACCTTATTACTTTAATTAGGGGAAGCCATCCTTAAGAGACCTAGAATTGATTTTCCTTCTGATTCTTCTGATCAGGATTCTGAAATTTCTGTTTCTTCTGATTACCAGGATTTGCCCTTATCTACGTATGAGGATTCTGATGCAGAGGACTCCATTCCCTCTCCTGCCCCTTCAGAAGATTTTTCTTTTGGTGAAACCTTGCACACTCTTAGGGAGTACTTCCGCTGGGAAAGCTAGGATTACTCTGACTCCAAAAAGAGGCATAGGGAATTCTTACTCCTACCTTAACACAAGCCTTTAGCTATCCCTCCTGTCCTGGACATTGTAGATGATGCCTTCTTGGAATCTAGCCTGGCCCCAGACACTTTACCTTCAGCTCCCAGGAAACCTGACAGGTATTACAGAGTACCTGACTCTCACAAGTTCCTTTTCAAGAATCCTACTGCGGACCCAGAGACCATTTCCCAGGGACCTAAAGGCATTAAGGCTACTACTGCCGAAAATCTTACCCCCTCTGATAGAGATTCCAGGTCCTTGGACAGATGGGGTAAGAAGGCATACACTTCTGCTACTTTGGCCATTAGGGCCTTAAACTGCCATTTTTCATATGTTAAAGTATCAGCAACATATTATGGGACTACTTAAACAGAAATGATGTGCTGAAAATGAAGTATTAGAGGATTTAATGCATTCTGCTGAACAAGTTGGTAAATATACTTTGCAATGTGGTTTTGATTCTTTAGACGCATCTTGCAGGGCTACTGTCACTGGGTCTGTTCTTAGAAGGCATGCTTGGCTTAAGGTGCAAACTTTGCCAGATCATGTTAAAGCTAAATTACTGGATGCTCCCTTAAACCAAGATCACCTGTTTGGCAACAAAGCAGAAGTTGTCCTTAAAAAGATGGAGGAAAAAGCTAAATCTATGCAAACTGTTAAAGATTTCCTGCAAGTACAGCCTCCTAGATTCGGTAGGCATTGGCCTTCTAAAAATTGGTCCTTTCCTGCCTCTTCCAGACCTTCTCAGTTCAAACCAAGGAACAGCAGACTACCTAGGCTACAGTCTCAAGGTACTCACAGACCTAAGCAGTGGGGGGCTTCCACTTCCAAAGCTGGAAGTAGTAAGACACCCCCTATGGAAAACTATCACAATGAATTAACCTTAAACCTTCCCAGCCCTGCTCCAACTGCATGCAAAAAACTGGGAACTCATTACCCATGACAAATGGGTTTTAAATATAGTTTCCCAAGGATAAAGATTCCACTTCCACACCTTACCAACCCCAAACGGTTGGCCAGACCTACCCCCAAATCAGTGGGCAGAGGCTCAACAGCAGGATGCCCTTCAAGGATGCATCTGCAGTCCTTACATATGGGTTGTCCTGCCTCAGGCAGCCCTTCGGTCGGCCGGATTCCAAAGTCTGGGTCCGGCGTCGGCTGATGTCGCCCTTTTCCCCGACGTCAGAGCACCTGGGGTATAAAAGCATCAGCCGATGCCATCTTCCCCAGTCTTTCTTGCCGCGCGGTGCCCGAAGCAGAAGCAGTTCGCAAGTGCCGGTCGGCCAGCTCCTGTGATTTCAGCTACCGAAGTCTTCAAAAAAGCTAAGTACCCCGTTGGGGACTGTTTCTTGCCTCAGCCGATGTCAGATCAAACGGTTAAAGTTAATAATTGTTTAAAATGTGGGAAACAAATACCTCATAAGGATTTCCACTCTTACTGCTTACCTTGCCTAGGCCCAGACCACGACGTCTCTGCCTGTACAGCCTGTGCTTCCTTCAATAGACGCACTCTTAGGCGTCGGGCAGAATTTGCAGAGGAATATTTTAGGCAAATTTACTGTTATAAAATGCCGTCGGAGCTTCCGACAGCTCATTTACCCAAAAAACGTAAGGTGAAGGACCGACACACGCGGTCAGCGGTTCCGGCCGACTCCACGCCCAGGCCTACCGCTAGTGTCTCGGTCTCTGCTGAAACCGAATCTCTACCGATTCCGACCAACGACACCGCACAGCCGGTACCTTCGGTACCAGAGGCTTCCACTGGGTCGGTCTTAGAATTACCTTCTGAAACCGGTGCTCTGGAGATATCCAACACCATTTCTGTGGATAAAACTACCCCAGCACGTGGGGCAGCTAGGCCTCCTGTATCCATGTCCATTAAGGCTTTTACTCATGCTAAAGCTGCTAAACAGCCAAAATCTCTCCCTCCCAAGGCTATTCCTCAGGGATCCTCTGCAGGTTCACAAATTTTAAGCTTAGCTGAGGACCTTATCTCCTTAATCAGGGGCTCTCAGCCACACCCAGACAGGGGCTCTCAACCTCCTCCAGGTAAAAGGCCCAGGGTTGAGCAGACAGATCCCCAGTCCTCTGATGAGGCCTCAGATGACTCTGCCCTTTCAGATTACCAGGAGGAGGCCTTTCCGGCCTACGAGGATTCTGATGCAGAGGAATCTATTCCCTCGGCCTCCCCCCCTGAAGAGTTGTCCTTTGGGGAGACCCTTCACTCCATGAGAGGGCATTTTAAATGGCAAGGCCAGGAATTCTCTGATTCCAGGAAAAGGTTAAGGACTTTTTTGCATTTGCCTCAGCATAGACCTTTGGCTATTCCTCCTGTTTTAAATGTCATAGAGGATGTGTACTCCGAGTCTAGTATTTCCCCAGACTCCCTCCCTCTGGCTCCTGTCAAACCTGACAGGTACTACAGGGTCCCGGATACACATCTATTCCTTTACAAGGGCCACTCAGCTGACCCAGAAACTGTTTCCCAGGGGCCTAAAGGGGTTGCAACCTCCACTACTAAGAACCCACTTCCTTCTGAAAGGGAATCCAGGGCCTTAGAGAGATGGGGTAAAACAGTGTACACTTCTTCCACTCTTTCTATGAGAGCATTGAATTGTCAATTCCATATGATACAGTATCAAGAATATCTGTTAGATGAATTGCATAAAAAACTAACCTCACCTGAACCCCTAGATCGCAAGGCACTTCAGGATCTGGTGCATAACTCCCAGCAGGTTAGCAACCATTTTTACAGTGTGGTTATGATGCATTGGAAGCTTCATGTAGGTCAGCAATGACAGGTGCAGTCATACGTAGACATGCTTGGCTGAAGGAACAAACACTGCCAGATCATGTTAAAGCAAAGCGTCTGGATGCACCCCTGGAAAAACAAAAGTTATTTGGTTCCACGGCTCAAGAGGTCTTAAAGAAATTTGAGGAAAAGGCTAAGTCAGTACAGACAGTCAAAGATTTTCTCCAGGTCCAACCACCAAGATTCAGCAGAAATTGGCCTTCTAAGAATTGGTCCTTTCCAGACACAGACAGATTTCAAAGAGGCAAAAATAGGCGTGCCAGAGGTAGAGGGCAAGCTAGAGGCTCCTACAGAGGACATCAATGGCAGCCTCCTAACCAAAGAGGTAGTGCAGGACCTACATCTGCTGCACAAGGACAAACTCAATGACTTGACTCTGACCCCGCCAACCAGGGCTCAATTGGAAGCACCTTTGGGCGGAAAGCTATCTTTATTCTCAGAAAATTGGCACATTATTACAAGGGACAAATGGATACTGCAAATAATAGACAAGGGATACAGATTCCATTTTCATACATTAACAAAAAGACAAGGCATGCCAAATCTGCCACCGAATCAAAGGTCAGAGGCTTTCAAGCAAATTTCCAACCTACGGCAAATGAAAGCAATAAAAAAGGTTCCTCTCATAGAACAAGGCCAAGGATTTTATTCCAGACTATTTCTTGTCCCAAGAAAAGAAAAGCAATGGAGGCCTATTCTGGACTTGTCTGCACTAAATACTTACCTCATTGTGCCAAAATTCAAAATGCTGACCTTACAGCAACTCCTTCCCATGCTGGGCATGGGGTCCTGGCTGGTAACTCTAGACCTCAAGGAGGCATACCTGCATGTCCCTATCAGACAAAGTTGCAGAAGACATCTCAGATTTCTTGCAGGTTCAGAGCATTATCAATTCTCAGCATTGCCCTTTGGCTTATCTACTGCGCCCAGAGTATTCACGAAATGCCTGGCATCAGTAATTGCACATTGCAGACTTCAGGGGATTCAAATATACCCATACCTGGACGACTGCCTTATACAAGCGGACAGCCAGCAAACATTGGTAAAACACTTGAATTATGCCATCCACCTGCTTCAGGCTTTGGGATACACAGTCAACATTCAGAAATCAAGACTTGTTCCATCCCAAAGAATAATTTTTCTGGGTGCAAAACTAGATACAACCACCCAAATGGCTTTTCTTACAGAAGAAAAACAAGAACTACCACCGGATTATTTCAGAAACCTGACGAAACAAACCCAACTGACTGCAAGGAAAATCCTGCAGGCCCTGGGTTTCATGGCATCTTGCATTCTTCTGATTCCACAAGCAAGGCTGCATATGAGGAAACTACAATGGTACCTAAGGAGTCTATGGTCTCAACACAGTCACAGCCTAGAAGCTTTGATCCCCCTCATTCCATGCCTTCAAAAGGAATTTCTGTGGTGGGCTCAAGCAAGCCAGTCAAACATGGGTCTGCCTTTCAGCAAACCAAATATCAGCCAAACCATTACAACGGACGCCTCAGACCATGGATGGGGAGCGCACATGGAGGGCAGATGCATTCAAGGACAATGGACACAAACAGAATTTCGCCTGCACATAAACCAAAACGAAATGCTGGCAGTGATACATTCAATCGAGGCCTTCAAGCACTTCCTACATCAAGGCCACCTGCTAATAAAGACAGACAATACCACAGTTATGTGGTACATAAACAAGCAAGGAGGTACCCATTCTTACCCTCTTTGCAGGCTGGCAATGAATCTTTGGGAACTTTCCCTAAAACTCAATATAGAGCTGCAATCCCAGTTTGTACCAGGAAAAGACAATGTACTGGCGGACAGCCTAAGCAGAAACATCATGGATCCACATGAATGGATGCTGCACCCAGACACCTTTCTTCAAATAACACAATCATGGGGAAGGCCGGACATAGATCTTTTTGCCTCCCACCACAACCATCAACTGAAGAAATTCTGCACAAGGACATACCACCCACAAGCATGGAAAGTGGACGCTCTCTCTTTCAGCTGGAATACTCTAACAGTATATGCATTTCCACCTCTTCCGTTAATGACCAAGGTCTTACTGAAGATCAGGACAGAACAACCAAAAGTGATTCTGATAGCTCCGGACTGGCCAAGACAACACTGATACCCACTGTTAAGGAGATTGTCACGCACAAAACCGTGGCCTCTACCACAATGGCCACTTCTTCTGACACAGCACAATTACAAAACTCTGCACTCCAGCCTAAAAACCTTGCAGCTGACAGCCTGGAAAATACCTCGACTCCTCGCCTGGATAAACTATCCAAAAGGGTAAAGGATATCATCAAGGAAGCTCGGCGGCCTTCCACAAGGAAGGCATATTCAGTAAAATGGAAAAGATTCCGCACTTGGAACTCCACAAAGGGCCAAGATCCGACAGTAATGAGCATTCCACATATCCTGGAATACTTGGCAGAAATGCTCCATAATGGCCTTTCTTACTCTTCCATAAAAATTCATGCTTCAGCAATTTCAGCAGAGTACAACACTGATCCACCTGTATTTTCTCATCCGCTGCTTAAGCAGTTTCTAAGAGGGATAAAAAACATCAGCCCTCCAAGGAAACCACCAGTGCCTACATGGGACCTTAACTTCATGTTGGAAAAATTAACTCTACCTCCCTTTGAACCAGCAGCATCTGCAGAACTACAGTTCCTGTCTTGGAAGACTGCCTTCCTTCTGGCCATAACCTCAGCAAGAAGAGTATCTGAGTTACAGGCCCTCATGGCAGTACAACCATTTCTTACTTTTCATCAGGACAGAGTCTCATTGAGAACCAATCCTTCATTCATGCCAAAGATGGTATCCAGGGTCTCACTGAACCAAGCTATTCACCTGCCTACCTTCTTTCCAAATCCACAAAATAAAGGAGAGAAACTTCTTCATACCCTGGACATTCACAGACAGTTGCGCGACTACTTGGACAGAACTAAGACTTACAGGAAAACTGACCAGCTTTTTGTAGCAAATGCTGCTGGTGTACAAGGAAAAGCAATTTCCAAACAGACAATTTCAAAATGGATAGGGAATTGCATTCGATTCTGTTACTCTCTTCATGGCAAAACTGTGCCAGCCAACATTAGACCTCATTCCACCAGAGCCACAGCCACCTCCACAGCCTTCTTAAGAGGGATGGCTAGAAAGGACATCTTAGAAGCTGCTACATGGAGCTCCATGCATACATTTTCCAAGCATTACAACTTACCTTTATATTCCAGATCCAGAGCAGGCTTTGCTACTGCAGTCCTGCAGGACATTTTAGCTACACCATCCTTTTCTTAGGTCCTACCACCACCAGCTTGGCTATGGTATTCTACCCATATGTAAGGACTTCAGATGCATCCTTGAAGGACATAGTACAGTTTTGTACCTACCATAAATGTAGATGTCCGATAGGTATGCATCTGCAGTCAGGATTTCCCTCCCTCCTACCCCTCTGTGGTATTCCTTGAGTATTTATCCCTCTTTCTAGCTAGCTGGGGTTATCTATTATGGTGTATTTGTTTTATCTTACTGTGCATGTTTGGAATTTTTTGCATCTCTCCAAATTTAGCCTTCATTAGAGGGCACCTGGCATCTGGGGCAAGAAAAACTGAGGAAGATGGCGTCGGCTGAAGCTATTATACCCCAGGCGCTCTGACGTCGGGGAAAAGGGCAACATCAGCCGACGCCGGACCCAGACTTTGGAATCCGGCCGACAGAAGGGCTGCCTGAGGCAGGACAACCCATATGTAAGGACTGCAGATGCATACCTATCGGACATCTACATTTATGTTGGGTACAAAACTGTACTTTCTCTCTCTTCTAAGTATCAGGGCTATTCAACCTGTCCCAGCAGAAGAAAGGGGACAAGGTTTTTACTCAAGACTTTTCCTGGTACCCAGAAAAGACATCTCCTGGCGTCCTATCCTGGACCTCTCTATTCTAAACACTTTTGGTAATCACAAAATTCTAAACGCTAGCAATTCATCAGCTGCTTCCTATGCTAGGCAAAAATGCCTGGTTGCCAACCTTAGACTTAAAGGAAGCTTACCTGCACATTCCAATAAGGGAATCTTGCAGGAAATACCTACACTTCAGAGCAGGCTACATACACTATCAATTCTCTGCACTTCCCTTTGGCTTATCTACTGCGCCCAGGGTATTCACAAAGTGCCTAGCTCCAGTCATTGCATTTTGCAGGCAAAGAAATATTCAAATATATCCATACTGGGACGATTCTCTAATTCAGGCAGAAAGCCAGGACTTGCTACTAAATCATATGGCATTTGTAAAGAAACTTCTAACCTCACTGGGGTACACCATAAACGAAAAGAAATCTCATCTAGTACCCTGCCAACAAATTGTATTCCTGGGAGCAAGCTTGAACACAACTTCCCAGATGACTTGCTCATGCCAGAGAAACAAGTTTATTTGACAGCCTGCTTCAAACTACTGGCCACAAAGACCCAGCTATCTGCAAGGAAAATCCTGCAAGCCCTGGGGTTCATGGCCTCTTGCATTCTTCTAATTCCATATGCAAGACTGCATATGAGGAAACTACACTGGTATCTAAAAAGCCTATGGTGTCAACATTTCACAGGATCTGGAATCAGTGATCCCTATCATTCCTTACATAAAGTCCTTTGGTGGGCAGAGGCCTGCTACCACAACAAGGGGCTGCCATTCATTCTATCCCCTGCTGCCCAACCCTTAACAACAGATGCATCAGACTATGCTTAAGGGGCTCACTTGGCAGGGCAGTGCATTCAGAGCAAATTGAACCAGAGTCAGATGCACCTGATGTCAGTCAAAAAGAAATGTTAGCTGTACAGAATTCACTGACAGCCTTCAAGGACCACATTCTTCCAGGACAATAATTGGTAAAGACAGACAACACCACTGTTATGTGGTACATATACAAGCAGGGGGGAACCCACTCGTATCCTCTCTGCAGACTAGCCATGGCTCTGTGGAACACAGCCTTGAGGTACCAAGTGCACCTACAAGCTCAGTTCTTGCCAGGCAAGCTAAATTCACTGGCAGATGACCTAAGCAGAAATCTCATGGACCCACATGAGTGGAAACTGGAACTACCAATTGGACAAATTCTGCACAAGGACTCCCCACAGCCAAGCTTGGAAAGTGGATGCCCTGTCCTTCACCTGGGAAAGCCTCTCAGTTTATGCCTTTCCCCCTCTGCCTCTCCTCACGAAAGTGCTGCTAAAGATCAAACAAGACAAACCAAGGACAGTACTGATTGCACCAGACTGGCCACGCCAACACTGGTACCCCCTCTTGCACAGTATGTCACTGCTGGATCCGTGACACCTGCCTCAGAACCCTTCCCTGCTGTCCCAGCAGGAGGGCCAGTTTCTGCACCCCCAACTTCAAACCCTGTACCTTGCAGCCTGGCTAATTCCCTGAGCTCTCCAACAACATAACTCAGTAAACAGGTGCTAGGTGTCATTCTGGAGGCCAGGAGGGCCTAGTACTAGAAAATCCTATGCTGAAAAGTGGAAAATATACTGTTCCTGGAGCCAAACTCAAGGGATGGGCACAACAGTGCCCAGCTTACCGCATATTCTTCAATACTTAGAGATGCTCCACAAGGGCCTTTCCTTCTCATCAATTAAAATTCATGCCTCCGCCATTTCAGCACATTATAATACTGAGCCCACCCCTCTTGTCATGGGTTCATAGGTAGGTACTAGGCTATTGGCCCTAGGGCCTATATAAGCCTAGCCAAAGGTACCCTGGCTTTCGCCACCCAAGAAAATTATTTTCCTGTGCCACTGTCGAGCAGAGCCACAGAAGTGATCCCCGGGGTGAATTACCTATCTCCCATCCAATCATCAAGATTTTTCTTGAACAGTGCTAATGAGGAGCTTTGTTTGATATAGATAGGTAGTTTGTTCCAGAGTATGGGAAGTCTCTGGGACAGGAATCCATCCCTACAGCATGTTCTGTTTATTGTGGTGACTAGGTTTAGGTCCCTAGAGCATGTGGCTCGTAGGGATTGGGATTTCTTTAAGTGGAGCATGTCTAAAAGCTCTGGGTTTGACATAGCTTTGTGTGTGAGGCAGAGATCGCCTCTGAGTAGGCGATATGCAACGGAGTAAAGCTGCAGTTTTTTGAGATTGTCTGCATAGGGCATCTCTTTGAGGCCGGTAATCCTCTTTGTGAGGTATTTCTGTGGCCTTTTCCAGTTGTAGATGTCTTGTGAGGTACATACCAAAAGGGGCATTGTACTCTATAATGGGTCTAATGAGTGGCAGTAGAGGGAACAATGACCTCTTTTTTTCCTGGATGAGAAACTTTTTGTGATGAGGTGTGCCACATAGAAGGATTTCCTGACTACTGTGGCGATGTGATTATCAAAGGAGAGACTACTGTCCACCTGTGTCCCAAGGTCTCATCACACTTTCGGTGTTAAGTAGACTACCACCTATGTGGTAGTTCATGGGTACTGAGTTTTTACCAAAAGGAATGACAATGCACTTTTTGGCATTGAGCTTGAGGCCATGGTTTTGACACCAGGCATCTGTCTCAGCAAGGCCCTTTTGTAGGATGTCCACATCTTTTGCAGTTTTGATTATGGCTGCTAGTTTGCAGTCATCTACGAACTTCGTTAGCCAAAGACCTTCTGTGTTGGCCTGTACTTCAGAGAAGTAGATACCAAACAGGAGAGGACCCAGGATGGTACTCCACTTGTCACTGGTCTGAAGCTGGATTTGGAGTCTGCTACTTTCATAGTGTGGGTTCTGTCAGTGAGCCAGTTGGCAACCCATCTTGCGACATAGGGATTTATACCTAGTTTAGTGAGTTTATCTATAATTCCAGAGTGGGGGATGGTGTCAAAAGCCTTGGCGAGATCTAGATAGGCTGTGTGAACCACCTTACCCTCCTCTACAGCTTTGGTGACTGCTTCAAAAAAGTCTGTCAGGTTTAGGAGACTTGATCTGCCTTTTACAAACCCGAACTGGGTGGGGTCCTGAGTTTGGAGATTACCGATGTCATTGTTTATAAGTTCCATGATGATACGCTCCATAGCCCCTGCAGAAACAATTCCTCAGAGGGGCCAAAAATTTAAGACCACCCAGGAGAGCCCCTACTCCAGCCTGGGACCTTAACTTTGTATTGGAAAAGTTGGCTGTACCTCCTTCTGAGCCAGCTGCAACTGCAGAGCTGAAATTCCTTTCTTGGAAAACTGCTTTCCTTGTAGCCCATCACTTCAGCAAGAAGAGTGTCTGAACTTCAGGCCCTCATGGCAGTGGAGCCCTTCATCATCTTCCATCCAGACATGGTGTCCTTCAGGACCAACCCTTCCTTTATGCCCAAGGTGGTATCCAGTGTGGCCCTTAATCAGTCCATCCATTTGCCTACCTTTTTTCCTAATCCACAAATCAAAGGAGAACGAATACTACACTTTTTGGACGTGCACAGACAACTAAGATTTTATTTGGACAGGACTAAGCCTCTCAGAAAAACTGAACAGCTGCTAGTTGCCTTTGCTGCAGGGGCAGAGGGGGAAGGCCATTTCAAAGCAAACCATTTCCAAGTGGATAGTCCACTGCATTCTTTTCTGCTATAAGCAACATGGAAACCTACCCCTCAGGGGATAAGATCACATTCCACCAGGGCTGCATCTACCTCTACAGACTTTCTCAGAGGTGTCCCTACCAGGGACAATCCTGGAAGCTGCTACCTGGAGCTCTCTACATACCTTCACCAAGCATTACCATTTGCCTATGTTTTCTAAATCAAGAGCTGGTTTTGCCACTGCAGTCTTGCAGGGCTTAATAGCTGGTCCTAATGCTCTCTAACTTCCTCCTCTCTGCCTTAGCTTTGGGAATCTACCCAAATGTAATGACTGCAACAGTGAAACACGAAGAACATAGTACAGTTGTGTACACTTACCATAAATGCAGATGTTCGAGTGTATTAGTTGTTGCAGTCCTGGTTATCCTCCCTCCAGCCCCGTGACTTCTCTTGGCTATACCTCTCTTGTTTAGCATATTTCAGCTTTCTGGTGTATTTGCTTTTTGGAGGTGTACCTTTATATATATATATATATATATATATATATATATATATATATATATATATATATATATATAATGGCGTTGGCTGCATGTTTTATACCCCTGACTACCTGACGTCATGGAAGAAGAGACTGCATCCAATGCAGGACCCGAAGACTTTGATATTCAGGCCGGCTGAGGGCTACCTGCAGGCAGATAACCCAAATGTAATGACTGCAACAGTGAATACACTCGAGCATCTACATTTATGGTAAGTGTACACAGCTGTACTTTGAGCCCTGCTCTTTGGTCTCACCACAGCCTCCTGGGTGTTCACCAGTGTATGGCAGTGGTTGCAGCTCATCTGAAAGTGCTGGGATTCCAGATGTTTCCTTATCTCGATGATTGGCTCCTCACCATTCCTACCATGCATCTTCTGACACACATCAGGGGCTACGTGCTCCACCTGTGTTTACACCTGGGCAGCATAGTCAGCTACAACAAATCTCATCTTTCCCCCACTCAAGTTCTGGAGTTCGTAGGTGCTAACCTGTATTTCCCAGCCTGAAAGACTACCTCAATCCAGACTAAGTTGCAACATCAGGCAGTGAATCTATTGTCTCATCAATCACCACCAGCCAGGTTGGTTCTTCAGCTTCTTGTTTCAAGGGTGGCCTCCGCAACCCTTGTGCCTCTAGCAATATTTTATATGAGGATTCTGCAGTGAGCACTGGTAGACCAATGATCTGTGAATCAACACCTCATAACGTTTTTCATTCGAATCACAAAGATTTGCAAGGAACACGTCTCATAGCAAATTTCATGACTAGACATCTCTCAGAGCTGTCCCTTTGTCCTTTACTTGCCCAAGACCACGGTGACCATGGATCCCCCCTGCTTCTGCTCATTCTGCAAGCAGGCATTTCAAAGAATACAGAAGATGCCAGTAAGTTTTACATTTATAAAATGTTTTCTTTGAAGCAGATCATTTGCATTTTGATAAAAGTTTATCTTGCATTGCCTGAGTTAGTTCACTTTCAAGTGGGTCTTGACTTGTTTTGGTGTCCCCCTGTTGACATCGGTCAGTTACCCCTAGTCAGGATATTTGTCAGACACTACTGCACATCATTACCTGGAGGAAAGCAGAATCATTTCTCAGAATTAGTTATTTAAGCAGTTCCTTAAAGCGGTTCTGCATCTTCACCTGCCTTTGAATTTGAGATTAGTGATTGACAGGTTTTCCCATTTGAGCTGGTAGATTCAGTGGATTTAAAATTTATCTTTTTGGAAGATTCTTTTCTTAGTGGGTTTTGCTTTTTTGCAGCATAGTCGCTGGCTAGCAGTCATTACATTTTGTTTCTGGCCTGCAGCCATTATGTTTTGGCAAGTGTTTGGTCTTTTACAAGGATTGTGTTTCCCTTATAACTAGTCAACATTTTCTTCCATAATTGGTATCAGAATTCTCATTGATAACCAGTCCATTCATCTCTCTGTTTTCTTTACTGTATCAGAATCGAGGACAGAGTGAACTTTGATAACTCTGGTACGCAATGCCAGCTAAAATTTTATAGTACTCTGCATCTGTTAGTTCTTGTTTGCCCTTTATGCAGTTCAGTTGTCCATCCTGATGGTGGTGATAAAATATACATTTTTGTGGTTCTGCCAACAAGGCTGAAAGACCACTGTACCATGCTTTAAAAACAGTAGGTTATTACCAGTCCACCTAATGGTAAATACTGTCCCCTCTATCTTGATCCCGCAAACTATTTTCTTTAACTACTCTCTAGCCCCTCTCTCCCTATTCAGAGTTTGTGCACCTGGTTATTAAACCCACTTCCTATAGCTGTGCATCAAGCTAAGAGTACACAATTACTGATAAGCTAAGCCTAACATGCCTGCGTACTGCTTAGATAGTGTTCAGTGTATCTTTAACGGGTTTACCATATCTGCTTAAAATAGTATTGCATTTAATGTTTTAATTTGCACTTGAACTCCATTTTTAAACTTGTTTGTATATTTACTATAACTTGGTCATAGCTAAAAAGAGCCCTTGGGTGTATTCTCCCCCTCTTAAATAGTAAAAAAAAATGCTCCTCCCCTAAGTAGTAGAAGTAAAGTGCCAGTATGGATCCCACTTCCTGATCTGGCAACTGCAGTTACACCTGGAATAGTTTCATAGTTTCATAGTTTAGTGCTAGGCTATCTGCCCTGGGGCATTTGTAAGCCTAGCCTTAGAGATGTGGCTTTCGCCACCCCATGTAGTGGTACTAAGGTGTACAGAATAAATTTAGAATACTGTGCCTTTATCTAGTAGTGACACATTGAAGACCCCCTTTACTTATTAAAATTAGTTTACTGTGCCTCTGTCAAGTAGCGACACAGGGGTGACCCCCGGAGTAAACCTATGATCTCCCATCCACTCGTCATGATTTCTCTTGAAGAGAAGTCAGTGAGGGGCTCTGCCTAACGTGAACTGGGATTCTCTTCCAGAGTATGGGAAGCCTCTGAGTTATGAATCTGTCCCTCCAGCATGTTCTATTCATATTTGTACTGAGGTTTAAATCTTTGGCTCTCATGGTTCTAATGGATTTGGATTTTTTGAGGTGGAGCATGTCCATCAATTCCTGGTTGGATATGGCCTTGTATGTCAGGCACAGATCACCTCTGAGCAGGCGGTATGCTACTGAATAGAGCTGGAGTTTCTTTAGCCTGGTAGCATATGACATATGTTGGAGACCCTTGATCCTCTTGGTGAGGTACTTCTGGGGTCTCTCCAGCTGTTGTAAGTGCCGGGTGAGGTACATACCAAATGGGGCATTGTACTCAATCATGGGCCTGATAAGGGAGGAGTATAGGGGTACGATGACCTCCTTTGATCTGGATGTGAACCCCTTCATGATAAGGTGGGCAAGGTAAAAAGTCTTTCTAACCAATTTGGCAATGTGGGTGTCAAATGAGAGGTCACTATCAACTTGGGTCCCCAGGTCTCTGATTACTTTTTCTGTACTCACTGGGTTACTGTCTATGTGATAATTTGTGGGTACTTTGTCCCAAAGGGGATGACTATACATTTCTTGGCATTCAGTTTAAGGCCATGATTCCGGCACCAGTTGTCCGTTTCGGTGAGGCCTTTCTGTAGGATGCATGTGTCAGCTGGTGTATCGACTATGGCACCTAGTTTGCAGTCATCTGCGAACTTTGTCAGCCACAACCCTCCCATGTTTGCTTTCACATCTGAGAAGTAAATGCCAAACAAGAGGGGTCCCAGGACAGAGCCCTGTGGGACACCACTTGTGACTGGCTTTGAGTCTGACATGGCTCCCGCAATTTTGACTTTATGGGTTCTGTTCTTTAGCCAGTTTGCAACCCATCTTGGTACATATGGATTTACATTTAAGCTGTTTAGCTTGTCTATGATGCCTGAGTGGGGTATTGTGTCGAAAGCTTTAGCCAAGTCCAGGTAGGCTGTATGGACTGCCTTGCCCTCATCAGTGGCTCTAGTGACTGTTTCGAAAAAGTCAACCAGGTTCAAAAGGCAGGATCTGCCCTTTACAAAGCCGAACTGGGTGGGATTGAGTGTCTGTAGGTCCCCAATGTCGTTGTTTATGAGTTCCATAATAATTCTTTCCATAGCTTTGCAGACCAGGCTGGTTAAGCTTATGGGGCGGTAGTTCCCAGGGTCTGTAGTGGAGCCTCCCTTGTGGAGTGGGACCACTGTTGCTGTACGCCAGTGTTCAGGTACATATCCTGTAGTAAGGCTAAGGTTAAATAGCATTTTTATATGCGGGTTTAGCTCCTCTTGGAGTTCACGTATCACGCAGCCGGGGATACCATCAGGTCCCATTGATGCTGTGTTTTTTGCTTTGCTGAGGGCAGTTCTCACCTGGACATCAGAGATGACAGGGAGGTTACATTCAGCTGGGATAAGTATTTCTTCTTTTGGAGGTGAGAATTTTGCACTGAACCTGTCTGCCAGAATGTTGGCAATATCTGTGGGTTCGGTAAATTTTTTGTCGTTGTGTACTAACTCTGAGCATATCTGAGGGTTTCCGCCCAGGTTTCTAACATAACTGAAGAATGCCTTGTGGTTATCTTTAGTGTCCTTGGCGATTTTTCTCTCAAAGTTGGCCTTGGATGTTTTTATGAGAGAACATAGCTTTCTACTAGTGCTGATCAGAGATGCCTTCCCTTTATGGGATTTTGCTCTGTCTTGCAGTAGCTTCCTTCTTTTGTTATACAATTTGTTTATGGCTGGGGTCCACCCGACAGGACGCTTTCCTTTGTTGGAGAGGGTCTTGGTTTTATTTGGGATTGCACGATCCATGCATTCTTGGAGATGTCCGTAGAAAGCATTTGTGTAGGATTCAGCATTGTGGGATGTGGTTTCCATTGGCCCTGTGGGCTTAAATGATACCATCTCAGTCTTAAAAAGTGTAAAGTTGGCTTTTGAGAAGTTTCTCACTGTAGTCTTTTGTGCTGGGGGTGGAGGTGGTAAATGTATATCCAGGGTGATTAGTTTGTGGTCAGATCCCCACCAGTGAGGGGAATACTTCCAGTGTGGAGCATTTTGTCCCCATGTTTCTGATGATCAGGTCTAGTATATTATCCCCCCTTGTGGGAGAGGTGACTAGCTGTTCCATTGCATTTGAGTTTATGAATTCCGGGAACCTTTGGGCTAGGGTGTTAGGGCTAGAAGAGTGCACCCAGTCTATGTTAGGGTAGTTGAAGTCTCCCAATATAATGGTATTTGGTGAGACATTCATATCTTCCAATGTCTTCAGGAAGGCTGAGTGGGGTTCTTGAGATTGGGCGGGTGGTCTGTAACATGCAACCAGTTGTATAGCAGTTTTGCCTACGGTTAGCTGCACCTGGATGGTCTCCGATGCTTCATGAGTTGCCACTAACCTGGAGGTGTGGATATCCTTGATGAATATGGACACTCCCCCTCCCTTTGTGGTTTGGCCCAGGTTTTGGGGCCGAAAAGCATGATACGAGGTAAAGCCTGGTAGCGCTGGGGTGCTCTCAGGAGCCTTGAACCAGGTCTCAGTTACTGCGCAGACATCAATGTTCTCCATACTGAGGAGTGCTTCGAGAGCCTGCATCTTGAGATTTAGACTTCTGGCGTTGAGCAGCATTGCCCTTAATTTTTTTCCATTTTTGTTTTCTAAGGAGGTGGGTTCGTCTTTTGAGCCTTGCCTAAAAAAGGCACTGTGGGGGTGGCAAGAGCCTTAGCCAATATCCGGAAGCCCAGTGGTGACAGGTACAAGCCATCCCTTGCAAAGCAGCGTGGCTTGTCCAGCATGTCATCCCAAGCAGACAGACATTGGATCCCCCTAGAATGACACCAGTGATTGAACCAATTATTAAAGCTGATCATCTTGTCTTTGTATTGTGGCATCATTCTTGGTGAGGGCAAGATGCTGCTCAGGGTCAGGGTCATACCAGCCTGGGCTACATAATCAGAGAGCTCCTCTATGTCTCTTTTCATATAGTCCAAGGAGGTACGTCTCAGGTCATTCACGCCGGCATGGACAATGACGGAGTCATATTTGTGCGTGCTTTTGAGTGACCTGAGTGCGTGTGTTATATGGCGGATCCTAGCCCCCGATAGGCAGCTTACCGTTACCCTCTCCTTGCTCAGCCTGGTAAGTGGGACGTCAGTGTGTCTGACTATAGAGTCACCTGTCACTAGTGTATCTATCAGGCATAGTGTTTGGCCTTAAGGGCTGTGATTTATTGACACCGATTTATTGAAGTGTGTGTTGCATGTGTTATGTTTTGAGGTGGTGGATTTTTGGGTGTCTGCTTTGGGAGCCTCTCTTGTTTTGGTAAGTTTTTTAATAGAGCCTCCGAGTATGTTTTCGTGTTATGTGTTTGATTTGCAGTTGGGGTAGGTCTATGTGTGACTGGGTTTGTTGTGTGTGTGGTTACCTTCTCCTCCTGTCTGGTCTTGCCAGTCCTGAGTTGAGAGAGTTCTGCCTCCAGTTTGGCTATATAGTTGCATCTCTCACATGTATTTGTGTTTGTTGGGAGGAGGAGAGGGTTGTCTGTGTACATGAGACAATTATAGCATTGTCTCAAGATTCCCAGATTAACCAGCTGAACAGGAGAAGATGCTAGCAATCTACCACTCGACATGCTAGAATATTATAAGAGAGTGCTGTGCCTTTAAGGGAAGTGGTTGGGGTGGTAGGTGGATGTAGTGCTACTTAAGTTTGAGAGTGCTTACTTAGAAGAGAAGCTTTGAGAACAAGTGCTAGGCTTATAATATAACGAGTAGAGCTATCTAAGGGAAAATTTGAAGAGCAGACTTGGCGGAGCCAGAAAAAGTTTAACCGGCGTATGCACACAATCGTGCAAAGCCACGCAAATGCGGATTTTAAACAGGGAACTTCAAAAGAGCTAGAAATGGTCCAAAACAACCAATTACTACAGCTGTTTTAGTTTCTAAGGTAATGAACAAAGAAATTTGTACTGAACATCAACTGTGTATTGCTGTAGTAAATGAACTTGCAGTGATGACTATTAAGTCATATTCCAATGTGATAATGCCTTTTGCTATGGTTTCCTTTGCTTCAGGGATAAGGAAATGTGAGTTTTGACAGCAGGTGTGCGAGTCTCCAGTATGACAGACATTGTCATAAATTGTGGTTAGCTGAGTGTCAAAACAGAAGGCTGAGTATTTATAGCAAATTAATAATGCAAAGGGGCACTCATGGACTCAGTGATAAAATGTTAGTTAAGCGCTTTCATCCCCTTATAATTTGGGGATTCATCAGAACTAAACGTATTTGTTTAAAACCAAAATGTATAACCTCAGCAGTGTCGTATTATTCCTGATCAAAAGATGCCATTGGTTAACAACAATAACTAGTCTAAGTAACAACACCACCAATGAATTAAAGTGACAAGTTGTAGTAATAACAATTATGCATAAAACCTAGTCTTTAATGTGCTGCAAAAACACTAGTAAGTGACAACATATCATTTAGTCCTGGTGAAGAAGTCAGCACTAAGCTTCAGTGACACCATAATTCCCTAACTTCTAATAGCTCCTCCCTGGGGTTAATATGCATTTCCAAAGTTGAGAATAGAAATGAGTGATCAGGATAAAGCAAAATGTGTTTTGCCAAAACATTGCTGTTCTTACCCCTTGTTATGTTAAAAATGTGTGTTTATTTTTTTTCTAAACTACCACATAGACTAACCCTTTTGTCACATTTGGCATAAAATGTAATTGACAAGGGTGGAAAATGTGCAGTGATAATTTCATGACTTCCAAAATAAAGGGACATTATGCCCACACATTACACTTAAAACAACCAAATAGGCTTTAGTTAAACCCCTGTGTCAAATTTATTACTTTCTAACATTTTTTGAAATATTGGAACCTATCCTAAAAAGCACTTTAGGAGTATTCCCCAAGATGGTACTAAAACCACTGGTATATATAAAAATATCCCAGTTGTTGACAGTATCCTGGATATAGTAACTGCCAGTGCTGAAAGTCAAGCACAAATCTGTATCAGGACAAGTTTGTGGGTCTGAGGTACCCACGTTAACGGCCGTGTTACCCAATAAGGGTACATAAAACCCACTTTTTCTTTTACTAACGACTTCATCCTCTATAATTTTCGATAAGTTAATAGAATAACCGCTTCTCTTTAACATATTAGTGTTTCCATTTCCTGCAAAAACACAACTTCCTCTGAAATCATTCTTGCTAAATGGCACCATCTGTCCCTTCACCAAAGATTTTTTTTTTTTTTTTAGAAAATATGGATGGCAGCTAGTAAAATGCAAGAATGAGTTAGAATAGGTCAATTAACTATAAAGTGTGGATGTGAACCTGCATAAATGACAGCCTTTAGAAACCTTGGCATCTAAAAAAATTAATCATGAAATGATTGTATGTGTGTAAAATTTAAAAAAGTGGAAGAATTAATGTAATCAATAAATTGCTGTAGTTTTTAAAGGGAGTCTATCCAAAAAATAACTGTATTGTCCAAATAACACAAGTATAGCCTCCAACAGTCACTAAATTCTGAATTAAAAAAATGGAAAGTGGTGCTCTGTCCTTCAGCTGGAAAAAACTATCAGTCTATGACTTCCCCCCTCTGCTCTCCAAAGTACTACTTAAAAATCAAACAGGACAAAAAAAAAGGATGATTTTGATTGCTCCAGACTGGCCGCACCAACACTGGTACCCCCTCATGCGCAGTGTGTCACGGTTATCCCCATGGCACCTGACTCCTCCTCTGGTGTCTCAGCAGGAGGGCCAGATTCTGCACCCTCAACTTATAACACTAAACCTTGCAGCCTGGCTAATTACATAATCTCTCCTTTACCATCCCTCAGTAAACCGGTGATGGATATTTTAGAGGCAAGGAGACCTAGTACTAGAAAATCTTATGCTGAAAAATGGAAAAGATTCTGTGCCTGGAACCAGTCTCAAGGGAGGAGCACAGCAGCGCCCACTTTACCTCAAATTTTACAATACTTAACTGAGATGCTTCAGAAGGGCCTGTCTTTTTCCTCCATTAAAATCCATGCCTCAGTCATTTCAGCTCATTATAACACAGAACCCCCCCCCCTTCTCTCATCCACTGCTCAAGCAGTTTCTCAGAGTGGCCGAAATTTTGAGACCACCCAAGAGAGCTCCAACCCCAGCCTGGGACCATAACTTTGTTTTGGAGAAACTCACTCTACCTCCTTTCGAGCCAGCTGCTACTGCAGACTTAAAATTTCTTTCTTGAAAACAGCTTTCCTTTTAGCAATCACTTCAGCTAGAAGGGTATCTGAATTACAGGCCCTTATGGCAGTGGAGCCTTTCATCAACTTTCATGCGGACATGGTGTCCCTCAGAACCAATCCATCCTTCATGCCCAAGGTGGTATCCAGTGTGGCTCTTAATCAGTCCATTCATTTGCCAACCTTCTTTCCCAGTCCACAGAACAAAGGGGAACGGATACTGCATTCCTTAGATGTGGACAGACAACTTAGATTCTACTTGGACAGGACTAAACCTCAAAGGAAATCTGAAGAACTGCTGGTGGCATTTGCTGCAGAGGGGAAGGCTATTTCAAAGCAAACCATTTCTAAATGGATAGGCCATTGCATTCATCTCTGCTATAAGCACCATGGAAAACCTATCCCCCAGGGGATCAGACCTCACTCCACCAGGGCTGTGCATCTACCTCTACAGCCTTTCTCAGAGGCGTCCCTGCCAGGGACATCCTAGAAGCTGCTACCTGGAGTTCTGTGCATACTTTCACCAAGCATTATTATTTGCCAATTGAATCTAAATCCATAGCTGGCTTTGCCACTGCAGTTTTGCAGGGCCTTATAGCTGGTCCTAATGCTATCTAAATTCCTCCTCCAACCATAGCTTTGGGAATCTACCCAAATGTAATGACTGCAACAGTGAAACACGATGAACATAGTACAGTTGTGTACACTTACCATAAATGTAGATGTTCGAGTGTATTCACTGTTGCAGTCCTGGTTACCCTCCCTCCAGACCCCCAACTTCTTTTTGGCTATACCTCTACTTTCCTTTACTATGCTTAAAAGCCTTTTTGGTGTATTTGCTTTTTTGTTGGAAGTATATCATTATACTTTTATATTAATTGCTTCCTATTAGGGGGCACCTGACATCTGGGACAAGAAAAACTGATGTAATGGCATCGACTGCATGTTTTATACCCCTGACGACCTGACGTCATGGAAGAAGGGACAGCAACTGACGCAGGACCCAAGATTTCGTTAATCAGGCCAACTGAGGACTACCTGCAAGCAGATAACCCAAATGTAATGACTGCAACAGTGAATATACTCTAACATCTACATTTATGGTAAGTGTACACAACTGTACTTTCTCCTGATCAAAACAGACACCACTGTGATGTGGTACATCAACAAGCACGGAGGGACTCACTTTTCCCCACTGTGCAGGCTGGCCATGACCCTTTGGTTCACAGCCTCTCCCAAACAAATACACCTGTTAGCACAGTACCTGCCAGGCTCTCTCAACTCCCTGGCAGACCAATTATGCAGAAAGCTCTTGGACCCCACACGAGTGGCAGCTCAACAGAAACACCTTCTTCCTAATAACTCAGAAATGGGGAACCCCGGAGATCGACCTCTTTGCCTCCAACACCAACCATCAGCTCAGCAAATTCTGCACCAGGCAGCATCACTGCATGGCTTGGAAAGTGGATGCCCTGTCCTTCCCCTGGATCAATCTGTCGGTCTATGCCTTTCCTCCACTACCTCTCATTCCCAGGGTACTGCTCATAATAAGGGAGGATAAACCAAGGACCATTCTCATAGCTCCAGACTGGCCCAGTCAGCACTGGTACCCCTTGCTGCGCAGCCTGTCCCCGCTGCCTCCATGGAGTCTTCCTCAGATTCCAAACTTAACCCAGAGGGAAGGGGAATTCATGCACCCCCAATTGCAGACACTCAGTTTAGCAGCTTGACTTATATCCTAACCCCTGACCAATCTGCCATCCTCAGTAAACAGGTTCTGGATGTTATCCGAGAGGCCATATGCCCTAGCACCAGAAAGTCTTATGCAGATAAATGGAAACGTTTCTGCACCTGGATCCAGGCTAAGGGGGGGGGGGTCAATACATCACAGCCCTCCATCCCTGTCATCCTGGAATACTTAGCTGACCTACTACACAGTGGTCTCTCTTTCTCCTCTATAAAAAATTCATGCTTCTGCTATTTTTGCTCATTTTCCCACTGAGCAGCCTCTTTTTTTCACACCCTCTGATTAAACAGTTCTTCAGAGGGGCTAGCAACTTGAGGCCCCCCAGAAGGGCACCAACACCAGCTTGGGACCTTAACTTTGTCTTGGAAAAGCTCACCCTTCCCCCTTTCGAACCAGCTTCTTCTGCAGAGCTAAAATTTCTCTCCTGGAAGACGGCCTTTTTCCTGGCCATTACTTCAACCAGAAGAGTCTCTGAGCTACACACACTCATGGATGTAGAACCCTTCATCATCTTCCATGCAGACAGGGTATCCCTCAGAACTAATCCATCCTTCATGCCCGAGGTGGTGTCCAGTGTGGCTCTCAACCAATCCATCCATTTACTCACATTCTTTCCTAACCCCCAAAACAAGGGAGAGAGGATTCTGCACTCTCTAGATGTGCACAGACAGCTCAGATACTATCTGGACCAGGACTAAACCCTTCAGAAAGTCTGATCAATTGCTGGTTAGCTTTGCTTCAGGAGACAGAAGGCAAAGCCATCTCCAAACAAGCCATTTCCAAATGGATAGCACACTGCATCCATTTCTGCTACAAACAGCATGGCAAGCCTCCCCCCAAGGGGGGCAGGGCACACTCCACCAGAGCAGCGTCCACCTCTGCAGCTTTCCTCAGAGTAGTTCCCATCAGGGACATCCTGGAGGCTGCCACCTGGACATCTGTTCATACTTTCACCAAGCATTACCGCCTGCCTCTCTTCTCCAAATCCAGGGCAGGGTTTGCCTCTGCAGTCTTGCAGGGCATGCTAGCCAACCCCTAGCTTCCTGGACTGCCTCCACCCATTTCTTCATGTTTGGGAATCTGCCCAAATGTGATGACTGCAACAGTGAAACACGAAAAACATAGTACAGTTGTGTGCACCTACCATAAATGTAGATGTTCGAGTGTATTCACTGTTGCAATCCTGGTTTCCCTCCCTCCACCCCCCTTTCTCTTCCTTTTTTTTCCTTGTTGTTCTCCTTTCCTTACAAGGGACATATTGGTATTTATTTTCCACTGGTGGGGTTCTACCACCAGAGCCTGGCCCCCTACTTTGGGGGCTCCTGACAGGTTAGGCCAAGAAAAACTGATGCAATGGTGTCAGATGCCTTCCTTTATACCACTGACAACCTGACGTCAGTCCTCAAGCGACAGCGACCGACACAGAAAATACTAAGTCTCTGGTATTCAGGCCGGCTGAGGGCTACCCTGCAGGGTATAACCCCAAATGTGATGACTGTAACAGTGAATACACTTAAACATCTACATTTATGGTAAGTGTACACAACTGTACTTTCTATCCATCTTTTTTCTCACCTCCAGTATCTCCTGTGAAGAAGCGAAACATTTAATGAGAGAACAATAGTTATATGACTGTTAGGAATTATATAAAAATAAAACAGTGGCTGTGCCTCCTGTCTTTCAAGCATTTGACAATTGTTTGATAATGTATCCTTACAGCCTGATGTACAGGCACCAGATCAATGAATACTAGGTAGATTTTACATGGGAGAGAACTTCAAGTACTGCTATATAAATCCTTTTGCAGAGCCAAGAGTCATTTCTTTTAGATGCAGTTAGATGATTTACACTGGCCCCTGCAAATAACATTCTGCCTGTAACAAAGAAAACTGGAGTTTTGTCACAGTTTAAAGTCTTTGATCTCCTTTACCGTGCACACACGAACTGTAATTTGTCAAATCCATATGTTACAAATGAGGTGATATTTTGAGACCAAGATCATGATTTATGAAGCATAGGATGAAGGTCTGCTGTAGATTTGATCACACTAAAAGAAGGCAAACACACAGTTCATTGTGGTCACACAGATGAGTGTGGTTATGATTTGACTGATGACTATGTTGGGGGATGCTGTTGCAGTTATTAGGGGGTATGATGGGTAATAATCCAGCATCAGAAGATGTAAAAAGATACCTAAAATGTTCCTTAGGCAAAAGCCTTTTATTTGGGCCTCCTTTTAAGGAAGTCTTCAAAAGTTTGGAGGATATATTCCCCCTCTCCTAACCATTATGAATTGTACTTCAGCAGTGATTCTTATGATTAAAATTAACTAAGCTGTGTGAGCAAACTCACCATAACAGTAGATGTTCAATGCAAAAATTATTTCTGTACAAGCTCCTTTCCTTTTATACACTATTCCCAAACCTGACCAAGCAGCTATAGCTTTATTTAAGCCCACTGCTGCTAAACACTTAGTTAATTCCAATCATACTCTTTCTGAGAATGATGGGAAAATTAAGTATGGAGAAAACTGTATACTTATGCAACTTTGATTTTCAGAATTTTGAATTGTCAGTCTCATATGGTGAAGTTTGTTCTGACTAACTGTGAGAGTGAGAGGAATATTTTGCTTGCAGTTTCATGTTGTGCGGAAAAATCTGCGTTAAATTAGTTTCTTCTGCTACATAGGTCACTGCTTATTGTTTACAGTGTGTATATGACTGTTAATACTTCTTCCAGGGCTATGTCCACTTGTACTGTGTTGAGGAGGTTTGCATGGCTAGATTCTCAGAACCTCCCAGATGATGATAAAAATGAAATTTTAAATTCTCCATTGGACAGAGATTGTGTTTGGCCCATCTGCTGCAGAGGTGATCAAAAAGTATGACGAAAGGGGCAAAACTGGTCAAGGGAATCTCAAGATTTTTCATCCCTCCTTTTCCAAATTCTCCAAAGAATTTTCTATCCCCTCATCCAGTGTTGGCAAAAACAGTAAGCAATCTCAACAGAATACAGGTAAACAGATGTTTAAGAAGAAATGGCAAGGGGGTTCCAAAAAGAAGTTTTGAGCCTCCCAGAACTTAGGACAATCCAACAAATCTGAATGACTATTTATTCAAGAGACCTTGCAAACCCCTTCCAACCTGGCTACTTTTTTCCATACAGAAAGTCTGAATCTCCGTTTTTCTCTTTGGCAACAGGTAGTTTCAGACAAATGGGTTCTGAAAGTCATTCTTCAGGGATACAGATGGCAGTGGGAGGAAATTCCTCTTTTCAAGGCATCTTTCCTCATCCTCCAGGTTAGACATTTGATCTGAAGTAGGAGATTCATTTGTCTGCAACCTGTGGGTTATGGATCCGATATCGGATCCGAACCGGCATGGTTTACCAGCTTTGGATCCAAGCTCTCAGCTCCTCCCCTCACCCATAATGCCCTGCTCTACCCTCATGACCCCCGATCTCGTTTGCCGCGCATGGTGACCAGATTGTGTTTTTCAAAGCTCTCCAGCTAAGTGAAATTTTTAGTCTTAAAGTGCTTAATTTTGAAAGTTTTGTGTGAAAGTTGTGTGGAAGTGTAGGTTTCCCTTTTATATTTTTATACTTTTAGTATCTTAAAATTTATTTTTACTTATCCCTCCCCTCGCTGGTAGCGTAGTGTGTGTTTGGGCCTGTTGAGTGGTTTTATTACTTTAACTAGTTTTAGTAACCTTGTTTTTTGCTTTTGGGATGTCTGAGCAGCCCAAAGCTGTATTTTTTAAGTGCTCCGAGTGTGGCCATAAGCTTTCCCCAGCTGATGGCCACACTCGGTGTGTTAGATGCCTGGGGGTTGAACACCTCACATCTGGATGTTCCATTTGTGCAGGGTTCAACCCCAGGGCATTGAAGGAGCGGAGGTCCAAACTTGTCTTGGCGGGTCTTTTGCCGCCGGACTCGGCTCCGGCCTCCGCTCCTTCGGGGGTAACCGTTTCTACGGCTCCCCCTCCTCCTCCTGGGACTCAACCTCCCTGTAGTGGTTCGGAGGAGAGGGAAGCTAGGAAGAAGGACCGGAGGGAGAAGCACCATAAGCGGCGGGCCGAGACCTCTGTTTCGGCCCCGCCAGCCAAGCAGGCTTCTCCTCCGGCCTCCTTGTCTGCTGGCTCTCCCCCTCCTCGGCTCCGGTCTCCAGAGGCTATCGAGGAGGCACTCAAGGCCTACCTCGGTAGCCTCGTCGAGATCAACTTATAGCCTGTCAGACGCTGATCTGGACCGGATGATGAGAAGGTTCATCCAGGCCCAGATGCAGATGGGAGTGCTCTTGCCCCCCCCCCCCTCTGGGGGGGAGCTCGACCCCTTTTTTCAAGCCAATTGCTCCTTCTCCGACCCGCTACCGGGTTGAGCAGTTGAGCCGAGCAGCCGGGCGGGGTGGGTCGGCGCCGATAGTACTTGGTACTTCGGATCCGACCCTGCTCTCGAGTGCATCGGATCCGACCTCTCGGAGCCTGGATCCGAGCCGGATCGGGGATCAGTGCTCGCCGGCGCCCGTCTGTGTCGGGCGCACTGTCGCCGGATCCGGCGCCGGCACCGGCTCGATCCACTCCTCGGATCGAGGGGAGCCGATTGTCGGATCCTTTGGCGAGTCGGCTCCCCGGCTTTTGATGTAGTGGAGAGGGCCCTGTTGAGGGTCTCCGGACCCCCGGCACTTGCTACGGCTCCGTCCCGCGCTCCCTCTGCACTGGGTCAGGCTTCCACCATCCGGCCCTTGGGACAGCCCGCTCCTGTGCCCCAAGCTGTTCCCCTGGAACAGGTTACTGTTCGAGGAGTCCTCTGACAGCCCCAGAGGATGTTCCTCGCAAGCATACGTGCAAAAGGAGGCACATTGACTCCCCCGAGTCTCTCACGGAAGACACGGATTTGGAGGAAGGGGAAGGCTCCCCACGGTCACCCCCCCGAGGATGTCTCATTTGGAGACATCATGGAAATGCTCCGCATAAGGGGGGGGTGGTCTGCCCCCAAGTCTTCCTCGGACAAGTCCGTGTTCTTGGAGGCATTTGAAGCGGGCCCGTCTACCTCTTGGGTGTCCCCTCCTGCCGACCCCCTGGTGGACCTCATTACCACCAGGGCGTGGAAGGAACCGGACACCGTGGAGCCAATCCCTAAAAGGCCCGACCGGATTATCAGTCCCCTGGCTGACCGTGCCCATTGGAGTAAGGGGCCTCCGGTAGATGCCATGTTGACGGCGGCTGCCACCAAGAGGGAACTTGCTCAGGAGAGTCCCTCAGTCCATCCCCCGAGCAAGGAGTCTCGGATGATGGACCGCTTGGGGAAGTGGATGTTTAGTTCAGCGACCTTCTCGGTAAGGGCGCTGAACTATCTGGCACATGTGATTAGGATGCAGCACGATCTTATTAAAGAATACGCTGCATCCCCCCCAGAGTCCATGTCGGAGCAAGGCAAAGTGCTGCACTCCACCCGCATGGCCACTCTCAGGTCCGTTACCAATACCTCTATGCGGCTACTCTCCCATGCTACGGAAGGCGCTAGAGCCGCAGGGGCAGGTCTAGTTACTAGACGTCAGGCCTGGCTCCGTCATTGCGATTTCTCAGAGCCCTTCAAAGCGTCATTTGCGAACGCCCCCTTCGATGGTTCTGCCCTCTTTGGCAAAACTGTTTGCGACACTTTGACCCAGAGCGAGAAGGACGGGAAGACGCTGTCTGCCGTCGGAATCCGCTTCTCTGCACCCCAGAGGCCCTATTCTAGGAACCAAAGGGTCAGAAGAAGATGTGGTTCCGGAAGTCGCAGCAATCCCAGCCTGCTCCGGACAACCAGTCCTTCCGTGGCAGAGGAGGACAGGGAGGACGCCGCCCTAGAGGCAGAGGGGCTCCCAGGAACTTCGGGTCCAGAGAACCTTTCTCTGAACGGCCCGCGCAGCAACCCTGAGGGGTTGCCCGGCTGCTCCACTCTGGAGGCAGTCGGGGGCGTTCGAGCACCTAGCGGCATGGGAGTCCATAACATCAGACCGCTGGGTTCTCCAAATCATATCCAGAGGATACCGTATCCCCTTTCGTCACTTGCCAAAATTGAACTCCCTCCCCGACGTTCCACCCGGCCAGTGGGAGGCCGCTTTGGCAGAAATTGGCCATCTGCTAAAGAAAAGAGCCATCCAGCCCGTCCCCCCAGACCAGATCGGATAAGGGTTCTACTCCAGGTTCTTTTTAGTGCCAAAAAAGACGGGGGATCTAAGACCAATTTTAGACCTTTCTCTCTTGAACCTGGCAGTTCCCAAGGAGAAGTTCCGAATGGTCACTGCAGTCTATTCTCCCCCTTCTGGGAGAAAATCACTGGATGTGCTCCATAGACCTCAAGGATGCGTACTACCATATACTAATGGACAGGCGCTCAGGAGGTTTCTCCGCTTCGGCTGGGAGCCAGTCACTACCAGTTCGGGTCCTTCCCTTTGGTCTCACCACAGCCCCAGGGTGTTCACCAAAGTATTAGCAGTGGTAGCGGCCCACCTGAGGCTTCAGGGGTACAGGTCTTTCCCTACCTGGACGACTGGCTCCTTACCGCCCCAACAAGGCATCTACTACTATTGGCACGAGACTCCTTTCTC
Organism: Protopterus annectens; assembly: GCF_019279795.1. NCBI lineage: Eukaryota > Metazoa > Chordata > Ceratodontiformes > Protopteridae > Protopterus > Protopterus annectens. The sequence continues at coordinate 909,966,534 of NC_056730.1, forward strand.
CATCTTGCTCCCGTCTGGGCATCACTATAAACACAAAAAATCCAACCTAGCACCCACGCAGTTCATAGATTTTATAGGTGCCAGGTTAGACACAAGGAGTTTAAAAGCCTTCCTCACTGCGGACAGAGTTCAAAATCTGCAACTCCAGGTGCGGGCCATTCTCCACTCAAGCTCAGTTCGGCGGAGTTGGTCCTGAGGGCTCTAGGGTCCATGGCGGCTGCTATAGTACTTCTTCCTCTCGCCAGGTTCAATATGCATCCTCCAGTGGACACTCCTAGTACAGTGGTCGATCTTGCTCTTCCTATGCATCATCCCATTGCGATCAGCAAGGCTTGCAAGCGGTCCCTCCTGTGGTGGCTTCACTCTCCAGATCTCCACGGAGGCCGCCCATTTTGTGCTTCTCCCCCTCTCGCCACGGTGACCACGGACACCTCCCGCCTCGGGTGGGGGCATTTGCAGGCCGGACCGTCCAAGGCACGTGGAACGATTCAGAGACCTTACTGCATATCAACGTTCTAGGGATGAGAGCAGTGCTCTTAGCATTGCTAGCACTTCAGGCCTTTCTTCCCTTGGGAACAATTGCGATTCAATCGGACAACATGTCGGTTGTCTGGTATATCAACAAGCAGGGAGGAACCAGGTCTTACCCTCTTTGTCGAGAAGCCATGAGAGTTTGGGAATGGGCAATCTCCACCAACCGCTTTCTCATAGCAACGCACATTCCGGGTCGGTCCATCATCCTGGCGGACAAGCTCAGTCGCACCATTCTCACCCCTTACGAGTGGTCTCTCAATACTCTAGTAGCGGAACGCATATTCGCACGGTGGGGAACTCCTTCTTGCGATCTTTTTGCCTCTCCCTCAAACACCAAGTGCGACAGTTTTTTCGCTCTGATACCTCCTCCCGGAGGTTCCCCAAGAGACGCTCTGGTGCATGTTTGGCCACCCGGTCTTCTTTATGCTTATCCCCCCTTGCCTCTGATGCTCCAAGTTCTTCAGAAAGCCTCTCGGTTGGGGTGCAGAATGATTCTCATTGCTCCGTTTTGGCCTCGACAGATCTGGTTCCCCTTCCTAAGGTCTCACTCTGTGAATCCTCCTTGGATTCTAGATCCCATTCTGGATCTGATATCTCATCCATCCCACTTATCTCCTCCGAACCTGGACAACCTGAAGCTGACCGCTTGGCTGCTCCAGTTCCACTCTTGATCAGGACTCCCGGTATTTCGTCCCCTGTTAAGGCGATCCTGGTGGCAGCTCATAAGCCATCCACTAGGAAAGTCTACCGCAGCAAGTGGAAACGGTTTTCGTTGTGGGCGGAGCGGCAAGGCCTAAACCCCTTCACAGTTCCTCTCCCTTTGGTGCTTGATTTCTTAACCACTCTTTTTAACGATGGTGCTAGCAGTTCCACTGTCAAAGTACAACTTGCGGCAATTTCACATTATCACATTGGTCATGACTCCAATCCACTGATGTCGGCCAAGTTGTGTAAGATTTTCCTTAAAGGTACTTTTCTTCTCAGGCCCCCTATAAAGCAAGCGGTTCCTCCTTGGGACCTTTCCTTAGTTCTCCAGGCCTTGACCGCCCCCCCCCCTTCGAACCGGCGGCTACGGTAGATCTGAAATTCTTGTCGTTCAAGACTGCCTTCTTAGTAGCCATTACTTCGGCCAAGAGAGTTTCAGAGCTTCAAGCATTATCAGCTAAACCTCCTTACTTGGTCTTTCATCCGGACCGTGTTTACCTCAGGACCAACCCGTCCTTTCTTCCTAAGGTAGCTTCTGAAGCAAACATTAATCAATCCATTAACCTCCCTGTCTTCTTTCCTAAATATGAAAACAAAGGTGAATACAAGCTTCACTCCTTAGATGTTCACAGACAACTTAGATTTTATCTAAACAGGACGGCTGGTCATAGGCAATCCGACCAGTTGTTCATTTCCTTTGCTAAATTTAATTTGGGCAAACCAATTTCTAAAGTCTCACTATCTCGCTGGATTTCACAATGTATCTTATTGGCTTATCAAGCTTCAGGAAGGCCCGCACCGGAGGGTGTACATGCCCATTCAACCCGGTCAGTCTCTGCCTCGGCAGCCTTTAAGGCTAGGATTCCTCTAGATGATATTTGTGCAGCAGCCACGTGGGCTTCATCTCATACTTTTATTTCCCACTACAAGTTGGATCTTGCATCTAGGGGCAGAGCATCCTTTGGCTCTGCGGTGCTCCGGAATATCCTTCCATGATGGCCGCCCAAGATTCAGGTAGCTGGGGACTCTGTCCCACAGGTTGCAGACAAATGAATCTCCTACTTCAGATTTAGAAGTTATGTACTCACCATAACGTTCCATCTGAGTAGGTGTATTCATTTGTCTGCAACCATCCCGCCCTCCTATCCCCCTGGCCTTTCAGTTTCCTACATATGTTGTGTTACCCTTTTCAGGGTGTTCTTGCTGTTGGCAAACTCGATCTGAGGTCATGAGGGTAGAGCAGGGCATTATGGGTGAGGGGAGGAGCTGAGAGCTTGGATCCATAGCTGGTAAACCATGCCGGTTCAGATCCGATATCGGATCCATAACCCACAGGTTGCAGACAAATGAATACACCTACTCAGATGGAACGTTATGGTGAGTACATAACTTCTAATTTCCACCAGTTCTTCATCATGTGCTGTCTCAAGGAGTGATAGAAGCAGATGTCCTTCAAGGATGCATCTGCAGTCCTAACAAATGGGTTGTCCTGTCATCAGGCAGCCCTTCGGTCGGCCGAATTCCAAAGTCTGGGTCTGGCCTCGGCTGGTGTCGCACTTCACCCGACATCATCTCTGCTGGTCTTCGGGTATAAAGGCATCAGCCGACGCCATTTTCCTCAGTCTTTCTTGCCGCGTGGCGCCCGAAGCAGAAGCTGTTCGCAAGTGCCGGTCAGTCAGATCCAGAGATTACTACTACCGAATACAACTTCGAAGACTTCTAAAAGCTAAGTACCCCGTTGGGGACTCTTTCTTGCCTCAGCCGATGTCAGAAAAAGTAAATAACTGTTTAACTTGTGGGAAACAAATACCTCATAAAGATTTCCACTCGTACTGCTTACCTTGTTTAGGCCCAGACCACGACGTAGCAGCTTGTTTAGCCTGTGCTTCCTTCAACCGACGAACGCTTAGGCGTCGGTCGGAGTTTGCTGAACAGTTTTTCGGCTCAGATTTTGCATACATTATGCCGTCGGATCCTCCGACTACCCAAATTGTTAAAAAACGCAAAGAAAAGGACCGACACTCGCGGTCCGCGGTTTCGGCCGAAACCACGGTAAAGCAAACCGCGAGTGTCTCGGTTTCGGCCGAAACCGAGCAAACAGTTCAATCTACAGCCGAATCCATGACTACTACCGAGGCCCCTTCTACCCTAGCTGAATCGGCCTCTGAAATTTTACCTACAACTGTGGTTTCTACAGAGTTATCGGACACCATCCCTTTGGATGTCTCTACCCCAGCACGTGGTGCTGCTAGGCCTCCTGCAGCCATGTCTATAAAGGCCTTTGCCAGGGCTAAAGCAGCCAAAACTGCTAAATCAGTGCCTGTTAAGCCCCCCTCTCACAGGCCCAGCTCCAGTTCACAAATGCTTACTTTGGCAGAGGATCTCATCTCCTTAATAAGAGGATCCCAATCTCACCCAGACAGGGCCTCACAACCCTCAGAAAAGAGACCCAGAGTAGAGCCCCCTGAGCCAGGCTCCTCAGATGACTCTTCTGATGACTCGGACATTACAGACCATCCAGAGGCTCCTCTTTCTACTTATGAAGATTCTGATGCTGAAGAATCTATTCCTTCTGCCTCTCCACCAGAGGAATTTTCCTTTGGGGAAACCTTACATGCCATGCAAGAGCAATTCCAATGGCAGGGACAAGATTTCTCAGATTCAAGGAAAAGGCTTAGGACCTTTTTACACTTAACGCAGCATAGGCCCTTAGCTATACCTCCAGTTCTTCCTGTTGTGGATGACGCCTTTAATGATGTTTGCACTGCTCCTGATACTTTACCTCCAGCCCCTGCTAAGCCCGACAGGTTCTACAGGGTACGGACACTCATCACCACTTATACAAGGCCCCTTTGCAGATCCGAGACTATCTCCCAGGGGCCTAAGGCAGTAGCCGACCTCAGCAAAAACCCTCTCCCTTCTGATAGGGAATCCAGGTCCTTAGAGAGATGGGGTAAAAAAGTATACACCTCTGCTACTCTCTCAGCTAGAGCTTTGAACTGTCAGTTTCATATGATCCAATACCAAGAGTTTATGCTTGATCAGTTAACTAAGAAACTGTCCTCTGATGATTCCTTAGATAAGAAATATGTTCTAGAAATGGTGAATAACATTCAGCAAGTTAGTAACCATTCTTTAAAATGTGGCTATGATGCACTGGAGGCTTCATTTAGATCAGCCATGACTGGCACAGTTATAAGAAGGCATGCATGGTTGAAAGACCAGGTCTTGCCGGATCATGTTAAAGCAAAGCTTTTAGATGCTCCTATGGACAAGGTCAGTCTATTTGGTTCTCCTGCCCAACAAGTAAAGATTTCTTACAGGTACAGCCCCCAAGGTTCAGCAGGAACTGGCCTTCCAAAAATTGGTCCTTTCCAGACTCCTCTAAAAGCCAGAGAGGCAGGAATAGACGTTCCAGAGGCAGAAATCAATCCAGAGGAGGTGCCTACAGGGGACGCCAGTGGCAAGGCAATAACCAACGAGCCACGGATACAACCACTACCACTGCAACAGGACAATCACAGTGACTTGGTTCTAACACCGCCTACCAGGGAACAAATTGTAGCACCCTTAGGTGGAAAGTTAGCATTATTTTCAAAAAACTGGCACTATATCACAAGAGACAACTGGATTTTGCAAACTATAGACCAAGGGTACAGGTTTCATTTCCACACCTTACCAGCAAAAAGAGGAATGCCAAAAAATCAAAAGTCAGAAGCCCTAAAACAAATAGCTCAATTAAAAAAGATGAGAGCTGTGGAAAGGGTACCACCTACAGAACAGGGCAAGGGATTTTACTCCAGACTCTTCCTAGTACCAAGAAAAGAAAACAGTTGGAGACCTATTCTCGACCTGTCCGCTTTAAACACATTCATCATTGTTCCAAAATTCAAAATGCTGACCCTACACCAACTTCTTCCCATGCTGGGCAAGGAGTATTGGCTGGTAACTCTAGATCTCAAGGAGGCATACCTGCACGTCCCGCACGACCAATTTGCAGAAGATACCTCAGATTTCTTGCAGGATCAGAGCATTATCAATTCTCAGCATTGTCCTTTGGCTTATCTACTGCACCCAGAGTGTTCACGAAATGCCTGGCATCAGTAATCGCTCATTGCAGGCTTCAGGGAATCCAAATTTATCCATACCTGGACGACTGCCTGATACAAGCGGACAACAAAAGCAAGCTGACACAAGACTTACAAAGAGTCATTTGCTTACTACAAGCTCTGGGATACACAGTCAATTTAAAAAAGTCAAAACTGATACCATCCCAGACAATAACATTCTTGGGTGCAGAATTGGACACAGTAAAACAGATGGCATTCCTAACTACAGAAAAATAAGAACAACTTCCTCTGTACTTCTTGACACTAGCAAAGCAGAACAAACTAACAGCAAGGAAAGTTCTGCAGGCTTTGGGTTTCATGGCATCCTGCATAATCTTGGTCCCCCATGCCAGACTGAATATGAGAAAGCTACAGTGGTACCTAAAGAATTTATGGTCTCAACACAAGCATGCCTGAAACAAGAGTTCCTATGGTGGGCTCAGACATGCCAGGCAAACCCAGGATTGGCCTTCCACAACATTCAAGCAAGCCAAACCATCACAACGGATGCCTCAGACCTCGGTTGGGGGGCACACATGCTGGACAAGTGCATTCAAGGCCTATGGACTCCAGATCAGCTACACCTGCACATAAATCAAAAAGAGATGCTGGCAGTAAAACTGGCAATCCAGAATTTCAGACCATTCCTCAAAGAGGGCCAAGTGATGATAAGGACAGACAACACCACAGTCATGTGGTACATCAACAAACAGGGAGGTACTCATTCATACCCCCTATGCCGAATGACTCTGGACCTGTGGAATATGGCTCTGAGCTACAACATTCAATTACAGGCAATATTTGTACCGGGAAAAGAAAACATCCTAGCAGACATGTTAAGCAGAACTACCTCGGATGCTCACGAATGGATGCTACACCCGGACATCTTCAAGGCCATCACAAAGAAATGGGAAATGCCACAAATAGACCTGTTTGCATCCCCACTCAACCACCAGCTCAAGAAATTCTGCACAATGACTTACCACCCTCTTGCTTGGAAGGTGGACTCTCTATCCTTCAATTGGAAAGGCCTAACAGCATATGCATTTCCACCCCTTCCTTTGATGCACAAGGTACTACTGAAAATCAAAGAGGAATGGCCAAGGATAATTCTGATAGCTCCAAATTGGCCAAGACAACATTGGTATCCATTACTGAGGAGCATGTCTCGGGGGGAAACGTGGACTCTACTCCTGATTCCTTTGATGTTGACTCAGTGCAACTACAACATCTTGCATCCAAACCTGAAAACTCTGCAACTCACTGCCTGGAACATTACATAAGAACATCTAACCCAGATTTATCCCAAAGGGTTAAAGACATTATCCTTGAGGCCCGCAGACCTTCTACCAGAAGGAACTATGCAGGGAAATGGAAAAGGTTTGTCATTTGGAGTACGGAAAGAGGGAAAGATGTGTCAAAAGTAGATATTGCCAACATCCTAGAATATTTGGCAGAGCTCCTACATACTGGCCTGTCTTATTCCTCCATCAAGATACATGCATCAGCTATTTCTGCAGAATACAGCCTCGATCCTCCTGTCTTCTCGCATCCTCTACTCAGGCAGTTCCTCAGAGGAATTAAGAATGTAAAACCTCCTAGGAAACCACCATTACCAGCATGGGACTTGAATTTTGTGCTAGAAAAATTGACACTCCCTCCATTCGAACCAGCAGCAACAGCAGATCTTCAACACCTATCCTGGAAAACTGCTTTCCTACTGGCAATTACTTCAGCAAGAAGGGTTTCAGAACTACAGGCTTTAATGGCAGTACAACCCTTCCTAATCTTCCATCAAGATAGAGTGTCCATGAGAACTAATCCTACATTTATGCCTAAGGTGGTATCCAGACTGTCTCTAAACCAGGCAATCCACCTACCTACCTTCTTTCCCAATCCACAGAACAAAGGGGAAAGACTGCTGCATACCTTGGATGTACATAGACAGTTGCGCTACTACCTGGACAGAACCAAGGGCAATAGAAAAACTGACCAGCTCCTAGTAGCCTATGCAACAGGAAGGGAAGGAAAAGCAATTTCCAAACAGACAATCTCCAAGTGGATAGGAAATTGCATAAGATTCTGTTACTCCTATCATGGAAAGCAAATTCCACAGAACATAAGGCCTCATTCTACAAGGGCTACAGCCACTACCACAGCCTTCTTACGAGGAGTGGCTACCAAGGACATTATTGAGGCTGCTACTTGGACCTCCGTGCATACATTTGCCAAGCATTATAACTTACCTCTATACTCTAGATCCCGAGCAGGCTTTGCCACTGCAGTGTTGCAAGGGATCCTAAGTACACCATAATTCTTATTCCTCCTCCCTAGTTTGGCTATGGTATTCTACCCATTTGTTAGGACTGCAGATGCATCCTTGAAGGACATAGTACAGTTTTGTACCTACCATAAATGTAGATGTCCGAACAGGATAGCATCTGCAGTCAGGATTACCCACCCTCCTTCCCTCTGTGGTACTCCTAGGGTATTGCCCACCTAATAGCTAGCTGGGGGGATCTCTTATGGTGTATTTGTTTGTATATATGTACATACATGCATATTTTTTGTTTGCCTTGACTTTTTGGGAAACATTGGCATTTACCCAAAAATTTAGCTATCCAAGAGGGCTACTGGCATCTGGGGCAAGAAACACTGAGGAAAATGGCGTCGGCTGATGCCTTTATACCCGAAGACCAGCAGAGATGACGTCGGGTGAAGTGCGACACCAGCCGAGGCCAGACCCAGACTTTGGAATCCGGCCGACCGAAGGGCTGCCTGACGACAGGACAACCCATTTGTTAGGACTGCAGATGCTATCCTGTTCGGACATCTACATTTATGGTAGGTAAAAAACTGTACTTTCCTTCTTCCCAGGTGGGAAATGGGCTTTATTCAAGGATGTTTCTAGTGCCAAAGAACATTCTTGAGACCAGTTCTGGATCTTTGTTGCCTAAACCTGTTTGTGATAGTAACCAAAATGGTGTTGCTTCACAACCTGTTACCTTTTCTTCCTTTTTGAAGTTTCTGGGAACACTAGACTTAAAAGATGCTCATCTTCACATCTCTATTCATCCAGACTTCAGACATTTCATAAGGTTTCGTGTGTCTGGATCACATTATCATTTTTCTACCGTACCCTTTGGACTATTCACTGCAACAAGAGGTTCACAAAGTGGCTAGCTCCAGTTATAGCTCATTGCAGGCTACAGGGTGTCCACATTTTTTCCATATTTTGACAACTTGTTTATCTTTGCAGAGTCTTTTTCAGTGTCAGGGATATTTCTCTTGGGTAAGAGATCTTGCACAAGCTGGGATTACAGGAGAACATTCTGAAGTCTTTCTTGACTCTCTCGCACAGAATTGTGTTCCTGGGATGTCAACTAGACGCCTCAGTTCAAAGAGCTTTTCTTCCACAAGAAAAAATAGATCTTTATCTAGACCTGTTTCTAAGGTTTTCCTCTCAAGCTCTGGTCAGTGCAAGGGAAATACCTCAGAATATTGGGTGTCATGGCATCTATGATTCTCATGTTAATCCCTGGCAAGACTCCACATGAAAAAGATACAGTGGAATCTGAAGTATCTTTGGCCCCAGATTCAGCACCCTTTCTTTTCAAATCTCACTGCTGGAGTTTGTATGAAGAGAAATCTTTGGTGGAGACAACCAGTATTCTTAAATCCAGGTTTCCCTTTTTCCCTCCCTGATCCAAAGCAGTCAATTACCACATATGATTCTGACTTTGCTTTGGGAGCAGTTTCAGGAGGGATAAAAGTGCAGGTGGTGTGAGACACCAAGGACATTGCAGACTCATAAAAGACAAGGAGATGCTCACCCTGATCATGGCACTCAATTCTCGGAACGATCTTTGGTCCCTGGGACTGTTCAACAGACAATACCACAGTCATGCAGCACATCAACAAGCAAGAGGGATTTGAGTTGTACCCCCTTTTTGTAGACCAGCCTTGTTAGCTTGGAATATAGCTTCACAACACATTCTCACTCTACAGGCATCCTACTTTCTATCAGAGCAAAATTGTGTGGCAGACGGGCAGAGCAGGACCAATGCAGACCCTCACGAATGGAAACTAGATCAGGGAGGCTTCCAAGATTTGATCCATCTCTGGTGAGTTCCTCAAGCAGACCTCTTTGCCTCCTCTCTAAGCAATCAACTGGCAAGATTCAGTTTCAAGACTTCATGCAAGACGGCCTGGAAGACAGATATCTTTTCTTTTCCTTGGACAGGAATGTTCTTGTATGTTTTCCACCAGTTCCACTAACATTCATGGTATGTCTGAAGATTCAGAAGGAATCCCCCAAGATAATTGTGGTGACTCCGTTCTGGCACAGGCAGCTGTGATTCTCTCTTCTTTTAGAAGTGGCTAGGGGCAATTGTCACAAGCTTCCTCAGTCTAAATCTACTTACACAAGAACAGAGGTGTTTGATATACCCCAACATCTATCCACTTCAGTTGATTGCCTGGATGGTAGACTCTAAATTCCCTTTAGGCACCTGTTTACTGAAGATGTGCAGTGGGTACTAATGGAGACAAGAAAGGCTGCTACTAGAAAGTCATATATTAGCAAGTCGAAAAGGGTTTAGTTCACTGGTTTTACAATATTTGTGTTTACTTATCGTGTAGCCTTTCTTATTCCTCTAACAAGGTTAGTTTATTGTCCATTTAAGCATGTCTGCCCATGGATCCTCCTCCTTTTAATATATGTCAAAATGTTCTTGAAAGGGCAACTGTCCATTTGGAAAAATTATTCCTATAAGGAGGGTTAGACTTCATTATTTGAAAATGTGCATAGTTTTGTGTGTTTAAGTTAACAGGTTCTGGAATGTGTTTTTTGCTTGAGAATATTCATTAAAATAAGTCTTGTAAAATGTGACATAGGTTCAAATAGAGATGACAAGAAACTGTATAAAAGATAAATGTGTCAAACATTAGTGGGTGGCAAGGTTAATAGGTTCTTAGGTAAATGCTATCCTAGCTGCCCTTCTGGACCACTTTAAGCCTAGCAAGTTTCCCTTTTTGTGCTCGAGATAACCTATCTCATTTGGTTACAGATTTGCCTTTACCCATCACATGGTCAATAATTATATATTACCCCAGTGAGAATAATTGGGATCATGCCATAGATGATTTGAGGGTTCCCATGCATAAAATAAAGTACTTAGGAGTTGCATTTGTCCATTAGTAGTAGAGATGGCAGTCCTGGTGTAAACTTTCTGTTAGCCATCCATAGATCTAAGTTGCACTTGGAAAATGGACAGGAATGAACTTTGTTTTACATGGATGAGGAGTCTGTTCCATAGTAGCAGTATCTTCTGCAAAATAAACCCGTCCCTCCAAACCATTCTCTTGATGTTGCAGAAGAGTTTTAGATCCCTAGACCAAGTGTTTCTGATGCCATTTGACATGCTGATGTGCAGTAAATCCATCAGTAATGAGACAGAGGATGCCTTGTATGTCAGTCAAAGGTCACTTCTTTGCAGTTTCTAGGATACTGAGTATAGTGATGATGCTTTGAGAGTTGGTCCATGTAGGACATGTTGTTTAAGCCTTGTGTCTTTTTAGTAAGGTATTTCTGCAGGCATTCCAGTTGTATGTATCTGGACAGATATATGCCAAGGGCGAAATTATATTCAATGATTGGCCTAATAAGGGCTGAGTAAAGGGGCACAATGACATCCCTATATCTAGACACAATTTTATTTATTTATTTAACATTTGTTTACCGGGAAAGTCCGACTTGCAACGAAGCCGATTTCCAGAGGAGACTCAGGGAGAAATGCTCCAGATGCATGTCTTTGAAATGTGTGAGGTAACTGGAGCACCTGGAGGAAACCCACACAAATTCAGGCAGGACATGCAGACTCCGCACAGAAGGCACCCCAGACGAGTATTGAACCAGTGAGCCTCTTGCTGTGAGGTGACAATGCTACCGATGCACCACTGCACTGTCCGCAGTCCCTTTGTTTATAAGCTGTGCAATATAGAAGGACTTTCTTTCAAGAACAGAAACAGGTTGGTCAAAAGTTAGGTCACTTTCCACACAAGTTCCCAAATCCTGAACAACTGGGTCAACTCTTAGGGGAGTGTTGTCAGTCTGGTAGTTGTCTGAGTTTAGATGATTTACCAAAGGATACAATAATGCATTTTTTACCCTTTTGTTTTAGTCCATGATTTTATCACCAGTTATTTATTTGGTAAAAACCTTCCTGTAACATTCCTAACCACATAACACAAATGTTAGAAGTAGATATTTAAAAGAGCTGTCATATATAATGGGTGGGAATAACAACTTATCATAATGGCACTTTCCATTTTATTTTGGAATGGGAATGGTCTCAGATATGGACAAAGCAGAAAGAGTATTGAATTATATTGGGAAACACAGAGTGCAAATCACAATGCTACATGACATGCATTTGGAAAGAAGTGAGCATGTGAATTTGATAAGGAAACAGTTTCAATATAGATATCCAGCAGAGTATCAGAGACGAAGGAAAACTGGGAATACTTACACAAATTGCTAGAAGAGCTCCATTAGTGATAGAAGAGTTAAAATATAATGGTAGATTTATGATAGTGAGGGGCTTCTGGCAAAGTAGAATTATACAGACATATATTTATATTCCGACTAAAACTGCTGTTATGGAGCTTAGGAAAATATTGGGAGAAATCGACTTTCAGCAGAGAATATTACTTGTAAGTAAGGACTGGAATTTGATTTGCGATCGGGTATATCTGACTGACCTTGAAGGGAAAATATAACAAAAGAGGGTGGATTTCTGAAGAAATTTAGAAAAATATTTGGTATAGAAGACAGGAATTCAGTAGTGGGAACTCGAGAGAGAATTTGCATGTTAAGTAACTGTTTTTTGTAACTCCAGAGCACAAAAACTTTTATCACAGCAGCTTAGGCAACAGAAAGTAGAAAGGGTTGTTGCCAAACTTAGCTTATTAAAAACATCCTATAGAGGTATGAGAAATATTTTGGAAATTTTAAGAAAATGTGTATAAAGCAGAGAAATGTGGAAGTTAAGAAAGAGCACACATGGAAATATTTACAGAAGACTCAAGTATGTACACATTACAGAAGACTCAAGTATGCCAAAGTTACATATAGATAAGGCTCAAAAATTAAAACAGAAGGAGATGAGATAAAAACAGTGAATTATGGTCAATCTGCAGGAAATTCTCCAAGAATAGATGGTATTCCTGTGGAAGTTTGGAAGCTAGGAGGGAAGACAGTGATAAAGATCTGAGAAGTATTAACAGTATTTTAAAAGAAGGGGAAGCACCAACATACTGGATCTGGGAAGTATTAACAGTATTTTAAAAGAAGGGGAAGCACCAACATCCTGGAAGAAAGCTGTGGTGACTCTGCTTCCTAAAGATGATAAAGACCCACCAAACCCAGCTTCATATAGGCCCATTTCAATTTTGAACCCTGTTTATAAAGTTTTTTGTCTATAATAGCTAAAAGAATGGCAACTGTGTTGTCAAAATTAATAGATATGGATAAATGTGGATGTTCATCGTGCATACAGCTGCAGTCATAACAGAAAGGTTATCCTGCCATCAGGCGGGTCCTCGGTCAGCCGAATTCCAAAGTCTAGGTCTGGCGTCGGTTGTCGTCGCTTCTTCCCTGACGTCAGTGCGGCAGGGGTATAAAAGAGGCAGCTGACGCCATTTTCTCCAGTCTTTCTTTCCGCGCGGTACCCGAAGCAGAAGCAGTTCACAAGTGCCGGTCGGCCAGCTCCTGAGATTTACGAAAGTATTTCAGCCGAAGTCTTCTTGAAAGCTAAGTACCCCGTTGGGAAAACTTTTCTTGCCTCAGACCAATGTCAGACAGAGTTAATAATTGCATTTCATGTGGGAAGCAAATACCGCATAAGGATTTCCACTCTTACTGTATACCTTGCTTAGGCCCAGACCACGACGTCTCGGCCTGCCGTTTTTGTGCTAGATTCAACAAACGCACTATTAAGCATCGGGCGGAGTTCGCCCTTCACTTTTTTGGCAAAAAATGTAATTATATTATGTCGTCTGATACTCCTGACTCCAGTTTTGAGCAAAAAATGCAAAGATAAGGACCGACATACGAGGTCCGCACCACCTACTGATACCACGCTAAGGCTGACTACCAGTTCTCCGGTACTCAGCGAGGCGCCTACGCAGCCCCTGAGTACTGATGACAATGCATTACCCTCTTCAGTACCTGCGGTCGCAGGCTCCTCGGCCCCCATTCCTACTACAGATACCGACGCCACTCCTGGCAGGGAAACTCAGAATTTAGACAGGCCTGCCATTTCTCAAGGGGTCTTCATGCCTTCCTCCTTCTCTATTAAAGCCTTCACTAAATCTAAAACAGCCATGAAAACCAAAAAACAGGTTCCTCAGACACCCTCTCAAGGCACCACGCCTAAAAAACAGATGCTTAAAGTGGCTGAGGATTTGATTACTCTTATCAGGGGTTCTCAAAGGGCCCTGTTCTGACAAAAGGCCCAGATTAAAGGAAGACTACCCTTCCTCAGATCAAGCTTCTATTACCTCAGAACTATCTGAGGACCAGGATTGTGCCTATTCTCCATTCCAAGACTCTGATGCAGAAGAGTCTATTCCCTCGGTCTCCCCCCCCCCCCTGAGGACTTCTCTTTTGGGGAAACCCTGCATACTTTGAGGGAACACTTTCACTGGGAAGGCCAAGATTACTCAGATTCCAAGAAAAGGCTCAGGGAATTTCTTCTGCTCCCCCAGCATAGGCCTCTGGCTATCCCTCCTGTTTTAGATATATTGGATGATGTGTACACAGAAGCCAGCCTTAATCCTGATTCTTTGCCTCCAGCTCCTGTTAAACCAGACAGGTATTACCGGGTTCCTGATCCTCACCAGTTCCTATATAAAAGCCATACTGCTGACCTAGAAACTATTTTGCAGGGTCCCAAGGGAATTAAGGCCTCTACTGCTAAAAACCCATTACCTTCAGAGAAAGATTCCAGATCTTTAGAAAGGTGGGGGGGGGAAGGTGTACACCTCGGCCACTTTAACCATGAGGGCATTAAACTGTCAGTTCCATATGTTAAAGTATCAACAGTTTTTGATATCTCAGCTGAAAAGCAAAATGACACAACCAGAACAACCAGATTTAAAAGAGTTGCAGGATTTGTTGCATGGTGCAGAGCAAGTGGGTAAACATACCTTGCAGTGTGGTTTTGATGCTTTAGAGGCCTCATGTAGAGCTGCTGTTACGGGGTCTGTTATACATAGGCATGCTTGGCTCAAAGAGCAAACCTTACCAGATCATGTCAAAGCTAAATTATTAGATGTATTGTTTGGTGTTAAAGCAGAGGAGGTACTAAAGAAAATGGAGGAAAAAGCAAAATCAATGCAAACAGTGAAAGATTTCCTGCACGTACAGCCTCCACATTTCAGCAGAAACTGGCCTTCAAAAAATTGGTCCTTTCCAGCCACGGACAGACCTCAAAGGAGCAGATACAGGCGTCCAAGGGGTAGAGGGCAACCTCAAGGATCTTTCAGAGCCAGACAGTGGCAAGCACCAACCCCAAGTGGTGGCGAAGATAGATCACAGTCTTTTAGAAAACAGACACAATGACTTCCCCCTACACCTGCCAAGCAAAGCTTTAATGGCAGCACCTTTGGGCGGAAAACTGACATTATTCTCAAAAAATTGGCATATTGTTACAAAAGACAAATGGATTCTGGACATTATAGACAGAGGCTACAGGTTCCACTTTCACACACTTCCAAAAATGAGAGGCATGCCAAACCTGCCACAAAATCAAAGGGCAGAGGCACAAAAACAAATTTTAGCTCTCATGGACATGAAAGCAATTCAAGAGGTACCTGCAAAAGAACAAGGTCAAGGGTTTTATTCCAGACTATTCCTGGTACCAAGGAAAGACAAAGATTGGAGACCTATCTTAGACCTATCCATACATATCTACAGGTGTCAAAATTCAAGATGCTCACATTACAGCAGCTTCTTCCCATGCTGGGCAAGGAGTCTTGGCTGGTAACATTGGACCTCAAGGAGGCATACCTGCATGTCCCTATCAGACAAGATTGCAGAAGATACCTCAGATTTCTTGCAGGTTCAACCCATTACCAATTCTCTGCATTGCCCTTTGGCTTATCTACTGCGCCCAGAGTGTTTACGAAATGCCTGGCATCAGTAATTGCCTTCTGCAGACTACAAGGGATACAAATCTTACCCATATCTGGACGACTGCCTGATCCAAGCGGACAGCAAGGACATACTACTGCAGCACCTGGCGTTTGTAATAAAACTGTTGAACTTCCTGGGATACACAGTCAACAAAAATAAATCAAAACTAATACCCTCTCAACAAATAATTTTCCTGGGTGCCAGCTTGGATACAACCACCCAGATGGGCCTACCTCACGCCAGACAAGCAAGGGCAACTGTCTCAATACTTCAGAAAAATGGCAACTTACACCAGGCTAACTGCAAGGAAAGTCCTGCAGGCTCTGGGATTCATGGCATCTTGTATCCTACTAATCCCATGTGCAAAGCTGCATATGAGGAAACTTCAATGGTACCTAAAAAACTTATGGTCTCAACACAGCCACAGCTTGGAAGCAATTGTTCCACTCATTCCATGCCTTCAAAAGGAATTTATGTAGTGGGCTCAAGCTTGCCAAAGAAACACAGGTCTTCCTTTCTGTGTACCTCAAGCAACTCAAATCATCACAACAGATGCCTCAGACTATGCCTGGGGAGCACACATGACAGATCAGTGCATTCAGGGAAAATGGGCACGAAAAGAGAAGCTCCTTCACATCAACCAAAAGGAAATGCTAGCCGTGCAAAAGGCTATTATGACCTTCAAAGACCTACTGCATCCAGGCCAGCTATTGATAAGGACAGACAACACCACAGTGATGTGGTACATAAACAGGGGGGGAACTCATTCATACCCCCTGTGCAGGCAAGCCATGACCCTTTGGAACACAGCACTGGAATTGAAAATTCAATTACAGGCACAATTCCTGCCAGGGAAGGAAAACACACTGGCAGACAACCTAAGCAGAAATATGACAGATCCACACGAATGGAAGTTGCATCCTCAAATTTTCACAAAGATAACTCGGGCATGGGGTCAGCCAGACATAGATCTCTTTGCTACCCACAGGAATTGCCAGTTGAAAAAATTTTGTTCAAGGACCTATCATCCACAGGCCTGGAAAGTGGACGCACTTTCCTTCAATTGGACAACATTGACAGTCTATGCCTTCCCGCCTCTTCCTCTGCTGCCCAAAGTTCTATTAAAAGCCAGAGCAGAGAGGCCGAAAATGATTCTATTTGCTCCAGACTGGCCACGGCAACGCTGGTATCCGCTCCTGAAGAGCCTGACTCATTCCCCACCATGGATCCTACCTCTAGTCCCTCTTCTGTTGTTCCAGCACAACTACAAAACTCTTCACAGCCATCTCAAAACTCTAAATCTAGCTGCATGGAGAATTCCTTGATTTCCCAACAGTTTCTCTTCTCCAAGGAGGTGCAGGATGTCATCTTGGAGGCCAGAAGACCTTCTACTAGAAAGGCCTACTCCACCAAATGGAAACGATTTTGTGCCTGGAATCAAAAGAAGGGACAGAATCCTTGGATAATAAATATACCTCAAATTTTACAGTACCTAGCTGAGATGTTAAACAATGGACTTTCCTTCTCCTCCATCAAGATCCACGCTTCAGCCATTTCTGCACAATACAACACAGATCCTCCTTTATTCTCTCATCCTCTTAAGGCAGTTCCTCAGAGGGGCAAAGAATATAAAACCCCCAAGGAAACTACCAGTCCCTGCTTGGGACCTCAACTTCGTATTGGAAAAGCTGACCCTTCCTCCCTTCGAGCCAGCTTCTTCATCAGAGTTTTACAGTACTTGTCATGGAAAACAGCCTTTCTTCTGGCTATCACCTCAGCTCACAGGGTTTCTGAGCTACAGGCCCTCATGGCTGTGCAACCATTCATCATTTTCCATCAGGACAGAGTTTCCTTATGAACCAACCCTACCTTTATGCCAAAGGTAGTATCCAGTGTAGCTTTGAATCAGACTATCCACTTGCCTACCTTTTATCCTAATCCACAAAACAAAGGGGAAATACTACTACATTCCTTGGACATTCACAGACAACTTTGTTATTATTTGGACAGGACAAAGCCATTCAGGAAATCTGAGCAACTCTTTGTGTCCTATGCTTCAGGTGCTCAAGGAAAGGCTATTTCCAAACAGACAATTTCAAAATGGATAGCCCACTGCATACGCTTTTGTTATTCATTTCATGGAAAAACTGTGCCTGCATGAATCAGATCCCACTCCACCAGAGCCACAGCTGCCACTGCAGCCTTCCTCAGGGGGGTCCCTACCAAGGATATTTTGGAAGCAGCCACCTGGAGTTCAGTGCACACTTTCTCCAAGCACTGTCACCTCCCACTATACTCTAAATCTAGAGCGGGCTTTGCCACAGCAGTCCTGCAGGGCACCCTAGCCCCTCCTAGTCCCACTTAGTGCCTACCACCCTTACTTAGCTTTGGGATTCTACCCATCTGTTATGACTGCAGCTGTATGCACAATGAACATAGTACAGTTTTGTACCTACCATAAATGTAGATGTTCAAGTGCTCATACAGCTGCAGTCCAGGTTTCCCTCCCTCCATCCCCTTAGGACAGGCCTTATGACAAGCACCTTTCATATAACCTTTTTGGGGTATTCTTTTATGGTGTATTTGCTTGCAATTACTGTTTTTGATTTATCAACATTGCATTTTTGCATAACATCATGTTTGCCTTCCTTCTGGGGGCACCTGACATCTGGGGCAAGAAAAACTGAAGAAAATGGTGTCGGCTGCCTCTTTTATACCCCTGCCGCACTGACGTCAGGGAAGAAGTGACGACAACCGACGCTGGACCTAGACTTTGGAATTCGGCCAACCGAGGACCCGCCTGACGGCAGGATAACCCTTCTGTTATGACTGCAGCTGTATGAGCACTCGAACATCTACATTTATGGTAGGTACAAAACTGTACTTTTTGTGGAGGGAAGGCAAACATTTGATAACATTAAAATAGTGCATTGATGATCCAGAGGGAAGTAGAATGTATGAAAATACCACTGCTGTTGATGGGTTTTGATGCAGAGAAACCTTTTGACAGAGTAAGCTTGGATTTTTTGAGAATGGTAAGGAAGCATTTGCATTCCCTAACACAATAATAAGGTTAATTAGGAGGTCGTATGAGGGATCAGAGGCAAAAATTAAAGTGAACAGTTTCCTTTCTGACAGATTGTGTCTGAACAGATTAACTTTCTCGTTTATTTGCTTTATATTTAGAGCCATTGGCAAAGAAAGTAAGGGACTCAGAAATTCAGTGATATAATGTGTATGGTAATCGAGAAAAATTGGCTTTATTTGCAAATTATATTTTAGGCCTGACAAAACCAGAAAAAAAAACATCTCAGTGTTGTGGAACATTTTGCGACAGTTTCAAGTCTTTTCAGTGTATGAAATTAATGAAGATAAAACAAAGGCTATAGCTGTAAACTGTGCCCACATATGAAGTGGTCCAGCAATAGCCATATTTATTTATGGAGACACGATAACATGAAGTATTTAGGAGTGTGGATTAAACATGATTCTGTTATGGCAGCTAAGGGTGTGTGGGAAGAGACTAAAAAGATAATACAAAAACTGAAGAACAGGAAGCTCTTGTTTATGAATATGGATAGACAGATAAAAGCAGTGAAAATGTTTAGTCTGGTTAGTTTTATATACAGGTCAGGCATGTTTTATCAACCAGAGAAGAAGTTGTGGACAAATTAATAGAGTTGAAGGAATTTATCTGGGAGGGAAATATTTTAGAGCTTCACGGTTAAGGCTCATATGAGTAACAGAAGCAGAAAGCTATAAATCAAAGTGGAAAGGGATGATGAAACAGGGAAAATTCAAGAAATAAGGAGAGTGTGGCATTTTGGATGCAGATCCTTAAGGAAAATACAACAGCAATACCAGATGTTATATTTATAAAGTAACATAAGTTATTCTAAGAACTAAGTAAACTTGAGAAAGGAGTTTTTGCTGATCGAGATGACTACGATTGGGGTACTGAGACCTGGCAAGAGGGGGCTGAAATTTATTGGAGAAAACTGGCAAAGGAAGCAAGTTATTTGGAGCAAATAACCAGAGAGGGAAATGTAATAGAATAAGAAGAAGCCAAAGCCAAGAAGACATTTGGATTGCAGGCTAGAGACTACCTTCTCGATCAGGGATTGATGTCAGGGTATAGACAAAGAGAAGGGAATAGGGAAATCCTAAGTGAAAAACGTGCTCTGGTAGAGTTTTTAGTTGAATCTAGAATAAAAACTTCTGTTAAAAAAGAGATAATTAGTAGGACACAAAATATATCATGGTAACTGTAAGAATCAATTGGAGGAGGTTAGAAAATATTTAGGAGAGAGATTGTGTAAGTGATTTACAATGAAACAATAGGAGAACAAGTCCAGAAGGTTTAGGGTTTTTGCTTGGAAGTGTTTGCATAGGTATTTTAGTCCTCCAAGCAGACTCCAAAAAAATATTTTTCGGGTATATGGCAAATGGAGGTCTGACGAGGATGAAAGGGGTAACAAACATGTTTTGTGAGTGTAATGAGCTGTCAGACTTAGAAAATTCCCTAGAGAGTACTCTGTCTGAAGTAGTGTGTGAGCAAATGGGTATAATTAAGGAAATAATTTTTTGAGCTGAGATACAAGATTTGATTTGCCTAGACATAGTGAGGCCTTCCTAAGTTTAATTTTGGTGGCTGCCAAAAAAAGTGATTTCTAGAAAATGCTATTTATTTATCTATTTGGCTTTGTTTACTGGGAAAGTCCAACTGGGTAATACCAGATCTGAAGTAGTTAACTTCATTTGATCAGCAACCTGTGGGTTTCGGATCCGATACGGATCCGAGCCGGCAGCATACCAGACAAAAAGATCCGAGCTCCAAGCTCCTCCCCCTACCTATACTGCACTGCAATCTCCTTCCAATCCTCAGATCTTGTTTGCCGCGACTTTGCCAGCACGGGATTCTTGAGCTCCAGACAAGTGTCAGGGTTTTTCTCGAAAACCTTGGACTGTGTGTGCCCCTTTTGATAATTTTGAGGTAATTATTAGATGTTAAGTTGTCAATCTCGCCTTCATTCTTGCTGGATGGGTTCAGAGCCGATCCTCGGCTCCGACTCGGCACTTGCTAAGCTCGAGAGTCACTTTTACCAGCTCGAGGCAGCCCCATATCCCATGATGCAAGGCGGTAATTACCCAGATCTCGTTTGCCGCTTCGCTAATGAGGTCATCTTTTTTACCAGCTCCTGGTAAGTGATTTTATATTGTTGTTAGTCAGGATATTTAGATCCAATTCCCTAAATTTCTTTCTTTATAGCATTTTTAGTGAATCCTATATTCACTTAGCTCCATACCCCTTTCTTCAACTCCTTATTCTTAGGTTTTAGATCTTTGGGCCTTAGACCTTACCCTCCCTTACAGTTCCTGTCAGGATTTCCTAGGTGTGGGTGTTGTGTTGTGTATTACAGCTTTTTCTTACACTTATAACTTGTTTATTAGAGTTTTCTGTCTGAGTGCGAGTGTGTGTGTATTTAGGATTTAGACATGTCCAAAGATACTAGGGTCTTCGGTTTCAAGAAGTGTGACTCGTGCTGTCAGAATATGTCTCTGACAGACGGTCACACTTGTATTTATTGCCTGGGACCCCTACACCTGCAGGACTCCTGTGCTATCTGTCATTCCTTTAGCCAGAGAGTCCTGCAGGAACGTAGAAATAAATTGATCCTCAGGGGTCTCAAGCCTGAGAGCTCCCCGGCCAAGGTCGGTTCCGGGAAGCCCTCCAAGCCTTCCAAGACCCAGGCTTCGGTGTCCAAGTCGGTGGTCTTGGTTTCAACTCTGCCGGAGTCGACATCGGCTCCGTCCGGAGCCGATCTTTCCTTAGTGGAAGCTTCAGTATCGGCGCCGTTCGGCTCCAATACCCTGGCTTCGACAGCTGTGTCGGCTCCGGCTGGAGCTGACACCCTAGCATCGAAGCATGTCTCGGCTCCGGCTGGAGCCGAGATATCTTTGCCTCCACTCGGAGCCGATAAGTTATCGGCTCCGCCTGGAGCCGAGGTTTCTTCGGCTCTGATGGCTCCGTCCAAAAAGAGGTCTAGATCTCCTTCTTTGGAATCTATACACTCGGCTCCAGCTTCCCCCCTGCTTTCGGAGCAGAGCCATCAGAGCCGATTATCGAGGTCTTCCAGGCTATCAGACCATGATTTAGAGAGAGTGGTGAGTAGGCTATTAAAATCACAGGCACTAGCCCAAATGCTCCATAGCCCGTCTCAACAGACGACCGCTATTCTACACCCTCCTGAGATTCCTCCTTCGACTCTCCTACAGAGTTCGGAGCCGGAGATTATTGGTACCGTGACTGTTGCGGCTTCGGAGCCGATACCACACCTTTCGGCTCCGTCGTCCTCGACTCCCATCTCCTCCTTGAGACCTTCCTTGGAGGGATCCGGGCATCGGATTTCCCTGGTCGGTTCCGAGGGGGCGAGTGGCATCGGACCCTTGTCCGACCCCGCTCTCCCTCTCGGGCTTCGCCTTGGTGAGCTCGGCCCGACATCTGCTTGAGCCTTCCTCTCGGTGGGACCAGGGATCCCGTTTCTTGAGCGGGATCTCTCGGCCTCCTGGGAGGGAGCCTTCAGTGATGAGGAGTGTGCTAGCCCCTGAGCTCAGTCAGCAGTCGGTTCCTTTAGCTCCTCCTCACGGTGCCTGTAGATACCTCTTCCCGCTCTCTTGCTCCCGGACCCAGAGATCCATCGCCCCAGGTCTCCCCATTGGGAAGAACTTCCTCTTCCGAGGTTTCTCCTGATCCTTCAGGTGAACCCCCACGTAAGAGGACCTGCAAGAGGAAGCACTTAGACTCCCCTGAGTCTACAACATCGGATACCGATTTGGATGAATCGGAGGGGTCCCCAAGATCCCTCTCTGAGGATGTCTACTTTTCAGATATCCTTGAGCTCCTGAAACAGAGGGGGGACTGGCCCTCCTTTAACCCCTCTGAGGATGAATCGGTATACCTGGAGGCTTTTGGATCTTGACCCTCCACCTCCTGGGTGTCTCCACCTTTCGACCCTCTCATGGAGGTCATAGCTCGAAAGGCGTGGGCATCTCCTGGTTCGGTGGAACCAGTCCCCAGGAGACCTTCAAAATTTATTACGGCCCCCGCTGAAAAGCAGTTTCTTACTAAAGGTGTCCCGGTTGATGCCATGGTGGTGGCGGCCACCACCAAGAAGGAACTTGCAGATCCTTCCGTACCAGTCCATCCTCCTAACAAGGAGTCTAGGACCATGGACAGGTATGGCAAGCGGATGTTTTCCTCAGCGTCCTTTGCTATGCGTTCGCTGAATTATTTATGTCACTTCACCAGACTTCAAAGGGACATCCTTAAAGAATTAGGTGAAGTAGTACAGGATCCTTCAGCAGCAGGAGCTCAGGAAAAGATTGCTTCTCAGCTGGGAATCCTTAATTCCATAACCAACTCCTCCATGCGGCTCATTTCTTATGCAGCCGATGGGGCGAGTAGAGCCGCAGGCACAGGAGTGGCTCTCAGACGTCAGTCCTGGATGCGGCTCTGTAATTTTGCAGACCCCTTTAAGGCGTCCTTCACAAACTCTCCCTTTGATGGGTCAACATTGTTTGGTCCTCAGGTGAAGGACACTTTGACCAGGTGCGAGCAGGACGGCAAGACTCTTTCTGCTGTAGGAGTCTGTTTCTCCACCCCTTCCAGGCCTTATCCCAAAGGTCAGAAGGGGGGGGAAGATGTGGTTCCGAAAATCTCAAGGAGTCACGCCGGATGCATGTGGGTCAGTTTACCCCCAGAGGCAAAGGGGGTAATAACAATAGACGCCGCCCTAGGAGCAGAGGGGGTCCGCAGAACCAGGGCTCCAGAGAGCCTCTTTCTCTGACAAGCCCTTCCAGCATCCCTGAGGTGTTGCCCGACTGCCCACCCTTGGAGGCAGTCGGGGGAAGATTGTCGCTGTAACCAGAAGCCTGGCTTTCCCTCTCTCAAGACAAATGGGTACAGTGATCATATCCGAGGGTTACAAGATTCCTTTCGAGGAAAGCCCCTTCCCTCAAAGAGGTTCTCTTCCAGACGTTCCTCCCGGTCTAAGAGAAATTGCGAAATTAGAGGTGTCAAAGCTTCTAAAGAAAAGGGCCATCCAGCCAGTACCAAAAGATCATTTAGAATCCGGAATCTACTCAAGGTTCTTTTTGGTCCCCAAAAAGACGGGAGACTGGAGACCAATATTAGACCTCAGCAGGCTCAACAAGTCTGTCAAAAAGACAAGATTTCGGATGGTCACACTTCAATCGATTTTGCCCTTTCTGGGCAAAGACAACTGGATGTGCTCCATAGACCTTCAGGATGCGTACTATCATATAAGGATTCACAGATGCTCCAGAAGTTTTCTCCGCTTTCGGCTGGGGACCAGTCATTTTCAATTCAGAGCCCTGCCCTTTGGCCTCACTACAGCCCCCAGAGTGTTCACCAAATGCATGGCAGTGGTCACGGCTCACCTGAGACGTCAAGGATTCCAGGTGTTTCCGTATCTCGACGACTGGCTCCTCTCATCCACCACCAGGCATCAACTTCTCCAAGCCAGAGATTACACTCTACATCTCTGCGGTCACTTAGGAATTTCAGTCAACTTCGAAAAGTCTTCCTTGTCGCCCTGCCAATCTATTACCTTTATAGGCGCAAATCTAGACACTACTCGGATGTCAGCAAACCTCACAAGTCAGAGAATCCTAGATATCCAAAACCACGTTCGGATCATCCTATCCAGCAACAGGGTGCAGGCCAGGTTGGTCCTGAAAGTGTTGGGCCTCATGGCAGCTGCCATAACACTTCTTCCTCTGGCCCGCTTTTACATGCGTCTCCTACAATGGATGTTGTTCACCCAGTGGTCCTTCCAGCAGCTTCCCATGTGTCACAAGATTCTGGTGAGACAGACCTGCAAGAACCATCTATCCTGGTGGATTTCCTCTCCTCTAGTTCATCAGGGCAGACCATTTGTTCCCCCGACCCCGGTAGCCACGGTTACTTCGGATGCCTCCCTGATCGGGTGGGGGGGACATTATCAGGGCAGGATGGTTCATGGCACGTGGCAACCGTTCGAATACCACTTGCACATAAATGTCCTAGAGATGAGAGCAGTGCTTTTAACGTTGCAAGCCCTCAACGACTTTCTCCCTTTAGGGACTATTGCAGTTCACACGGACAACATGTCCATCGTGTGGTACATCAACAAGCAGGGCGGAACCAAGTCCTATCCCTTGTGTCGAGAAGCTCTCAGACTTTGGCAGTGGGCGATCTCCTCTCATCGGTTTCTGGTAGCAACGCATATCCCCGGGAAAACCAACATAATAGCGGACAGATTGAGCAGAGCTATTCTCATGCCTCACGAGTGGTCTCTCAAGCATTCCATTGTGGAGGAGATTTTTCAGAAGTGGGGCCGCCCATGTTGCGATCTTTTTGCTACACCCCAAAACAGCAAATGCCCAGACTTCTTCTCTCTCTTCCCACTTCCGGACCATCCCCCCAGAGACGCTCTTACCCAAGATTGGCCCCGGGGACTTCTTTACGCTTTTCCTCCCTTTCCTTTGATACCACAAGTACTCCAGAAAGCTACCGTCTTGAGAGCCAAAATGATTCTCATTGCCCCTTACTGGCCTTGACAAATTTGGTTCCCGTTCCTTCATCGCCATCTTTTGGTGCGGCCTTGGCATCTGGACCCAGTTCCAGATCTTCTGACCCACCAGTCGGGTCAACTGCACTGGTCAGTTCCTTCCCTCAACCTCACAGCTTGGTTGCTCCACTTCCTTCCTTAGCCAGGCTTCCTATGATCTCTAACCCCGTTAGAGATATCATAGTAGCTTCTCTTAAGTCCTCTACCAGGAGGATTTATTCTAGCAAGTGGAAACGCTTCTCTTTTTGGGCAAAATCTAAGAACATAGACCCCTTTACTACCCCTATTCAGTCTGTCTTAGATTTCCTTGCGGAAATTTTTCACTCAGGTTCTTTGTCTTCCACAGTCAAAGTTCAGTTGGCTGCAATCTCGAACTTCCATGTCGGCTTTGCAGACCACAACATTATGTCCCACAAACTTTGTAAAGCCTTTCTCAAAGGAGTGTTCCTTCTTAAACCCTCTGTTAGGGATCCTCCACCACAGTGGGATCTAAATTTAGTGCTGACATCCTTGATACTTCCCCGTTTTGAACCGGCTGCTTCATGTTCATTAAAGTTTCTTTCTAGGAAGACACTTTTTCTAGTCGCTATTACCTCGGCTAGAAGAGTGTCTGAACTTTGCCCTCTGTGTTCGTCCCCCTTATTTGGTCTTCCACAAAGACAGAGTATCCTTGAGAACCAACCCATCCTTTTTGCCCAAGGTTGCTTCTAAGACAAATTTAAACCAATCCATTGATCTCCCTGTATTTTTTCCAAATTATTCTAACAGGGCAGAACAAAAATTGCATTATTTAGATGTTCATCGCCAACTTAGATATTACTTGGACAGAACAAAGCAATTTAGGAAGTCTGATCAGCTCTTCCTGTCTTATGCTGAAAATAGAAAAGATCTCCCTGTTTCTAAAGTGACCTTATCTAGATGGCTATCTTCCACAATTTCTTACATTTATCAGCTTAGGGGCAAACAGCTGAACTCAAAACCTAAAGCTCATTCCACAAGAGCTCTAGCCACTTCTACAGCCTTTCAGGCTAGACTACCCTTAGATACTATTTGTGCAGCAGCCACTTGGGCCACTCCTCATACCTTCGTTTCTCATTACAAATTGGATTTGGCCTCCAGGGACAGGGCAAGCTTTGGTTCCACTGTTCTCAAGAGTCTGTTCCATTGAGCCACCCAGGGCAGAGATGCTAGGGACGCGGTCCCATCCAGCAAGAATGAAGGTGAGATTGACAACTTAACATTTAGAAGTTATTTACCTACCATAACGTTCCATGTTAGTTGTCTTCTCTCGCCTTCTTTCTTGCGTCCCTCCCTCCTGTCCCCCAAGCCTGGACAGACCTTGATCTCCCCTTTTCTCTGGAAGATTTTTCTTCTTTGGACACCAGATAGTTCTTGTCCTTGATTACCTGGTTTCCATTACAGCCTTTTTAGGTTAGTGCTTTTCTTTCCTTAGTGGAAAGTTTTTATAGGCAGTTTTTTCCTCTAGATACCAAAACGAGATCTGGGTAATTACTGCCTTGCATCACGGGATATGGGGCTGCCTCGAGCTGGTAAAAGTGACTCTCGAACTCAGCAAGTGCCGAGTCGGAGCCGAGGATTGGCTCCGAACCCATCCAGCAAGAAAGAAGGCGAGAGAAGACAACTAACATGGAACGTTATGGTAGGTACATAACTTCTAATTATCCACGATGATAATTGTTTTTTTTCCTTTCTTGAAAGTTGATAACTTTTGGTTAGTGTAGGCCCCCCTTCCCGCCTGTCGTCATGTGTGTGTTCACTAAGATGTCAGAAAGTGACTTTTTCGAAGTGCACAGTGTGTGGTCACAAGCTGTTTCCAGATGATGGTCACACTCTGTGTGTAGTTTGCTTGGGGGTGGCCCATTTGTCTTCTGACTGCAAGATTTGTGTGGCCTTCAACCCCCGAGCCCTGTGGGATCGCAGGAACAAGTTAATTCTGGCGGGTCTTTTACCCAAAGAATCAACTTCTGCCTCTTCTGCTGCTTCCTCACCAGCCACGGCTGTGGCTGTTCAGCCTTCTGGCCCTTCTCCCCTGTCCAGGACTCACCCTCCCACCTTACCACAGGGAGAGAGAGAGAGGCCAAGAAAATCAAAGAAAAACACAGGGAGAGAGAGAGACATTTGGACAAGGATAAGGATAAAGATAGAGAGAGGGGCCGCAAGCGACAGGCCGAGTTGGATCCAACGGCCCCTCCTGCTAAAGTAATCTTGTCTCCAGTAAAAGTTACCAGGCCATCCTCTCCTCTGCTCCATTCACCATGTTCTTCTCTGGAGCCGGAGGAGGAGGCTAGACCACCCTCGAGGTTGTCTTCGCTTCGGCTCTCCCGGCCAGCGTCTGTGACATCCACCAGATCGACTCAGAGCATCTGTGAAGCAGACATGGATCGGATGATGCGAAGGTTTCTACAAACTCAACTGCAGATAGGGGTACTGCTGGCTCCCCTCCTTCCCGGTGCGGGGAGTTTGGCTCCATTTTTCACCCCGATAGCTCCTTCTCCGATCCACAATCGGACATCGGAGTCTATGGATCCGAAGAGCCCCGGAGTCAGGGGGTCGGCGCCAATGATGTCTTCGGCCTCGACACCGGCCATACCCTTGAGTCTGTCAGATATGCTTTCGGATCCGAGCTCTCGGAGCCAAGAGTTGGGCGTTGGATCCGAGGGGATGAGTGTGTCATCGGCTCTGTTGTGGTCAGGGCATACCATCCCTTCGGGTCTGGCCGTTCCAACTTTGGCTCTGATCCCTTCATTGGATCCGAGGGTCTCTGCTACCCATTTCAGGGAGGCCGGGTCTCCCTCGGCATTCAACGTCGTGGAGAGCCTTCTCTCTGAAGGATCGAGACCCCTCACTCTGTCCTCGGGGTCCATCCCTGCTCCCTCACAGCTGTGTTTGTCTTCAGTCATCCAGTCCCCCCAGGGACAGCCTGTGTCTATTGCACCCCAGACAGTTCCCTTGGAAGAACATGAAACCATTTGTGAACCCTCCCCGGAGAGTCCACCCGAGGAGGTCCCTCACAAACGCCAGTGTAAAAGGAGGCACTTGGACTCCCTCGAGTCCCTCACCGAGAATACCGACTTGGAGGAAGGGGAAGGTTCCCCCAAATCACCCCTCGAAGATGTCTCCTTTGGAGACATTATGGAAATCCTTCGCCAGAGAGGGGGTGGTCTGCCCAAAAACCTTTCTGTGATGAGTCTGTATTTCTGGAGGCGTTCGACACAAGCCCATCTACCTCTTGGGTGTCCCCCACAGCCAACCCTGTGGTGGACCTTATCACCACCAGAGCTTGGAGGGAACTGGACACTGTGGAGCCTATACCCAAAAGGCCTGACAAAATATTGAGTCCACCGGCAGAGCTTCTTGGAACAAAGGTTCCCTGGTTGATGCCATGGTGGTGACGGCGGCCACAAAAAAGGAACTCACTCAAGAAAGTTCCTCAGTCCTCCCCCCAGACAAGGAGTCCAGGGCTATGGACTGTCTTGGAAAGCGGACCTTTGCTTCAGCCACCTTTACTATAAGGGTGCTGAATTTACTTGGCCCAAGTAATTCAACTGCAGTGGGACCTCGTGAAAGAATATGGTGAGTCTCCCCCAGAGTCCATGTCGGCCGAGGGTAAACTGACCTTCTCGGCTCGTATGGCCACTCTTAAGTCTGTGTCCAATACGCCCATGTGTTTACTCTCTCATGCCACCGAGGGAGCCGCTATGGCTAGCAGGTCTGGTATTGCCTTAAGGCGTCACGTCTGGCTCTCTCTTTGCGACTTCTCTGAACTCTTCAAGGCGTCCTTCGCTAATGCACCCTTTGATGATTCCACCCTGTTCGGGAAGACTGTCCGCGATACGCTTGTCCAGAAAGAGAAAGATGGGAAGATGCTGTCAGCCATCGGGATCCGCTTCTCTAACCCTCAAAAGTCCTTTTCCAGGCACCAGCAAGGGCAAAAGAAGCTGTGGTTCCAGAGATCTCAGCAGTCCCGTAACGCTCAGGACTCCTCCCCCAGAGGCAGAAGGGGTCAAGGTGGATGCCGGCCCAGAGGCAGAGGGGGGGGCCGAAGAACTTCTCAGAACGACCCGCACAGCATCCCTAAGGGGTTACCCGACTGCTCCTCTCTGGAGGCAGTTGGGGGGCGCTTTTCGATGCACCTAACCCAATGGGAGTCCATCACGACAGATCGCTGGGTGCTTCGAATAATATCCAGAGTCTATTCTATTCCCTTCATAAACAAGTCCCCTTACACAAGGCGCTTCCCGGACGTCCCACCCACTCAGAGGGGAGGCCACAGCCTTGGAAATAAAAAATCTACTAGAAAAAAGAGCCATCCAGCAGGTGCCTCCAGACCAGTCCGGATCAGGCATCTATTCCAGGTTCTTTTTGGAGCCAAAAAAGACGGGGGACCTAAGGCCGATTCTCAACCTGTCAACAATGAACCTGTTCATTGCCAAGGAAACGTTCTGGATGGTCACGCTTCAATCCATCCTGCCCTTCCTGCAGGAGGAAGACTGGTTGTGCTCGATAGACCTCAAGGATGCGTACTACCATATACTGATGGACAGGCGATCCAGGAGGTTCCTGCGCTTTCGGCTAGGGGCCAGTCATTATCAATTCAGGGTCCTACCCTTTGGTCTCAACACAGCCCCCAGGGTGTTCACCAAGGTCATGGCAGTTGTAGCGGCCCACCTGAGACTTCAGGGAATTCAGGTCTTTCCGTACCTGGACGACTGGCTCCTCACCGCCCCCACCAGGCATCTATTCTTACTAGCCAGAGATTTCTTTCTCCGGATATCACCTCAGCTAGGCATTACCATAAATCTGAGGAAGTCTTCCCTTCAACCTGTTCAAGTGTTAGACTTCATAGGGGCGAGAATAGAGTCTCGTCAGGCCAGGGCATTCTTAACCCCAGACAGACTACACAGCCTGACACTTCATGTGTTAGCGCTTCTGCAGTCTTCTGCACCCCCTGCATAATTAGTCCTGTGAGCCTTAGGGTCCATGGCAGCAGCTATCAACCTGATCCCTTGTGCTCATCTGCATATGAGAATTTTACAGTGGACGTTGCAGGTTCAGTGGTCGATTCTTCATCAACCTCTAGATTTTCCGATCCCTCTGAGCAGTGTGTGCAGAAATTCTCTCACGTGGTGGCTCCAGTCTCGGAATTTGCAGGAGGGACATCCCTTTCTTGAGCCCCAACCCCAAGCCACGGTGACCACAGACACCTCCCGCCTAGGTGGGGAAGGGAGCATTGTTCGGGCAGGACTTTTCAAGGCACGTGGACTCAAAATGAGACCATTCTGCATACAAGTGTTCTAGAGATGAGAGCGGTCCTTTTATCGTTGCAGGCCCTTCATGCTTATCTACCTCTGGGAACTATTGCGATCCAGTCAATATGTCAGTGGTCTGGTATATCAACAAACAGGGGGGAACCAAGTCTTATCCCCTTTGTCGAGAAGCCATGAGAGTCTGGGAATGGGCAATCTCCACCAACCGCTTTCTGATAGCAATGCGCATGGGTCGGTCCAACATATTGGCGGACAAATTGAGCAGAACTATCCTTTCTCCCAATGAGTGGTCTTTGAACCCTTGTGTAGCGGAACAGTTCTTCCTCAAGTGAGATCAGCCTTGCTGCGATCTCTTCGCATCACCTTCCAACGCGAAGAGCAGCAAGTTTTTCATTTTAAACCCCCTGATGGGGGAAAGCCACAGAGACGCTCTTCTTCATGCTTGTCCACCCGGTCTTCTTTATGCATATCCCCCGCTTCCGCTCATGATAAAGTTCTTACAAAAAGCTCGCCGGTTGGGGAGCAGATTGATCCTCATAGCCCCATTCTGGCCTCATCAAGTCTGGTTCCCCTGTCTATGGTCTCATCTCATAGCTCCACCTTGGATCTTGGATCCCATTCCGGATCTGATTCGCCATCCCTTGGGAATGCTTCCTCCGAATCTGGACAGCCTGAAGCTCACAGCTTGGCTCCTCCAGTTTCACTAGTTGCTAGGACTCCCCGTATCTCTTCTCTTAAATCTATCTTGGTTGCGACACATAAATTCTCTACCAGGAAAATCTATTCTAGCAAATGGAGACGCTTCTCCATTTGAGCTTCACAGAGAAATCTAGATCCTTTTACCGCTCTGATCCCAGTGGCATTAGACTTTTTGTCTCGTATCTTCCAGCAAGGAGCAAGCTCCTCCACAGTGAAGGTCCAGCTGGCGGCTATTTCTCATTTCCATGTAGGGGACAGTTTAGGCTCTCTCACTGCTGTCAGAATTTATAAGACCTTTTTGAAAGGCACTTTTCTTCTGCGACCTCCTATTAAGAATCCATCCCCGCCGTGGGATCTGACTGTGGTTCTTCAGGCCTTAGTTGCATCTCCTTTTGAGCCCTCTGCATCAGTTGACTTAAAATTTTTGTCATGGAAGACTACTTTTTTGGTAGCTATAACTTCAGCAAGGAGAGTGTCGGAGCTGCAAGCTCTTTGTATGAAACCCCCATATCTTGTGTTTCATAAGGACAGGGTGTCTCTCAGGACTAATCCAGCCTTTCTTTTTAAAGTTACTTCTGAGACTAACATTAATCAATCTATTAATTTGCCTGTCTTTTCCCCTAATTTTCAGAACAAAGGGGAATACAAACTTCATTTGCTGGATATTCACAGGCAGTTACATTTTTATTTGCACAGGGCGGCGGCATTTCATAAATCTGATCAACTTTTTGTTTC
Organism: Protopterus annectens; assembly: GCF_019279795.1. NCBI lineage: Eukaryota > Metazoa > Chordata > Ceratodontiformes > Protopteridae > Protopterus > Protopterus annectens. The sequence continues at coordinate 909,998,434 of NC_056730.1, forward strand.
TTTTGCTAAGCTCTTTTTAGGGAAACCAGTTTCAAAGGTGACTCTTGCTAGGTGGATTTCTCTTTGTATCCTACAAGCATACAGAGAGCTTGGTTTACCAGAACCAGTAGGAGTTCATGCCCATTCTACACGTTCTATGGCGACGTCTGCAGCATTCTGGTGTAGAGTTTCCTTGGATGACATTTGCTCAGTGGCTACCTGGGTGTCTTCTCACACCTTTATTAATCATCATAAACTGGATTTGGTGTCTAGAGGAAGGGCTTCTTTTGGCTCTGCAGTACTCCGGAATATCCCTCCTTAAGGATCTCACAAGATTTTGGTTAGCTGGGGCTCTGTCCTCACAGGTTGCTGATCAAATGAAGTTAACTACTTCAGATAAAGAAGTTATGTACTCAACATAACGTTCCATCTGAGTAGGTAAACTTCATTTGTCAGCAACCGCCCCTCCCCTCCTTCCCCCTTACCTTGGCGTTTTTTGCTGAACTCTGTGCCCGGAGTTCACGAGTTGGAGGTTTGTCCTTGGTTTTGGGTTCTCAGGTTAGTTTGTTGATGTCATGTATGGAGTGGCAAACTCAATCTGAGGATTGGAAGGAGGTTGCAGTGCAGTATAGATAGGGGGGAGGAGCTTGGAGCTCAGATCTTTTTGCTTGGTATGCTGCCGGCTCGGATCTGTATTGGATCCGAAACCCACAGGTTGCTGACAAAGTTTACCTACTCAGATGGAACGTTATGGTGAGTACATAACTTCTTTTTTTCAGCCGAGACACCGGAAGAGAAGCTCCGCATTATACTATGTTCCAGTCAAACAGAGTAGTTACAGTTCTTTTTTTTTTCCTCAAAAACATTTTCTTTTGTTTTCATTATAAACATACGCAAATGTACATATAACAAATATAGTAAAACAATAACAAAACTATTTACAATATTTACATTCATCCATGATAAACAGTTGTTTTATCCATGAGAAGTTATCCGTATTTGTTCAAAAGGTTTTCCAATTTTTGCCATGCAGTTTTTTTTATGAGTAATGTTATGAGTTCTATAACAAATGGTTTGCAGTTCTTTTTTACAAGCAACTTTTGCTAAATTAATAAAAATCTTTAAATATCAAATCTCGTGTACTTTTCCAGTTCAAAGTAATAACTTTTCTGGCAATTGCAAGAATTGACCAGAGTAACTGAATCTGAGATTTAGGTATTACATTAGGTATAGGAACATTGAATAGGATTAGTGAGTTAGAAATATGACCTATATCAGACCATAAAGCATTTACAAAATATTTGAGGTCTTTCCCGTATTGAACAACATTTCTACATTCAATGAACATGTGAACCCAGTTGGCCTCTAGTAATTTATCACATTTCCAGCATTTACTTTCACTGTTTTTGAGTATAATATTTATTTTATGTCAAGATAGAAACTCCTATTCATAAATTTCCATGTATACTCTGGAATAGACTGCCCATACATGTCAAGCAGAGCGCCTCATTGGCCCTCTTCAAAAGGAACCTTGATGATTGGATGGGAGATAGGAAATTCACCCCTGGGATCATGTTAGTCGCCCTGCTAGACAGAGGCCCAGAGAAGTAAATATTGTGGGAAGAAATTTCCAGGGAATTGTTATGGCTAGGCTTGCAGAGGCCTTAGGGCTGATAGCCTAGTACCAACCTATGAACCTATACAATCTCCAATATAATGAAGAAGAGGTACAATTTTTTTGGATTAATCAGATTTGTCCATTAATCTTTGCAAAGTAATTCCAAAAATCTGAAACAAACCTTAGAGTGTCTTCTCTTGGTATCTTATAGATAGGTGAGATACTTCATTTTTGATTATCTGTCTTTTCAAGACACCTAATAAAAAGCTGAATCAAACTAGGTGTAGGTTCAGTGTCTAGGTTGATTGATACTCTCATTTTGTGTTCTATAAACTGCTGTAATGAGTGTATAAACAACCAACTGTCTTTACTATTATCAAAACTACATAAAATAGAGTTTAGTGGTTTAATACTCTTATTTTCAATAAACTGATGCCAGAATATAAAGTTATTTTCCTTTAATTTTTGCATCACATTGATGTAAGAATCTAGGCAATCAGAGGAGTATGCTATAAGGAATATAAGAAATAGAAATTGTTTAATGCTGTAATTACAATCAAGTATTTTTTTAAGTTATGAAATATTTGATTAATACCATAAGAAAAATGATCAAACTTCATATTAAATAAACAAAATTCACATAAAAGCCAATGAACTCTACTTATTCCATATTGTTCCTTAAATTAATTTTCTATAGTTCTGACATCAGTTATATGAATCTCATGTATTGTTTTCCAGCCAGATATATAGGTAGGTGTGATCCAATGTAATATTACATTAATTATAACTGATTTGAAATAAAGATCTAAGCTAGGTAATGCTATCCCTTTACTGTTCCAAGGTCTAATGTGCCATTTGTATGCAATCCTAGGTTTTAAGGGGAACCATAAAAATTTAAGTAGCATGGAATCTAATTTTTTAAATAAGTTTTTGGGAGGGAGTAGTATCAATGACTGTATGTAAAACATTATTTTAGATAAAAGTATCATTTTAATTAGAGAACCTATCCTCCATTGTGAAGAACATTTTATTCCATGTTTTGATTAGTTCACTAATGGTGGTTATTAAATTATTGTAGTTAGACAGACTCTTTCCGTGTACTCTTTATACCGGCACCCAAATATTCTAATACATCATTCTCCCAATTGAACAGGCTGTTCTGTCTTAGGTTTTTGTTGATCTTTTTGTTAATTAGTAATGTCTTGTATTTATTATGACTAAATTTGAGCCCTGAAATTCTTTTAAACTTTCTTAAGGTATTTATAACATCATGCAAAGAACCATTAATATCACCCAACGTTAACAACATATCCACAAATAATTATATCTTAGGACAATAGTCCTTATTAATTTCAAAATGTTTTATATTATGCATGTTTCTGATATATGTAGCAAAAGATTCCATTGAAAGAGCAAACAATAATGGTGACAAAGGACAACCTTGTCTATTTTCCTTAAGGATTTCTAATGGTTAGGATAGACATGATCCGATTTTCACTTAAGCTTGTGCCCCACTATAAATTTTCATTAATAAGTTGACAAAATCTGAGGAGAATTCAAAACCAGTCAGAGTTCTTTGTAGATAAGACCAACTAATAGAATCAGAAGCCTTTTCTATGTCTAGGCTGGTAATAGTTGATGTCCTTCAAGGATGCATCTGCAGTCATCACATATGGGTTGTCCTGCCTCAGGCAGCCCTTCGGTCGGCCGGATTTCAAAGTCTGGGTCCAGCGTCGGCTGATGTCCTTTCCCCGACGTTAGAGCACCTGGGGTATAAAAGCGTCAGCCGACGCCATCTTCCTCAGTCTTTCTTGCCGCGTGGTGCCCTAAGCAGAAGCAATTCGCAAGTGCCGGTCGACCAGCTCCTGTAATTCAGCTACCGAAGACTTCAAAAGCTAAGTACCCCGTTGGGGACTCTTTCTTGCCTCAGCCGATGTCAGATAAAGTTAATAATTGCTTAACTTGTGGGAAACAAATACCTCATAAGGATTTCCACTCTTACTGCCTCCCCTGCCTAGGCCCAGACCACGACGTCTCGGCCTGTTTAGCCTGTGCTTCCTTCAACCGACACACTCTTAGACGTCGGGCGGAGTTTGCAGAGGAATTTTTTGGGGCTAGTTTTTCATACAATATGCCGTCGGAGACTCCGACTTCACATTTGACAAAGAAACGGAAGGACAAGGACCAACACACGCGGGCCGTGGTTTCGGCTGAAACCACGGCCAGGCCTACCGCGAATGTCTCGGTCTCGGCTGAAACCAAGTTTTTGGTACTTCCGACCCCCGAAACCGCTCAACCGACAACCTCGGCCCCAGAGGCCCCTGCTGAGTCGGTTATTGAATTTCCTTCAGAAACTGGTGTCTTGGAAACTTCCGACACCATTCCTCTAGACAAAACTACACCAGCAGGTGGTGCAACTAGGCCTTCTGCATCCATGTCCATAAAGGCATTCACCAGGGCTAAAGCTGCTAAACATACAAAAGCTATGCCTCCCAGGGTTATTCCTCAGGGACCCTCTACAAGTTCACAGATTCTAACTTTAGCAGAGGACCTTATTTCCTTAATTATGGGCTCTCAAGCCCATCCGGACAGGGGCTCTCAACCTCCTCTAGACAAAAGGCCCAGGGTTGAGTCCTCTGATCCCCACTCCTCAGAGGAGGCCTCTGATGGCTCTGCTCTCTTGGACTACCAGGAGGAGGCTTTTTCGGCCTACGAGGATTCTGATGCAGAGGAATCAATCCCCTCGGCCTCCCCTCCTGAAGAACTATCCTTCGGGGAGACCCTTCACACACTATGAGAGAGCATTTCAAATGGCAGGGCCAGGAATTCTCTGATTCCAGGAAAAGAATAAGAACTTTTCTGCATTTACCTCAGCATAGACCTTTGGCTATTCCTCCTGTTTTGAATGTCATTGATGATGTGTACTCTGACTCTAGCATAACCCCTGACACTCTTCCTCCGGCCCCTGTCAAACCCGATAGGTACTACAGGGTTCCGGACTCGCATCTTTTTCTTTACAAGGCCCACTCTGCTGATCCAGAAACTATTTCCCAGGGCCCTAAAGGGGTTGCAGCTGCCACTACTAAAAATCCACTCCCCTCTGAAAGGGAGTCCAGGGCTTTAGAGAGATGGGGTAAAAAAGTGTATACTTCTGCTACTCTTTCTATGAGGGCATTAAATTGTCAATTTCATATTATACAGTACCAAGAGTATTTGTTAGATGAATTGCATAAGAAACTGTCTTCACCTGAACCCCTAGATCGCAAATCACTTCAGGATCTGGTACATAACTCCCAGCAGGTTAGCAACCATTTCTTACAGTGTGGTTATGATGCATTGGAAGCTTCATGTAGGTCAGCTATGACAGGTGCAGTCATACGTAGGCATGCTTGGCTGAAGGAACAATCTCTGCCAGACCATGTTAAAGCTAAGCTTCTGGATGCTCCACTGGAAAAGCAAAAGTTATTTGGCTCCACTGCTCAGGAGGTCTTAAAGAAATTTGAGGAAAAGGCAAAATCTGTACAAACAGTCAAAGATTTTCTACAAGTCCAACCACCAAGATTCAGCAGAAATTGGCCTACCAAGAATTGGTCCTTTCCGGGGACACACAGATTTCAGAGAGGCAAGAACAGGCGTGCCAGAGGTAGAGGGAAAGCTAGAGGCTCCTACAGAGGACGCCAATGGCAGCCTCCCAACCAGAGGTAGTGCAGGACCTACAACTGCTGCACAAGGACAGACTCGATGACTTTGCTTTGACTCCGCCAACCAGGGCTCAATTAGAAGCACCTTTGGGCGGAAAGCTTTCCTTATTCTCAAATTTGGCACAGTATTACAAGAGACAAATGGACACTGCAAATAATAGACAAGGGATACAGGTTCCATTTTCACACATTGCCAAAAAGAAAAGGCATGCCAGACCTGCCACCAAATCAAAGGGCAGAGGCTTTGAAACAAATCTCCAACTTAATGCAAATGAAAGCTATAGAAAAGGTTCCTCTTTCAGAACAAGGCCAAGGATTTTATTCCAGACTATTCCTTGTTCCAAGAAAAGAAAATCAATGGAGGCCTATTCTCGACTTGTCCGCACTGAATACTTATCTCATTATGCCAAAATTCAAAATGCTGACTCTACAGCAACTCCTTCCCATGCTGGGCAAGGGGTCTTGGCTGTTGACTCCAGACCTGAAGGAGGCATACCTGCATGTCCCTATCAGACAAAGTTGCAGAAGACACCTCAGATTTCTTGCAGGTTCAGAGCATTATCATTTCTCAGCATTGCCCTTTGGCTTATCTACTGCGCCCAGAGTATTCACGAAATGCCTGGCATCAGTAATTGCACACTGCAGACTTCAGGGGATTCAAATATACCCATATCTGGACGACTGCCTTATACAAGCGGACAGCCAACAAACTTTGGTAAAGGACTTGAATTATGCCATCCACCTACTGCAGGCCTTGGGATATACAGTCAACATTCACAAATCAAGACTTGTTCCATCCCAAAGAATAACTTTTCTGGGTGCGGATCTAGACACAACCACCCAAATGGCTTTTCTCACAGAAGAAAAACAAAGACAACTACTGAATTACTTCAAGAATCTGACGAGACAAACTCAGCTGACTGCAAGGAAAATCCTGCAGGCCCTGGGTTACATGGCATCTTGCATTCTTCTGATTCCACAAGCAAGGCTGCATATGAGGAAACTACAATGGTACCTAAGGAGTTTATGGGCTCAGCACAGTCACAGCTTAGAAACTTTGATCCCACTCATTCCATGCCTCCAAAAGGAATTTCTGTGGTGGGCTCAAGCAAGCCTGTCAAACAGGGGTCAGCCCTTCAGCAAGCCAATAGCCAGCCAAACCATTACAACGGATGCTTCAGACCACGGTTGGGGAGCACACATGGAGGGCAGATGTATTCAAGGACTATGGTCACAAAAGGAGCTACGCATGCACATAAACCAAAAGGAAATGCTGGCAGTGATGCATGCAATCGAGGCCTTTAAACTCTTTCTGCATCAAGGCCACCTGCTAATAAGGACAGACAACACCACAGTTATGTGGTACATAAACAAGCAAGGAGGCACCCATTCCTACCCTCTTTGCAGACTGGCAATGAATCTATGGGAACTTTCCTTGAAACTCAATATAGATCTGCAATCCCAGTTTGTGCCAGGAAAAGACAATATACTGGTGGACATCTTAAGCAGAAATATCATGGATGCACACGAATGGATGCTGCACCCAGACATTTTCCTACAGATAACTCAATCATGGGGAAGGCCAGACATAGATCTTTTTGCCTCCCCCCACAATCATCAGCTGAAGAAATTCTGCTCAAGGACATACCACCCACAAGCATGGAAATTGGACGCCCTATCTTTCAGCTGGAGAACTCTAACAGTGTATGCATTTCCACCTCTTCCATTAATGACCAAGGTCTTACTGAAGATCAGGACAGAGCAGCCAAAAGTGATTCTGATAGCTCCGGACTGGCCAAGACAGCATTGGTACCCACTGTTAAAGAGCATGTCACGCACGAAACCATGGCCTCTTCCTCTATGGCCACTTCTCCTGACACAGCACAATTACAAAACTCTGCATTCCAACCTGAAAACCTTGCAACTAACAGCCTGGAAAATACCTTGACTCCTCCTCAGGATAAGCTATCCAAGAGAGTGAAGGATATCATCATGGAAGCTCGCTGGCATTCCACAAGAAAGGCATATTCAGCAAAATGGAAAAGATTTCACACTTGGAGCACCACAAAGGGCCTAGATGCGACAGTGATGAACATGGCACATATCCTGGAATACTTGGCAGAAATGCTCCACAATGGCCTGTCTTACTCTTCCATTAAAATTCATGCTTCAGCAATTTCAGCAGAGTACAATACTGATCCACCTGTCTTTTCTCATCCTCTCCTAAGACAGTTTCTAAGAGGAATTAAAAACATCAATCCTCCAAGGAAATCTCAAGTGCCTACTTGGGACCTTAACTTCGTGTTGGAAAAACTTACTCTGCCTCCCTTTGAAACCAGCAGCATCTGCAGAACTACAGTTCCTGTCTTGGAAGACGGCCTTCCTTCTGGCCATAACCTCAGCAAGAAGAGTATCTGAGTTACAGGCCCTCATGGCAGTACAGCCATTTCTTATTTTTCATCAGGACAGAGTCTCATTGAGAACCATTCCTTCATTTATGCCAAAGGTGGTATCCAGGGTCTCATTAAACCAAGCTATTCACCTGCCTACCTTCTTTCCAAATCCACAAAACAAAGGGGAGAAACTTCTGCACACCCTGGACATACACAGACAGTTGCGCTACTACTTGGACAGAACTAAAAGCTACAGAAAAACTGACCAGCTGTTGGTAGCATATGCTGCTGGTGCACAAGGAAAAGCAATTTCCAAACAGACAATTTCAAAATAGATAGGGAATTGCATTCATTTTTGTTATTCCTTTCATGGAAAAACTGTGCCAGCTAACATTAGACCTCATTCCACCAGAGCCACAGCCACCTCCACAGCCTTCTTAAGAGGGGTGGCTACCAAGGACATTTTAGAAGCTGCTACATGGAGCTCCGTGCATACATTTTCCAAGCATTACAATTTACCTTTATATTCCAGATCCAGAGCAGGCTTTGCTACGGCAGTCCTGCAGGGCATTTTAGCTACACCATCCTTTACATAGATCCTCCACCCCAGATTGGCTATGGTATTCTACCCATATGTGATGACTGCAGATGCATCCTTGAAGGACATAGTACAGTTTTGTACCTACCATAAATGTAGATGTCCGATAGGTATGCATCTGCAGTCAGGTTTACCCTCCCTCCTTCCCCTCTTTGGTATTTATTGGGTACTTTTCCCTCTCATAGCTAGCTGGGGTTATCTATTATGGTTATTTGTTTTATATATATATATATATATATATATATATATATATATATATATATATATACACACACACACATATATATTTCTCTGCATGTTTGGAATTTATTGCATTTCTCCAAATTTAGCCTTCCTTTGAGGGCACCTGGCATCTGGGGCAAGAAACACCGAGGAAGATGGCGTCGGCTGACGCTTTTATACCCCAGGCGCTCTGACGTCGGGGAAAGGGCGACATCAGCCGATGCCGGACCCAGACTTTGGAATCCAGTCGACCGAAGGGCTGCCTGAGGCAGGACAAACCCATATGTGATGACTGCAGATGCATACCTATCAGACATCTACATTTATGGTAGGTACAAAACTGTACTTTTTTTGTATTTGCATGCTATGGCTATTAATTATAGTAATTTAATAATGTTATCTTGCACTTTTCTACGAAGAATGAAACTTGTCTGATCATTATGTATTAGATTAGTTAATATTTTCTTTATCCTATTAGCTAATATTGTCATGAAAATTTTATAATCAGTGTTTAGAAACAAAATTGGCCTATATGAATCACAAGATTTGGGGTCCTTACCTTGTTTTAATATGGGAGAGATAATTGAGTATTTCCATGATGGCGGTGTTATACATTTTTGCTTAACCATTGTAAAGGCACTCATCCTTTTCTTTATTATATATCCAGGAAAAATCTTATATAGTTCAGGAATTATTCCATCCAGTCCTGGAGCTTTATTATCTTTTAAATGTATTTGCGCTTTCACTTCTGTAAGTGTTATTTGTTTATTTAATATGTTATGTTGTTGCATTGACACCTTAGTAGTTATATTTTCTTGAATAAAAATATTTATTACATTATGTCTCCAAAAGTGGTGTGCTGTTATTTATATCTTTATAGTACTTTTTGAACACATCTAATATGCCCATTAAGTCAGATATACTGTTAAAGGAACCATCACTTTTATATTTAATCTCATTAATAATATTTTGATTGTTTATTTTTTTGGATCTTACCACTATTTTATGTAGATATTTGGGATTTACAGCATAAGATTGTACTTATGATTCAGAACGTCTTAAGTCTTTTTGATTTAACTTAGTAATTTCGTTCTGTGCTACTTTATTTGGTTTTGCATCCATTTTTGTCTTCTGTTTTTTTTTGTAATTCTAAAAGTTTTGTCCCACTTTCTCCTTTTTTTTTAAGATACCAGGATTTTATTCTACTAATATATATATATGTGTATATATAAACTTTAAAGGTGTCCCATAAGATGGTATCAGTCATTTCACCATTATCATTTGTTTCCGTAAGCATGTCTATTTCTTTCATTATCCATTCCCTAAAGTCATTTAACTTCATTATGTAAGCAGGAATTCTCTGTAGAAATCTTAAATCATCTGTATGTGTAGTTAATGTAAAGTTTATAGCATTATGGTCTGAAAGTGGGCAAGTTATTATAGATATGTCACTTATTTTACAGTATATATTATTTGATACAAAGACCTTATCAATGTCTGTGTACCAAACTGATATGAATAGTGAGTATAGAATAAGGAATAATGTTCTCTTAGACCATGTATATCGTTATGGTTCATCTGGTTTGTGAAGTCATTTAACTTCTTGGCTTGAGATGTCAGTTTTATTTTACCATTTTTAAAAGCATCATTGCCTGATAATAGGCAGTTAAAATCACCTGTTGCTATAATTTCCCCTTTTGCATTTAAAGTAATCAGGTCCAGATATTTGTCAACATATTTAGTACTCAGTCCTGGTATCCAGTATGTATTAATCAAAGTATAATACTTCCTATTGATTTCCAAAATAACCATGCTTCGCATCCCATCTTTATCTGAAGTTGTAGCTATAATTCTTGACATAGTATAAGTATTTTTCCGTAGAATGAGTGCCCCTTCTCTTAGTCTTAAAACATGAATCAGCCAGAATGGTATAGCCATTGAATGAGTATTTATGTAGATCTTTTTTAATAGATGAGTTTCCTGTGAAAAGATGGTTTGGGCTTTATGCATTTTGGTATATTTAAGCAAACCAACTCTTTTGACATTATTGTTCAAACCAGTAATATTTAATGATAAACATTCATAAACCATTGAGTATAATGTGTATGTTATTACTAACTGAAAGACCTTTCTTCTGTGTTGACCTGAAATCTGACAACTTACTTATCATGAATGCATAACATGTATTAAGCACTAATTTCAAAAACCTAAAACTATTTACAAACACATACATGAAAAATAAAGTTTCTGGTTTAGTTAAAAACTTAACTAAACCATCCATCCACCGCCTCTCCAATACCAGATGACACAAATTATCCATCTCTGCTTCGAATATAGTATAAAAACAAAAATGAAAAGCATTATGAAAGCAACTGAAGAAATTTGAATCCATGAAATATACATTAGTATGAATGTGTCCAATATATCTGAAGCTATAATGAATGTCACATAAGATAGCACCTGTAATACGTAGATATGCCAGAAATACACTTCAGAACAAAGTATGTATAAACATTAGAAGCTAAAGGCTAAGAAGATTATCATTATTTCCAAGACATTTCAAGAAACATCAGATAATTTAACCATTTTGTCAGTCATCTAACATTTTTCATGTAAGGATCTGTTGAATATATATATATATATATATATATATATATATATATATATATATATATATATATATATATATATATATAAAAACACTTATTACAACATTATTATATTTTGCAATTATACACATTGCTCAAATGTATTAACATCTATGTTGACGTCTTTCATCAGGAAGGGGAGAGAGATTAAAAAAAGGGAGGCCTCACAATTTAGTTACTAATAGTGTCATTGTATCTGCAGAATGTATGCATCTATAAGAGATCATGGGTATTTTCAAAGGAATTAAACACTTTTATCAGAACTAATTTACCATTTAAAGTATCTAGTAAAGGATAACAGAATTTTAAGAGAAAAGAATTCTAAGTACAACCATTTAACAAGTTCAAAAGGTCAAATGATGTCATCACTGTTGTTTCCTCAAGCTGCAGCTTCATAAACTTGTTAAAAAAGTATCTAAATAGGCTCATGCACAACAGAAGTTGTTTCTAGTGAAGATAAAAGCATTTGCTGCAGGAAATTCAGATCTTGAAGCTTTTAGAGTTTACAGAAAGCAAAAAAAAACCCAAGCTGCCTTGTCAGTGCATGTCAGGAATCTCCACAATGAGAACAGTCACACAGACCACCAGTTTCCTCACAAAACATCAACATCATGAAAAAGTAACCCTTTCATATAAAAACAGCTATTTAGAAGTAACAACAGCTGCCTCAAATCAGAAATCATGTTATAACATTTCAATCATTTACCCACCAGTTAACCAGGCCAGAGCGAGAGAGGGAAAAAAAAGGAACCTTATGTGTACATATATATATATATATATATATATATATATATATATATATATATATATATATATAAATTGTATTTAGCTATCTATAAAGCACCATTAATGTACTGTATTAATGTTTAAATGCATCTAAACAGAGAGTCTGAAACATCTAGTTAGAAACACTAATCATAAACACCTTGTTACCCCACCACTGACCCAGTAGAAAAAATGCACTTTGGTATTAAGTCAAATTATACTGTTACTGAAGAATTAGAAGACTTGCATCATTTGTAGTTATTTAAAGGGGAAATTATGTAAAGTACTTGTAATGGGGAAAAGAGAGAAAAGGAACATTGGTATCAAAAAAGAATAGGAAGAAAGAAGAGAGAGAGAATGTTATTTAAATACTTAGTTTTGTTTGTCTTTTTGGCTTTTCCTGGTTAGGGGTCGCCACAGCGGAATTCCGGTCCGCTAATGATTGGCAGTAGATTTTTTGGTGCCGAGCTGCCAGCCCGACGTCCAACCTTCAACGAAGGCACGCCCATTCATGCATGTCTTTCGAACGCCACTCGACCGTGGGGAGGACATGCAGACTCCACACAGAAGGCACTCCTGCCGAAAATTGAACAGGAGAACCTCTTGCTGTGAGGCAACAACACTACCGCTGCACCACCTCAGCTTCTGTAATCAGAAGTAGATATAGAAAGGAGGAGAGAAAGCTAATAATAAAAGTGATTCACGTTACCTTACAGCATAAACTTTCCAGAATCGAATATATTATGATTCATAAACCAAAGCTTTTAAAATTAGAAGGAATTTATTCATTTGTCCTTTAGTCTCTTAGTTTTGTTTACTCCTTCCTTCACAGACCATCCATTTTTTTGTTGCCTGTCTCTTCAAACTCTGGGGTGACCATTCCATTTCTTCTATGTCTGACAGTGTTTTCTTCTTTTGGCTAAATTCTGCTTCTTGTAGGGAATCAAAGATCTTCACGCCTTCTGGCAAGGTGATTTTTATTCTTGCAGAAAAAAGAATTTGAGCTTTAATATTGGCTTTTTTCAAGGACTTCGAGGAACACACTCCTTTCTTCTGGTTATGAACTGTATAGGTATAGTCATTGTCAAAACAAATAACTTTTTCACCCATCTTGATAGGGGAATTAGTCCAACCTGATTTCAGCACTAAGTCCTTGTCTTGTCAGGAAAGAAATCTAACTATTATAAACCTGGGGTTAGATGAACTCAGAGATGAAGCCGGATTTGCCAGGGACCGATGAGCCCTCTCAATTCAGAAAGAGAAGGATTCAGGCATGTTTAGTGCTAATGAAAACCACTTAGAGGAATTGAATCATGTTAGCACCCTCTTCTTTCTCAGGAATTCCATATATTCTTATGTTATTTCTCCTTGATCTACCTTCAAGGTCTTGCAGTTTCTCAATCAGCCTGGTGTTTTGTTTCAGAAGAAATTCATTGTGGTGTTCATTTTCTGTCACTCTAGTATCTAGGTCAGTTACTGTTTCCTCTAAGGCAAGAATCTGTTCCAATTGTTTTTTTTACTATTCCATTTAGAAGTTCTAGTTTACTGCATTCTTGTTTGATGATATCCATTTTGTTTTTGAATTTGTCCATTTTAGTGACAATTCTTGGGTGTTTGTTATTATAAGATGTAGTTCTTTCTTCACTGCACTCTCCTGGTGTGGGTTCTCTGAGTTGCTCATCTTGAGATCTCCAGTAGCAAAAGTCTTGACAGAAATAATTAAATTCTCTTGACTGTGTATTAATTTGTAGAAAATAATAAGAATCTATGTTAATCTAACTTTTAGTATACTTTTAGTTAGATTTTTCTAAAAATTAAAGTATATTTCCTGTCAGGATATTAAAATCTAAGCAGAGGTGTGGATTTCTGCTGCTATCAGACTGGCATCTTGGCCACACCCCCCCCCCCCTCATAGTTACATTTCTGTTTACAGTTATACACAAACAGTAGTTACATTATTACATTCTAAGATTTTACAGAGGTAGAAGTTATTAGAGAGAGCACACGTGCAGTTTAGTGGATTGTACAGGCAGCGGTTATATATAAATATGTTGTTACTTAATCCTAGTGTATGCTACCACCATCTTTCTCTCTTCTTTCCAATTATCAGACCCTCGGTAAAAATGGAAGTAACAAATGGTATCCCTTGACATTTGGAAATGTTGTTGTGATCTCTGTCTGTATGTTTTGATGACTAACTGAATGCTCACTTGTATATATTGCTGATATGATCTTTCTTTGTGTACTGTTCTATTATGCACAAAATACTGCTCAATAACAAAGTCTTTACTTTAGAAAGATAGGCACTAAAGGCAGTCAAAAACACGGATCCAACTAACTGATGCAAAAATGTAATAAGTTAAAGCGCTTTTTGTTTGTTTCCTTTAGCAAACTTCCTCAGAACAAACAGTTTAAAAACTTTGAGCATCTTTACACACATTTAATTAATCACAATAATTGCAACCAAGCCAATCACCGCTTACCACCACTAAATGATTCTCTTAAAGAAATCCAACACATTTAGAATAAAATTCAAATATATAGATATATAAATGTATAAATATAGCATATAACACTAAAAACATTAATATTAACTATTAACTGTTAACTTCATAATATGTTGAACTATTAAAGCGATTTATCAACAGTATATTGTCAAAAAATTGCCAGCTCAAAAAAGTATATTAAAATAATGCTGGTAAACTCATGAAATACTGTAGTGTACTTTATACTATGTACTAAAGTATTAAATACTAAATCTTTACACTGAATAAAATCGAGTAAGTATATATACATTATACAGTAGTTATCATTACTAAATAGTACTTAAAAAATTCTAAAAAATAACTATAAAATTTAACTTAATTTTTGTTTACTAGTAACTATTCTAAAAGGAAGCACAACATCAGCGCCTAAGACTCCTAAGTTTAAGAATACTACTAATGGAACATGTTTCATTTAACCCGGGAAAATTGTAAGCATTTAATCTGATTTGCCAAGACAATTCCAACTCTTCCAGGCATAAGGTGCTGGACCACCCCTTACGTCTGTATTCACCTGATCTAGTACTGAAAATTTAAATTTGTGGTCTATATAAGACTGAACATGTTTAGCCAAAGCATTGTCTTGTTTGTTCCTATCAATAGCGTATTGATGTTCAGAGCTTACGCTCTGTTTTGCCTACATAAAAAGCAGGACAGTTTTGACATGTTGCTATATAGACCACCATTTTAGTATTGCAATTAAATCTTGATTTCAATCTAATGTGAATGCCATTCGCTGTTACCGAGTATATATTGTCTACAGATTTGCAATAATTACAGTTTTGGCATTTAAACATTCCCGGGAATTTTGTCTGGGGCCATCGTTGGTGCTCAAGTAAATCCTTGAGATTCCTACCCCTTCTAAATATTGTCTTTGGTGTAACACCCATTTTGACATAAATAGAGGGGTTAGTTCTAAATAGACCCCAATTTTTCTTGATAATGTCCAAAAAAGTATAACTATGTACATTAAATGTGGTGACGAGACTCACTTCACTCTGTATATTTTTAATGTACCTACATGTCATAGTTTTTTTATCAAAGGGTTATACGGATGTCCCTGAGCAAAAACCTAATGTAGTTAGAACTATTATTGATCTTAAAGTTTTTACTAGGAAGCTTAACTTTAATTTAATGATGGGTGGAGTAGTTAAGGATTCCAATGTGGGTCAATTTTACATCCCTAGTACGTTCATCCCTCCCTTACATCCTTTATTACAAGTTTTTGAACAACTCTGTGAGTTAGATATTAGGCAGAGTATTAATAAGAAATCCCAGGTCACAAGTAAACAAAGCACCAATCAATTTGAGCTTGAATGTCTTGAATTTATGAATTCTCAGGACATCTGCATTTGTAAGCCAGATAAAGGTGGTGGCTTGGTAATCTTTGATAGTTTAGACTATGTAGAAAGGATGAATTTATTATTGGATAATCCAGCATATGCTGTCAGTTCTAGATCTGAAATAAAGCATATAATTACATAAAAAACAGTCTAGAAGATCTGTTTATGGAAGGGAGAATTGAGCAGAATATTTATAACTACATGTCTGCCACCTATCCTAGATATCCTTACATGTTTGGAATACCTAAAATTCACAAGGATATGGTGAACCCACCCATGCGACCTATATTCGATGGTAGAGGCTCACCTATGTATCCTTGTGCTAAAGTTGTGGACGTAATATTACAAAAATATCTAAGTAAAGAACAGCAAATATGTAAGGATTCCTGGTCATTTCTTAAAAGTTTGGACAACTTAGAGTTTAACATGGACTACAACTTCCTCACAGTGGATGTGAGGGACTTGTATACATGTATACCTTAGGATGTAGCTATAGAATGGGTAAACGTGCTGCTCGTGAAACACGGAGCTCCTGCTAGTGAGGTGACACTGATTACAGAATTATTGGAAATTATCCTGTATAATAACTTTTTCATGTTTGGCGACAAATTTTACCTCCAAAAAATCGAAGTAGCTATGGGTTCCCCATGTGGAGCCAGTATAGCCAACTCCGTCATGGCACATTGGGAATCCGAATATGTTTTTAAGAACTCAAGAATCAATGACTTATTACACAAGGTATTTGGACGATATCTTTATCTTGTTAAAAGGTGATGTTGAAGCAAGTAAGTTTATAGTCCAAATGTTTAATGAATCAGCTAAATTTTTACAATTTACGGCTAACTTTAACAAAGAAGTTATAGCATATTTGGACATACGGTTATCCAAGAATCTGGAGCCAGGAGGTTACGTTGCCAATATTTACAGGAAGAGTACTTTTTCTAATTCCTTTTTACATTTTTCCAGTTGCAATCCTCACTACCAGAAGCGTTCCGTAGTTAAAGGGCAACTAGTAAGAGCAGCACGAATAGTGAGTAAAAGATCAGGAATTTATGGAAGAATGTCAACTGTTGAAGTCCATGTTTCTACATAGGGGCTATCCGTTAAAGTTACTGGAGGAATTAATAACAGAAGTCCAGTATAAAAGAACTAATGGGACATGCAAACCTTTGTTAAGGGTTAAATTTAGTAACAACAATATTGAATTACTAAACTCTATTATGGATGTTAATGACAACATGACATGTAGGCACATTAAAAATATACAGAGTGAAGTGAGTCTCGTCACCACATTTAATGTACATAGTTATACTTTTTTGGACATTATCAAGAAAAATTGGGGTCTATTTAGAACTAACCCCTCTATTTATGTCAAAATGGGTGTTACACCAAAGACAATATTTAGAAGGGGTAGGAATCTCAAGGATTTACGTGAGCAACGACGACGGCCCCAGACAAAAATCCCAGGAATGTTTAAATGCCAAAACTGTAATTATTGCAAATTTGTAGACAATATATACTCTGTAACAGCGAATGGCATTCACATTAGATTGAAATCAAGATTTAATTGCAATACGAAAATGGTGGTCTATATAGCAACATGTCAAAACTGTCCTGCTTTTTATGTTGGCAAAACATAAGCTCTGTGAGAGGATTTATGAACATCAGTACGCTATTAATAGGAACAAACAAGACAATGCTTTGGCTAAACATATTCAGTCTTGTATAGACCACAAATTTAAATTTTCAGTAATAGATCAGGTGAATACAGACATAAGGGGTGGTCCAGCACCCTTACGCCTGGAAGAGTTGGAATTGTCTTGGCAAATCAGATTAAATGCTTACAATTTTCCCGGGTTAAATGAAACGTGTTCCATTAGTAGTATTCTTAAACTTAGGAGTCTTAGGCGCTGATGTTGTGCTTCCTTTTAGAATAGTTACTAGTAAATAAAAATTGTTAAATTTTATAGTTATCATTTTTTAGAATTTTTAAGTACTATTTAGTAATGATAACTACTGTATAATGTGTGTATATATATATATATATATATATATATATATATATATATATATATATATATTATCTATACTTGATTTTATTCAGTGTAAAGATTTAGTATAAAGTACACTACAGTATTTCATCAGTTTACCAGCATTATTCTAGTATATTGTTTTGAGCTGGCAATTTTTTGACAATATACTGTTGATAAATCGCTTTAATAGTTCAACATATTATGAAGTTAATAGTTAATATTAATGTTTTTAGTGTTATATGCTATATTTATACATTTATATATTTATATATTTGAATTTTATTCTAAATGTGTTGGATTTCTTTAAGAGAATCATTTAGTGGAAGGTAGATACGGTGATTGGCCTGGTCGCAATTATTGTGATTATTTAAATGTGTGTAAAGATGCTCAAAGTTTTTAAACTGTTTGTTCTGAGGAAGTTTGCTAAAGGAAGCAAATGAAAAGCACTTT
Source organism: Protopterus annectens (assembly GCF_019279795.1). Taxonomy (NCBI): domain Eukaryota; kingdom Metazoa; phylum Chordata; order Ceratodontiformes; family Protopteridae; genus Protopterus; species Protopterus annectens. Next base: position 910,016,727 of record NC_056730.1, read on the forward strand.
AATTTTTGCATCAGTTAGTTGGATCCGTGTTTTTGACTGCCTTCAGTGCCTATCTTTCTTTGGTTTGTCGTTTGCAGCTTTTCAAAGTCTTTACTTTACTCATCCGCGGTGGTGCAGCGGTAGCGTTGTTGGCTCACAGCAAGAGCTTCTCCCATTCGATTTCCGGCTGGAGTGCGGGGAGTGCCTTCTATGTGGAGTCTGCATGTCCTCCCCGCAGTTTGGTGGGCGTTCGAAAGACGTGCGTAAATGGGCGTGCCTTCATTGAAGGTTGAACGTCGGGCTGACACCTCGGCGTTTGTGAAAGTCTACTGCCAATCATTAGCGGACCGGAGTTCCGCTGTGGCGACCCCTAACCAGGAAAAGCAGAAAGACAAACAAAGTCTTTACTTTACATTATGTATTATTTGTCTGTTGTATTAAGTGTAGCTTTTCTTCCCGGGCCTTCGCTGTAAATGGACCTCATTCAGTCGGACCATCATGGTTAACAAATGTAAAATAAGTAAATAAATAAAAAATAAATAAATAAAAATTGTTTTGTCATTTCAGTAAGAGGTTGAGAATATGTTTAAGGAGAGTATTGTACAGTGAACAAAGTTTTAGCCTTGTGATCATGTACAGGACCAGATTTGATTAAGACGCTGTTTAAGCCATGGTTTAAAACTGCTGAGTTTGTTGGAGAGTTTTTTTGTGTGAATACTATTCTAGTGTTTAGCAATGCACTGAGAGTACAGCGAGTCTCCTGCAACATTATTTGACGTATTTGTAAGTAATAAGAATTTGTTACTAGTACGGAGGTCCCTTGCTGGACAGAAAATGGAAATCATAGTCTAAACTAACAGTATTTGAAGTCTTGAATGTTGTAACAGAGTTAAAAAAACTGGAATTAGGATCTTTAGAAAAGGTATGAGCAAATTACATAGAAAAAATGGACATTTTGAGAACAATGCACGCAGAATAATTTTTTGGAGGAGTTAGATTTAAATGTAGGGAGGAATTGAGCAATTTATGTAATGTTAGATTCATGACATTTATACAAAAAAGAATCTGATGTATAATGTTTGTAACTAGGAACATGTTAGTATGGTTTGTTTTCTTTTATATGTGTATGTTTGCTTATGTCTTAAGTGATAATTCAATAAAGGTGGTATAAAAAATTGTTCTTAAAAGGAGTTTTGCATAAAGGCCTCCAAGAAAAATAGTGGTCCCTCCTTGTGATCTTAATTTTGTGCTAAAGAGGCTAACACTTGATTCAGTGTTGTCTGTTTCCATCTGATTGAACACATGGGTTGTCACATCTGACCTTGGCACCGACTCTGAAGCTTATTTTGGTTCCAGGGCTCTGACCCCCCCCCCCCCCAGCCATAATCTTGTGTACTCGACCCTAATACCTCAGATCTTGTTTGCTGCCAAAGACTTCAGACATGTTTTCAAGACCTTCCTTTTGCAGCGTTTAATTTTTTGTGGGATTCAGGCTATCATTACTTCTCCGCCAAGAGTTTCTTAAAACTCTTTAGTTTTCTAGTTACATTTTGTGTTTTATTTTTATATTATTTTTCTATTATTATAGAGTTTGATACCTGTAGCATTAGGCCTTTATATAACATTTATAGCATAGTTAGTTAAGTAGCTTTTTTTCAGATAGTATTAGATATTTAGATCATTTACAAGCTGTTATTAATTGTTAAGGTTTAGAAATTTAGATATATTGTTACATTAGACTTAGATCTATATTTTTGTGCGGTACAGTAGTATTTACTTTTGTTCTTTGTGATTTTGAGTGCTGTGACTTCACCATGTGTGATTCACAAGAGTCTAAGGAATGTGTTCAGTATGGGTGCAAGTTGCCTCTCCAAGACTCCCTTTGCTCTGCATGTATTTGGGCCCTGCCCACCTGGATTTGGCTTGCTAGTCCTGTGCATCTTTTCTTGCCAGGGCTCTTCAGACTCAGAGATAAAAATTATTGTAAAGGGTTTACTTCCTCCACAGACAGGAGCTTCAATGTGGATAAATCAAGACTAAGGAAAAAACCTAAGGATAGAGATAAGGACAAGGAGAAAGATAAGCCTGAGAAGACTAGTATGGATTCATCCAGGAAATGTTCTCCAGATCAGATAGTACCAGTCATACCAGATCCCAAATCAGCACGGAAGTTTGAACTGACAGCTCCTCATCTCTTCGGACCCAGTTCTCACCAGAGCTATCGAGTCCAAGGCTCCATTTTCCAGTTCTCCAGGAAAGGAGATTCTGTGGACCACCCTTGGTGACATCATCGTCCTGATCGTCCCAAAGTCTAACAGAGCGAGATGTTGACAGGATGACTAAGTTTCTTAAGACTCAGATCCAGCTTGGGGTTCTCTTGGTACTTTCTACTGGAATGTACCTGAGTATTGGCCCTGTATACCACCCACGTTTTCCTCTGATACTGGTCTACCCCGTATTGGAACAGGTTGCTCTGGTCCCAACCTGCACCAAGTCACCTTCATATGGGTCACCCAGACATTCCAAACCTCAAGTTAACTGCTTGGCTTCTCCAATTCCATTAATAGCCACACTACCTATGCTCTCTTCTCCAGTCAGTCACATTCTCTTGTCCTCTCTTAAGCCATCTACACCTAAACTGTATTCTAGTAAATAGAAGAGATTTGTTTTCTGGGCACAGCAAAATTACCTGTACCCATTCTTGGCTCGGATTCATAGGATCCTTGAGCTCTTAGGCCAGTTGTTTAACAAAGGAGAAGCTTCTTCTACAGTGAGAGTATAACTAGATGCAATTTCCAATTTCTACATTGGATATCAAGGATCTTCAGTTGCTTCACACAAACTTTGTAAAGCTTTTCTAAAGGGAACTCTTGCTTAACCCCCCCCCCCCTCTTAAAAAGACCCTGCTCCTCTTTGGGACCTGAATTTGGTGCTGCAAGAAATTATACAACCCCCCCTTTGAACCAGCAGCTACATGTGATCTCAAGTTCCTCTCTCTTGGAAAATTCTATTTTTGTTGGCCATAACATCTACAAGAAGAATTTTAAAGATTCAAGCCTTGTCATCTCAACCACCATATTTGATCTTTCATAAACCATCTTTTTACCAAAAATAGTGTCAGACAGTAATTTCAATCCATTAATCTACCAGTGTTCTTTCCAAGATTTTCAAATAAAGGTGACTACCTTTTATACTTATTAGATGTTCACAGGCATTTACGTGTTTACCTTCATAGAACAAAAAGTATAAGAACATCTGACCAACTTTTTGCCTCCTTTTCAGACATTTATTTGCTTTTGTTGACCGGGAAAGTCCACTGGTCTGAGATGAGCCCATTTTCAGTGGAGGCTCAGGGAGAAAAGCTCCATGTGTAGCCGAGTTACAAAAAGAGTATTAATCAGGAGAATCACCTGGAACATTGTACAATTATATGACTAGAAGTTATGAAATCAACTTTGATTCATGGCCAAGATATCCAATGTATAAAGAGTTTAACAGAGAACACAGATAAGCCATATACATATGAATTATATAGTACATTTTAGGCAGATAGACTATGCAGAATAGGCTATATAGAATGCATAAAACAAGCATGGATAACTACATTATTATTCATGTACCTTGTGAGGTAAAATCGGGCAAAAGAAGATTTTTCAAGGGTGACACTTAAGGGAGAAAATGAGTATAGGTTTAGAAGGGGTCAGTTAGGAGATCATGTTATCGAGGAATTGGAGATGATACATGGGCAGAGCCATTGAGATGAGAAATATTGATGTAAAGACTTTTTAAATAAGGGGACACTATTAATGGTCTGGAGAAGGGGGTGGAAGAGCATTCCAAAGTTTAGCTACAGTGAAAGAGTAGAGATACTGACCTGCAGGGAGTTCTGGTCTATTTACTTGGATAAGAGATTGATTTTAAGATCTGAGATGCCAGTTTGGTTGATAGAGAGTTAGAAGGGAGGTGAGGGCTGGACATTCAAGAGGTTTGTATATAATTTAGTGTGCTGTTGATAATTGTATGTATGTGAGTTGTTGTGGGAGTTCAAACCAGTTCAGGGATTGTAAAGTGGCAGTGATGGGAAGAATATTTTGCACATGTCACAAACTTAGCAATTTTGTTATAACATGAAACTGGCAAATCTAGTGACCAAAGTAACATTAGCTAGATGAATCACAGATTGTATTTCTTATATTTACAAGAAACAAAGTCTGAAAAATGTCCTATTCCAGTGTTGTAGTATTCTACTTGTGGGTTTACCCTTCTTCCTCTCCAGTTTGTCCGGCCAGGTTTCCAAAGATTTTCAGTCCCTCTTGGTGCGTCGGACGTCTGATGTGGCTGCAGGAACATGGGCCGTAAAAGTGACGTCTGCACACACCAGCCTTCAGAACTTTTCAGCCACCAGTCGTATGCCAGGTGCTGATGCTTCTCGTGGATGTCGGATCGAAAAAAGATTCAGTTAAGTGCCCCGTTGGGGATTCTTTCAGTCCCTTTTGTTGATAATTATAGTCTGTTCATGTCATCCGTTAAGGGTAAGTGCAAGTGCGGTCGGCAGATTCCCCACAAAGACACCCATGACCAGTGTCTCTTTTGTTTAGGCAGGGAAAACGACCATGAGAACTGAGCCATTTGCCGATCGTTTGTCACTAAGACATTACGCTGCCATCTGCAGGTCTTACATTTGTATTTAGAGAATCAGCGCTTGAAACAAATAGCGTTACGGATGGAAGCTGCACCCGACGCCCCATCTGAACTGCCTAGGAAGAGGGCCAAGTCCTCGCGGCCTACTTAGTTAGCTGCACCTCTGTCTGCTGTACCTCAGTCTGTAGCCAACGTCAGCTTGGCCGAGGTTCCAGCGTCCGCCGGTGTAGATAAAGCGGGTACCTCTGAGGAAGTCGCACAATCTTGAGCAGACAACACATCCACAGAGGATTTACCGGTGCCTGCCTTAGATGTCGGGGGGGGGGACCAGCATTCACTCTGGGCCCATCAGATGCCACCTCCTCCATCCCGATGCAGAAGTCATGGCCTATTCCTAGCCAGATGCCAGCGAGGCCTTTAAAGAAAAAGCAAAAAACTAGTCACCTTACCCTAACCTCTGAAAGCATGCCGGATTGACAGGCCTTCAGCCGGAGTTTAAATGCCTTTATGGCCCTTAGGCCTTCTGCAGAACCCTCTGTCACTGCTCCACCCCTTCTCAGTCCCAAACCTCTCATCCCTGAAAGGAGAGGGTAGATCAGCCTGACGAAGAGGAATTGTCTGATTCCTCTGAGGACTCTCTTTCTTTCTCCTCCCAGATCTCATCCCCCTGGCATATGGATCTCCTAAGGAGGGCTCTGTTGAACCTGACTCCCCTGTAGAAGAAACTATCAATAAGATGAAAGACCACTTTAAGTGGCAGTCCTCTGATATGACTGATGTACAGAAGAGGTTTTATGACCTTATTCAAATGGACTCTCCCAGTCCCTCTGCCATCCCTCCTAGTCAACCTGCATTCCTGGACCTCCAAGCTCTTTCCTACCACTGCTATCCTCCCTGCTAAGGATGGCAATACTATGGAGAGGTTGGGAAAGAAAATCTACACCTCTGCTACCCTCTCGTTTAGAGCCACCAACTACGAAACTCCTATGACCAAATACTCCTAGCTCTGCTGGACAAAGCCACTAAGGATTTAAAGGACATCCCTGACTGTGCAGCCAAAGCCTCCTTGTCTTCATTGATAGCACTCATCTCCTAAGTGAATAGACACTCCATAAGATGCAGTTATGATGCAGCTGAAGCTTCAGCCAGGTCAGCTGTATCAGCTTCAGTGCTAAGGAGGTACTCATGGCTGCGACTTCAGCCTCTCCCAGATGACTTCAGGGCCAAACTCCTTGATGCACCTGTGGATCACTCAGCCCTTTTTGGTGCAAAAGTGGCTGACCTGTTTAAATCCTTGCAACAGAAAGGAAAAATTACCTAAAACACATCCTAGTTTCGCCTATTCCAAAGTTCCAGAGGAACTACCCAGCAAAGACGCAGTTTATCAGGAAAACCTCCATGCCAGTAGCTCCACCCCGATCTAGAAGACAGCCTCCTTAGGCTAGGCCTTCTCAGTCCTCCAGCCAAAGGCCCCCCTTTCCTGATAAGGCAGGTAGTGTCTGACTGCCTGACAGTATTTCAACCCCCCCCCCAATCCATTCCCCGATCTTCTCGTCTCTGTTTCCCCGCATGGTCACTCATTACCACAGACAAATGGGTTCTGTCCGTAGTACAGAACGGCTACTTCATGTCTTGGATCACACCCCCATCAAGACTGGGCATACCACAGCCTCCTCCCAGTAAACTACCCTTCCTCCATCTGGTTTTGCTAACTCTACTACTGCAAGACACCATAGAACCAGTACCTACACAATCAAAAAGAAAAAGGAATCTACTCCAGAATCTTTTTGGTACCGAGAAAAGAAGGACCATGGAAGCTGATTCTAGACCTCTCACACCTCAACCCCTTCCTAAAAGTTCCTACTTTCAGGATGCTCACCCTTCCTACTCTTTCTCCTCATCCTTTCTTCAGGGTTTCATGGCAACCCTGGACATAAAGGATGCTTACCTTCACATACCCATAAAGCCCGCCTTCAGGAAATACCTGAAATTCCTGGCAGGCTCATCTCCCTTTCAGTTCTGTGCCTTGCCTTTGTGCTTTCCACAGCCCCCAGGATATTTACAAAATGACTGGCTGCCGTCATCACCTACTGCAGGGAAAAGGGAATCCAGGTATTGCCTTACCTAGATGACCTTCTAATTCAGGCAAAAGACAAGGAAACTATTCTCCACCACTCCCAGGACCTTCTGGTTATCCTACAGTCTCTAGGGTTCATGATCAACTTCCCAAAATCCCAGCTCAACCCCACGCAGAATATTGTTGTCTTGGGTTTGCAGGATTAGGACAGACCTCATGATGGCCTTCCTTCCAGCAGAAAAGGTGGCATCCCTCCACAACCACCTTCTTGCTGCACTACAGTCAGCAGAACTGACTGCAAGACAGTTCCTGAGACTTCTAGGTTACATGGCAGCAACCATTCCCATGTTGCCCCTAGGAAAGATGCACATGAGGAAACTTCAGTGATGCCTCCAGTTGGCATGGACCCAGCACTCACCCTCTACAGTGTACAGGATCCCCCTGCTTACATCAGGAACTGAGATGGTGGATGTCTCAGGTAGCCCAAAACCCAGGACTGCCTCTGCAAACTCCTCTCCCTCCCTGAACATGTACACAGCTCCCTCAGACCTGAGCTGGGGAGCAACTCTGGGGAAAAAGGACAGTACAAGGTTTGTGGACAAACAAGATCACATAAACGTAAGAGAAATGAGAGCCATCCTCCTTGCTCTATAGGCCTTTCAGCCCTACCTAGGGCAGGGCCCTCTAAAGATATTCACAGACAACACCACAGTCCTGTGGGGTATCTCAACAAGCAGGGAGGGACCAAATCCTCCCTTCTACATAGCCTAGCTTTGTGGGCGTGGGAACTGGGTAACTCATAGGGAATCACCCTTCAGACAGCCTACATCCCATCCCTGCACAACTTCCTGGCAGATTAGCTAAGCAGAACCATTTCAAACAACCATGAATGGATGCTGCAAAGAGATGTTTTCCTGAATATGGTGCACAGGTGGGGTATTCCACAAATAGACCTGTTCACCTCCTCAGTAAACAGGCAGCTTCCTGGCCACTAAATCACGACACCAGACCCCAATGCATTAGCAATAGATGCCTTTTCGATAACCTGGAAGGGGAAATTCCTGTTTGCATTCTCCCCTTCCCATTGATACAAAGGGTCCTGCTGAAAATACAGTAGGACTCTCCCAGAATCTTGCTGGTGACTCCCCTACTGGCCAAGACAGCACGGGTTCCCTTTTCTTCACCTGTCCAAGGACAATCACCACAAGTTACCCCATTCAGTGGACCTGCTCACACAGCACAAGGGGGCTCAGATACACCCACAGTGGCAATCCATGCACCTAACCCTGTGGCTGATAGTATTCTGATCCCCTTCAGACACCTATATAACAAGGATGTGCTCACTGTCGTGCAGGAGGCCAGGAAACCCAACACAAGGAAATCCTCTCTCTCTCTAAATGGAAAAGGTTTTCTATTTGGTGTCACAAAAGACAGATAGATCCGCTTGAAAGCGATATGCCTCTCATCCTTTCATACCTGTGTGAATTCATGCAGACATGGTTGTCTAACTCAACTCTGAAGGCATACTTGTCTGCTATCTCCGCCTGCCTCCCCCTAGATCCACCCCTTGCATCCATACTCCCTTGCAAACTTTTCTTCAAAGGTGTGTTACACTTAAGACCACCCAAGAAACCATCTCCCCCTCACTGGGACCTTAACTATGTTCTAGAAAAACTCACTGTAGCCCCTTTTGAGCCAGCAGATGAGGCCACCTTAAAATTTTGCACGTGGAAAACTGTATTGCTGGTAGCTCTGACTTCCGCCAGAAGGTTTTCAGAATTGCAAGCTCTTATGGCTACACCATCTTTCCTAATCTTCCACCTGAACAGGGTGACCCTCAGGACAAACCATCATTCTTTCCAAGAATGACTTATCCTTTAACCCAGCCCATCCACCTTCCCACCTTCTTCCCTCACCCACAGGGACATAGTGAGAGAGTGCTACATTCCCTAGACGTCCACAGACAACTTAGGATGTTAAGTTGTCAATCTCGCCTTCATTCTTGCTGGATGGGTTCGGAGCCGATCCTCGGCTCCGACTCGGCACTTGCTTTAGCTCGAGAACTCCTTTTACCAGCTCGAGGCAACCCTATATCCCATGATGCAAGGCGGAACTACCTCAGATCTCGTTTGCCGCTTAGCGAAAGAGGTCTCCTTTGCCAGCTGAGGTAAGTTTTTTCTTGGTAAAATAAGAAAAAGTTTAGTTAGGGGTTTATTTTTTCCCTTTAGTGTTAGTTTAGCCTGTACTTAGTTACAGCCCACCCTATTCCCTTCCTTTTAAACTTTTATAAAAAGTTTCAGTTTAAAGTTTTTAGTCAGGCCTAGTTCCCCAAGTTATTCCCTTCCTGTGTGTCTGTGTAAGGGATTAATTGGTGTGTTTGTGGGGACTGTTTGTGTTTCTCCCTCCTAGGATGTCAAAAGAAGGCAAGGTCTCAGGCTTCAAGAAGTGTGACCAGTGCTGTCAGAAAATGTCTCTGACAGACGGTCACACTTCTTGTGTTTATTGCCTGGGGCCTTTGCACCTGCAGGACTCCTGTGCGTTGTGTCATGCTTTTAGCCAGAGAGTCCTGCAGGAAAGGAGGAACAAATTAATCCTCCGAGGTTTACTTAAACCTGAAGGTTCTCCTCCTAAGTCAGGGTCAGGAAAACCTCTTAAGCCACCGAAGGTTCAGGCTACAGTGTCCAAGCCTCCTCCGGTGGCTTCGGCTCCGTCGGAGCCGATATCGGCTCCGGCTGGAGTCGATACTTCTTCTGTTCGAGTAGTGGGTTCGGTGCCGGCCGGCTCCGATACCCTGACTACTGTGGCCTTGTCGGCTCCGGCTGGAGCCGACACTTTATCCAGCATCGGAGCCGAGATATCTTCAGCTCCATCTGGGGTTCAAGGGACTTCGGTTCCGATGGCTTCGACCCGTAAGAGATCCCGGTCCCCTTCTATACTGAGTATCCACTCGGCTCCGGGGTCTCCTCTTTTGTCGGAGCGGAGCCATTGGAGCCGATCTTCGAGATCTTCCAGGCTGTCTGACCACGATTTGGAGAGGGTGGTAAGCAGACTGTTGAAGTCTCAGGCACTGGCCCAAATGCTCCATAGCCCGTCTCAACAGACCACGGCTATAGCCCGATTCTTGAGATTCCTCCTCCGACTCCACACCAGAGTTCGGAGCCGGAGCTTCTTGGGACAGCGACTGTTTCGATGCCGGAGCCGATACATCCTTCGGCTCCGTCGTCTTCGGCTCCGATCTCCTCCTTGAGACCTTCCTTGGAGGGATCCGGTCGTCGGGTTTCCACTGTCGGCTCCGAGGGGGCTAGTGGCATCGGACCCTTGTCCGACCCCGCTCTCCGTCTCGGGCTTCGCTTTGGTAAGCTCGGCGCCGACATCGGCCTCGGAGCCTTCTCTCTCCTTGGAGCCGACCATTCCTGTTTCTTCGGAGCGGGTGTGTTCCGGTCTCCCGAGGAGAGGAGCCTTTGAGGTGATGAGGAGTGTCCTGGCCTCTGAGCCTGGTCAACGGTCTATCCCTCTAGCTCCTCCCTCATCAGTGCCTGCAGATGCCTCTTGCCAGCCTCTTGCTCTCAGGCCCAGGGATCCATCGCCCCAGGTTTCCCCACTGGGAATTTCCTCCTCTTCCGAGGTTTCTCCTGATCCTGCGGGGGAACCCCCTCGGAAGAGGACATGTAAGAGGAAACACACAGACTCCCCTGAGTCTACTACATCTGATACCGACTTAGATGAGTCGGAGGGTTCCCCACGGTCCCCCTCTGAGGATGTCTCCTTTTCAGACATCCTTGAGCTCCTCAAACAGAGGGGGAATTGGCCCTCCATTGACCCCTCCGAGGATGAGTCGGTATACCTGGAGGCTTTTGGATCCCGACCCTCCACCTCCTGGGTGTCTCCGCCTTTCGACCCACTCATGCAGGTAGTGGCTCGGAAGGCGTGGGCGGCTCCAGATTCTGTGGAACCTGTCCCCAGGAGACCATCCAAGTTCATCACGGCCCCTTCGGATAAACAGTTCCTGTCCAAAGGTGTCTCTGTGGATGCTATGGTGGTGGCGGCCACTAAGAAGGAACTGGCGGATCCTTCAGTGCCTGTCCATCCTCCTAATAAGGATTCTAGGACCATGGACAGGTATGGAAAGCGGATGTTTTCTTCAGCGACCTTTGCTATGCGTTCGCTGAATTACCTTTGTCACTTCACCAGGCTTCAACGAGATATTCTCAAGGAACTGGGAGAAGTAGTCCAGGATCCTTCTGCTGCTGGGGCTCAAGAAAAGATTGCCTCACAGCTTGCTATCCTGAATTCCATATCTAACTCCTCCATGCGGCTCATATCTTATGCGGCCGATGGAGCGAGCAGGGCCTCAGGCACAGGTGTTGCTCTTAGACACCAAGCCTGGATGCGGCTGTGTAATTTTGCGAACCCCTTTAAGGCGTCCTTCACCAACACCCCCTTTGACGGTTCGGCTTTGTTCGGACCTCAGGTGAAGGATACTTTGACCAGATGTGAGCAGGACGGTAAAACTCTTTCTGCCGTTGGAGTCCAGTTTTCCACTCCTTCTAGACCTTACCCCAAGGGCCAGAAGGGAGGGAAGATGTGGTTCCGAAAAGCCCAAGGAGCTACACCGGACACACGTGGTCAGTTTACCCCCTGAGGCAGAGGGGGTAACAATAATAGACGCCGCCCTAGAGGCTGGGGGGGGTCCTCACAACCAGGGCAACAGGGAGTCTCTTCCTGAGAAGCCTTTTCAGCATCCCTGAGGTGTTGCCTGACTGTCCACCCTTGGAGGCAGTCGGGGGAAGAATTTCACTGTACCCAGTAGCCTGGCAATCCCTATCCCAAGAGAAGTGGGTACAGTCGATCATATCCGAGGGTTACAAAATCCCCTTCGAAAGGTTTCCCGTACCTCTACAATCCCTTCCAGACATCTCACCCGGTCAAAGGGATTTGGCAAGACAGGAAGTTTCAAAACTCCTGGAAAAAAGAGCCATCCAGACAGTGCCGGCAGACCAAGTAGGATCCGGCTTCTACTCAAGATTCTTTTGGTCCCCAAAAGGACGGGAGATTGGAGACCGATACTAGACCTAAGCAGACTAAACAAGTCTGTCAAAAAGGCAAGATTCGGATGGTCACGCTGCAATCCATTCTGCCCTTTCTGGGCAAGGACAACTGGATGTGCTCTATAGACCTTCAGGATGCGTACTATCACATAAAGATTCACAGACACTCCAGAAGGTTTCTCCGCTTTCAGCTGGGAGCCAGTCATTACCAATTCAGAGCACTGCCCTTTGGCCTCACTTCAGCCCCCAGAGTGTTCACCAAATGCATGGCAGTAGTCACAGCTCACCTGAGACGTCGAGGATTCCAGGTGTTTCCTTATTTGGACGACTGGCTCCTCTCAGCCACCACCAAGCATCAGCTTCTTCGGTCCAGAGACTACACCCTACAGCTTTGCAAGAAACTGGGAATTTCGGTAAATTTCGAAAAATCCTCTCTGCTGCCTTGCCAATCTATCATTTTTATAGGCGCAGAGTTAAATACCGTCAAAATGTTAGCCAGGCTAACAGATCAAAGGATTCTGGACATCCAGAAATTTGTTCAGCTTCTGTTACTAAGCAACAAGATCAAAGCCAGGTTTGTCTTGAAAGTTCTAGGCCTAATGGCTGCGGCCATTGTTCTTCTTCCACTGGCTCGCTTCCACATGCGTCTCCTGCAGTGGATGTTATTCACGCAGTGGTCTTACCACAATCTGCCTATGAGACACGAAATTTTGGTAACACAGTCGTGCAGGGCTCATCTACGATGGTGGATATCTTCCCCTCTTCTTCATCAGGGCCGACCCTTTGTTCCCCCTCCTCCAGTTGCCACAGTAACCACGGATGCCTCCCTGATCGGGTGGGGGGGGCATTATCAGGGCAGGATGGTCCACGGACGTGGCAACCCATAGAATACCATCTGCACATAAATGTCCTGGAGATGAGAGCAGTGCTTTTAATGTTGCAAGCCCTCGACGACTTTCTTCCCACGGGGACTATTGCAGTACAGACGGACAACATGTCCGTGGTCTGGTACATCAACAAACAGGGCGGAACCAGGTCCTATCCCTTATGTCGAGAAGCTCTCAGACTTTGGCAATGGGCGATCTCTTCTCAGCGGTTTCTGATAGCAACGCACATCCCCGGCAGGTTCAACCTATTGGCGGACAGGCTAAGCAGATCTATTCTGATGCCTCACGAGTGGTCTTTCAATCAGTCTGTAGTAGATCAGATTTTTCTGAAGTGGGGCACTCCTTGTTGCGATCTTTTCGCTACCCCTCAAAACAGCAAGTGCCCAGATTACTTCACACTATTTCCCCTTCCAGGCCAACCCTTGAGAGACTCTCTAACCCAGGATTGGCCCCGGGGACTTCTTTATGCTTTTCCTCCCTTTCCATTGATTCCACAAGTCATTCAGAAAGCCACCGTTTTGAGAGCCAAATTGATCCTCATTGCTCCATATTGGCTTCGACAAATTTGGTTTCCGTCTCTACATCGTCATCTTCTGGTGCAGCCCTGGCATCTGGACCCAGTTCCGGATCTTTTGATCCACCAGTCGGGTCAGCAGCACCGGGCCATTCATTCTCTCAACCTCACTGCTTGGTTGCTCCACTTCCTTCCCTAAACAGGCTACCAATGATTTCTGACTCAGTCAGAGACATTTTAGTGTCTTCTTTAAAGTCGTCCACTAGAACTATTTATGCTAGCAAGTGGCGACGTTTTTCAATTTGGGCAAACGCCAGAAATATTGATCCTTTTACCGCTCCTGTACATTCTGTTTTGGATTTCCTGGCGGAGGTTTTTCATTCAGGATCCTCGTCATCTACAGTCAAAGTACAACTGGCTGCTATTTCCAAGTATCATGTTGGCTTGCATGACAATAACATCATGTCTCATAGGTTATGCAAGGCCTTTTTGAGAGGAGTTTTTCTCCTAAAACCGCCTGTGAAACATCCTCCTCCGCAATGGGATCTAAACTTAATGTTGGCATCCCTAATTCTACCTCCTTTCGAACCGTCTGCTACGTGTTCTTTAAAGTTATTGACGTGGAAAACTATATTTTTACTGGCTGTTACTTCTGCAAGAAGAGTTTCTGAGATTCAGGCCCTCTGTATTCGTTCACCTTATCTGGTTTTTCATAAGGATAGGGTTTCGCTAAGAACTAACCCTTCCTTTCTTCCCAAGGTTGTATCTCAAACCAATCTTAACCAATCTATTGATCTACCAGTTTTCTTTCCTAACTATTCTGACAGAGCTGAACAAAAGCTGCACTTTTTGGATGTTCATCGTCAGCTCAGGTACTACTTGCATAGGACTAAACAAATCAGAAAATCAGACCAATTGTTTGTCTCCTATGCAGAAAACAGGTTAGGTCTTCCAGTTTCTAAAGTGACCTTATCTAGATGGTTGACTTCCACCATTTCCTATGTGTACTCTCTAAGGGCAAACAACTATCTTCTAAGCCAAAAGCACATTCGACCAGGAGTCTATCCACTTCTGTAGCCTTTCAGGATAGACTTCCCATTGACACTATTTGTGCAGCAGCTACTTGGGCCACGCCTCATACCTTTGTGTCTCATTACAAGTTGGATTTGGCCTCCAGAGACAGGGCCAGTTTTGGTTCCACAGTTCTCAAGAGTCTGTTCCATTGAGCCACCCGGGATACAGGTGCTAGGGACGCGGTCCCATCCAGCAAGAATGAAGGCGAGATTGACAACTTAACATTTAGAAGTTATGTACCTACCATAACGTTCCATGTTAGTTGTCTTCTCTCGCCTTCTTTCTTGCGTCCCTCCCTCCTTCCCCCTGGCCTGGACAGATCTTGGAGAGTTCCTATTAGATAGCTTCCTCTGGAGCATTGTTATGAGGACTTCTTTTAGGAACCATGGTTCCTAATTATGTTAGGATAGTCTTTAGCAGGGTCAGTTAGCTGGCAAACGAGATCTGAGGTAGTTCCACCTTGCATCATGGGATATAGGGTTGCCTCGAGCTGGTAAAAGGAGTTCTCGAGCTAAAGCAAGTGCCGAGTCGGAGCCGAGGATCGGCTCCAAACCCATCCAGCAAGAAAGAAGGCGAGATAACATGGAACGTTATGGTAGGTACATAACTTCTAATTTTATCTACATAAAACCAAACCCTTTAGGAAATCAAGCCAGCTGTTTGTCTCCTTCCACCCCAGGGCCTTGGGGAAAGGTGTGAGCAAGCAGACCATCTTGGCCTGGATCTCCCGGGCCATTTCCTTCTGCTACCTACACCATGGTAAAACCTTGCAGGGCAATGTCAAAGCCCACTCCACCAGAGCAATGGCCTCTTCTGGAGCCTTCTTTAAAGGGTTAGAAACTAGCTCCATACTTGAGGCAGCCACTTGGTCATCACTTCACACCTTCACCAAACACTACAAACTGGACCATATCTCCAGAGCGAGGTTTGCCAGGGCTATCCTACACAAATTCCTGGAAACTTCATTTAGGCCACCTCCCAATCCTCCGTGAACTTTTGCACACGCCCAAAAGTAGAATACTGCAACATTTAAGGACATAGGAAAGTTGTGTAAAATCTTACCATAACCATAGATGTCCTTCTCTTCCATGTTGCACAGTATTCCTTCCCACCCACCTTCCCCACTTGTATGGCTGCACTTGCTCTCCTGGGTGATACTGGACAGGCTATGCCCTTACAGGACTGGCTCCGCCTGGGGCTTTAACTATGTTCTGAGGGCTGGTGCATACAGACGTCACTTTTATGGCCCACGTTCCTGCAGCCACATCAGACGTCTGATGCACCAAGAGGGACTAAAAATCTTTGGAAACCTGGCCGGATGAACTGGAGATGAAGAAGGGTAAACCCACAAGTAGAACACTGCAACATGGAAGAGAAGAACATCTATGGTTATGGTAAGATTTTACACTACTTTCCTTTTTCTAAACCTTTGTGAACCCATTCAACTAAAGCCATGTCAATATTTCAGTCTAGAGCATCCATGGATGATGTATGCGCAGCCACTACTTCGGCTACCCCCACCCCCCCCATACCTTTAATACTCATTACAGATAAGATTTCGTCTCCAGGGGAAGAGTTTAATTTGGTTCAATGGTACTTGGGAACATTCTTCCATGAGTCCACTCAGGGTATAAGGTAGCTGGGAACTCTGTGCCAAAGGTTTAAGGATAGAATGAAAATTGACAACATCAGGTAAATATATAATATACACATATACAGTCAATTCTCAGTTAACAGGAACTCAAGCAACTAGAAAAAAGTTGAAGAATTACAGTACAGTTTGAACATTTCAGTTTTTCATGTGTTGCACTTTTCCCCCCCACAGAAACGTACCTTAACATTTTTAGAGTTTGAGTTTTATAAAGGAAGATAGAATTATATTCCCTCTCTCCCCAACCTGAGAATTATATTTCCTCTCTCCCCAACCTGAGAACAAGTCAAACCAAACCAGTCAAATCGCTAAAATGTCAACACTCACTCCATACTCACTCAGACAGTGCATCAGATTGCACATTCTATCTCTGATCTCTCTCTCACACACCCACACACAGTCTGTTCAGCTTTCATAACATGCATTCACTCACTTTCTCTCTCTGATCTCTCATACACACACTCTTCAGCTTTCATGCAGCTGTCTGATCTCTCACACACAGTCGCTTCTGCTTTCATATGTGCATTCACTGTCTTTCTCTCCCAATTCATTCAATTCCAATCCACTCAGCATGCCACTGAAAACCCTTCAGTGTGCCACACTTTCTAGCGGAAATATAAGTTTAAAATATTATTATTCCAGCCAGGCTTTTAATTACTGTATTTCAATGTTAAAATCAAATCAGTACAGTGTTTATGGTATCGTATAGTATAAGATACAGTATTTGGCAGGTCTGTTTTTAATAGTAACTCTCAAGCAACCAGACACTGCACTTATCTGACATCTACCAATCCCCATGGGTGCCAGTTAACTGTGCGTTTACTGTGTGCGTGTGTGTATGTATGTATATCTAGCAACAAACAAGATCTGAGGTAACTTACAGTGGTGCATTATGGGTAAGGGAAGAGCTTGAGAGTTTTTTGGTTGCCCTGAGCTATTGCAATAGCCAAGTCAGATCTGAGGATCAGATCCTAACCCACAGCTTTGAGGAAGAATGAAAATGCACAACACAGAATGTTATGGTGAGTACATAACTTCTTTTTTTTTTTTTAACACTCCAAGTATGATTGGAGAAGTCGATCTTCATCCATTCAAGAGAGGTGAAAGAGAGAGAGGTCAACTTCATGGCACAAAATGATGAAACCTTGACTGTGACACGGGTGACTGCATTGGTCAGCAGTCCATGTACTGCAGGAGCTGACAAAGAAGGGTGGAAGTGAATGGCTAATGCCATTTTACCCATCCTTGGAGGAGGTAGTATGACTCACTGTAATGCTTGCTTCTACTGGACGTAGAAGTACATAGCATGCAGTGTATAGGCCAAGGACATGAACTTGATTGTCAAACTGTTTTGCTTGGTAGCCTTTATTGATTGTATGGGAATGCGCACCCTCTAAGTTAAAGCCTTAGTAGTCTCTTGTAGCTGCTCAAGGGAGGGGTCATGTTTGGAAAATAGAAAGCCCTCATGACTGCCTGAGTGATGGCCATGCTACATCCATCTTTTGCCCTAGTGATAGAGAACAAATGGGTGTGGTGGCAGTAGATAGATGGCAGACTTAGCTGACAAAGGTAAGACTTTAAAACAAAAAAGAAAAGACAAGGAGTCGAGGCCTTAATGGGGTAGTTCTAATGAATGTCTAAGATGCTAGACTTAGTAAAATACTTCTGGTACATCAGTAAAAGTAGTTCTGGTCAGCTTCCCTTTGTCCATATTCTGGAAGTAGTTGCTTGTGTGAGAGTAAGAGTGATGACACTTGCTGACGTGTTAAGAGGCCTAGGCAAGACACAGAGTATCATTCCTCTGACCAGGTTTCCATTTCCTCTGACTCCTCTTCAGAACAGGGATATTCTTTGCCTCCCAGGACTTTGGAATTCAGGCCGACTGCGGATAGCCTGCCAGCAGGATAACCCAAGTGTATTGACTGCAACAGTGAATACACTCTTAACATCTACATTTATGGTAGGTACACAACTGTACTTTCTGTAAGTCCCAAGGGCCTTTTTGTGATCCACAAGATGAATCCTCTTCTATAGGCAGAGGGAGAGGATTATCCAGAGGGAGTGGGGGTCCACAAAACCAGGGCTTCAGGGAACCTTTCTCTGATGGGGCCTTTCAGCGCTCCTGAAGCGCTACCCAGCTGTCCTAATCTGGAGGCAGTTGGGGTCAGACTCTAGTTACACCTGGAAGCCTGGACAAACATAAACGATACCTGGGTGTTGAATATAATTTCCAGAGATTACTATATTCCCTTTTCCCTTCTGCCTCCCAGTTCTGAGCAATATCTCCCTGATATGCCACCCAGTCAGAGGGAGAGTGCCCTTCTAGAATTCAAAAACCTCTAGACAAGCGTTATCCAGCATGTCCCAGACAAACAGCTAGGATGCGGAACTTACTCATGGTTCTTTTTGGTGCCAGAGAAGACAAGGGGACCTTCGACCGATCTTGGATCTGAGCAGTCTGGATTTATTCATAAAGAAGTCGAAGTTCTGCATGGTTATGGAACAGTCCATTCTGCCGCTTCTGCACAAGGCTGGCTGGTTGTGCTCTGTAGACCTCCAGGATGCGTACTATCATACCAAAATAGACCGCCGCTCCAGGAGATATCTGCACTTCAGGCTGGGGGCCCATCATTACCTGTTCAGAGCACTGCCGTTTGACCTCAGAACTGCCCCCCCGGGTGTTCACCAAATACATAGCAGTGGTTGCAGCTCACCTCCGTCTGCAAGGGTTCCAAGTGTTCCCTTACCTAGACCATTGAATCCTAACGGCACCCACAAGGCATCAACTACTTCAGGCTATTCAGGTTATGCTACACCTGTTCCATCGTCTGGGAATCTTAATGAACGTGGTGAAATCCAAGCTCACTTCTGTACAGGATATCGAATTCATAGGGACACAATTAAACACAGTCACACAGATAGCAGCCCTACCCCTCCAGAGAATGAGATCCTTTAAGATGGCAGGTTGAACGTCTACTAAAAACCCTGATTCCACCAGCTCAGCTGGTCCTTATGGCCCTAAGTTCCATGTAAGCTGCCATTCTTCTAATGCCCCTTGCCAGGTTTTTTTATGTGAGTTCTCCAGTGGATTCTAGTGGCACAATGGTCTGTTCGGTGCCTTCTGTTGTCAGCCCCAGTCAGGATCACTCTGATTTGCAAGCATCAACTACAATGGTGGATCCTTACAGACTACCTCCATCTCGGCAGACCCGTCATTCCTCCCCCTCCTACAGCCATGGATGCCTCCCTGTTGGGGGGCATTTTCAGAGAAAGATGGTCCAAGGCACATGGTCCACAACAGAGACCAAATTGCACATAAATGTACTGGAGATGAGAGGGCAGTTCTTCTCATGTTGCAAGCCTTTCAGGACTGACTTCCTCTGGGGACAGTTGCAGATGCTCTTAGTGTTTCACTGTTGCAGTCCTAACATATGGGTTATCCGGCACCTGGTAGCCCTCAGTCAGCCGAATACCAGAGTCCTTGGTATATGACATTAGCTGCCGTTGGTTGTAAACTGATGTCAGAACGTCAGCTATGAAGGGAGGCAGCCGACGTCATTTCCTCAGTCTTTCTTGCCGCGGAGCTTAAAGCAGATGCGGGTCGCACCAGTGCCAGTCGGCCGTTTACCTTCTTTCTGCATTCAGACTACCAAACTGAAGACGCCTTCATTTAAGTACCCCTTTGGGGATCCTCTTTTCTTGCTTTAACGAATGTCAAATAAAGTTAATAACTGTCTTGCCTGTGGAAAACAGATTCCGCACCGTGATTTTAATTCCTTTTCTATAACTTGTTTGGGCCTTGAGCACGACGTCCCTAACTCTGATCTCTATGCTTCCTTCAACCCGCGTACCATACGCCATAGAGCTAAGATTTTGTATAAGCATTTCGGTGTCTGGCTTAAGTTTGTCGGTATGTCTTCTTCTGGTCCCCTGACTTCGGATATACCTAGGAAACGCAAGGACAAAGACCACAACAGGCCTAGGGTTAAAGCTGCTGACAACGCGCTTGTGAAATTGGTCGTCGGCCCAGCGGTAGCTAATGAGGCGCTTTCGCAGCCCCTACAGTCCACAGATTTTCAGCCGCAGGCCTCTGCCTAGACCTTTACGGAGTCCTCTATGCCACAGGCTGCTATCTTGTCTTCAGACCCTCCGCCTGTTGCCGCCTCAGATGGGTCCGGAGCCGCTGTGTAGGCACCGGCTTCTGATGCCTCCTCTCTTCAACATGAGATCAAAGCCGGACCGACTACCTTAGCTCAGACTTCTGCAGTTGCTAGGCCTCCCGAGTCCCACCGGATTACTAGCAAACCTTTCAGCTGCAAATCTACCCACAAGCAAGTGTCCGCCTCCTCTCCTGTGCCTCAGTCCCAGTTGGTAAAGATGGCTGGTGATGATCTTACCCTTATTAAGGGCTCTCATCCCCCCTTCCAAGAGGGCTAGGGAATTGTCTCCTGATGTTTTTTCTGAATCAAATTCTGAGGTTTCCAGTATTTCTGCTGGTGAGGAAGGAAATTCTCAACTTTTTTCTGGCTTTGAGGATCCTGATGCTGAGGATTCTATCCCCTCTGCCTCCCCGTACAGAAGATTTTTCCTTTGGGGACAATTTGAATACTCTTAGGGAGCACTTTAAATGGGAAAGGCAGGATTTCTGTTGGTCTAAGAGGAGGATCCGGGAATTTTTTAGATTTGCCACAGCATAAACCTTTGTCTATACCCCCGGTTTTGGAAGTTGTGGATGATGTTTTCATGGAAAATTCTTTAACTCCTAATTCTGTTCTTCCTGCTCCCAGAAAACCTGATAGGTATTATAGGGTTCCTGATTCTCATCAATTTCTTTTTTGAAACCCTACTGCTGATTCTGAGATTATTTCTCAAGGTCCGAAGGGTGTTAAGGCTACTATTGCTAAAAATCCTGTACCTTCTGATAAGGAGTCTAGGGCCCTGGACAGGTGGGGTAAAAACGGTCTATACCTCTGCAACTCCTGCCATTAGATCTGTGAATTGTCTTTTTCGCATGCTTAAGTATCAGCAGCATACTTTGGAGGCTGTTAAGGCTAAGCTTGGGGAAATTCCTTCCATGTCAGAGAACAAAGACACAAGATTGACTAAATTCTGCCACTCTGGTTAATAAGCATTCTCTTCATTGTGGTTTTGACACCTTGGAGGCTTCATGCAGAGCAGCAGCCACTGGTTCCATTATTAGAAGGCATGCTTGGCTTAGGGAGCAGCCTCTTTTTGAACCTGTAAAATTTAAATTGTTGGATGTTCCTTTGCACAAAGACAACCTTTTTGGTAACAAGGCTGAGGAGGTACTGAAAACGTTGGAGGATAAGGCAAAATCTATGCAAGCTGTAAAAGATTTCCTTTAGGTTCAGCCTCCTCAGTTTAGTAGGCATTATCCTTCCAAGAACTGGTCTTTCCTTGATCCTGGCAAGCAGGGTCGCTTTAGGCATAGGGGTTTCAGATCTTCCAGAGGGCAGGCTTCTGCCCTTCAAAGGACTATACATTGGCATCCTTCTTCTGCTAAATCGGGGAGTTCTAAGCCAGCTTCCCAAAGCAAGCATTCTCATTGACTCCGGCCTTCTTGTGCCTACCTCTGCAGGCCCAGGTTTTCCTTTGGGGGGAAGGTTAGCCAGGTTCGCAGGGGTATGGTCAACCATCACAGACGAAAAATGGATACTCAACATAGTAAACCAAGGTTACAAGTTTTATTTTCACACCTTCCCTGTTCTACAAGGTTCCCCAGACATTCCCAGAACTCTCAGGGCAGAGGTAGAGAATCAAATTTCTTCTCTACTGACTATGGGGGATATAGAGCCAGTTCCTGCAAATCAGGCAGGCCTAGATTTTTATTCAAGACTTTTTCTGGTACCCAAAAAAGGGGGCACATGGCACCCTATTCTGGATCTGTCTATTCTAAATTCATTTCTGGTGATTCCCAAATTCAAGATGCTCACTTTTCAACAGTTACTGCCAATGTTGGGCAAGGATTCATGGCTGGTTACTTTGGATCTCAATTAGGCTTATCTGCACATCCCAATAAGGGAAAGTTGCAGGCAATTTCTTCATTTCAGGGCTGGGGAGCAACACTCCAATTCTCTGCGCTGCCCTTTGGCTTATCTACTGCTCTCAGAGTTTTCACAAAGTGCCTGGTGCCAGTCATTGCTTTTTGCAGGCAGTGGAACATTCAAATGTATCCTTACCTGGACAACTGACTCATTCAAGCAAACTCCCCAGAACAGTTAAAAAAAAGGATTTGGATTTCGTGAAGAACATTCTGACTTCTTTGCATTACACTCTCAACGAGAAGAAGTCACAGTTGGTTCCTACAAGGGAGATTGTTTTCCTGGGAGCGAGTTTGAATACAGCCACCCAGATGGTATTCCTCCCTCAAAACAAACAACAAGATCTGTCGGCATATTTCAAGAACTTGGCAAGCATGACCCAGCTCTCTGCAAGACAATTCCTACAAGCACTGGGGTTCATGGCTTCATCTTTCCTGATGATCCCATATGCAAGGCTGCATATGAGAAAGCTTCAATGGTACCTCAAGAACCTTTGGTGTCAACACACACAGGACTTGGACTTGATTCTTCCCTGTCTACAAATGGAGTTTCTCTGGTGGGCGACAGCCTGTTCTCAAAACAAGGGTGCCTTTCCGCCCACCACCTGCCAGCCAGACTCTCACCACAGACTCCTCAGATTATGCATCGGGGCACATCTGGAAGGCAGGGACATACAAGGGACTTGTAGCACAAAACAGATTCATCTGCACATAAACTTAAAAGTATTGATGGCAGTGCAACAGGCCTTGCTGGCTTTCAAGGACCTACTCTACCCTGGGACTCTTCTGATCAGGACAGACAACACTATGTGAGTTCTCCAGTGGATTCTAGTGGCACAATGGTCTGTTCGGTGCCTTCTGTTGTCAGCCCCAGTCAGGATCACTCTGATTTGCAAGCATCAACTACAATGGTGGATCCTTACAGACTACCTCCATCTCGGCAGACCCGTCATTCCTCCCCCTCCTACAGCCATGGATGCCTCCCTGTTGGGGGGCATTTTCAGAGAAAGATGGTCCAAGGCACATGGTCCACAACAGAGACCAAATTGCACATAAATGTACTGGAGATGAGAGGGCAGTTCTTCTCATGTTGCAAGCCTTTCAGGACTGACTTCCTCTGGGGACAGTTGCAGATGCTCTTAGTGTTTCACTGTTGCAGTCCTAACATATGGGTTATCCGGCACCTGGTAGCCCTCAGTCAGCCCGAATACCAGAGTCCTTGGTATATGACATTAGCTGCCGTTGGTTGTAAACTGATGTCAGAACGTCAGCTATGAAGGGAGGCAGCCGACGTCATTTCCTCAGTCTTTCTTGCCGCGGAGCTTGAAGCAGATGCGGGTCGCACCAGTGCCAGTCGGCCGTTTACCTTCTTTCTGCATTCAGACTACCAAGTTGAAGACGCCTTCAGTTAAGTACCCCATTGGAGATCCTCTTTTCTTGCTTTAACGAATGTCAAATAAAGTTAATAACTGTCTTGCCTGTGGAAAACAGATTCCGCACCGTGATTTTAATTCCTTTTGTATAACTTGTTTGGGCCTTGAGCACGACGTCCCTAACTCTGATCTCTATGCTTCCTTCAACCCGCGTACCATACGCCATAGAGCTAAGATTTTGTATAAGCATTTCGGTGTCTGGCTTAAGTTTGTCGGTATGTCTTCTTCTGGTCCCCTGACTTCGGATATACCTAGGAAACGCAAGGACAAAGACCACAACAGGCCTAGGGTTAAAGCTGCTGACAACGCGCTTGTGAAATTGGTCGTCGGCCCAGCGGTAGCTAATGAGGCGCTTTCGCAGCCCCTACAGTCCACAGATTTTCAGCCGCAGGCCTCTGCCTAGACCTTTACGGAGTCCTCTATGCCACAGGCTGCTATCTTGTCTTCAGACCCTCCGCCTGTTGCCGCCTCAGATGGGTCCGGAGCCGCTATGTAGGCACCGGCTTCTGATGCCTCCTCTCTTCAACATGAGATCAAAGCCGGACCGACTACCTTAGCTCAGACTTCTGCAGATGCTAGGCCTCCCGAGTCCCTCCGTATTACTAGCAAACCTTTCAGCCGCAAATCTACCCACAAGCAAGTGTCCGCCTCCTCTCCTGTGCCTCAGTCCCAGTTGGTAAAGATGGCTGGTGATGATCTTACCCTTAAGGGCTCTCATCCCCCCTTCCAAGAGGGCTAGGCAATTGTCTCCTGATGTTTTTTCTGAATCAAATTCTGAGGTTTCCAGTATTTCTGCTGGTGAGGAAGGAAATTCTCAACTTTTTTCTGGCTGTGAGGATCCTGATGCTGAGGATTCTATCCCCTCTGCTTCCCCATACAGAAGATTTTTCCTTTGGGGACAATTTGAATACTCTTAGGGAGCACTTTAAATGGGAAAGTCAGGATTTCTCTCAGTCTAAGAGGAGGATCCGGGAATTTTTAGATTTGCCACAGCATAAACCTCTGGCTATGCCCCCGGTTTTGGAAGTTGTGGATGATGTTTTCATGGAAAATTCTTTAACTCCTGATTCTGTTCTTCCTGCTCCCAGAAAACCTGATGGGTATTATAGGGTTCCTGATTCTCATCCATTTCTTTTTTGAAACCCTACTGCTGATTCTGAGATTATTTCTCAAGGTCCGAAGGGTGTTAAGGCTACTATTGCTAAAAATCATGTACCTTCTGATAAGGAGTCTAGGGCCCTGGACAGGTGGGGTAAAACGGTCTATACCTCTGCAACTCTTGCCATTAGATCTGTGAATTGTCTTTTTCACATGCTTAAGTATCAGCAGCATACTTTGGAGGCTATTAAGGCTAAGCTTGAGGAAATTCCTTCCATGTCAGAGAACAAAGACACAAGATTGACTAAATTCTGCCACTCTGGTTAATAAGCATTCTCTTCATTGTGGTTTTGACACCTTGGAGGCTTCATGCAGAGCAGCAGCCACTGGTTCCGTTATTAGAAGGCATGCTTGGCTTAGGGAGCAGCCTCTTTTTGAACCTGTAAAATTTAAATTGTTGGATGTTCCTTTGCACAAAGGCAACCTTTTTGGTAACAAGGCTGAGGAGGTACTGAAAATGTTGGGAGGATAAGGCAAAATCTATGCAAGCTGTAAAAGATTTCCTTTAGGTTCAGCCTCCTCGGTTTAGTAGGCATTATCCTTCCAAGAACTGGTCTTTCCTTGATCCTGGCAAGCAGGGTCGCTTTAGGCATAGGGGTTTCAGATCTTCCAGAGGGCAGGCTTCTGCCCCTCAAAGGACTAAACAATGACATCCTTCTTCTGCTAAATCGGGGAGTTCTAAGCCAGCTTCCCAAAGCAAGCATTCTCAATGACTCCGGCCTTCTTGTGCCTACCTCTGCAGGCCCAGGTTTTCCTTTGGGAGAAAGGTTAGCCAGGTTCGCAGGGGTATGGTCAACCATCACAGACGAAAAATGGATACTCAACATAGTAAACCAAGGTTACAAGTTTTATTTTCACACCTTCCCTGTTCTACAAGGTTACCCAGACATTCCCAGAACTCTCAGGGCAGAGGTAGAGAATCAAATTTCTTCTCTACTGACTATGGGGGATATAGAGCCAGTTCCTGCAAATCAGGCAGGCCTAGATTTTTATTCAAGACTTTTTCTGGTACCCAAAAAAGGGGGCACATGGCACCCTGTTCTGGATCTGTCTATTCTAAATACATTTCTGGTGATTCCCAAATTCAAGATGCTCACTTTTCAACAGTTACTGCCAATGTTGGGCAAGGATTCATGGCTGGTAACTTTGGATCTCAATTAGGCTTATCTGCACATCCCAATAAGCGAAAGTTGCAGGCAATTTCTTCATTTCAGGGCTGGGGAGCAACACTCCAATTCTCTGCGCTGCCCTTTGGCTTATCTACTGCTCTCAGAGTTTTCACAAAGTGCCTGGTGCCAGTCATTGCTTTTTGCAGGCAGTGGAACATTCAAATGTATCCTTACCTGGACAACTGACTCATTCAAGCAAACTCCCCAGAACAGTTAAAAAAAAGGATTTGGATTTCGTGAAGAACATTCTGACTTCTTTGCATTACACTCTCAACGAGAAGAAGTCACAGTTGGTTCCTACAAGGGAGATTGTTTTCCTGGGAGCGAGTTTGAATACAGCCACCCAGATGGTATTCCTCCCTCAAAACAAACAACAAGATCTGTCGGCATATTTCAAGAACTTGGCAAGCATGACCTAGCTCTCTGCAAGACAATTCCTACAAGCACTGGGGTTCATGGCTTCATCTTTCCTGATTATCCCATATGCAAGGCTGCATATGAGAAAGCTTCAATGGTACCTCAAGAACCTTTGGTGTCAACACACACAGGACTTGGACTTGATTCTTCCCTGTCTACAAATGGAGTTTCTCTGGTGGGCGACAGCCTGTTCTCAAAACAAGGGTGCCTTTCCGCCCACCACCTGCCAGCCAGACTCTCACCACAGACTCCTCAGATTATGCATGGGGGCACATCTGGAAGGCAGGGACATACAAGGGACTTGTAGCACAAAACAGATTCATCTGCACATAAACTTAAAAGTATTGATGGCAGTGCAACAGGCCTTGCTGGCTTTCAAGGACCTACTCTACCCTGGGACTCTTCTGATCAGGACAGACAACACCACAGTCATGTGGTACATCAGCAAGTAGAGGGGGGGGACTCTTTCTTACCCTTTGTGCAGACACAGTATGAAACTATGGTCCTTAGCAGCTTTCATGGGCATACATCTCATAGCCCAGTGTCTTCCAGGGAGGCTAAACTCCTTGGCGGATCAATTGAGCAGACATGTTCTGGATCCTCACGAGTGGCAACTGAACAAGATCATTTTCCATCGCATCACTCAGCATTGGGGCACTCCTCAGGTGGATCTTTTCTCCTGCCACACCAATCATCTCCTTCCAACCTTCTGTACCAGGGAGTTTCACGACAAAGCATGGAGAGTGGACGACTTGTCCTTCCCATGGACACAGCTCTCAATTTATGTCTTCCCGCCTCTGCCTCTTCTTCCCAGAGTGCTGCTAAAGATAAGGGACAAAAAAACAAAGGCTATTCTTATAGCACCAGATTGGCTTAGGGCAGCATTGGTATCCCCTTCTTTGCAGCCTTTCCCAAGCTCAGCCTTGGCATCTTCCACTGGTACCAGATCCCTTGGTTCAGGAATGGGGAAAGTTTCTTCATCCTCCTCTTCAAACTCTGCATTTAACTGCCTGGCTAATGCTTTAAATCTTTCCCAGCAGGTGGTTGAAGTTCTTCATGAGGCCAGGAGGCCTAGCACCAGGAAATCCTATGCAGATAAATGGAAGAGATTTTGCTCTTGGATGCAGGCTAAAGGAGAAGACTCTTCTCTACATTCTGTTTCCCTCATTTTTGATTATCTAGCAGGTTTGCTTAATGGTGGACTTTCCTTTTCTTCAATTAAGATTCATGCTTTAGCAATTTCTGCTCATTGTTCTTTTGAGCAACCAAATTTTTCTCACCCCTTGATGAAACAGTTCCTGAGGGGGAGCTAGCAATCTTAGACCTCCCAGAAGAGCTCCTACTCCTGCTTGGGATCTTAATTTTGTCCTGGAGCAGCTTACTGTTCCTCCCTTTGAACCTGCTGCCTCTGCAGACTTAAAGTTCCATTCATGGAAGACTGCCTTTCTTTTGGCTATTACTTCCACCAGAAGGGTTTCCGAGCTGCAAGCCTTAATGGCAGTAGTACCTTTCATTATTTTTCATACAGACCGGGTTTCTCTGAGAACTAATCCCTCCTTTATGCCTAAGGTGGTTTCCAGTATGACACTTAACCAGTCTATTCATCTGCCTACATTTTTCAATAACCCCCAGAATAAAGGGGAAAGGATTCTGCACTCTCTTAATGTGCACAAACAGTTGAGATTTTACTTAAATAGGACTAAACCCTTTCGGAAGTCTCAGCAGTTGTTGGTTAGTTTTGCTCCTGGAGCTCAGGGTAAAGCTATTTCCAAAAAAACATCTCCAAATAGATTTCTCATTTTATTCACTTTTGTTACCTGCAGCATAGAAAGGCCCCACCGGGGTATTAGGACCCATTCTACTAGAGCAGCCTCTATCTGCAGCTTTTTTGTGTAATGTAAGGACATTCTAGAAACAGCCACTTGGTCTTCTGTCCATACTTTCACAAAGTATTACAACGTATCTAAGTCTAGGGCTGGTTTTGCCTCTGCAGTTTTGCAAGACCTCCTTACCAATCCCTAATCTGTGATTCCCCCCCCCCCCTTTGTTTTCTTCCTGGGCTTTGGGAATCAACCCATATGTTAGGACTGCAACGGTGAAACATGAAGAACATAGTACAGATGTTCATCGTGTTTCACTGTTGCAGTCATTACACTTGGGTTATCCTGCTGGCAGGTTACCCGCAGTCGGCCTGAATTCCAAAGTCCTGGTCCGGCATCAGTTGCTGTCGCCTCTTCCCTGACGTCAGTGCGCCAGGGGTATATAAGATGCAGCCGACACCATTTTCTTCAGTCACCATAATTTGACATTTTCCTTTGCATTGTTTTTATTTCATGAATGAATACATATGTATGGTGGAAGGAAAAAATCATTTATATAAGCTTTTGGATATGCTTCAGTGTTTGTAAAGCTAGAAGGCAAAACTGTTTAATGTGGTGAACAGATAAATCAGCACTGGTTGGAGTTCTTTTACAGTTTTAAGCTCTTTGATTTGGTTTTGCCAAGCAAATTGTTAACCCTGTTTGTGTCCATATGTAGTGTCAGTCACTTACATGAGTACCAGTACTTTCAGGTATGATGTTGGGCACTGCTGTAAGTGCCAGCACTTCCACTCTCCAATCCTTGGACAAAGAACAGAGTAACGTCAGACCTGCTTGACCTGTTTGAGGATGGCATTAGTTGAATGTGTGGGGTTTAAGGCTGGCCATGGGGTCCCTTGTGAGATCCTAAGCTGGTGTGAACACAGCATAAGAAGGTGAGCATCACAGGACAGATATTGGTCACATCATGCTGCTGCCTGCACACTGCCTTCCCTGTGGTAGACTGTAGTGTGTGCTTCTCTTAATCTTCTTCCATTGAGCATTTAGTAGAGTTCTGCAAACACGTGTGGAGTGCCACACTGAGGATTGAAGAGCCCATTTTTTTCCCAGATCTTTTGCCAAGTCCAGCAGAACTCTTAGGATCCAGGGTCTAGGAGACTCTCTTGGGTCCTCTGCACCTGCAGGGGCATATGTAGAAGTTTCAGATTTTGGATGTCTACACTCTCTCTTTGATGCCTGTGAAGTGGATGTGAGCTGATTCCAGTACCAAGCCCCGTACCAGCTTCTCCTATCCCAACACCACCACAGGCTTCCCTTCCTGGATTCAGTGTCTGATCCCTCATGTCTAGCGGGGGATAAGCCCACTCATTTGGAAGTTGAAATGTGAGAGTCCTGTCTGTCTTATCACTATCCTGAAAAGGAGAATCTTTAGTAACAGGAGGCTGTTGCCTGTAAGATGCATAAGGACTTTGTGTCCTCCACTCCACTTCCTCCCTCTCCCACATGACCCCTTCATTGAAAAGACTGTTGAAGTGATCTATGGACTGGAGTGTGGCTCATCTATCTCATCAACAGAAAAAAAACTAAAACCTTACCCAAGTATGAATGATTTTTGATGCCCAACCTGAAACATGTAATATTTGCAGCTTAAAAGCATACCAGCAGTACTTCCACAAAGGCATGCGTCATCCATAAACCACCTGTTTGAATGAGTCTTCTCGCTCTCTAAGTCTACCAAAGATATTAGATTTCACCTTCTCTCCCCCTTACTTGACCGATAAGTCCACGGCTTTTGACGTGGTGGATAAGATAGTGATGTTAGTCTTTTGGTTGTGTTGCTTTCATTATTTAGGGAAACGTTGCCACAGGCTGAGGTCCATCATTTGGCCAGACTTTCTGAGCTGAGTTTCCTTTCCCTATACCTGGGTTGACAGCTTTTACCCTGGGCATCTCCACATGTCTCATATAAAGGCTGGTACACATCTGTCCATCTCCATTTTTTTTTTTTTTTTTTTTTTTTTTTTGCTACGTGTTTCATACATGTATAGAATTTGTGAGTCTGTAATTTGACAAGCTGGGCCGTGACCCAGAGTGAGCTGCTAAGTAGCCCACTGAGGACCTTATGGTTTATGTACAATAGAGTGCAATAATATATCATACTATACTGTTTAATATTTTTACTTGAAGAATGCCGGCCTCTCATTCCCCACGTGGACATCTCTGTAGTGTCTCCTGATATGAAGCTATTGGGCACATTGCCTAAGGTAGGCAAGTGGCATTTAAACGCCAAACATATTTTAAGGAAAGGCATGATCAATGCATTTACTTCTGGGCTTGGAGCCTTTCAGGTCTGCTTAATTTGTGGCCCATCTGCCGAAGTCCATTGTGTCCTCCTATGGTAAGCCAACAGGATAGCCACAAAAAGGAGAAGCATAAAGAGAAAATTAGGGAGACCATGGTGTAGGACTGTTACAAGACTGTATCATACTTTTAAGTGGGAGTGCTGTTTTTTTTTTTCATTTCAGTTCTAAAGTTGTGTAAAGTAATTGAAAGTCATTTTTCCAATGGAGAAATTGTGTTTATTTTACTTTTTGGGGGGGCTAGCAACATGTTTTAAAGTGCTTTTTATTGTGTTTTTCTGTGAAAAAGTTACTTTCAAAGACTTGTAGTTTTTATCAGCAGTTGCTTGCTTGTCTTCCTCAGGAAACCAGCACCATTTTTGGCTTGACCATGGAACAAACTACAGGTCCCACTGTCAGTCGTCCTTCCAGCTGCAAAAAGAAAAAATGATGCAAACCGCCTTTGCCACAACAGCAGGCTAGCCGTTTGCTTTAGCTGCAGGTGGGCGACTTTGGTGTGGCCATTTGTTGTACCTCAGACTCATCTTTTATCAGGTTGCTGAACTATCTGGCAAAAGTAAGTAGTTTTTAGAGGGACTTGATCAAGGAGTTTTCCAGTACTGTTTCAGGGTCCATGTCTGCGGAGGACCATACCATTTTTTCAAAAGTAGCCACCTTCCAGTTCCATTTGAATGCCTTTATGAGGCTGATTTCACATGCCTGGAAGGGAGCCTCTAGAGCCGCGAGTTCAGGAATTGCTTAAGAAGGCATGCCTGAATGCTTCTTTGTGATTTTGCAGAGCCCTTCAAGTCATCTTTCATCAATTCTCCCAGACCTACTTAATCGTCAGTTCTGCCTTTGATGGATCCACGTTATTAGCCCCTAAGATGAAAAAAAACCCTCTCTAGGAATGAACAGGATGAGAAGGCATTATCTACCAAAGGGATACATTTCTCCACCCCTCCTAAGACTTTTTCACAGAACCAGAGAGGTGGTAGGAAGATGTGGTTCTGCAAGTCGCAGTGGTCTTCCCAGGCCTCCTGTAAGTACAGGTCCCCCAACAGCAGATAGGGAACTATAGTGGTAGTTATCACACATGTAGCAGAGGAGGCCTGCAACACCGGGGCTTCAAAGGTCCTTTCACTTAGAGTCCCTTTCAGCGCTCCCGAAAGGTTTACCTGACTGCTACACTCTAGAGGCAGTCTGGGGTGCTTATCCTTGCAGTCGGAAGGCTGGACAGCCATTACCAAAGATACTGGGGTGCAGAGGGTAATATCCAGAGGTTATTACATACCCTTTTCCCTTCAGCTTCCCAATCAGCCCAGAAAAATTCCCTATGTTCCACCCAGTTAGAGGAAAGCATCAGCTACAGAAATAGAAAAACTGCTGGCAAAAAGTGTCATTCAAACTGTGTCCCTCCAGAACAGTAAGGATTCAGAACTTATTCTGGGTTCTTTTAGTGCCAAAGAAAAACTGGGATCGAAGACTGTTCTTGAATCTCAGCAACCTGAATAAATTTGTCAGAGTTCCAAATGGTCAGGGTTTAGTCCATTCTGCTGTGGTTGCACAAGGATGATTGGACATGCTGACTAGATCTCCAGGTTGTTTATTATCACATCAAAATAGACAGGTGATCCAAGATTTACCTATACGTTTGACAGGGAGACCGTCACTACCAGTTCAGGACCACCCTGCCCTTTGGCCTCACCACAGCCTCCACAGCGTTCACTAAGTGCATGGCAGTGGTTGCAGCTCACTTGAGAATTCTAGGATTCCAGGTGTTTCCTTATCTAGATGACTGGCTCCTCTCTGCTCCCACAAAGTCTCTACTCATTCAAGCCAGAGACTACTTGCTCCAATTATGTCTTCAAGTGGGCATCACAGTGAACTACGCCAAGTCTCCGCTCTCAACCAGTCATGTCCTTGAATTCATTAGTGCTCATCTGGATATGGTGGCACAGATCGCAGGCTTACCACAGATGAGGTTAAACACTTTGCAGAGCCAAGTAACGCACATTCTGTCTCTGTTCCTTCTCCTCCAGGAAGGTTAGTAGTGCAGCAGCTTGGAGGTGTGGCAGCTTCTCTAACTGTAGTACTTTTAACAAGGGTATCACGTGAGGGTACTGCAGTGGATGCTCGCAGTGCATTGATCAATAGGACAACACCCACGACGCACCAGTATGGATTATAAGGATTTGCAGAAAACACACAGCTTGGTGGATCACCACAAAAGAAGTTTGTTAGGGACACCCTTTTATCCTTCCTGCACCCAAAGCCACATTAACTACAGACACCTCCCAACAAAGGTTTGGGGGGGGGGGCATTACTTGGTCCAAGGCACTTGGTCTCATTGGCACTTGGTCTAATTTGGAGTTCAGTCTTCACATCAATGTCTTAGAAATGAGGGAAGTCCTATTAGCTTTGCTAGCATTTCAAGATGATCTCTGAAATGATTTTTCATCAGTGGGGTCAGTCATGCTTGCGACCTCATCGCTATCCCTCTCAACTCCTAGTGCAGCAGGTATTTCACCATGATCCCCCGGGGGTCACCGAGAGGCACTCTGATTCATGATTGGCCCTTTGGTCTTCTTTATTCCTTTCCTCTCACTTCTCCCTTTCCCAAGTTTCTTTTGAAATTGTCACAGCAGAAGAGCTAAGTAATACTCATTACCCCATTCTGGCCTCGACAAGTATATATATTTTTTTCTGTGGTCTCATCTAGTATACTCTCCCTGGGTGCTGGATCCATCTCCAGATCTTCTGTCTCATTCAGGCATTCAGATCTTCAAGTGAACCCCATGGTTTCTCCACTTCCAGTAATGGCTGGCCAGTCCAGGCTTTGTTACCCGGTTCAACACATCATCTCATCCTCTCAGAAGGATTCTACTAGGAAGATTTATAAGAGCAAATGAAGAAGATTTTCCCGTTGGGCTCTCCAAAGGCAACTAAACCCCTTTTCAACACCTATTCCAGCTATCCTTGATTTTCTTGCCTTAGTTTTCAGTAGTGGAGCTAGTTATTCTACGATAAAGGTCCAGCTTGCAACTATCTTTAATTTTCACATAGGAGAAAACCATTCATCTTTTGCATCGTCAAGACTATGTAAAGCCTTTCTCAAAGGTACCTTCTTGCTGTGACCACTTATTAAGGATCCTACTCCTCTGTGGGATTTAACAGTGCTTGTTCAAGCTCTGACTCTGTCCCCATTTAAGCCATCTGCCAAGATGGACTTGAAGTTTTTGCCTTGGAAAAGTATTTTTCTGGTTGCGATCACATCAGCCAGTTGGGTATCAGAACTCCAGGCTGTCTTCTCAGCCACCATATCTGATCTTTCACAAAGACAAGGGTGTTCCTCCATAATAATCATCCTTTTCTACCTAAGATGGCTTCAGAGACCGCTATAAATCAGTCCGTCAACGTTCCTGTTTTCTTTCCAGACATTTTCCAACAGAGGAGACTACATGCTACACCTGTCAGATGTTCATAGACAGCTAAGGTTCTATCTCCCCAGAACTAAAGATATCAGAAAATCACACCAGCTGTTTGTTTCCTTTTCCAAAGCTAAATTGGTTAAGTCAGTCTCAAAGGTAAATTTGGCCAAATAGCTCATTGATTGCATTTCATTTGTTTATACGAAGAAAGGATTGACATTACCTAAACCTCCTAAGGTTCATTCCACCAGATCTGTGGCCACATCTTCTGCTTTCTGGTCCAGAGCTTTTATAGGTGATATTTGTGCAGCTGCAACTTGGTCTGATAGTCGTACCTTTACTGCTCATTACAAACTGGGCATTTTGACTAGGGATAGGGTAACATTTGGCTGTGCCATACTCCAGAATATCCTTCCTTCAGGATGACCCTGGGGTTTCTGTAGCTAGGGACTCTGCCTGTCAGTTGTGGAAAGGATGAAAAAGACAAATCGGGTATGGAAGTTATATACTCACCGTACAAAGAGAACCAAGAAAGGAAGCGTGTTACCAAAAGCGCAAAAAAGGTGGTCCTTCTACGAGTGTGATCCACAAACCAAGTTGAACAAGGCAAACAATCCTTTGTTAAAAAAACAGTAGGTAATACTTCTTCGAATAGAATCCACGAACCAGGCTAAGAGAGGTGAACAATCCTTCATTTTGAAACAAGTAACGTAAAACACTGCAAAGCGTTTTTCGTTCAGTACAATGACTGAACTTCTTCAGACAAACACTAGCGCTTTCAGCAGCTGGTGTTTAAGTAATACATTAATTATGATGTCATTAGCTTCTGAGTTAATTAGATAAATTAATTTAACTTGTTTAAGAAACCAGTCTCTGTTTCTTGTATATACAAACCTTACAGAGTACAAGGACATTAAAAAAAATGTTTGACTCATCTCCATCACATTTCGCATTGTAAATGCGAACCAACAGTGTAGGCAATAATAATAACAAATCACTATATCATATAAAATCTAAGAAACAAATCTACATTAAGCTTCAGAAGTTTGTTCATCAACACAAGCAGTTTCGTTTTCATATGGTGTCGAGAAATTGATATCAAGTCAAACTAATACTTTTTCTGATAAATATGTATTGATTTAAAATCATTAGAAGTATATATAAATGAATATATGCAAATAAATACCTAAAACATGTGTATTATATTATATTACAAATGGTGAATTCTATTAATTCTGCTTTGCTTGTCTGTATTCTCATTAGAAAAATAACCCCACGCTGTGATGTTAACAGTTCTAACTAGTGATTGTACAATTTTACTTAAAACGGTATAAATAAACAAACTAATAAAAGTAAGAAAAAAATAATAATAAATAAAATAATAAAAATAAATATAAAAGTGAATACAAAAATAAATATTAAAGGATAGTGTAAATTTTAATTGTTTAGACTCTTAGCCTGTTTACCTAAGTAAACTTTTAAGTTTCAGTATGCAAGTGATAGAGCATACTTCTTTTAGCCCTGGGTCCCTACAAACCATTAAGCGAAGTTGCCAACTTTACTCCTTCTTTTCAAGTTGTAACCTTAGCAAGTTTTCATTCGCCATATTCAGGACATCCATCTGGACTTGGTCAATGACCATAAATTTAAATGTATGATTTGTATTTGATGTACAATGTCTCGCAAGGGCGTTCTCCTCTTTACTTTTCTTAATGGCATAAATATGCTCGTACACTCTATCTCTAAGACGTCAGTCCGTTTTCCCTATATAGAATGACGGACACTGTTCACACTGGGCTAAATATACTACCCTTTTACTATTACAGTTAAAAGTGTTTTTAATGTTGAAGGTTTCTTTCCTGATAGTAAAATTGTCCCCAATCGCTATGTCAGTACAGTGTTTACATGATCCACATTTGTTGGTGCCCCCCTTCCCTCTGTTTACTTTCAGTTTCCTTTCTAGTAATTCTTTCATGTTTGTACCTCTTCTATATGTAATAATAGGACTAAAATTAAGGATTTGTGTCAGCTCTTTATCTAATGATAAACAGGACCAGTATTTTCTCACTATTTTACAAATTTCAGGTGCTTCAGGACAGAAGGTAAATACAAATGCTGTAGTAAAGTTTCTATTATTTTCTATAATAGCAGTAGGGGACATCTCTGAGTCATTAGTATTAATCGCCCTCATACTATGTGCTTGGGTGTCAACTTGTTCTATAAAACCAGTTGCAGACGGTGTTTTCAAAATAGCTTTGTAAGTTCCTTCTCTCCTTTTTAAAGTGACTTCTTTGAAAATTCCTTCCAAAAATGTATTAGGATAACCTCTGTGTGAAAACATCAAATATAAGTTATCACATTCAGTGTCAAAATCCTCGTCCAAGGTGATCATTTTGGCTGCCCTCACAAGTTGCCGCTTCACCTCAGATTTCTTTTGGTGAAGGGGGTGTAGGCTGGAAAAATGGAGGTAAGTATTAGAAAAGGTACTTTTTCTATGGATTCTTGAAATGTATCCTCCTTGGGTCTTATTGAGTTCAATGTCAAGAAAACATATGATGTTTTTTTGAAAGTTCATAGTGAACTTTAAAAACCTTGTAGTAGTATTGAAATACTCGACTAATTCTTCTGCTTCTTTTTCTTGCCCCTTAAATAAAATGAAGATATCATCCAAGTATCTTCTATACATATAAATATTGGTGCTACAGGTCCTATTCAGGACATAAGTAGTCTCCCAGTGGGCCAAGACTAAGTTCGCAAAACTTGCGCCCACCGGTGACCCCATTGCTACACCAATTTTTTGT
This sequence comes from Protopterus annectens, assembly GCF_019279795.1. NCBI lineage: Eukaryota > Metazoa > Chordata > Ceratodontiformes > Protopteridae > Protopterus > Protopterus annectens. The sequence goes on from NC_056730.1 coordinate 910,053,227, forward strand.
CGGAAGAGATTGTCTTCAAAGGTGACAAAGTTATTCTTTAAAATGATGTCTAGTAGTTCTACAAGGTTACATTCATCACTTGTAGCTCCTTGGGACCCAATAAATTCAACTACCCATTGGGTACCTAGGTCTTGCGGAATACTTGAATACAGTTCACACACATCTATGGTCAAAAAATTATGGGAAATGTCAAATACTGAATTTTGTATATCTTCCAGAAAAGTCCATGAATCTCTCAAAATATGGTCCAGGTTGTCTACATATTTTTTAAGAATTGAGTCCACAAGTTTTGCACAAGGATAGGTGATTGACTGCCTTGCATCTACTAACATCCGAAAAGGTGGGTCTTCCAAGTTTTTGTGAAGCTTGGGGATAACAAATATTTTTGGGGTCCTGGGGGCCAACATAGTTAAGTAATCTTTTTGTTCTGTAGTAATTAATCCATCAATGAACAAGTCATTGATGAACAATTTGATGTTATAATGTGCTTGGTTTAATTTGTTTCTACTAACAGCCTCATACGTGTCCTTACCTGGTAGTAACAACATTATTCTAGAATAGTCCACATTATGTACGACAGCAAGTCCCCCTCCTTTATCAGGTTTCATGAGCCTTATTGTTCAACTTGGTTTGTGGATCACACTCGTAGAAGGACCACCTTTTTTGCGCTTTTGGTAACACGCTTCTTTTCTTGGTTCTCTTTGTAGTGTGTTGCAGCGTGTTCATATACTCACCGTAACGATGCATCTGTGTTGTCTGTATTTGTTCTTCATCAACCTTCTGCCCTCCAACCCCCTTCCTGCTTGGAAGATTTATGTTTGTACTGCTAGAATGTCCAGAGAAGTGTTGTCCTGTTTGCCTTTCTGATGAGCTCCAGGCTTTTTCTTACTTTCCTTCTAGTCTATCTGGAATCTGATTTGTAATTAGACTGCTTTCTTAATGACTTTTTTGTTGTGGTGGAGGATAATAGGCAGAATAGAGGGCAAACTCAATCTGAGGTAATCCAGGCTAAATAGGGGATTAGGAATAAGGGGAGGAGCTCAAGTTACGGAACCAGGGTCTATGGAAGTGGCCAAGGCCAGATCTGAGGTCAGATCAGAGCCTTTTGTTGAGGAAGGATGAAAACAGCAACGCAGATTCATCGTTATTGTGTATACATAACTTTCGTTTACTTATAATCCTACTTTTTTTTGAGAAGGATGGGAAAATTATTGATAAGTATAGGGGAAAAAGTGCATACTTCTGCAGCTTTGATTTGTCAGAATTTTGAATCGTCAGGCTCGTATGTTAAAGATTGTTCTGACTTATTGTGAAAATATAAGGAATGTTTTATCTACAGATGTTCTTCATCTCACATTGCTGCAGTCCTTACACTTGGGTAGTCCGCTGTCCTCGGTCGGCCCGAATATCAAAGTATAAGGCTGACGTTGGTCAAGGCGCATTTGACTGACATCAGGACGTCAGGGTACAAATGCGCATGACCGACGTCATATCCTCAGTCTTTTTTGCCGCATGGTCCGATGCAGAAGCAGTATTGCAAGTGCCGGTTGGCGTTCTGAAATTTTTCGTTTTCGGAGTTTCAGACCGAGTCAAAGTTGGCTAAGTACCCCGTTGGGGAATATTTTAGTTTTTTCTTGCCTCAGTGGTTTACCGGATGTCAGAAAAAGTGAATAATTGTATTTCTTGTGGGAAACAGATACCGCATAGAGACTATCATACTTTGTGTATTCCTTGTTTAGGGCCTGAGCACGACGTTGTTGGGTGTCGCTCTTGTGCTAGATTTAATAAGCGCACTATAAAGAGGAGATTAGATTGTGCCAGGTTAGTCTTTGGGAAGCGGTGCAATTATAAAATGCCGTCGGATGCTCCGACGCCCTCTTCGAAGAAGCGCAAGGACAAAGCAGTGAAGCCTAGGCTAGAAGAACCGGACGCCGGTTCTTTAGAGGTGTCGGTGGAGCCGGTGGTTCCACCGGAGGTTTCTTTGGGATCCCAGGGAGAGACCTTGTTATTGCAGGATGTGGCCTCTCAGGAGGCAGGCCAGGGTGATGGGGCTTCTCAGGTTACTATACTCCCCTCCCTGCCTAGGGTGGTTAGGCCCTCTCCTTCTGTTTCCAAGGCTTCTCCTAGAGGCAGGCCAGGTTTAGCTTCAGTTGGTGTCACCCCTAGTTCTTCTGGAACTGTGCCCAAGAAGCATATGCTTAAAATGGCAGAAGATTTGATTACTCTGATTAGGGGTTCTTTGCCCCCTCCTGATAAGAGACCTAGGGTGGAGCCTGAGCTAGGGAGTTTTGAGCAGGCTTGGGATGTTTCAGAGTCTTGACTGAAGACTTGCAGGAGTACTCTCCTTATTCTGATTCTGATGTGGATGATTCTACTCCTTCTGCTTCTCCTCCTGAGGATTTTTCTTTTTCAGAAACTCTTCATTCCATGAGGGAGCATTTTAAGTGGGAAGGTCAGGACTTCTCTGATTCCAGGAAAAGGCTTAGGGAATTTTTGTTTTTACCCCAGCATAGGCCTTTGGCTATACCTCCTGTTTTGGATGTAGTGGAAGATGTTTTTACAGAGGCTTCTCTTAATCCTGATTCTTTGCCTCCTGCTCCTGTTAAACCGGATAGGTATTACAGGGTGCCTGAAGTTCATAAGTATCTTTTAAGAGTCCTAGGGCAGACCCAGAAACTGTTAGCCAGGGGCCTAAAGGTGTTAAGGCTTCTGTTGTCAAGAATCCGGTTCCTGCAGATAAAGAAGCCAGGGCCTTGGATAGATGGGGAAAGAAGGTTTATACTTCTTCCACTCTAGCTATGAGGGCTTTGAATTGCCAGTTTCACATGTTAAAATACCAAAACTATCTCCTTTCACAGTTGAAGTCTAAGGTTGATGCTCTGGCGGAAGGTATTGATTGTAAAGAGTTACAAGATTTAGTACATGTTTCTGAACAGGTGGGTAAGCATTCTTTGCAATGTGGTTTTGATGCTGTGCAGGCCTCGTCTAGGGTGGCTGCCACTGGGTCAGTTCTTCGCAGGCACGCCTGGCTGAGGGATCAAAATTTATCTGACCATGTTAAAACAAGGATTTTAGATGCTCCTTTACAATCTGATGTGTTGTTTGGTTCTCCTGTTGAGGCAGTTTTAAAGAAAATGGAAGACAAGGCTATAAGTCTATGCAGACTGTTAAAGATTTTTTGCAGGTTCAGCCTCCAAAGTTTAGTAGAAATTGGCCTGCTAAAGGGTGGACGTATCCTTCTTATGATTCCCAGTCTAGGGGTAGATCTAGACGTGGTAGAGGCAGAGCTCAGGGCTCTTTCAGGCCTAGAACAGGGAGTTCTCCTGCACAGTCTTCAGGTGAGGGCAGGGGTCAGTCCTTTCGTAAACAGACCCAATGACCTACCTTTTCAGCTGCCAGAGCCTTCTCGTCTGGCAGCACCTTTGGGAGGAAGGTTGGCACTTTTCAAAGAAAATTGGAGTTTAATTACCCAAGACAGATGGGTATTGGATATCATACACCAAGGTTACAGGTTTTATTTCCATACCTTGCCTCCTTTCAGAGGCATGCCAGACGTTCCTCCTCAACAAAGAATAGAGGCTCACAAGCAAATTTCTCTGTTACTTCAATTAGGGGCCATACAGCCGGTCCCTATGCCAGAAGTGGGCCTAGGATTTTATTCTCGCCTGTTCCTAGTACCAAAGAAGGGGAACACGTGGAGACCAATTTTGGATTTATCTATCCTCAACACTTATCTGGACATTCCCAAGTTCAAAATGTTGACGTTACAACAGCTTTTACCTCTGCTGGGCAAAGATCATTGGATGGTAACTTTGGATCTCAAGGAGGCTTACCTTCATGTTCCTATCAGACTAAGTTGCAGGAAGTATCTGCGTTTTCGAGCTGGGACTTCTCACTATCAGTTCTCTGCATTGCCCTTTGGCTTATCTACTGCCCAGAGTGTTCACGAAAGTTCTGGCTCCAGTGATAGCTTTCTTCAGGCTAAAAGGAATACAGATCTATCCTTATTTGGACGACTGCCTGATTCTGGCTCAAGGAAGGAAGAGCTTCTTCATCATTTGGAATATGTGATAGCAGTGCTAAGATGCCTGGGGTATTCTGTGAATGAAATAAAGTCCAGTCTAGTACCCTCTCAGGACATGTGCTTTCTGGGTGTAAGACTGAATACAGCATCCCAGATGGCCTTTTAACCCCGGACAAACAAAAGAGTCTTTCCCTTTACTTCCATCAACTATCTCATCAGTCCGGGCTGACTGCAAGGACAGTCCTTCAAGCCTTAGGGTTCATGGCATCTTGTATTCTGGTGCTTCCCAATGCCAAACTGCATATGAGGAAGCTGCAATGGTATCTCAAAATGTATGGACACAGCACTGCCAGGATCTGGACACTGTCATTCAAATAATACCTTGCATTCAAAAGGAATTTTGTGGTGGGCTCAGGAATCTCACCTAAACAAGGGACTCTCTGTGACCCGGCCAGAGGCGAGTCAGATTTTAACGACAGATGCCTCAGACAAAGCTTGGGGAGCTCATCTAAATGGAAAGTGGATACAAGACAAGTGGCCTGCCAGACTACAACATCTACATATCAACCTGAAGGAGATGTTAGCAGTCCAGTTTGCATTAATAGCTTTCAAGGATTTACTTCTTCCAGGGCAGGTGTTGATTCTAACAGACAACACAACTGTCATGTGGTACATCAACAAGCAAGGGGGAACGCATTCTTATCCTCTATGCAGGCAAGCAATGATTTTGTGGGAGACTGCTCTCAGTTTACAGCTCAATCTTCAGGCAAGGTTTCTGCCAGGAGCACAGAACTCCTTAGCAGATGTGTTGAGCAGATGAATTATGGATCCCCACGAGTGGAAATTGGATCCTCATGTATTTCAGAAATTGACAGTGTCATGGGGAACTCCAGACATAGATCTGTTCGCTTCTCCACTAAACCATCAGCTGCCAAAGTTTTGCACAAAAGGTTTCATCCCACAGCTTGGAAAGTGGATGCTCTTTCTTTCAATTGGAGCAATCTTCATGTGTATGCCTTTCCACCTCTGCCTCTCCTCCCAAAGGTACTTCTAAAGGTCAGACAGGACAAGCCAAGGATGATTTTAATAGCTCCAGATTGGCCTCGACAGCACTGGTACCCATTACTGAGAAGTCTGGTACGGAAGCCTCCATGGCCTTTGCCTTGATTCCACACCTGTTGTCACAGGAGGACAGCCATTTGCTCAATGTCAAACTTCACTCTCTTCACCTAACAGCCTGGCATATTCTGTTTTGAACCATAGAGGGTCTCAACTTCCACAACAAGTTTTGAATGTGATTTTGGAAGCTAGAAGGCCTAGTACAAGGAAAGTGTACGCAGATAAATGGAAGAGATTTTTATTTTGGAGTGCAGCAAAGGATTTTGATGTTTCTGAGCCTAATTTAAGTGTGGCTCTTCAATATCTTACTGAGTTACTGGACAAAGGTTTGTCCTTCTCTTCTATTAAGGTTCATGCTGCAGCAATTTCAGCTCACTATGAATGTGACCCTCCATTGTTTTCTCATCCTTTGTTCAAGCAATTTCTTAGAGGGGCAAAGAATATAAGACCCCACGAGAGCTCCTACTCCTGCTTTGGATCTCAATTTTGTGTTGGAGAAACTCACTCTACAACCTTTTGAGCCTGCAGCTACTTCTGAGTTGAAATATTTATCATGGAAGACTGCCTTTTTGTTGGCCATTACCTCTGCAAGAAGGGTTTCTGAATTGCAGGCCCTTATGGCGGTTGAGCCTTTCTTGATTTTCCATAAGGATAGGGTATCTTTGCACTAATCCTTCCTTTATGCCTAAGGTGGTTTCTAGTGTGGCTTTAAACCAAACTATTCATTTGCCTACTTTTTATGCAAATCCCCAAAATAAAGGGGAAAAGATTTTGCACACTTTAGATGTACACAGGCAGTTGCGATATTATTTGGACAGAACTAAAGGGTTCAGGCAGTCTCAGCAGTTGTTTGTTTCTTTTGCTTTGAGTTCTCAGGGCAAGCCTGTGTCAAAACAAACTATTTCTAAGTGGATTGGGTTTTGCATTGCTTTCTGTTATTCCCATCATGGCAAGGAGATTCCAGCTGGGATTAGGCCTCACTCCACTAGGGCTACTGCCACTTCGACAGCCTTTTTGAGGAGTGGCGACTAAGGATATTTTGGAGGCAGCTACTTGGAGTTCAGTGCATACTTTCTCTAGGCATTATCACCTGCCACTTTTCTCTAAATCCAGGGCTGGTTTTGCCACTGCTGTTTTGCAGGGCATTTTGGCAGCTCCTGCTTCCTTGTAGTTTGGCCATCCTCCCTTACCTCTGCTTTGGGATTCTACCCAAGTGTAAGGACTGCAGCAATGTGAGATGAAGAACATAGTACAGTTTTGTACCTACCATAAATGTAGATGTTCGAAGATCCACATTGCTGCAGTCCAATTACCCTCCCTCCTTCCCTCTGTAGTTAGAGGTGGTTGTGTGGGTTGGGTTGTAAATATTGTGTATATTGTATATATTGTACATATAATTAGTGCAAGGGTGGTTGGTTGTTTGTTTGCTGTCTTTTGGTTTTGACCTTTATTTTTAGGGTCTTCTGACATCTGGGGCAAGAAAAGACTGAGGATATGACGTCGGTCATGCGCATTTGTACCCTGACGTCCTGATGTCAGTCAAATGCGCCTTGACCGACGTCAGCCTTATACTTTGATATTCGGGCCGACCGAGGACAGCGGACTACCCAAGTGTAAGGACTGCAGCAATGTGGATCTTCGAACATCTACATTTATGGTAGGTACAAAACTGTACTTTTCTTCTTGTGAGGAAAACTCTGCTCTAAATAAATTAGTTTCTTCTCTTGCAGATATCATTACTCATTGTTTATACCTCAGTTCAAAGAGCTTTTCTTCCACAGGAAAAATAGATCTATATCTAGATCTCTTTCTAAGGTTTTTCATGTAGACTTCAGTCACTACAAGTAATACCTCAGGATTTTGGGTCTCGTGGCTTTTATGATTATCATAATACCCCTGGCAAGACTCCACATGAGAAAGATAGTGGTATCTGAAGTCTGTGTGGTCCCAACACCAGCACCCTTTGTCTTCAAATCTAAGTGCTAGGGTTTGTCTGAAAAGAAGTTATTTGGCGGAGACCTGCGATATCATTTAATCCAAGTCTCCCCTTCTTCCTGCCTGTTCCAAAGCAGCCAGTCACTACAAGACGCTTTGGACTTTGCTTGGGGAGCAGTTTTAAGAGGGATAAAAGTGCAGGATGTGTGGACAATAAAAACAGATGTAAGCACATAAATAGCAGACATGCTTGCCCTGAGTAAGGCAGTCGACTGTCTGAATTATCTTTGGTCCCTGAGGTCTCTCCAACTTGCTACTTATGTGGTACAGCGACAAGCAGGGGGTACCAGGTCATACCTCCTTTGCAGACTAGCTGTGTTAGCTTGGTAAATAACTCAACAGCACAGTCTCACTCTACAGGCATCCTGCATTCCATCAGAGCAATATTGTGTGGCAGACAAGCTGAGCAGGACCTGGAAGACCCTCATGAATAGAAACTAGATCGGGGGTCTTCCAAGATTTGATCCATTTGTGGGGAAGTACATCAAGTAGACTTTTTCTCTTTTCTGAAAAATCAACTGGCAAGATTCTGTTTCTGGACTCCATGCAAGAAGGCCTGGAACACACATGCCTTTTCTTTTTCATGGACAGGAATGATGTTTATTCATATGTTTACAGTATTCATAACATGGGGGGGGGGTCCGCCTCTGGATGACTCGTACGTCTGGCCAGTATACCAAAGTCTATATGCTACTGCAAGGAACATGTGGTGCCGCACATCACCCCAGTGTATGCCGACGATAAAAGATACTGGTATAAAGTGGACGTCAGCACGTACCTTCCTCAGAACTTTTCTGCCACCTGTCCGATTGCCAGCACCGGTCGTCACTTGCAAGAGAACTCACGTTTGTGCTTCAGGTAGATACCCCATTGTTTTTTTTTTTCTTTTTCCTTTGGCTGCTGTGTTTTTTGTTGTGAGTACATGTCAGCTAGGAAGGGCAAGTGTCAGTGTGGAAGGCAAATTCCACATAGACTCCCATGAGCTTTGCTTGTTTTGCTTAGGCCCAGACCATGATCACACCTCCTGCGCTATCTGTAAGGCCTTTGTTTCTAAATCCCTCCATAGATAGATAGCATCCCTTAGGTTATATTTGGAGAATCAGCGCCTTAAGCGCTTAGCTAGAGACATGTAACTGACGTTGGGCCCTTCAGAAGAGACACACCTCAGGAAGGCCAAGAAGCCTCTGCCTGACCCTCAGCTGCTGCCTCTATTTCGGGCGCCCCTCCCGAGGCTGATTTAGGCCCGGAGGCCACTGCTGAATCTGCAGATTCTCCTTCGACGGGTACCACTGTAAAGCCTTCAAGGAACCTGCAGGCATGTCCCAGAGGGATTCGCAAGTGTCCAGTTCAGGCATCGGGGGAAGGGCCATGGTTGGTTATCTCTGAAGGCCTGCATGGCATCACTCGGATTGTTGTACACAAAGATGTTCCTACAGACATCGTGGAATGCCTTCCGACATCAGACCCGTCTACCTTTCATCGCCTGGCTCCTGAGGCTCCAAAGAAGAAACTAACAACTAAACAGGTTTCTCTGACTCCTCAGGACCAGGCTTCTGATCAAACTCCTGACTGTCATGCCTTTATCCAAGGCCTCTTTAACGCCTTCATGGCCCTCAACCTGACTTTAGCCCCTTCTTTTCCTGTACCAGCCCTTTTCTCCTTCTACCCCTTTGAAGAGGCCTGCAGAGGACGTCTCTTCTAAGGAGGATTCATCAGGGGATTAGTCTCTGACTTACTCTACTCAAATTGCTTCTCCTGTAGTTATGCCTCCTCAGAGGAGGAATCTAATCATATGGATTCCCCTGGGGTGAGATTTCCTTTGGAGAGATCATTTTGAAGATGGACTTTTTTAAATGGGATTGCTGCAGTTTCTGAGATTCAGAAGAGGTACTATGACCACCTACAGATGGAATCCCCCTAATCCTTCAGCCATCCTTCCTGTCCTTCCAGCCTTCTTAGATGCCTTCACTGCAGCTTCCCAATACCCAGACTCCCAGCCCCCAGCTCCAAAGCACCCTGACTGATTTATCAAGATACCTGAGGATTCCAAATTCCTTTTTCAGGCACTCTCTGCTGACTTAGCTACCATAGTATTGGCAGCAGATAAAGCTTCCCAGCTAAAAGTGTCTACTTCTGCAACCTTGGTCTTTAGAGCAGTGAACTGTCGGATGCACACGGCAAAATATTCCCTGGTTCTCATAGCAGATGCAGTGAAACTCCTGTCAGAGCTTCCAGATTCTCCCACCAAAGCCAAGTTTTCCACCCTTCTTAATTCCTCCTCCCAGGTTACTAGGCACTCCCATCAAATGTAGTTATGGTGCAGTGGAGGCTTCAGCTAGGGCTGCAGCTACAGGGTCTGTCCTGAGAAGGTATTCATGGCTTAGATTACAACCGTTACCAGATGATATCAAAGCTAAGCTTATGGATGCCCCTCTGGATAACAAAGCCTTATTCGACACTGCAGCTGCAGAGCTTTTTAAAACTCTTCAGGAAAAGGGGAAGGAACTCCAGGATTTAAAACACATTTTTGTCTCCCTTGTTCCCTGCTTCCAGAGAAACTACCCAGTCAGAACCACCTTTGTCAGGGAGACTAAATCTGTCCCACCCAAAGGTAAGAGGGATGCTAGGAGACAGGCTCCTTCTAAATTTGCGTCCTCCTAACCCTCTCAGAAATGGCCTTTTCAGGCCAAACTTGGTAGTCTGTGACTACCAGGTCCCAGATCCATCAACCCCCCCCCCCCAATTCTCTTCGCCTGTCTCTTTCTCTCCCAGCTTGGAAACAGATAACCCAGAACTCTTGGGTCCTTTCCATCATCATCCAAGGTTATTTCATGGTATGGGAATCTCCGCCTCCCTTCAAGGGAATCCCTCAACCCCTACAGGACCAATTGGAATTTTTTCCACCAGTCCTCTCCTCTCTCCTTTCTCAGGGCACTATCCAGGAGGTGCCACCCAAACAAAGGGGAAAAGGATTTTACTCCAGGGTATTTCTGGCCCCAAGAAAGGAAGGCCCTTGGTAGCCCATCCTAGACCTTTCCCATTTAAACACCTTTCTAAAAGTCCCCACTTTTCACATGCTGACCCTGCTTACTCTGTTCCCTTTTATCCTTCCCTAGGCTTTCATGGTGTCATTAGATATAAAAGATGCCTATCTTCACACCCCCACTCACCAGCAGTTCAGGAGATTTCTTCACTTTTCTTTGGCTTCTGCTCATTTTCAGTTTTGTGCTTTGCCCTTTGGTCTATCTACAGCACTGAGGGTATTCACAAAATGTTTAGCCCCTGTTATAGCCTACTGCAGACTACAAGGCATACAGATATTTTCATTCTTGGATGTCCTGCTGCTCCATCTCCAGAAATACTCTTGGACAATCTTTCCTGCACATTGTCCCTTCTCAGAGGGCTAGGGTGTACCATCAATCTCCAAAAGTCTTCCCTGAGCCCTTCCCAGTATCATGTCTTCCTGCGGTGCATGATTATAACAGGCACAATGATAGCTTGTTTATCCCCAGAAAAGATCCTCTCTCCCTCCTCCTATTTCCAGGGCCTAATACCTTTTCAGTCCCTGATTGCCAGGGAGTTTGCCTCTTGGGGTTTATGGCCTCAACTGTTCCACTGCTTCCCTTTGACACACTACATATAAGGAAATTTCAGTGTTTCCTGAGAACAGTTTGGAAGCAGCACTCTCACCTTCTGGAATTTGTTGTCCCCTCTTACCCTGTTTGGTAAAGGAGTTAGAGTGGTGGATTTTCCAGGTCCGGATCTATACACAGATGCATCAGACACAGGATGGTGTGCAGCTCTGGAAAACTGGAAGGTCAGGGATGTGTGCACCCCACTTCAGACAAAATGAGCACATCAGCATAAAGGAAATTAGAGCTTTGATCTTTGCCCTCAAAATCTTCAAGTCCAGGATTTTACAAGGGGTTCTAAGGTGGTTCACAGACAATGCCACAGTCCTATGGTACATTAACAAGTGTGTGTGTGTGTGTGTGTGTGTGTGTGTGTGGGGGGCAAAGTCCTATATGCTCTGCATGCTGGCATTATATGCCTGGAAGATAGCCCAGGAGAGTACGGTTTCCCTCCAGGTTGTTTGCATTCCCTCAGCACAGAATCTGATGGCAGACTCTCTAAGCAGTTCCATGACTCAATCCCACGACTGAATTTTGAACAGGGAGTTGTTTCTGGACCTTGTTCATCGTTGGGGTATTCCTCAGATAGATCTTTTTGCCACCCCCATGAACAAACTGCTTCTCAAGTATTGTGCCAGGATTCCACATCCTGAGGCATGGAAGGTGATGTTTCTGTAAGGAGCCCCCCCTTCCCATTTATCCAGAAGGTTCTGCTGAAAATTCAGCGGGAACAACCAAAAATCTTAACGGTGACCCCCTTTTGGCCAAAGCAGCATTGGCTCCCCCTTCTCGTACATTTAGCAAAGGCCAAATCACTACACGTTACCCCTCCTCACCCAGGGCAAGGGAATTCTAGCGCATCCACAAATTTCGATCCTAAACTTGACTTTGTGGGTGATAGGGCTTTAATTCCCTTTAGACAGCACCAGTGCAAGAGGAAGCACCTGGACTCCCCTTTGGAGTGGTTGACAGAGGACACTGATTTTGACAAAGGTGAAGGGTCCCCCAGATCTCCACCTATTTCCTTTGGGGATATCTTAGAAATTCTGAAACAAAAGGGTGACTTGTCTTCCCAACTCCCTTCCTCGGAGGAGTCAGTGTTCCTGGAGGCATTCAGAATGAGACCATCTACATCCTGGGTGACCCCTCCCCACAGTGGACCACCTCATTGACTTTATCACCAGTCGGCTTGGAAGGAGCCTGACACCATGCAGCTAATTCCCAAATGTGCAGACAAATATCTTGGTCCCCGTAAGGATCACCCTTTTTGGAGTAAAGGCGTTACGGTTGATGCCATTGTGTTGTCAGCACCCACCAAAAAAGAGCTCACCAAACAGAGCTCTACTCCTCACCATCTGAGCAAGGAGTCTTGGGCTTTGGACTGGGATGGGAAGCACGCTTATGCCTCAGCCACTTATATGCTGAGAGCATTGAATTATCTGGCACATTTCACATGCCTTCAGAGAGATCTGATTAAGGAAATCTCAACCTCTCTGATGCAGTTACTGTTGGAGGAAGACCTCAAAAAGGTTCCCCCCAGCAGACCACTATGACATCTATCGCTAACTCCTCGATGAGGTTAATCTCCCAAGCTCCAGAAGGTACCTTGTAAGTGACTGGCTCAGGCATAGCCCTCAGGAGACCAGCCTGGATGGGACTGTGTGGGTTTACGGACACCTTTAAGGTGTCATTCATTAAGGTGCCCTTTAACGGTTCCTCCTTGTTTGGGCCATCAGTAAAAGAGACTCTTACCCATAGCAAACAGGAAGGCAAGACCTTATATCTGCTGTTGAGAACAAGCCCCCCCCCCCCCCCCAGCGGACCTTCTCCAGGAACCAGTAGAGTGGGAAGAAGATGTGGATGTTCATTGTGTTTCACTGTTGCAGTCATTACACTTGGGTTATCCTGCTGGCAGGCTACCCGCAGTCGGCCTGATTTCCAAAGTCCTGGTCCGGCGTCGGTTGCTGTCGCCTCTTCCCTGACGTCAGTGCGCCAGGGGTATAAAAGATGCAGCCGATGCCATTTTTTTCAGTCTTTCTTGCCGTGTGGTACCCGAAGCAAAAGCAGTTCGCAAGTGCCGGTCGGCGAATCCTGAGATTTTCTAAATCAAATTTCAGATCCGAAGACTTCAATAAAGCTAAGTACCCCATTGGGGAAACTTTTTTCTTGCTCCAGACCGATGTCAGAAAAAGTTAACAATTGTATTTCTTGTGGGAAGCAAATACCTTTTCATTCTTACTGTATTCCTTGCCTAGGCCCTGACCACGACATTGCTAGGTTTTGTGCTAGATTTAACCAACACACTATTAAGCGTCGGTACAATTTTGCTTTTTAGTACTTTGGCCGAAGGTTTAATTATATAATGCCGTCAGAACAGCCGACGACCGGAGTTTATAAAAAGCACAAGGAAAAGGAAAAAGGACAGGCATCCGAGGTCCAAAACCGATGACGAAGCCTCCGCTAGGCCAGTCACTGGTTCGCCAGTTCAGTGCGGCGCTTTCGCAGCCACAGGCTGCTACCGACTCCCACGTGGAGACAACTAGGCCTCTGGATACTCAAGGTATTGGACACTCGGAAACGATTCCCTCAGATGGGTCTGGAGCCACTGAGCAGGCATTGGCTTCTGAGGGTGTTTTCAGACCTACACAGTTATATGTTAAGCCAACCTCAGCTTCCAAGGCAAAGACTAAAACAGCTTTAAAGACAAAGAAACAAGTACAGCATTCTCCTGGACAGACTTCTATGCCTAAGAAACAGATGCTTAAAATGGCCCAAGACCTAATTACTTTGATCAGGGGTTCCCATCCCCCTCCTGTTAAGAGGCCTAGGCAAGACACAGAATATCATTCCTCTGACCAGGTTTCCATTTCCTCTGACTCCTCTTCAGAACAGGGATATTCTTTGCCTCCAAGGACTTTGGAATTCAGGCTGACTGCGGATAGCCTGACAGCAGGATAACCCAAGTGTAATGACTGCAACAGTGAATACACTCTTAACATCTACATTTATGGTAGGTACACAACTGTACTTTCTGTAAGTCCCAAGGGCCTTTTTGTGATCCACAAGATGAATCCTCTTCTATAGGCAGAGGGAGAGGATTATCCAGAGGGAGTGGGGGTCCACAAAACCAGGGCTTCAGGGAACCTTTCTCTGATGGGGCCTTTCAGCGCTCCTGAAGCGCTGCCCAGCTGTCCTAATCTGGAGGCAGTTGGGGGCAGACTCTAGTTACACCCGGAAGCCTGGACAAACATAAACGATACCTGGGTGTTGAATATAATTTCCAGAGATTACTATATTCTTTTTTCCCTTCTGCCTCCCAGTTCTGAGCAATATCTCCCTGATATGCCACCCAGTCAGAGGGAGAGTGCCCTTCTAGAATTCAAAAACTTCTAGACAAGAGTTATCCAGCATGTCCCAGACAAACAGCTAGGATGCGGAACTTACTCATGGTTCTTTCTGGTGCCAGAGAAGACAAGGGGACCTTCGACCGATCTTGGATCTGAGCAGTCTGGATTTATCCATAAAGAAGTCGAAGTTCTGCATGGTTATGGAACAGTCCATTCTGCCGCTTCTGCACAAGGCTGGCTGGTTGTGCTCTGTATACCTCCAGGATGCGTACTATCATACCAAAATAGACCGCCGCTCCAGGAGATATCTGCACTTCAGGCTGGGGGCCCATCATTACCTGTTCAGAGCACTGCTGTTTGACCTCAGAACTGCCCCCCCCCCCGGTGTTCACCAAATACATAGCAGTGGTTGCAGCTCACCTCCGTCTGCAAGGGTTCCAAGTGTTCCCTTACCTAGACCATTGAATCCTAATGGCACCCACAAGGCATCAACTACTTCAGGCTATTCAGGTTATGCTACACCTGTTCCATCGTCTGGGAATTAATGAACGTGGTGAAATCCAAGATCACTTCTGTACAGGATATCGAATTCATAGGGACACAATTGAACACAGTCACACAGATAGCAGCCCTACACCTCCAAAGAATGAGATCCTTTAGATGGCAGGTTGAACGTCTACTAAAAACCCTGATTCCACCAGCTCAGCTGGTCCTTATGGCCCTAAGTTCCATGTAAGCTGCCATTCTTCTAATGCCCCTTGCCAGGTTTTTTTATGTGAGTTCTCCAGTGGATTCTAGTGGTACAATGGTCTGTTCGGTGCCTTCTGTTGTCAGCCCCAGTCAGGATCACTCTGATTTGCAAGCATCATCTACAATGGTGGATCCTTACAGACTACCTCCATCTCGGCAGACCCTTCGTTCCTCCCCCTCCTACAGCCATGGATGCCTCCCTGTTGGGGGGGCATTTTCAGAGAAAGATGGTCCAAGGCACATGGTCCACAACAGAGACCAAATTGCACATAAATGTACTGGAGATGAGAGGGCAGTTCTTCTCATGTTGCAAGCCTTTCAGGACTGACTTCCTCTGGGGACAGTTGCAGATGTTCTTAGTGTTTCACTGATGTCCTTCAAGGATGCATCTGCAGTCATAACAAATGGGTTGTCCTGCCTCAGGCAGCTCTTCGGTCGGCCGGATTCCAAAGTCTGGGTCTGGCCTCGGCTGATGTCGCACTTCACCCGACGTCATAGCTGCTGGGGTATAAAGGCATCAGCCGACGCCATTTTCCTCAGTCTTTCTTGCCGCGCGGTGCCCGAAGCAGAAGCTGTTAGCAAGTGCCGGTCGGTCAGATCCAGAGATTTCAGCATATCGAAGACTTCTAAAAAGCTAAGTACCCCGTTGGGGACTCTTTCTTGCCTCAGCCGATGTCAGAAAATAATTGTTTAACTTGTGGGAAACAAATACCTCATAAGGATTTCCACTCTTACTGCCTTCCTTGCTTAGGCCCAAACCACGACGTATCAGCTTGTTTAGCCTGTGCTTCCTTCAACCGACGGACTCTTAGACGTCGGTCGGAGTTTGCAGAAGAGTTTTTTGGCTCCACTTTTGCATATAAAATGCCGTCGGAGACTCCGACTACACATTTAGCTAAAAAATGCAAAGAAAAGGACAGACACTCGCGGCCCGCGGTTTCGGCTGAAACCACGGTTAGGCCTACCGCGAGTGTCTCGGTTTCGGCTGAAACCGAGACCTCTGTTCTCCTTCGCCGAAAGCATGCCTCCAATAACCAAGGCCACACAGGCCATGGCTGAGTCGGCTACAGAAATTCCTGCTGAAGTAGCAGGCACACAAGAGTTGTCTGACACTATTCCGTTGGACATCTCTACTCCTGCACGTGGGGCAGCTAGACCCCCTGCTTCTATGTCTATCAAGGCCTTTTCCAGGGCTAAAGCAGCCAAACTTTCCAAGGCCTTACCTTCAAAAGCTCCCTCTCACAGGCCTACCTCAAGTTCCCAGATTCTCAGCCTTGCTGAGGACCTTATTTCTCTGATCAGGGGAACCCATCCTCACCCAGACAGGGCCTCACAACCCCCTCCTGAAGAGGCCTAGGACTGAACCCCCTGAACCTCTGTCCTCTGACTACTCCTCAGATGGTTCAGATGTATCGGACCATCAGGAAGGCCCGTACTCACCTTATGAGGATTCTGATGCAGAAGACTCCATTCCTTCTGCCTCACCTCCAGAAGAATTTTCTTTTGGGGAAACCCTACACTCAATGAGGGAACACTTCCAATGGCAGGGTCAGGATTTTTCTGATTCTAGGAAAAGGCTAAGGACCTTTTTACACTTACCACAGCATAGGCCTTTAGCCATTCCACCTGTACTATCAGTTGTTGATGATGCATACAATGATGCCAGTACTGCCCCTGATTCTCTTCCCCCGGCCCCTGCAAAGCCTGACAGATACTACAGGGTCCCGGATTCTCACTATCACTTGTATAAGGCTCATGCTGCAGACCCAGAAACCATTTCTCAGGGCCCTAAAGGTGTTGCAGCTGCCACTGCCAAAAACCCACTACCATCTGAAAGAGAATCTAGAGCATTAGAGAGATGGGGTAAAAAGGTTTATACATCTTCTACTCTTTCTGCCAGGGCTTTAAACTGTCAATTTCACATGATACAGTACCAGGAATTTTTGTTAGATCAGCTGAATAAAAAGCTGGCCTCTCCTGAACCTTTAGTCCGTAAGTCCCTTCAGGATTTGGTACAGAATTCTCAGCAGGTCAGTAATCATTTCTTAAAATGTGGCTATGATGCACTGGAGGCTTCATTTAGATCAGCTATGACTGGAGCAGTGATTCGAAGGCATGCCTGGTTAAAAGAACAATCCTTACCAGACCATGTTAAGTCTAAACTCCTGGATGCCCCTATGGAGAAACAAAGTTTGTTTGGCTCCCCTGCACAGGAGGTTCTAAAGAAAGTGGAAGAAAAAGCAAAATCTGTCCAAACAGTCAAGGAATTTTTGCAGGTCCAACCTCCGAGGTCTAGCAGAAATTGGCCTTCAAAGAATTGGTCCTTTCCAGACACCTCCAGAGCACAGAGAGGCAGAAATAGATGCCCAAGAGGCAGAGGTCAATCTAGGGGTGCCTACAGGGGTCGTCAGTGGCAACCTGCCAACCAAAGAAGTGCCGCCACAGCTGCGACTGCAACCACTTCTACAGGACGGACACTGACTTGGCTCTGATTCTGCCTACCAGGGAACAACTGGAAGCACCCTTGGGCGGAAAGCTAGCCTTATTCTCAAGAAATTGGCATTGTATTACAGGAGACAAATGGACTTTACAAACAATAGACAAGGGCTACAGGTTTCACTTCCACACTCTACCAAAAAAGAGAGGAATGCCAAACCTTCCACCAAGCCAGAAATCAGAGGCTCTAAAACAAATCATCAGTTTACTAAGGATGAGAGCAATAGAAAAGGTACCATCTATGGAACAAGGCCAAGGATTTTACTCCAGACTATTCCTTGTGCCAAGAAAAGAAAATCAATGGAGGCCTATTCTCGATTTGTCCGCACTGAACACATACCTCATTGTTCCAAAATTCAAAATGCTGACCCTACAGCAACTTCTTCCCATGTTGGGCAAGGAGTCTTGGCTGGTGACTCTAGATCTCAAGGAGGCATACCCGCACATCCCTATATGACCAGATTGCAGAAGACACCTCAGATTTCTTGCAGGATCAGAGCATTATCAATTCTCAGCATTGCCCTTTGGCTTATCTACTGCGCCCAGAGTATTCACGAAATACCTGGCATCAGTAATTGCTCATTGCAGGCTTCAGGGAATTCAAATCTACCCATACCTGGATGACTGCCTAATACAAGCGGTAAACAGGACAAAATTAATAAAGGATTTGGCCAATGTCATGCAACTGCTGCAAGCCTTAGGATACACAGTCAACATACAAAAATCAAGACTAGTGCCATCCCAAAGGATAACATTTTTGGGTGCAGTAATGGACACAATAACTCAGATGGCTTTTCTCACAGAGGAAAAACAAAAGCAACTACCAGTCTATTTCATGGCATTAACAAGACAAACTCAGCTTACTGCAAGGAAAGTCCTGCAGGCCCTGGGTTACATGGCATCCTGCATAATATTGATCCCACATGCCAGGCTGCATATGAGAAAGTTACAATGGTACCTAAGGAATGTATGGTCTCAACACAGACACAGCCTAGAAGCCCAGATGCCAATCATTCCATGTCTGAAAAAAGAATTCCTGTGGTGGGCTCAGGCCTGTCAGATAAACAGAGGATTGCCTTTCCACAAACCACATCCAAGGCAGACCATCACCACGGACGCCTCAGACCTAGGCTGGGGGGCACACATGGAAGACAAGTGTATCCAAGGCCTATGGTCACAAGACTAGCTGAATCTACACATAAATCTAAAGGAGATGCTGGCAGTGAAACATGCAATCGAGGCATTCAGACCATTCATCCAGCAAGGACACCTGCTGATAAGGGCGGACAATACCACAGTCATGTGGTACATCAACAAACAGGGAGGCACACATTCATACCCTCTATGCCGGATGGCAATGGACCTGTGGAACTTGGCCCTGAATCTCAACATCCAACTGCAGGCCAGATTTGTACCAGGAAAAGAGAATTCACTAGCAGACAGCTTAAGCAGGACTACCACGGATGCTCACGAATGGATGCTGCATCCAGATATTTTCAAAACCATAACAAAGAAATGGGGAATGCCAGAGATAGACCTGTTTGCCTCCCCACACAACTACCAACTGAAGAAATTCTGCTCGAGTATACCACCCACTTGCCTGGAGGGTGGACTCCCTTTCTTTCAGCTGGAAGGACCTGACAGTATATGCCTTTCCACCTCTTCCTTTGATGTACAAAGTTCTACTGAAGATCAGAGAGGAACAGCCAAAGGTAATTCT
Organism: Protopterus annectens; assembly: GCF_019279795.1. NCBI lineage: Eukaryota > Metazoa > Chordata > Ceratodontiformes > Protopteridae > Protopterus > Protopterus annectens. Next base: position 910,072,310 of record NC_056730.1, read on the forward strand.
GATAGCTCCAGACTGGCCGAGGCAACATTGGTACCCGCTACTGAGAAGCATGTCTCAGACGCATTCATGGCATCTACCACTATGTCCTTTACTTCTAACGCAGAACAATTACAAGACCCTGCATCCAAACCTAAAAACACTGCAGCTGACTTCTTGGAAAATTGCATAAAACAAAACCAACTTGATTTATCTCAGAGGGTTAAGGACATTATCCTGGAGGCTCGCAGACCCTCCACAAGGAAAACATATTCAGCCAAATGGAAAAGATTCCTTATTTGGAGTGCAGAAAAGGGAGAAAATGTCACACTAGCAAACCTAGCACACATCCTGGAATACTTAGCAGAACTGTTCCACAATGGCCTGTCCTATTCTTCCATTAAGATACATGCATCAGCAATTTCAGCAGAGTACAACTTTGATCCTCCTGTCTTCTCTCATCCTCTCCTCAGACAATTTTTGAGAGGGATCAAAAATGTAAAGCCTCCAAGGAAACCACCTTTGCCTGCATGGGATCTCAATTTTGTGCTAGAAAAATTAACACTTCCACCTTTTGAACCAGCAGCAACAGCAGACTTACAGTTCTTATCTTGGAAAACTGCCTTCCTGCTAGCAATCACTTCAGCAAGAAAGGGTATCTGAGTTACAGGCATTAATGGCAGTGCAGCCTTTCCTTATCTTCCATCAGGATAGAGTGTCTCTGAGAACCAATCCTACTTTTATGCCAAAGGTGGTATCCAGGGTATCCTTGAACCAAGCCATACATTTACCTACATTCTTCCCCAACCCACAGAATAGGGGGAAAAACTACTACACACCTTGGATGTACACAAACAACTGCGCTACTATCTGGACAGAACAAAGGCCAGCAGAAAAACTGACCAGCTTCTGGTAGCATATGCAACAGGAGTGCAAGGAAAAGCAATTTCAAAACAGACAATCTCAAAATGGATAGGAAATTGCATTCGATTCTGCTACTCATTTCATGGAAAGACAACTCCTGAAAATATCAGGCCTCACTCCACAAGAGCTACAGCCACCACTACAGCTTTCCTACGAGGAGTGGCTACCAAAGACATTTTAGAAGCTGCTACTTGGACCTCCGTGCATACATTTGCCAAGCATTATAATCTTCCTTTATACTCCAGATCCCGAGCAGGTTTTGCAACTGCTGTTTTACAAGGGATCTTAACTACACCATCATTATCTTAGTGCCTCCTCCCCCAGTTTGGCTATGGTATTCTACCCATTTGTTATGACTGCAGATGCATCCTTGAAGGACATAGTACAGTTTTGTACCTACAATAAATGTAGATGTCCGATAGGTATGCATCTGCAGTCAGGATTACCCACCCTCTTTCCCCTCTGTGGTATTCCTAGGGTACTTACCCCTCTTTTACCTAGCTGGGGGAATCTATTATGGTGTATTTGTTTGAATGTATATATGTATATATATATATATATATATATTTTGCTTTCTACTGTTTGGAATTATTTGCATTTATCCAAATTTAGCCTTCCTAGAGGGCACCTGGCATCTGGGGCAAGCAACACTGAGGAAAATGGCGTCAGCTGATGCCTTTATACCCCAGCAGCTATGATGTCGGGTGAAGTGCGACATCAGCCGAGGCCAGACCCAGACTTTGGAATCTGGCCGACCGAAGGGCTGCCTGAGGCAGGACAACCCATTTGTTATGACTGCAGATGCATACCTATCGGACATCTACATTTATGGTAGGTACAAAACTGTACTTTGCAGTCCTAACATATGGGTTATCCGGCACCTGGTAGCCCTCAGTCAGCCCGAATACCAGAGTCCTTGGTATATGACGTTAGCTGCCGTTTGTTGTAAACTGATGTCAGAACGTCAGCTATGAAGGGAGGCAGCCAACGCCATTTCCTCAGTCTTTCTTGCCGCGGAGCTTGAAGCAGATGCGGGTCGCACTAGTGCCAGTCAGCCGTTTACCTTCTTTCTGCATTCAGACTACCAAGTTGAAGATGCCTTCAGATAAGTACCCCATTGGAGATCCTCTTTTCTTGCTTTAACGAATGTCAAATAAAGTTAATAACTGTCTTGCCTGTGGAAAACAGATTCCGCACCGTGATTTTAATTCCTTTTGTATAACTTGTTTGGGCCTTGAGCACGACGTCCCTAACTCTGATCACTATGCTTCCTTCAACCCGCGTACCATACGCCATAGAACTAAGATTTTATATAAGCATTTCGGTGTCTGGCTTAAGTTTGTCGGTATGTCTTCTTCTGGTCCCCTGACTTCGGATATACCTAGGAAACGCAAGGACAAAGACCACAACAGGCCTAGGGTTAAAGCTGCTGACGACGTGCCTGTGAAATTGGTCGTCGGCCCAGCGGTAGCTAATGAGGTGCTTTCGCAGCCCCTACAGTCCACAGATTTTCAGCCGCAGGCCTCTGCCTAGACCTTTACGGAGTCCTCCATGCCGCAGGCTGCTATCTTGTCTTCAGACCCTCCGCCTGTTGCCGCCTCAGATGGGTCCGGAGCCGCTATGCAGGCACCGGCGTCTGATGCCTCCTCTCTTCAACATGAGATCAAAGCCGGACCGACTACCTTAGCTCAGACTTCTGCAGATGCTAGGCCTCCCGAGTCCCTCCGTATTACTAGCAAACCTTTCAGCCGCAAATCTACCCACAAGCAAGTGTCCGCCTCCTCTCCTGTGCCTCAGTCCCAGTTGGTAAAGATGGCTGGTGATGATCTTACCCTTAAGGGCTCTCATCCCCCCTTCCAAGAGGGCTAGGCAATTGTCTCCTGATGTTTTTCTGAGTTTTCCTCAAGTTTTTCTTTTCTGAATTCTGAGGTTTTTTTTATTCTCTCCTTTGAGGAAGCTTTTTCTGCTCTTTTTCTTTCTGTCTGGATCCTGCTTCTTTTCTTTCTGCTTTTCCAGAATTTTTCTCAATTCTTTTCTTTGCTTTGGGGATTTGGGGATTATTCTCAGGGATTCTTGAGGATGGGAGAGGGATTTTTTTTCTCAGGGGAGGATCCGGATCTTTTAATTTTTAGATTTGTTTGGTTTTAAACCTTTGTTTTTTTTTTGGATTTGCTTATTTTGATGTTTTCATTTCTGTGGATTTTGTTTTTTGATTCCTGATTTTAATTCCTGATTTGGTTATTCTCCTGATTTTAAACCTCCTGCTCCTTATTTTGATGATGATATTCTTCCATTTGGATTATTTCATCTTATGCTAAAAAACCTGTACCTTCTGATATAACTGCTAAGGCCCCCTGTCTAGGGGGTAAGGGGTCTGGGGTACTGGGTCTTTTGCTCTGATATCTGTGATCTGGCTTCTGTTGCTCTTAAGTATCAGCATTATACTTAAGAGGCTAAGCAGCAAACTTCTGAGGCTAATTTTAATAAGCTTGAAATCACACACATAAGACAGAACACAGACACAAGGCTGACTAAATTCATAATCTTGTAGATTTTCTTGGTCCTCAGGCATTTGCAGAGCAGCAGCTTCTGGCAGGTGCATTTGCAGCTTCATTTTTTTTAGGTTGGATTGGGCTTTTTGGAAGGATTAGCAGCAGTTTGTTTAAATTGTTGGTGCAATTGTTGCTTTGGAGCAGCCTCTTTTTTTTGTAAATTTGTAAAAGTTGAAAGTGAAAGGCAAAAAAGGCAAAATTTGTAAGATTTGGTAAAGCAAAGCTTGAAAATTTCCTAAGGATAAGGGGTTTAGTAGGCCTTCTCCTTCCAAGTTCTCCTCTTTCCTCTATCCTGGTTTTGCTTAGCGCAGAGGGCTTAGGCTCTTCCAGTTTCTGATCTTCAGCAGGCCAGCTTCTTGCCTTTCAAAGGACTTTCTCTTTCAGCTTTTCTTCTGCTAAATCTCAAATGACAAGCCTTCTTCCCTTCTCAATCCTTCAAAATTCCTTTTCTCTTCTGCCTAAGGTTGCAGCAGGCCCAGGTTCTCCTAGGGTCAGGTTAGGCAGGCCCAGGTAGGGGTTTGGGTAAAAGGTTAAACCAAACAACATACAAACAGGTTACAGGTTACACAACACTACCCAGAGGTTCCCACAACAAGTCCAGCCAAGGTTTCACAGACATTTTCAGAGTAGAGAACAGAATTTCTTCTCTCAACTCAGAGGGCAAGAAGAGAATTTTAGAGGTAGAGAATCAAATTTCTTTTTTTTTCTGGCAGTTTTAAAGGCCCACTTTCTGGTACCTTTTTCTTCTGTTGATTTTTCTATTATTCTTTCTCTTATTCTGAAAATTCTATTCACATTTATGGTCATTACCATTCTCAATTTGCTCATGTTTGGCATGTGTTGTTCATTTGAATTTTTGGGCATTAGGGATATCAATTAGTTGCAGGCAATGCATTCAATAAGCAATTTCTTCATTTCAGGGCTGGGGAGCAACACTCCAATTCTCTGCGCTGCCCTTTGGCTCATCTACTGCTCCCAGAGTTTTCACAAAGTGCCTGGTGCCAGTCATTGCTTTTTGCAGGCAGTGGAACATTCAAATTTATCCTTACCTGGACAACTGACTCATTCAAGCAAACTCCCCAGAACAGTTAAAAAAAAGGATTTGGATTTCGTGAAGAACATTCTGACTTCTTTGCATTACACTCTCAGCGAGAAGAAGTCACAGTTGGTTCCTACAAGGGAGATTGTTTTCCTGGGAGCGAGTTTGAATACAGCCACCCAGATGGTATTCCTCTCTCAAGACAAACAACAAGATCTGTCGGCATATTTCAAGAACTTGGCAAGCATGACCCAGCTCTCTGCAAGACAATTCCTGCAAGCACTGGGGTTCATGGCTTCATGTTTCCTGATGATCCCATATGCAAGGCTGCATATGAGAAAGCTTCAATGGTACCTCAAGAACCTTTGGTGTCATCACACACAGGACTTAGACTTGATTCTTCCCCTTATTCCCTGTCTACAAATGGAGTTTCTCTGGTGGGCGACAGCCTGTTCTCAAAACAAGGGTCTGCCTTTCCGCCCACCACCTGCCAGACAGATTCTCACCACAGACTCCTCAGATTATGCATGGGGGGCACATCTGGAAGGCAGGGACATACAAGGGAATTGTAGCACCCAACAGATTCATCTGCACATAAACTTAAAAGTATTGATGGCAGTGCAACAGGCCTTGCTGGCTTTCAAGGACCTACTCTACCCTGGGACTCTTCTGATCAGGACAGACAACACCACAGTCATGTAGTACATCAACAAGTAGGGGGGGGACTCTTTCTTACCCTTTGTGCAGACACAGCATGAAACTATGGTCCTTAGCAGCTTTCATGGGCATACATCTCATAGCCCAGTGTCTTCCAGGGAGGCTAAACTCCTTGGCGGATCAGTTGAGCAGACATGTTCTGGATCCTCACGAGTGGCAACTGAACAAGATCATTTTCCATCGCATCACTCAGCATTGGGGCACTCCTCAGGTGGATCTTTTCTCCTGCCACACCAATCATCTCCTTCCAACCTTCTGCACCAGGGAGTTTCACAACAAAGCATGGAGAGTGGACGACTTGTCCTTCCCATGGACACAGCTCTCAATTTATGCTTTCCCGCCTCTGCCTCTTCTTCCCAGAGTGCTGCTAAAGATAAGGGACAAAAAAACAAAGGCTATTCTTATAGCACCAGATTGGCTTAGGGCAGCATTGGTATCCCCTTCTTTGCAGCCTTTCCCAAGCTCAGCCTTGGCATCTTCCCCTGGTACCAGATCCCTCGGTTCAGGAATGGGGAAAGTTTCTTCATCCTCATCTTCAAACTCTGCATTTAACTGCCTGGCTAATACTTTAAATCTTTCCCAGCAGGTGGTTGAAGTTCTTCATGAGGCCAGGAGGCCTAGCACCAGGAAATCCTATGCAGATAAATGGAAGAGATTTTGCTCTTGGATGCAGGCTAAAGGAGAAGACTCTTCTCTACATTCTGTTTCCCTCATTTTTGATTATCTAGCAGGTTTGCTTAATGGTGGACTTTCCTTTTCTTCAATTAAGATTCATGCTTCAGCAATTTCTGCTCATTGTTCTTTTGAGCAACCAAATTTTTCTCACCCCTTAATGAAACAGTTCCTGAGGGGGAGCTAGCAATCTTAGACCTCCCAGAAGAGCTCCTACTCCTGCTTGGGATCTTAATTTTGTCCTGGAGCAGCTTACTGTTCCTCCCTTTGAACCTGCTGCCTCTGCAGACTTAAAGTTCCATTCATGGAAGACTGCCTTTCTTTTGGCTATTACTTCCACCAGAAGGGTTTCCGAGCTGCAAGCCTTAATGGCAGTAGAACCTTTCATTATTTTTCATACAGACCGGGTTTCTCTGAGAACTAATCCCTCCTTTATGCCTAAGGTGGTTTCCAGTATGACACTTAACCAGTCTATTCATCTACCTACATTTTTCAATAACCCCCAGAATAAAGGGGAAAGGATTCTGCACTCTCTTAATGTGCACAAACAGTTGAGATTTTACTTAAATAGGACTAAACCCTTTCGGAAGTCTCAGTAATTGTTGGTTAGTTTTGCTCCTGGAGCTCAGGGTAAAGCTATTTCCAAAAAAACATCTCCAAATGGATTTCTCATTTTATTCACGTTTGTTACCTGCAGCATGGAAAGCCCCCCCCCCCCCGGGGTATTAGGACCCATTCTACTAGAGCAGCCTCTATCTGCAGCTTTTTTGTGTGCCTACTAAGGACATTCTAGAAACAGCCACTTGGTCTTCTGTCCATACTTTCACAAAGTATTACAACCTATCTAAGTCTAGGGCTGGTTTTGCCTTTGCAGTTTTGCAAGACCTCCTTACCAATCCCTAATCTGTGATCCCCCCCCCCTTTGTTTTCTTCCTGGGCTTTGGGAATCAACCCATATGTTAGGACTGCAACAGTGAAACATGAAGAACATAGTACAGATGTTCGTGTTTCACTGTTGCAGTCATTACACTTGGTTTATCCTGCTGGCAGGTTACCCGCAGTCGGCCTGAATTCCAAAGTCATGGTCCGGCGTCAGTTGCTGTCGCCTCTTCCCTGACGTCAGTGCGCCAGGGGTATATAAGATGCAGCCGACACCATTTTCTTCAGTCTTTCTTGCCATGCGGTGCCCGAAGTAAAAGCAGTTCACAAGTGCCTGTCGGCCGACTCCTAAGATTTTCGAAATTGAATTTCAGATCCGAAGTCTTCAATAAAGCTAAGTACCCCGTTGGGGAAACTTTTTCTTGCTCCAGACTGATGTCAGTAAAAGTTAACAGTTGTATTTCTTGTGGGAAGCAAATACCTCATAAGGATTTTCATTCTTACTGTATTCCTTGCCTAGGCCCTGACCACGACGTTGCTAGTTGTCGGTTTTGTGCTAGATTTAACCAATGCACTATTAAGCGTCGGTACGATTTTGCTTTCCATTACTTTGGCCGAAGGTTTAACTATATAATGCCGTCGGAACAGCCGATGACCGGAGTTCATAAAAAGCAGTAGGAAAAGGAAAAGGACAGGCATCCGAGGTCCAAAACCGATGAAGCCTCTTCCAGGCCAGTCGCCGGTTCTCAGTGAGGTGCTTTTGCAGCCCCTGACACCCACTACCTCAGAGCCACAGGCCGCCTCCGACTCCCACGTGGAGACAACTAGTTCTCTGGAAACTCAAGGTATTGGGCCTATGGAAACTACTCCCTCAGATGGGTCCAGAGCCGCTGAGCAGGCATCGGCTTCTGAGGGTGTTTTCAGACCTACACAGCTTTCTATCTAGACCACTTCAGCAGCCAATACAAAGCCTAAAACACCTTTAAAGACAAAGAAACAAGTACAGCATTCTATTGGACAGTCATCCATGCCTAAGAAACAGATGCTTAAAATGGCCAAGGACATATTTACTTTGATCAGGGGTTCCCTTCCCCCTCCTGATAAAAGGCCTAGGCAAGACACTGAGTATGATTCCTCTGTTCAGGTTTCTGTTTCATCTGATTTCTCTTTAGAACAGGGATATTCTCTTCCTCCCTATGAGGACTCTGATGCTGAAGAATCTATCCCTTCATCCTTTCCTACTGAGGACTATTCTTTTGGGGAAACCCTGCACACCATGAGGGAGCATTTCCACTGGGAGAGCCAAGATTATTCAGAATCCAAGAAAAGGCTCAGAGACTTTCTCTTATTGCCTCAACACAGACCTCTTGCTATTCTCCTGTGCTAGACATTGTAGATGATGTATTTTCTGAGTCCAGTCTGTCTCCTGATTCTTTACTCCCTGCACCAGTTAAGCCAGATAGGTACTACAGGGTTCCAGATTCACATAAATTTCTTTATAAAAACCCTGCTGTTGACCCAGAAACTATATCTCAGGGTCCCAAAGGGGTCAAGGCTTCCACCGCAAAAAACCCTGTTCCCTCTGATAGGGATTCTAGAGCACTGGACAGATGGTGGAAAAAAGTTTAAACCTCTGCTACTTTAGCTGTAAGGGCTTTAAACTGCCAGTTTCACATGCTTAAATATCAGCAATACCTAATATCTCTGCTAAAACAGAAAATGCTGACAAACTCTGAATGTCCTGAAAACAAGGAAATGCAGGATTTTGCATGCAGCTGAACAAGTGGGAAAGCATACTTTGCAATTTGGTTTTCATTCACTAGAGGCTTCTTGCAGGGCCGCAGTTACAGGCTGTGTTATTCGAAGGCATGGATGGTTAAAGGAACAGAGACTGCCTGATCATGTTAAAGCAAAATTATTGGATGCTCCATTACAGCATGATACTTTGTTTGGTGTTAAGGCAGAAGAGGTGTTAAAGAAAATGGAGGATAAAGCAAAATCTATGCAGACAGTAAAGGATTTCTTACAGGTTCAGCCACCCAGATTTAGCAGGAACTGGCCTTCTAAGAATTGGTCCTTTCCAGTGTCAGACAGACCACAAAGAGGCAGATACAGACGCGCCATAGAGGCAGATCTCAGCCCCAAGGCTCATACAGGCCTAAACAATGGGGTGCTTCTGCCTCCAAAAGCGGAGAAGACAAATCACAACCATATAGCAAACAGTCCCAATGACTTCCCACTGCCAATGCCAAGCACTTACCTTTTGGCAGCGCCCTTAGGAGGAAAGCTAGCACTTTTCTCACAAAATTGGCACATAATCACCCAGGACAAATGGGTAATGAATATTGTTTCTCAGGGCTACATGTTCCACTTTTACACCCTCCCAAAGGTAAAAGGTATGCCAGAACTGCCACACAATCAATGGGCAGAGGCACAAAAGCAAATTTCCTCTCTCATGGACATGAGGGCTATTCAAAGAGTACCACAGCAAGTGCAGGGGCAAGGATTTTACTCAAGACATTTCTTGGTATCCAGAAAGGGCAAAGCCTGGAGACCAATACTGGACCTGTATATTCTAAATACTTTACTGGACGTTCCAAAATTCAAAATGCTGACACTGCAGCAACTTCTGCCCATGCTGGGCAAGAAGGCTTGGCTCGTAACTTTGGACCTCAAAGAGGCATACCTGCATGTCCCAATCAGACAGTCTTGCAGAAGATACCTCAGATTCATAGCTGGCTCAATGCACTACCAATTCTCTGCACTGCCCTTTGGCTTATCTACTGCGCCCAGGGTCTTCACAAAATGGCTGGCACCAGTAATTGCATTTTGCAGACAAAGAGGAATTCAAATATATCCCTACTTGGACGACTGCCTTATTCAAGCAGAGAGCAAGGGCATTCTACTAAAGCATCTGGCATTTGTCAAAAGATTACTAATTTGCCTAGGGTACACAGTAAACGAAAATAAATCAAAACTAGTGCCCTCTCAAGAGATAATATTCCTGGGTGCAAGCTTAAGTACAACTGTCCAGATGGCTTATCTCACGCCAGACAAACAAAGGCAACTGACTCTCTACTTCCAAATGATGGCAACAAAAACCCAGTTACCTGCAAGAAAAATTCTGCAGGCGAAGCTACAATGGTATCTAAAAAGTGTTTGGACTCAACATTGCCACAGCCTGGAAACAATAATTACTCTCATTCCCTGCCTGCAACAGGAGTTTCGATGGTGGGCACTGGCCTGTCACCACAACAAGGGACAGCCATTCACTTTACCCACAGCCAGGCAGACACTAACAACAGATGCATCGGATTATGCCTGGGGGGCACACATGGCAGGAAAATGTATTCAGGGCATGTGTCCTGCAAGCCAAATGCATCTTTATATCAATCAAAAAGAGATGCTAACTGCACAGAATACCCTGACAGCCTTCAAGGATCTACTCCATCCAGGGCAGCTATTGCTAAAGATGGACAATACTACAGTCATGTGGTACATAAACAAGCAAGGGGGCACACATTCCTACCCCCTCTGCAGGCAAGCCATGACTTTGTGGAACACAGCATTGACCTATCAAGTACATCTGCAAGCACAGTTCCTGCCAGGGAAGACAAATACTCTGGCAGACGAACTAAGCAGAAACCTCATGGACCCTCATGAGTGGAAACTAGATCCACAAGTCTTCAGCATGATGATAAGGAAATGGGGATGCCCAGACATAGATCTATTTGCCTCCCCTCACAACTGCCAACTACAGAGATTCTGCACAAGGACTTATCACACACAAGCATGGAAGGTGGATGCTCTGTCATTCAGCTGGAAAACCCTGACAGTTTATGCCTTTCCTCCACTGCCTCTCCTCCCCAAGGTACTTCTAAAAGTCAGACAAGAGAAGCCAAAAATTATTCTGATTGCCCCAGACTGGCCACGCCAGCACTGGTACCCAATCCTAAAGAGCTTGTCTCAAGGCCCAGCCTGGGCTTTACCTCAAATTCCTCATCTTCTGACCCAACAAAACAATCGGATCCTGCACAGCCAACTCAGAACCTTAAATCTGGCTGCATGGCGAATAATATAACCACTCAGAACACACCTCTCTGTAAAGCAGTTATGGATGTCAAGTTTGGAAGCCAGGAGGCCCAGCACCAGAAAATCTTATGCATAAAAATGGAAGAGATTCTGTGCTTGGAATCAGCCACAAGGAATTGACCCGCTTGTACCAAATATTCCTCAGATTTTACAATACCTAACTTGAGATGCTGGACAAAGGCCTATCCTTCTCATCAATTAAGATCCCTGCCTCTGCCATTTCAGCTCATTACAATATGGAACCACCTATTTTTTCACATCCACTGCTAAGGCAGTACCTCAGAGGGGCCAAAAACATAAGACCCCCAAGGAGAGCACCGATACCTACATGGGACCTCAATTTTGTCTTGGAAAAGCTCACACTGCCTCCTTTTGAGCCAGCCAGTACTGCTGAGATAAAATTCTTACCATGGAAAACAGATCTGCTCCTAGCAATAACTTCACCAAGAAGAGTCTCAGAGTTACAGGCATTAATGGCAGTGGAACCTTTTATCATTTTCCATCCAGACAGTGTTTCTCTAAGGACAAACCCAACATTTATGCCAAAGGTAGTATCCAGTGTGGCTCTTAATCAAACCATTCATTTGCCTACGTTTTATCCAAATCCCCAGAATAAAGGGGAGAGACTTCTGCGTTCTTTGGACATACACAGGCAGCTATGCTTCTACTTGGACAAAACTAAAGCTTTCAGAAAGACTGAACAACTTTTAGTGGCATATGCTGCAGGATCACAAGGAAAGGCTATCTCAAAGCAGACTATTTCAAAATGGATAGGACACTGCATTAATTTCTGCTATGCACAGCTTGGCAAATCAGTGCCTAAGGGCATTAGGCCACATTCAACCAGGGCAGCAGCCACATCAGCAGCCTTTCTCAGAGGAGTACCAACCAAGGAAATTTTGGAGGCTGCAACTTGGAGTTCAGTGCACACATTTACCAAGGACTACCACTTGCCTCTTTACTCTAAATCCAGAGCAGGCTTTGCCACTGCAGTTCTGCAGGGCCTCATAGCCACTCCTAATTCTATTTAGACCTAGCCGCCCAACCTCAGCTTTGGGATTCAACCCAAGTGTAATGACTGCAACAGTGAAACACAGTGAACATAGTACAGTTGTGTACGTACCATAAATGTAGATGTTCGAGTGTATTCACTGTTGCAGTCCAGGTTACCCACCCACCATCCCTCTTTCTCTGCTGGGACTTATCTGTACTTCTCTATTCTATACAACCTATGTGGTGTATTTGCTTGTAGATGAAGGTATTATTTTAGTGCATGCTTTTTATAAGCATTTTTTTAGCCTACCCTTTTGGGAGCACCTGACATCTGGGGCAAGAAAAACTGAAGAAAATGGCGTTGGCTGCATCTTATATACCCCTGGTGCACTGACATCAGGGAAGAGGCGACAGCAACCAATGCCGGACCAGGACTTTGGAATTCAGGCCGACTGCGGGTAGCCTGCCAGCAGGATAACCCAAGTGTAATGACTGCAACAGTGAATACACTCGAACATCTACATTTATGGTAGGTACACAACTGTACTTTGTGTACACTTACCATAAATGTATATGTTCAAGTGTATTCACTGTTGCAGTCCTGGTTTCCCACCCTTCATTCCCCCTTTTTCCTAAGGCACAGACTACTTATGTTATTTTTGGATGGCTTTTTTCCAGGGTGTTTCCTTTCTGGTTTGGCCTTCTTTTGGGGGCTCCTGACAGTAAAGGCAAGAAAAGGAAATGGAGTCGGCCACCTCCCTTTATACCTGACATTCTGCCATCAGTTTACAACCGACAACAGCTGATGTCATATATCAAGGACTCTGGTATTCGGGCCGACTGAGGGCTACCCGGAGCAGGATAACCCATAAATTAGGACTGCAACAGTGAATACACTCGAACATCTACATTTATGGTAAGTGTACACAACTGTACTTTCTGGCAGACAATATGTTGGTGGTTTGGTACATCAGCAAGCAGGCGGAACCCATTTATACCCGTTGTGCAGGGAGGCCATGAGGGTTTGAGAATGGGCGATATCTTCGAATTGCTTTCTCATTGCAATGCACAGCCCGGGGGAATCCAACGTTCTGGCAGACAGACTGAGCAGATCGATCTTAAGTCCACACGACTGGTCCCTGAACCACTCTGTAGCAAATCTAATTTTCAGCCGTTGGTTCTAGCCTTGCTGTAACCTCCTTGTCTCTCCCCTAAACAACAAATGCAGCAAGTATGAGCCCCCATGCTGGAGTCACCCAGGAATGCTCTAGTCCACAATTGGCCCCTAGGTCTCCTCTGTGCTTATCCTCCGATAACCCTGTTACCCAGAGTGCTGCAGAAAGCCAGCAGTTTGAAGACAAGTCTAATCCTCATTGCCTCATATTGGCCTTGGCGTGTATGGTTCCCTTTCCTGCTGTCTCACAGCAAATATCCTTTATGGATACTGGATCCCATCCATCAGAATGCTATATCCATATCTTCAATCCCTCAAACTGACCGCTTGGTTTCTCCACTTCCAGTGATTTTACAAAAGTCTAGGCTAGCTTTCCCAGTCCACAAAATTATTCTTGCTTCTCAGAAGTCCTCCTTCAAGAAAGTATATTGTAGCAAATAGCAGACGTTTCGCATCTGGGCTTCACAGAGGAATATTGACCCCTTTTCTGCTTCAGTCCCAGACATCCTTATATTTCTAAGCTCACTTTTCCAGAACAGAACTAGTTTTTCTATCATAAAATTGCAACTTGCAGCTATCACGAATTTCCATGTAGGGAAGGGCGTTCGTCTTCCCTCTACTGTTTCAACATCTAAGCTATGTAGGGCTTCTATGAAAGGGGTTTTAGATCTTAGGCCTCCAATTAAAGACCCTTCTCCCCCTTGGTGTCTTACACTGGTACTTCAAGGACTTACCCAGAAACCTTTTGAACCTGCTAGCTCATGTAAGTTAAATTTCTTTTCGTAGAAGATGGCCTTCCTAGTGGCCATTACTTCAGGTAGAAGAGTGTCAGAATTGCAACCTCTGTGATATTCTTCATGATTCACTGTTGCAGTCATTACATTTGGGTAATCTGCTGGCAGGTTGCCCTCAGTCGGCCTGAATAACAAAGTCTTGGGTCCTGTGTCTGTTGCTGTCCCTTCTTCCATGACGTTAGGTCGTCAGGGGTATAAAACATGCAGCCAACGCTATTTTCACCAGTCTTTCTTGCCGTGCGGTGCCCGAAGCAGAAGCAATTCGCAAGTGCCGGTCGGCCGACTCCTGAAATTTTCGTTTTCGAGTTTCAGTACCGAAGTCTTCAACCTAAAGCTAATTACCCTGTTGGGGAAACTTTTTCTTGCTCCTTACTGATGTCAGTAAAAGTTAATAATTGTATTACTTGTGTGAAGCAAATACCTCATAAGGATTTTCATTTGTACTGTATTCCTTGCCTAGGCCCTGACCACAATGTGCCTTGCTGTCGGTATTGTGCTAAATTTAATCAATGCACTATTAAGCGTCAGTATATTTTTGCATCTAAATATTTTGGCTCAAGATTTAACTATCCAGAAATGTCGTCTGTTAGCAATCCAACTACCAGAATACACAAAAAACGCAAAGAAAAAGACAGAGACAGTCGAGGTCCAAAACCGATGACAACGCTTCTCCTAAGCTAGTCGCCGGTTCACCGGTACTCAGTGAGGCATTTTGCAGCCCCTGATGCCCGCTACTTTTGATTCGCAGGCCTCTACCGAGACCCATTCGGAGTCCGGTATGCAGCGAGACACTTTAAGTGTTGAACCCGCGGATGTCTCTACCTTAGATGTGTCTGGAGCCGCTGAGCAGGCACCGGCTTCTGAGGGTATTTTCAGGCCTAAAGATTTGTATATTAAACCGACGCCATCTTCAAAACCTAGGCCAAAATCAACTTCTGTGTCTAAAAAAATGACGCTTGGGCCACGTGCACAGGCCCCTATGCCTAAAAAACAAATGATCGAAATGGCTGAGGATTTAATTACCTTGATCAGGGGTTCTCATCCCCCTCCGGCTAAGAGGCCTAGGCAAGGCACTGACTGAATCTTCAGATCAGGTTTCTATTTCTTCTGATTCTTCTTCTGATCAAGAATTATCTATTCCATCTTGTGAGGACTCTGATGCAGAAGAATCCATCCCTTCTGCTTCTCTTCCTGAGGAATTTTCTTTTGGAAAAACTTTGCATACCTTAAGGGAACACTTTCACTGGGAGAGTCAGGATTTCTCAGAATCTAAAAAGGGGCTTAGGGATTTCCTTCTTCTTCTTCTTCCTCAGCATAAGCCTTTGGCTATACCTCATGTTCTAGACATTGTTGATGATGTTTTCTCAGAATCCAGCATGGCTCCCGATTCCCTGTCTCCGTCTCCTAGTAAGCCAGGCAGATATTACAGGGTTCCTGACTCCCACAAATTCCTTTTTAAAAACCCTACTGCTGACCCTGAAACCATTTCTCAGGGTCCCAAGGGCGTTAAGGCTTCTACTGCTAAAAATCCTACCCCCTTCTGATAGAGACTCCAGGGCGCTGGATAGATAGGGTAAGGATGTTTACACGTCTGCAACCTTGGCAATCAGGGCTTTAAACTATCAATTTCATATGCTTAAATATCAGCAGCATGTCATGGGCTTACTTAAACAGAAAATTGTTGATTTCTGACTGTGTGGAAAATATTTACAGGATTTATTGCATTCAGCTGAACAAGTTGGAAAGCATACTTTGCAGTGTGGTTTTGATTCCTTGGAGGCCTCTTGCAGGGTAGGGTTGCCACCTTTTCAAAAGCTCAAAGTGGGACATTTTGTAGCATTTTATGCTATTCTTGCTTCTATACACATTAGGTGTTTCAGATCGAAAATAACTGTTTAACTATATAAAAGAAATATAGGAGACATTGTTGTCTTGCAGGGCCGCTGTAACTGGATCTGTGATAAGAAGGCATGCTTGGCTCAAGGAGCAAAATCTGCCTGATCATGTTAAAGCAAATTGTTGGATGCTTCTTTACAACAGGACAGTCTATTTGGTAATAAGGCAGAAGAAGTTTTGAATAAGATGGAAGATAAAGCTAAATCTATGCAAACTGTAAAAGATTTCCTACAAGTGCAGCTGCCCAAGTTCAGTAGGCACTGGCTTACTAAGAATTGGTCCTTTCCAGTACCCACCAGAGCCACTCAGGTCAAACCCAGACACTCCAAAGGCTCCAGGTTTCAGTCGCAAGGAACTTACAGATGAAAACAACGGGGTGCCTCCACCTCCAAATCTGGAAGTAACAAGGCACCTCCCTATGATAAACAGTCTCAATGACTTTCCTCTGACATCACCAAGCACTTATCTTTTGGCAGCCCCTTTGGGGGGGAAAACTGGCACTTCATGCATGAAATTGGCACTTAATTACCCAGGACAAGTGGGTTTTAAATATAGTATCCCAGGGATACAGATTTCATTTCCACTCGTTGCCAATCCCAAACGGATGGCCAGATCTGCCTCCAAATCAGTGGGCAGAGGCCCAGAAACAAGTTATGTCCCTCATGAATATGGGGCTATTCATCCAGTACCAGAAAAGGAAAAGGGACACGGTTTTTATTCAAGACTTTTCCTGGTACCCAGAAAAGACAAATCATGGCATCCAGTTCTGGACTTGTCCATTCTAAATACATTCCTGGACATTCCAAAATTCAAGATGCTGACTCTACAACAATTACTGCCTATGCTAGGCAAGGATACCTGGTTGGTAACTCTAGACTTAGGCTTACCTGCATATCCCAATCAGGGAATTTTGCAGAAGATACCTCTGCTTCAAAGCAGGCTATTTGCATTACCAGTTCTCTGCACTGCCCTTTGGCTTATCTACTGCGCCCAGGGTCTTTACAAAGTGCCTGGCACCAATAATTGCATTTTGCAGACAAAGAAACATTCAAATTTATTCTAATCTGGACGATTGTCTAATTCAGGCAGAATACAAGGACACTCTTCTACAGCATCTGGTGTTTGTAAAAAGGCTTCTAACTTTTTTAGGGTACACCATAAACGAAAAGAAATCACAACTGGTACCCTTTCAAATAATTATATTCCTGGGTGCAAGCTTGAATACAACTGCCCAGATGACTTGCCTCACGCCAGAAAAACAAATTCAGTTGATGACTTACTTCAAACAAGTGTCCACAAAAAAACAGCTATCTGCAAGACAAATTCTGCAGGCCTTGGGGTTCATGGCTTCCTGCATTCTACTAATCCCATATGCAAGACTGCATATGAGGAATCTTCAGTGGTGCCTAAAAAGCTTATGGAGTCAGCATTGTCACAGCCTGGAAACGATGATTCCTATCATTCCTTGCCTGCAGCAGGAGTTCCTATGGTGGGCAGAGGCCTGTCACCAAAACAAGGGACTGTCATTCATTCCACCCCCTGCCACCACTACAGGCTCATCTGATTATGCTTGGGGGGCCCATGTGGCAGAGAGATGCATTTAGGGTGAATGTAGCCCAAATCAAATGCACCTGCATATCAACCAGAAAGAAATGCTAGCTGTACAGAATGCTCTGACAGCCTTCAAGGGCTTTCTTCATCCAGGACAACTACCGATAAAGATGGACAACACCACAGTTATGTGGTACATAAACAAGCAGGGGGGGGTACCCATTAATACCCCCTTTGCTGACTAGCCATGGCTTTGTGGAACACAGCCTTGACTTACCAAATACATCTACAAGCTCAATTCCTGCCAGGAAAGCAAAATACTCTGGCAGATGAACTAAGCAGAAATCTTATGGACCCACACCAATGGAAACTGGATCCACAAATCTTCAGCATGTTGACACGAAAATGGGGGAGCCCAGACATAGATCTTTTTGCCTCTCCCCAAAACTATCAATTGGACAAATTCTGCACAAGAATCCATCACAAAAAAGCTTGGAAAGTGGATGCTGTATCCTTCAGCTGGAAAAACTTATCGGTCTATGCCTTTCCCCCTCTGCCTCTGCTCTCCAAGGTTTTACTAAAAGTCAGACAGGAAAAACCAAAAATGATTCTGATTGCTCCAGACTGGCCTCGCCAACACTGGTACTCGCTCCTACGCAATATGTCGCACCTTCCTCCGTGGTACCTGCCTCAGACACCTTATCTACTGTCTCATCAGAACTATCAAATTCTGCACACTCAGATCCAAACTCTGAATCTTGCAGCATGACTAATCAACTAATTTCACTAGTTACATCTCTCAGTAAACCTGTGATGGATGTCATTTTGTAGGCTAGAAGGCCTAGTACTAGAAAATCTTAAGCACAAGGAATAAACACAGCAATGCCCAATATTCCTCAGATTCTGCAATATTTAACTGAGATGCTTCACAAGGGCCTATCTCTTTCTTCTATAAAAATCCATGCCTCTGCCATTTCTGCTCATTACAACACAGAGCCTCCTCTCTTTTCTTATCCCCTGCTACAGCAGTACCTCAGAGCGGCCAAAAATTTGAGACCTCCCAGGAGAGCACCAACTCCTGTATGGGACTTCAATTTTGTGCTGGAAAAACTCACCCTACCTCCTTTTGAACCAGCTGCTACTGCATGCATAAAATTTCTCTCTTGGAAGACAGATGTTCTTTTAGCAGTCACTTCAGCTAAAAGGATTTTAGAACTACAAGCTCTCATGGCAGTGGAGCTTTTCATTACCTTTTACCCTAACAGGGTGTCTCTCAAGACCAATCCATCCTTTATGCCTAAAGTGGTATCTAGTGTGGCTCTTAATCAGACCAGCAAGGCAGCACAGAGTTCAATATATTTATTAAATACTGATGAATATAACAAACTAGTTTCGGCCAACAGCCTTCTTCAGTGTAAAACAGTATAATCAAGTTCATTTGCATCATCATTTAAATACATATCAAGAGCCAATCAAAAGGTTGAGCTCATGAATACTAATGGGTTTGAAAAATATTTGTAAAGCATGTTTTAGGGCACTTAGAGTAAATCATATAGATATACAATGAAGATTAATATATATACTCAGGTGAGGTCCATCCATAAAGGAAAAATAACCACCAGGTGTATACATGAAACTAAACAAATTATTAGTATATTCTAACATGTCCATATGATAATATATTCATACTTATTGTTAGTTTTTATAATCCCATATTGGATAAACCACTATCACATACTATTCAGCAGTTCTTGGTTAGAGAAACCATGGGTAAAAATATCAAATACTAACGTTCAAAGGACTCAAACATGCTATGTCATAAGGGAGCATATGTTTCTACCCTATTTTGATGTTACTGGGTCTCTTAACCATCATATTATATTCTTGACTCCAAAATTATATCCCTTTGCGATTTTGGTGCTCCACTAGTCTGTATTAGTAGTATACCTTAACATTGTTCACAACATGGATCTAAATACCATCCTCTCTGGATTATGTGCTGATCGGCAAGATATAGCAGTATTTGGCATTGATCAATTGCCAAGCAATGATCCAGTTAGTTCGGGTCAGACATCTGTGGTTGATTGTGATATGTTTTTCCACTCAATCACCAAAGCATTCAAGACTCTTAGATCAAACATTTGGCATCTCAAGTTATTTAAAGCATATGGCTCCCAGAGGTCTACGAATACGAACTCAACCTCTAGTTGGGAAGCCAGACGATAAATTAAACCATGATTGGCAAGAGGCACTTCAGACAGGATCCATGACATTTGTGAACATATTGTTACAATATTATGAAAGGACAGTAGATTCTAATATACTTGAAATTAAAAATATATGTTCAGAGGCTCAAAAGTTTGAATCTTCTATGAAATATCAGGACAACATCAAAAAACTTTCCTCAGAACTGATGGAGCATGAAAAAACTTTAAAGGAACGCAAAATTAAGAAGTTTCATGGTTAGATTTATGGGATAACAATCAGCAAAAAAATAGGGCCCCAGTCACAAAAAGAGACCACGATCAATTCTCAAAAACAAGGGGGATAGCTCATATAGTACGTCTGGTGATGAATCCTCCCTCACGGATTTTGAGGGTCCAGGTGAGAGGGCTTCACCTAATAGGAAGAGAACTAACAAAATTTCCCCTTTAGAAGGGGTAAGGGACACAGAAAGAGTGGTCAGTCCGGTTTCCCTTCAAGGCCTTTTGGACAATTTCCTGAAATAGGAGATCTATCTGGAACCACTCAGAATGTGTTGAATTTATCTAAGACTATATTAACGGATGAGCAGGTTGCATTGTTGAATAAGGGTTTGAACTTTATTCCTTCTTTTTTTAGTCAAGAATACCACATAGTACAGGATTTACATGACTTTTGTAGGATGTTAAACCTTAGGTTGTTTTTTGAGGATAACAGGTCAGAAAAGTCCTCTTTCCAACCTCCTATGAGTAAACATGTATCTATTTTCATGGATTCCATTTTGAGGGATATTCATTTTCAAAATATGGGACATATCATGCTGGCTAGCAATCTATCGGATGATGACAGGATAGCTTTGAATACCTTGTGTGACAATAAAGACATAGTTATTGTCCCTGCTGACAAGGAGGTGCAGTTGTGGTTTGGAACACTGCGGATTACATTCATGAAGGGTTAACTCAATTGTCAGGCCAAGTGCTATATGTACATGTCTATAGATCCCACACCAGTATTTAAGGATGAGATTCATCATAAATAAGAAATGCTTGGATTCACTTAATAAACAGATACTATATCTTCTACCCAAAATCCACAAGTCCTTGGAAAAACCCCTCACCAAATATCTTAAACCTCTGTTGGGACATATTAGATCTAGATTGCAGGACACCACACAGTTTCTACAGTTAATTAGGGAAACCCAATTGGAACCTGAGTGGTACTTTATGTACTTGGATGTAAAATCATTATATACAAGTATACAATCTTTACAATTGGGTTGGAAAGGGTAAACCTATATTGATATGTATGTCCGAGCATGTGTTAAATAAGAATGTTCTGTACTTCCAGGGCCAATGTTAATTTATGATCTATGATACATCACACAACATCTTTCAGGTGGAAATGGATATTGACTGCTGGTTGGTTGTTGAATATCTTAATGATAATGTTTGACATTTGATAAAAGACAATACTGTTACATGCATCAAGTTTATCCCCGTCACACAATCAGAACATGGAGGAATATCAATTGGCCAGTAGGGATCTCAGTCAGAGGTTTATTAACAGGGATATGATGGATTTGATATTGTCAATATCAGAATAAACATAAAAAGAAACATTAATATGATTAGAAACATCATTAATAAACATTGGAACATTTTATTAAGCTCTTAAGTTTTTGGGACCCGTTGTCTTTTCTCATATAAGCGTGGTAAGACCTTAGGTTCACTATCCACAAACAACTGACACTTCATGGTGAGATATCAAGATCTTGAGACCAGTGCCCCTATCAACACACATTAAAACATTCTGGACTAAATGATCATTAATTTCTGTTGTCTCTATATCTATATGTCTTAAAGCATATGGATTATGAATGTCAAAACATTCTGGTTCAATTTTGAACAGGGTGTTAAGATATCAAGTCATATGGGCTATTTTGTAATACTATGTATGATATGGGCGTGGCCAAGTGTAGCTAAGAATAAGGTGACTGAGCATTTATATTTGTTAGCATAATGTAAGTTGAAACTAGATGCATTGACACGCTTTTCTTGGTTTGTAAATGATGCCATTTACATATATGTACTAGAGATACAACAGCCTTAATCACTTTTTGGAAGAAATGTGCAAACCTTTATGTATAGGCTGTTGATTTCAGTATTGTTGATCCAATTTTCATATTGTGCTCCATGTCCATTACAAATTATGTTTAATAACTGACCTATATTGATATACATATGTGGGTATATACATCTAACCTGTTAAACATATGCTCCTTATGATATAGCATGAAGGAATCTTTTGAATATCTATAATTGATATGTACTAGCCATGGGGTCGTCAATTAAAAACTGTTGAACAGTACGTGGGTGCTCTATTCAATATGGGAAGATTAAATTAGATTCCAAGTATGAATACATTGCCAGATGGAGATGTTAGAACATATTAATAATTAACCTTATTTCTTGTATGTATTGGGTGGTCTTCTCTCTTGTCATGGACGGATATATAATAGCTGTAATGCTTATTCTGAACAAATGTGTAAGCCTTTATGTTCAGGCTGTTATCCTCATTATTGTTGATCTACCTTGTGTTCTATGTTCATTATCTGTTTTGCCTACTACCAATCTCTATATATATACATTTGCATATATATATATAACCTAATCGGTCCAACATATGCTCCCTTATGACATAGCATGTTTGAGTCCTTTGAACGTTAGTATTTGATATTTTTACCCATGGTTTCTCTAACCAAGAACTGCTGAATAGTATGTGATAGTGGTTTATCCAATATGGGATTATAAAAACTAACAATAAGTATGAATATATTATCATATGGACATGTTAGAATATACTAATAATTTGTTTAGTTTCATGTATACACCTGGTGGTTATTTTTCCTTTATGGATGGACCTCACCTGAGTATATATATTAATCTTCATTGTATATCTATATGATTTACTCTAAGTGCCCTAAAACATGCTTTACAAATATTTTTCAAACCCATTAGTATTCATGAGCTCAACCTTTTGATTGGCTCTTGATATGTATTTAAATGATGATGCAAATGAACTTGATTATACTGTTTTACACTGAAGAAGGCTGTTGGCCGAAACTAGTTTGTTATATTCATCAGTATTTAATAAATATATTGAACTCTGTGCTGCCTTGCTGGTCTATTTGGAGCTTTCTACTTGGTTTGGACATAGGACTTGGTTCATGCTCTTAATCAGACCATTCATCTGCCAACCTTTTTCCCAAATCCACAGAACAAGGGGGAGCGGATTCTGCATTCATTGGATGTACACAGACAACTAAGATTCTACATTAACAGGACAAAATCTCTAAGAAAATCTGAGCAATTACTGGTGGCATTTGCTGCAGGGGCAGAGGGAAAGGCTATTCCAAAGCGGACTATTTCAAAATGGATAAGCCATTGTATTCGTTTCTGCTACATGCACCATGGTAAACCTGTCCCCAAGGGGATCAGATCCCATTCCACCAGGGCTGCATCTACTTCTGCAGCCTTTCTCAGAGGGGTTCCTAACAGAGGCATTCTAGAAGTTGCTACTTGGAGCTCAGTTCATACGTTCACCAAACATCACCATTTACCTCACTTCTCTAAATCCAGAGCAGGCTTTGCCACTGCTGTCCTGCAGGGCCTTATAGCTGCTCCTAATGCTGTATAATTCCATCCTCCCAACCATAGCTTTGGGATTCTACCCAAATGTAATGACTGCAACAGTGAAACACGAAGAACAGTACAGTTGTGTACACTTACCATAAATGGTAGATGTTAGAGTGCATTCACTGTTGCAGTCCTGGTTACCCACCCGCCAGCCCCTATTTCTCTCTTATTATTCCTCTTCTTTCTTTTATTATGCTCAAAAGCCTTTTTGGTGTATTTGCTTTTATTTGGAGGTATATTTTTTGTTCTAAATTACATGCATATATATAATTATGTATATTTATATTTTTTGCTCCCCATTTGGGGGGCACCTGATATCTGGGGCAAGAAAAACTGATGAAAATGGCATTGGCTGCATGTTTTATATCCCTGACGACCTGATGTCATGGAAGAAGGGACAGCAACCGACACAGGACCCAAGACTTTGTTATTCAGGCCGACTGAGGGCAACTTGCCAGCAGATTACCCAAATGTAATGACTGCAACAGTGAATACACTCTAACATCTACATTTATGGTAAGTGTACACATCTGTACTTTCTCAACCACCATGCATAACTTTCTTCAAAGAGAGGGTCTGTCTTAGAACAAATCCTTCATTTGTACCGAAGGTTATCTCAAAGGCAAATATTAACCAGACTATCCACTTGCCTGTTTTTTTTTTTTTTTTTTTACTAATTACCCCAGTAAAGGCGAATACATGCTACATTCCTTGGATGTTCACACAGTTGCATTTTAACTTGCACAGAACTAGACATCATAGAAAATCTGAACAGTTATTCATTGCTTTTTCCCCAAATAGGTTAGGGCAGGCTGTATCCAAGTTCACCTTAGCCAAATGGATTACAGATTGTATTTCTGCAGTTCATTCTCAGCAAGGCAAGCAACTTCCCCATCCATTTAGAGCCCACTCTACCAGGTCAATGTCTACTTCGTTAGCCTTCTCTGCAAGAACCCCAGCTGATGAAATTTGCACCACAGCTATTTGATCTACAGCTCATACATTTGTATCTCACTACAAATTGGACATTATTTCCAGGAACAGAGCATCCTTTGGTTCAGCAGTGCTTAGGCATATCCTTCCCTGAGGTTCTCCCCTGGTTTATATAGCTGGGGACTTTGACCCATTCGTGATGCATAATGAAATGGACAACATCACATTAGAAGTTATGTACTTGCCGTAACTTGGTATCTGTGTTGTCCAGTTTCATTATGCATCACATCTCACCATTTTTCCCCCTTCCTTTTACAGCTGAGAGCAATTTAGAGGCTAAGGGAACCCAATGGTTCCTAGTTTGGGTTCCGGTTGGTCACTTTCTTTGTATGTCTAGTACTATTGTTTTGACCATCTTTAGGAAGGGGCAGCCAACTCGATCTGAGATTTTGAAGAGGAGCAAGGCATCATGGGAGAGGGAGGAGCTTGATGCTCGGATCATATGCCTGGAAGAAATGGCGGAGTCTGATCTGAAGACCCATTTGTGATGCATAATAAAGTTGGACAACACAGATGCCAAGTTATGGTAAGTACATAACTTCTATTTTGCTGATTGCTCTGACCTCTGCAAGAGGAGTATCTGAGTTGCAATCTCTTATGTTGAGGCAACCCTATCGCATTTTCCACAGGGACAGGGTTTTTTTGGAACTAATCCTTTTTTTATGCCTAAAGTGGTATCCGAGTTTACTTTAATCCAAACTAATCCATCTTCCTGTTTTCTTTCTTGATTGTAGCAATTAGTGAGAGAGGATACTCCATATCGTGGATGTCCACAGGTAACTCAAGGTACTATCTTGACAAAACTAAATCTCTCAGATCATCGGATCAGTTGTTTTTTTCATCTGAAGGTAAGAAAAATGGACAATCTTTGTCAAAACGGGCTATTTCCAAATGGTTGTCTAAGGATATTACCTTTTGTTATACTCACCATATCAGAACTATTCCAAGCAGGTCAAGGCCCACTCTACTAGTGTCTTGGCTTCATCTATGCCTTTTTTGGAAAGGGTTGGATTCTAGAAGCTGCTACTTGGTCTTCTTTACATACTTTTACAAAGCATTATAAGCTTGTTTATTTCCCTAGAACCAGGTCAGGCTTTGCTAGGACCATTGTCCAAGGGCTCCTGGACTCTTCTCCTTCCACATCCCAAATGTAGTAAGCCAGTGTAATATACCCATATAGCTAAGGCTACTGCAGCAATGATCACTATGATGAACATAGTACAGTTATACAAGTAAACTTATCGTAATAGATGTTCAAATGATCAGTGCTGCACTAGCTACTCCCTCCCTTCATCCCCCTTGTATTTTAGTTTATTTTTATGACTGGGTGTGGACATAGGTGTGTACTAGGCTAATGGCCCCGGGGCCTTTACAAGCCTAGCCCATAGGATTACCCTGGCATCCTGCCACCCGACCATATTTCCCAGTGCCTCTATCGAGTAAAGCCACTGGAGTGATCCCTGGGGTGAATTTTCTATTTCCCATCCACTCATCAAGATTTCTTTTGAAGAGGGCCATTGAAGTGCTTTGCTTGACCTGTATGGGAAGTCTATTCCATAGCATGGGTGGTCTCTGGGTTATGAACCTGTCCCTCCAGCATGTTCTGTTGATTGTGGTAATGAGGTTGAGGTCTCTGGTGCTTGTGATGCGGAGAGGTTGGGATTTCTTTAGATGTAGCATTTATAACAGAGCTGGGTCAGACATGGCTTTGTAAGTCAAGCAGAGATAGTCTCAAAAGTAGGCGATATGAGACAAAGAATAGTTTGAGTTTTTTTAGTTTGTCCATGTAGGACAAATGTTTAAGGCCTCGGATCCTGTTTGTGAGGTACTTTTGCAGCCTCTCCAGTTGTTGCAGGTGTTTAGTGAGGTACATGCCAAATGGGGCTTTGTACTCAATGATTGGCTTAATGAGGGAAGAGTAGAGGGAGACAATGACCTCTTTCTTCCTGGATGCAAAACCCTTAGTAGTGAGATGTGCCACATGGAGGGACTTTCTGACCACAGTAGCAATGTGGTGGTCAAAAGAGCAGTTGCTGTCAACCTGTGTTCCCAGATCTCATGCAACACCTTCTGTGTTCAGTGGACTACCATCAATGTGATA
Source organism: Protopterus annectens (assembly GCF_019279795.1). NCBI lineage: Eukaryota > Metazoa > Chordata > Ceratodontiformes > Protopteridae > Protopterus > Protopterus annectens. Next base: position 910,098,560 of record NC_056730.1, read on the forward strand.
ATTCATGGGAACCGGGTTTTTCCCGAAAGGGATGACTACACATTTTTTGGCATTGAGCTTAAGGCCATGGTTCTGACACCAGTTGTTCGTCTCAGTGAGGCCTTTCTGTAGGATGTCGACATCACTCAGGGAGTTGTTAATAGCTCCCAACTTGGAATCATCTGCGAACTTTTTCAGCCTGGACTTCAGAGAAGTAGATACCCAACAGGAGAGGACCTAGGACTGAACCCTGTGGGACTCCACTCGTGACTGTTGGTAGTCTGACTTGGAGTCACCTACTTTTCACACTGTGGGTTCTACCTGTGTGCCAGTTTGCAACCCACCTAGTGATATAGGGGTTGATGCCTAGCTTAGTGAGTTTTTCTTTGATTCCTGAGTGGGGAATGGTATCAAAGGCCTTGGCCAGATCAAGGTAGACTGTATGAACCACCTTCCTTCATCCACAGCTCTGGTGGCTGATTCAAAGAAGTCGACCAGGTTGAGCAGGCATGATATACCCTTCACAAAACCAAACTGTGTAGGATCCAGTGTTTGGAGATTCCCTATATCCTTATTTATTAGGTCCATGATGATGCGTTCCATAGCTTTGCATATTAAACTCGTCAGGCTAATGGGGTGATAATTCCCAGGGTCTATAGTCACTCCTCCTTTGTGGAGAGGAATGACTGTAGCAGTGTGCCGTTTGGTAGGGACAAAGCCTGAGGTGAGGCGGTGATTGAACACGGCACATAGGTGAGGTGCCAGTTCACTCTGTAGTTCATGTAGAACACAGCCAGGGATATTGCCAGGTCCCATAGAAGCTGTATTCTTGGCCTTGGACAGTGCTGTTTTAACCTGTGCAGCAGTAATACTGGGTGCCTGGCAGTCTACTGGTATTGTGTCTGGTTCCTTGGGGGGGGGTAAAGTTGGCAGTTATGTCGGCCAGTATATTGGCACTATGGAGGTACCATTGTGCAGTAGCTCAGAGCAAATCTGGGTATTGCCGTGGAGATTCTTTACATAACTATAAGAAGGCCTTGTGGTTATCTTTACTGTCTGCTGCAATTCTGTTTTCATAGCTAGCTTTAGAGGAATTGATGAGGGATCTCATCTTTTTGTTGAGGCTGATAAGGGAGTTTTTCCAGTCTTGGGACTTCACCTTATTCCGCATCAGTTTCCTCCTCCTGTTGTGCAGTTTGTTTATGGCAGGGGACCATCAGATTGGCTTTATTTTTTTGGAGGAGAGTGTCTTGGTTCTATTGGGTATGGTGAGATCCATGTATTTGTGTACGTTGGGCAAGTGTATTGGTATATGAGTAGTTTTCCCAGTTAATGGAGGAGTAGTTGAAGTCGCCTAGTATGAGAGTGTTAGGTTGGACCCTAATATTCTCCAGGGTGCTTAGGAACGTAGAGTGTGCGTCTTGGGACATGGCTGGGGCCTATAGCAGGCTACAACCTGAATCGCTGTCTTACCCAGTGTTAGCTGCACCTGAAGTATCTCTGAGTTATGTTGGGCTACCAGTCTGGAGGTGTGCTCATCCTTTATGAATATGGAAACACCACCGCCTTTGGAGCTTCTGTCCAAGTTCTGGGGCCGAAAGGTGTGGAATGAGTTATAGCTTGGTAGTGTAGGGGTGTTTTCTGCTGCTTTGAACCAGGTCTCCGTTACGGCACAAATGTCAATGTTCTCCATTTTAAGGAGTGCTTCGAGCGAGTGCATTTTGAGATTTAGACTTCTAGCATTGAGCAGCATGACCCTCAGATTGCATTTGTTTGTAGCTGTTATGGTGATAATTTGGTCTTTGGAACACCACCTAAGAAAGGCATTATAGGGGTGGCAAGAACCTTGGCCAGTATCCAGAAGCCCAGGGATGACAGATGCAGACCATCTCTGGCAAAGCATCAGTGTCGGTCAGTCATGTCATCCCAGGCAGATGCTGGATCCCCTTAGAATGACACCAGAAACTTAGCCAGTTGATGAAATCAATCATTTTTCTGCTTGTACTGTGGTTTCATTCTGGGTGATAGTAGGATGCTACTCAGGGCTAGGGTCATACCTGCCTGGGCTACATAATCCGAGAGCTCTTCTATGTCTCTCTTCATGTAGTCTAGGAAAGTACGTCTCAGGTCATTCACATCAACATGTACAATGACTGAGTCATATTTGTACCTGCTGTTGAGGGACCTGAGTGCATGCGTAATGTGGTGGATCCTGGCGCCTGACAGGCAGCTGACTGTTACTTTCTCCTTATTCAGCCTAGTGAGTGGAACATCAGTGTGCCTAACTATAGAGTCACCTATGACTAGTGTGTTGGGCATGCTGTTTTGCCTTAGGGGCTTTGGTTGAGTGGCACACTGTTTAGGAGAGTTGTGTGTCTTGTGATTAGTGTTGTGTTGTGGTGGTCGAGTGCATTTCTGCCTTGGAGGTCTCTGCTGTCTGGGTAGATTTTTATTGCGAGCCTCCATGAAAGTTTGTGTGTGGTTTGTGTTTTTATGTGAAGGCAGTGCTGGTGTGTGTTCTGGAGGGCAGTGTGTTCTATGTGGTGTAGTGTAAGTGTTGACCATCTCCTCTTGACCAGCTGTTCTGGTCTTGGCTGAAGAGTGCGTGGCTTCCAATTTTGGATATATAAGTGCATCTCTCGCAAGTCTGAGTGTTGGGAGGTAAGAAGAGAGGGTTGTCGCTGTACATGAGGCAGTTGCTACATTGCCTCAGGATGCCCAAGTTCACCAGGTTAATAGGAGAATTCACAGGGAACTGACCTTTAGACATGCCTGGAGGGGGAGTGGGCATTAATAATAAGTACTGGAGCTGTTTCCTTATAGAACATTTAGTGCTGGTAGCACTTTTGTGTGCTACAATAATTGCTACAAGAAGTCTGGTAAAATGCTACACTAATAAGCTAGTAAAAGTGCAGGAGAGGAGAGAACTAGTAGATCTAAGGGAAAAATTGAAGAGCAGACTTTGGCACCGCTCAGAAGCTTACAAACAGTCCTGGATACAGCAGATCTGTATTTGGACTAGACTAGTTACAGGAAAGGTGGGAAAAGCGCACACCTGTGCTTTTAGACCAGAAAGTTGAAAGAGATGGAAAACTGCTCAAACTGCCAATAAACTACCATTTATGGGCCAGAGACCACTTCTCTTGTGGTAGATGGCTACCTAGTGCTCACCACTCCCACTGACATGCTAGAAGGCTTCCCTCCAACACAGAAAGGCTTGGGGGGCTCAGAAGCTTATAAACAGTCCTGGATACAGCAAATCTGTAGCTGGACTAGACTAGTTATAGGAAAGTTGGGAAACCAGCGCAAATGCAGACTTTTAAATCAGAAAATTGAAAGAGATGGAAAAGACTGCCCAAATGGCCAATGAACTAAAATTTCTGGGACAGAATCCACTCCTCTTGTGGTAGATAGGCTAAGTAGTGCTTACCACTCTCACTGCTAAGATAGAAGGCTTCCCTCCGACACAGAAAGGCTTGGGGGCTCAGAAGCTTACAGACAGTCCTGGATACAGCAAATCTGTATCTGGACGAGACTAGTTAAAGGAGAGGAGGGAAGCAAGCGCAAACGCAGGCTTTTAAACTTGGAAGTTGAAAGATATGGAAAAACTGCCCAAACGGCCAATGAACTACAATTTCTGGGCCAGAAACCACTCTTGTGGTAGATAGGCTACCTGGTGCTTACCTCTCTCACTGATGAGCTAGAAGGCTTCCCTCAAACACAGAAAGGCTTGGGGGCTCAGAAGCTTACAAACAGTCCTGGATACAGCAAATCTGTATCTGGACTGGACTAGTTACAGGAAAGGCAGGAAACAAGCTTAGATTTTTTTTTCAATTAAATTTACAGATGACTAAAAACAAGCGCAGAAGGCAGTAAATTAGGAGGCTGCTAACAAGCTGTAATTAAGTGTAGAGTAAGAGCAACTGAACATTTAAGAGTACGCAGAACAGCAAACTAAGACAGTTACAGTAATAACAGCTGAATAAAGTATAATTTTTTTTTTGGGGGGGGGGGGGATAGAGCAGGATTAAGCGGCTACAGGGGTTGTCCTTCCCAAATACTTTCTCTAGATAAAGCTGAAGAGATTGGACTAGTAGGAGTGTCTAAAATCAAAATATGATGTCATTGTACTCAGTTGAATGAGCCAATGAGATGGGCCCAGATGGAGTGTCCAAACACAAATTTACAAGAGGGGCGTGTAATTTCAAAGCCGCCAAGATTAACACCACAACAAGAACGGGGGGGGGGGCAACTGTAGAGACACAGAGAGACCACAATATTCAATTCAATTAATATTCAGTGAAAAAAATAAATTAAATGCAGTCCTTTATGAAAAATGTGCAGATGGGTGTACTGAATTTAGTTTATATGTCTAGTTGATTGCAGGTAAATCTTAGCCACCAACAGCTCAGATATTTCTAAGTGTCTGTAAACAGGATTCAAACCCTGCATTACCTGTCCTCTTTCTCTAAACTCACTCCACCAACACCATGTGCCACAGAGAAAGGTATTTTCGTCAACATCAAAGAAGTGAAGACTCTCATCCTTGCTCTGCAGGCCTATCGTTCCCTTTCGTTACCAGCCCTCAAAAGGGTTTTTACAGACAACACCACAGTAATGTGGTACATCAATAAACAGGAGGGCACAAAGTCTTTGCCTGGGACTTTGCTATCTGCCATGCCATCATATCACTCTTCAGGTGGTATACATTCCCTCAGAGCACAATCTTGTGGTAGACTGTCTGAGCAGGTCCAAGACACAACCTCACAAATGGATACTTCACATGAAGGTGTTTCTGGACATTATACATCACTGGGGTGTTCAAGTGGATCTGTCTGCCTCCCCTCTGAACAGGCAACTTTCTGATTGTATTCCAGACCTCCAAGTCCTCTGTCTTGGAAGATGGACTCCATATCTCTTTCTTGTAAGGGGATGTTCCTGTATACCTTACTCCTTCTTCCACTGCTTCCCACGGTCCTGCACAAGATTGTGAAAGACTCTCCTAGAATCTTCTTGGTGACTCCCTTTTGGCTCAGATAGCACTGGTTCCCCCCTTCTCTTTCATCTAGCCAGGGGAAATCATTACAGGTTACCTCACTGTATGGATCTTCTCACACAATAATAAGAGGCTATTCATTCACACTTAACTACACTTCATCTGACACTTGGGTAATAGGGTTTTGATACTCTTTATATATCAATTTTTTGAGGGCATGCTTAAGGTTCTGCAGGAATCCAGGAAACCCATTACCAGAATATCCCATGTGGTTAAATGGAAGAGAATTTCTGTTGGGTGCCTCAAGCATAACCAGGATCCCTGTTCAGTGTGGACCCCTTTGGTTCTTTCCTGTTTGTATGAATTGCTCATTGCTAGTTTAGCAAATTTTTCTGTTAAAGCTCATTAGTCAACATTTTTTGTCTGTCTGCCTTTGACCCCACCTTTGGCTTTTTGTTTTGAAGTCAAGCAACTTCTTAAAGGCATCCTTCATATCAGGCCTCCATGATTGCCTATTCCCCCTTCTTGGGGTCTAATTTTGGCCTTAAAAAACTCACTCAGGCCCCCTGAGCCTGCTGCTTCTTCCTGTCTGTAACACTGCACATGGAGGGCTGTTATGTTAGTGATTCATACTTCAGCCAAGAGAGTTTCTGAACTCTAGGCTTTTATGGCAGTTCCTACCTTTTTGATTTTCCATAGGGCACGGTGTCCCTGTGTACTACTACTCCTTTTATGCCCAGGCTGGTTAATGATTTGCCCCAGAATCAGTCTATTCAGCTCCTTTATTTTTTCTTTCTCCACTGCTTGCTAGTGAAAAAGTGCTTCACACCTTGGATTTGCATAGACAGCTCAGATGTTTGGAAAAAAAATGAAGTCCTTCAGACAGTGTCAACAGCTTTTTGTTTATTTTAGCACCAGAACATTGTGGTTGGCTGTCTCTAAGCAAACCATCTCCTCCTGGATTTCTAAGGCCATTTTTTGCTATTCTTTTTCATGTTAAGCAGCTCATATGCTTCAATTCAGACACATTCTATTAGAGCAGTTGCCTCCTATGGAGCTTTTTTTCAATGAGTCTGAAATCAAGATCCATTCTAGAAGCTGCTACTTGGTCCTCTGTTCATACTTTTACTAAACATAATAAGTTGATGTTATTTCTAGGGCTAGGGCATGGTTTGCCAGTGCCTTCATGGGTTTGTGGAGGACTCTTCTTTGCCTTCCTCCTCCCATTCATTACAGTAGCTTTTGTAATCTTCTCACATGTAAGGAATATTGCAGCAGTGAAAAAGGAGGGACATAGTACAGTTGTGCAAGATCTTACCATAACAGATGATGTCCTTCTATTCTCATGTTGCAGTATTCTTACTGTGGGATCCTCTGCCTCAGGCAACACAAATGTTGGCTCCTATACAAAAGCTTAAGCCTGGTTGCTGCTTTTGCATGGGACGTTGCACAGGGCCATAAACCCAGGCCTTAAATGTAATGTCTGCACACACAGACCTCAGAACTTTTCTGCAGCAGTCGAACTTCAGATCGATTGCTTTGCTCCTTTCCTTCAAGACGTCTAAAGCCATGTACCCCGTTGGGGAATTCTTTCGAATTTTTTGCTTGAGATTGGTTTCTTAGTCCGTTCTTAGCCAATGTCTGCTGAGAAAGGTAAATGCAAATGCGGACGTCAAATCCTGCATAAAGGCTCTCATAACCATTGTGTATTCTGTTTAGGCCGGGAACACGATCATACCTCCTGTGCCATCTGCCAGTCTTTTGTCCGCACAATGTTCAGAATCCATCTGGCCACTCTCAATTTGTATCTGGAGAATCCGAGATTAAAAAAGCTAGCATTAAGAATGGATCCAGTGTCGGCCGCCCAGGTGGAACTGCCAAGAAAAAAGGCCAGAGTTTCAAGGCCTACCACCTCTGCCCTCTGTCATCAGACGGCCCACCAGCCACCAATATAGGGGTTGAGGGACATCCGCTAGAGCTGTCGACTTTGGCATCTACCTTCGAGGAAGCTGTTTCCAATGTACTGGCTGGCATGTCCATGGAGGATATTCTGACGTTGGTTACTACTGAAGTCAAGGGGGAACCAGGCTCCACCGGACTACCATCTTTGACCCAGGACTACGATCCTTCCACCGTAGGTCACAACCCTGAAGTTAGGCCCACAGCTTCTCCTAAAGCAACTCCCTTAAAAAAGAGACAAAAGACAAAACATTTGTCTGCTTCCTCAGAGGCACAACCAAACTGGCAGCCCTTCACTTAGTCCTTAATGCAGGCCTTTATGGCCCTCAGCCTCCTCTGCTCCCACTATACCTATACTTAGTCCAATACCAGCCTCAGCTACTTCTATCCTTCCTTCCTTTACTCAGGAAGAAGCAGCCTTATCCTCTTCCTCTGACGAGTCAGTCACATACTCATCCCAAATAGCCTCCCCCTTGGAATACTACTCCCCTGATGCGGATTCCATAGAAGGAGACTCCCCTCCAGATTACATTACATTTGGAGAGACTATAACAAAAATGAGATAGCATTTTAAATGGGATACTACCCAGATGACAGAAACTCAAAAAAGGTATTTTGAGCTGTTGCATGTTGAATCATCCTCGCCATCAGCCATCCCACCGGTGATGCCTGCATACTTAGATGCATTGGCATCAGTCTCTAAAAACCCTGACTCTCAACCACCTGCTCTCAAGAGACCTGATCCTTTCTACAAGGTCCCTGATGACCACAAATTTCTACTGAAGGCCCCCTGGGCAGACCCTGCAGTGATAGCTGTAGCCCCAGAAAAGCAGTCTAGACTTATTCCTTCTGTGTCACTCTTGCCTTCAGTCACAGATAGTGAGGTAGTGGACAGGCTGGGCAAGAAGATGTACACTTCTTCCACCATAGCTTTTAGGGCTGTTAATTACCAAACCCATATGGTGAAATATGCCCTGGATTTAGTATCCCAAGCTACTACAACCCTATCGTCTTCCTTGTTTGATTCTCCTAATAAGACAAATTTAGCATCTAATCTTTCCCTGGCATCCCTCCAAAGTCTGCTTCCACTATTACCACTCAAGGCTTTTATGGCCACTTTGGACTTTGAGGCTTACCTCAATATTCCCATACATCCAAACCACAGGAAGAACCTACTATGTTGTCTATCTCACCTTCATTCTTGCTGGATGGGTTCGGAGCCGATCCTCGGCTCCGACTCGGCCACTCTAAAAGCTCGAGAGCTAGTTCCACCAGCTCGAGGCTCCCCTATATCCCACAATGCTAGGCGGTAACTCCCCAGATCTCGTTTGCCGCTACAGCGATCGAGGTGCGTTCCTACCGGCTCAGGTTAGTTTTTGAAAAGAAACTAGTTTTTTCTTAGCTTTTTTTCCCCTTTTTAAGTTAGTTTTTCTAAATAGTGTTATACTGTGAGTAGTCCCATCCCATTCCCAGTAAATTTTTTCCCTAAAACTCACTAAAAATTTTTTCCCTTGGGCCTTAGGCCCAGTCCCTCCCATCCTAGTAGTGAGTGACTGCGTTTATAGGGATTTATTTATCTAACTTAATTTAATTTAGTTTAAATTAATTTCTAAGTGTAATCGGTGTGTGTGTGTGTTTGTGTGGTTAAACTTCTTTTATTAGACATGTCTAAGGACTCAAAGGTCTCAGGCTTTAAGAAGTGTGACTCGTGCTGTCAGAAGAGGTCTCTGACAGACGGTCACACTTCTTGTGTGTACTGCCTGGGACCTTTGCACCTGCAGGACTCATGTGCTGTTTGCCATGGCTTCAGCCCTAGAGTCCTGCAGGAGCTCAAAAATAAGCTCATTCTGAGGGGCTTATTGAAGCCTGAGGGTCCCCCGACTCAGTCTTCGGGGAAACCCTCGAAGCCTACCAGACTGTAGGCTCCGGTTTCTGAGTCGTCTTCTGGGGCTTCGAAGGCTGTTCGAACATCGGCTCAGGCTGGAGCCGATGACTCTCGAACTCTTGTACCTGCTATTTCCTCTGCTCCGGTCGGAGCAGAGGCAGACATTGGTGAGTCGGCTCCGATCAGGTTGTCGGAACCGACCTCGAGAAAAAGGTCCCGGTCACCATCTATCTGCTCCGTTCATTCGGCTCCAGCATCTCCATTGCTGTCTGAACGGAGCCATAGATCTCACTCCTCTAGGTCGTCGAGACTTTCTGATCATGACCTTCAGAGAGTAGTGAGTCGACTTCTTAAGTCCGAGGCACTGGCCCAGATGCTTCAAAGCCTGACTCAACAGTCGATGGCTAATCCCATCATTCAGAATATTCCTCCTCCGACTCCTGTGAGTTCGGAGCCGGGGCAGCTTGGACCCGAGACTGTGGCTGCGTCGGAACCGATACCTTTGTCTTCGGTACCGTCGTCTGCTCCAATTTCTTCCTTGGAGGAATCTCGGCGCCGGATTTCCCTCGTCAGCTCCGAGGGGGCGAGTGGCATCGGACCCTTGTCCGACCCCGCTCTCCCTCTCGGTGCTTCGGTGCTGGTGAGTTCGGCTCCGACATCGGCCTTGGAGCCATCACTGTCGGTGCCGGGGGAGGTTTTCAGCTTTTCGGAGCGGAGACCTCTGGCCCTGCCTGACAGGGGTGCCTTCGAGGTCATGAGGAGCGTGTTAGAACCTGGTTCAACCCCACAGTCTGCTCCATCTGCCCCCCCCCCTCCACGGTGCCTCTGGTGATTTCTGCTCACTCTCTCATCCCGGATCGCAGAGAGCCAGATCCTCAAGTATCCCCAGTGAGGATCTCCTCCTCTTCTGAGGCCTCTCCTGACCCGGTAGGAGAGCCTCCTAGGAAGAGGCAGTGCAAGAGGAAGCACATCGACTCCCCTGAGTCTGTCACCTCTGACACAGATTTAGAAGATTCTGAAGGTTCCCCTCGTTCCCCCTCTGAAGATGTCTCCTTTGCAGACATCCTCGAGATCTTAAAACAGAGGGGGAATTGGCCAGCCCTCAACCCTTCAGAGGATGAATCTGTGTATCTTGAGGCGTTTTGCTCTCGCCCTTCCACCTCCTGGGTGTCCCCTCCTTTTTGACCCCCTTATGCAAGTGGTGGCAAAGAAGGCCTGGACGGCTCCTGACTCTGTGGATCCCACCCCCAGGAGACCTTCAAAGTTTATCACCGCCCCCAAGGACAAGGAGTTTTTGACCAAAGGCGTCTCTGTGGATGCTATGGTGGTGGCTGCAGCCACCAAGAAGGAGCTAGCAGATCCTTCATTGCCTGTCCATCCTCCTAACAAGGAGTCTAGGACTATGGACAGGTACGGGAAGCGGATGTTCTCGTCAGCGACTTTTTCTATGCGCTCACTGAACTACCTGTGTCATTTCACTCGTCTCCAGGAGATTTGATCAAGGAAGCGAGTGAAATGTTAAAGGACCCAACAGCTGCGGGTTTTCAGGACAGGATGAACTCTCAGCTGGCTACCCTCAATTCAATAGTTAACTCCTCCATGCGCCTCCTTTCGTACGCGGCTGATGGAGCGAGTAGAGCAGCAGGTACAGGTGTGGCCTTACGTCGGCACGCCTGGATGCGGCTATGTAATTTTGCGGACCCTTTCAAGGCATCCTTCACTAACTCCCCGTTTGATGGATCATCCCTCTTTGGTCCTCAAGTGAAGGAAACCCTGACTAGGTGCGAGACGGAAGGCAAGACTCTTTCTGCCGTTGGAGTCCGTTTTTCTACCCCTTCTAGGCCTTACCCCAAAGGCCAGAAGGGGGGAAAGATGTGGTTCTGCAAACAATCTCAAGGAGCATTGCCTGACGCACAGAGTCGGTTCCCCTCTAGAGGCAGAGGGGGGAACAATAATGGTAGACGCCGCCCTAGAGGCAGAGGGGGCCCGCAGAATCAGGGCAGTCGAGAAACCTTTTCCGACAAGCCCTTTCAGCATCCCTGAGGTGTTGCCCGACTGTCCACCTTCGGAGGCAGTCGGGGGAAGATTATCTGTGTACCCAGAAGCCTGGCAATCCCTAACTCAAGACAAATGGCTACAGACTATCATTTCCGAAGGCTATACAATCCCGTTCTTTCGCTTTCCAAACCAAGCAAAAAAATCCCTTCCAGACATTCCACCCAGTCAAAGGGGGCAAGCAGCTTTAGAAATATCAAAGCTGCTTGCAAAAAGAGCCATTCAACCAGTTCCAGCAGACCAACAAGGATCCGGAATCTACTCCAAATTCTTTTTGGTTCCAAAGAAAACAGGGGACTGGAGAACCATTTTGGATCTCAGCAACTTGAACAAGTCTGTCAAGCAAACAAAATTTCGGATGGTCACGCTGCAGTCCATTTTACCCCTTTTGGGGCGGGACAACTGGATGTGCTCTATAGATCTCCAGGATGCGTACTACCACATCAAAATGAGCAGACGCTCCAGGAGTTTTCTCCGCTTCAGGCTGGGAACCCCCCCCCCCCCCGAGTGCTTACCAAATGTATGGCAGTGGTCGCCTCTCATCTGAGACATCAAGGATTCCAGGTGTTTCCATATCTAGACGACTGGCTCCTTACAGCCCCCACCAAGCATATTCTGCTTCTCGCCAGAGACTATACCCTTCACACATGTCAGACATTAGGCATTTCAATAAATTACGAAAAGTCTGTTTTGTCGCCTTGTCATGTTATTACCTTCATAGGCGCAAATCTAGACACAGTCAGCATGTCAGCCAGACTCACAGAGCAGAGAATAGCGGACATACACAGACAAGTCTCTCTTGTCTTGCAAAGCAGCAAAATCAAAGTCAGACTAGTCCTGAAGGTCTTAGGGTTAATGGTGGCTGCTATCCCTCTTCTTCCTTTAGCCAGGTTCCATATGAGAATTTTACAATGGATGCTCCTCACTCAATGGTCGTACCAACAACTTCCAATGTCCCATGCCATTGCGATAACACAATCGTGCAGGAATCATCTTTCTTGGTGGATCACATCCCCCCAGCTCTTCCTAGGAAAACATTTTGTTCCTCCCCCTCCGGTTGCTACACTGACAACGGACGCCTCCCTGATCGGGTGGGGGGGCATTACCAGGGCAGGACGGTCCAGGGCATATGGCAACCTTTCGAACGCCACTTGCACATAAATGTCCTAGAGATGAGAGCAGTGCTTCTAGCGTTGCAAGCCCTACAAGACTCTCTTCCCAAAGGGACTATAGCAGTTCAGACGGACAGTATGTCTGTAGTGTGGTACATCAACAAACAGGGCGGAACCAGATCCTACCCCCTATGTCGAGAGGCACTCAGACTTTGGCAATGGGCGATTTCTTCTCAGCGGTTTCTGTTAGCAACGCACATTCCCGGGAAGTCCAATGTAATTGCAGACAAATTGAGCAGAGCTATTCTCATGCCTCACGAGTGGTCTCTGAAAAATTCAGTGTTGGACAAAGTCTTTCGAAAGTGGGGCCGGCCTTGCTGCGACCTTTTCGCTACACCCCAAAACAGCAAGTGCGACGATTATTTCACCCTCTTTCCCCAACTAGGCCATCCCAGCAGAGACGCTCTAGTCCACGTTTGGCCCTGGGGACTTTTGTATGCCTTCCCTCCCTTTCCGCTGATATCTCAACTAATACAGAAAGCCATCGCTCAGAAAGCTTCCATGATCCTCATTGCCCCTTACTGGCCTCGACAGATTTGGTTCCCATTTCTTCACCGTTATCTGCTGGAGCAACCCTGGCATCTGGACCCAGTTCCAGACCTCTTGACCCACCAGTCGGGTCAGTTGCACCGCTCCCTCCCTTCTCTGAACCTCACGGCATGGTTTCTCCAATTCCAAATCTAGCCAGGCTTCCCCTAATATCTCACTCAGTTCGAGTTATTTTAATAGCCTCTCATAAATCTTCCACTAGGAAGATTTATCATAGTAAATGGAAACATTTTTCCTATTGGGCGCATTCAAAGGATATAGATCCTTTCACTGCTTCCATTCATTCAGTTCTAGATTTTCTAGCCGAACTTTTCCACTCAGGTTCGTCTCCTTCTACCATCAAGGTTCAATTGGCAGCTATATCCAACTTTCATGTTGGAATCTCAGAGTCCTCCATTATGTCTCACAAACTCTGCAAGGCCTTTTTAAAGGGAGTTTTTCTCCTCAAACCTCCTATAAGGGATCCTCCTCCTCTATGGGATCTCAACTTAGTTCTGACATCCTTGATTCTTCCCCCCTTTGAACCTGCGGCTTCATGCTCAATGAAATTGCTATCTTGGAAGACTCTCTTTTTGGTAGCTATTACTTCAGCCAGAAGAGTCTCTGAAATTCATGCTCTGTGTAGTCGATCCCCTTATTTTTTGTTTCATAAGGATAGGGTGTCCTTACATACCAACCCATCCTTTTTGCCTAAGGTAGTTTCTCCGGCAAATTTGAATCAAGCCATTGATCTTCCTGTGTTTTTTCCTAACTATTCCAACAGATCAGAACAAAAATTGCATTGGTTAGACGTTCATCGCCAACTTAGGTACTATTTGGACAGGGCCAAACAATGTAGGAAATCTGATCAACTGTTTGTTTCCTATGCAGAAGGCAGAATGGGCCTTCCAGTTTCTAAAGTATCTCTTTCTAGATGGCTTACTTCATTGATCACATTTGTGTATAAGATCAGACATCAACAATTGCCAACCAAACCCAGGGCTCATTCAACTAGAGCTTTAGCTACATCTATAGCTTTCCAAGACAGACTGCCTATTGATTCCATTTGTGCAGCAGCTACTTGGGCTTCTCCCCATACCTTCATTTCTCATTATAAGTTGGACTTAGCCTCTAGAGGCCGAGCCAACTTTGGTTCCACTGTACTCAAGAGTCTGTTCCGATAGGCCACCCGGGACAAGGTGCTAGGGACGCGGTCCCATCCAGCAAGAATGAAGGCGAGATAGACAACTTAACATTTAGAAGTTATGTACCTACCATAACGTTCCATGTTAGTTGTCTTCTTCTCGCCTTCTTTCTTGCATCCCACCCTCCTTCTCCCTAGCCTGGACAGACCTAGAGGAGTTTGTTTGTGACCTTTGTCAGGTTTAGGACACCCTTTAGGCATCCTATAGAGGTGGGTTATCCATTTTCTTCCATTTGATGGAACTTTTTCCTAGCTGGGCCTAGCTTACAAATGAGATCTGAGGAGTTACCGCCTAGCATTGTGGGATATAGGGGAGCCTCGAGCCGGTGGAACTAGCTCTCGAGCTTTTAGAGTGGCCGAGTCGGAGCCGAGGATCGGCTCCGAACCCATCAGCAAGAAAGAAGGCGAAAAGAAGACAACTAACATGGAACGTTATGGTAGGTACATAACTTCTAATTTTGCTGGACTCTATTCACATTTTCAATTTACTGCCTTGTCCTTTGGTTTATCCACTGCATCAAGGGTCTTCACCAAGTGCCTAACTCCTGCAGTAGCCTACACCAGAGCCAAGGCCATTCAAATGTACCCCAACCTAGATGACATTCTCATCCTTGCAGAAGGGGAAGACATCCTCAAAAATGTCTGTTGTTCTCTGTGTCTCTGCTCCATGGGTTGGGATTCACACTCAACCTCACCAAATCATCCCTCTGTCCAGCACAGGACAAAACCTTCATGGGATGCACGATATGGACAGACCTTATGAAGGCTTTCCTTCCTCAGGGCAAGGTAATTTCCCTAATCAACCACTTCCAGGACCTCCTCCAGGTCAACCACTTGTCAGCCAGGCATTTCATGCGCCTACTGGGCCTTATGATGGCCACAACACCTATGCTGCTACTAGCCAGGATGCACATGAGAAAGTTACAGTGGTATCTAAAGAATGTGTGGTCCCAACACAGCCACCATCTAGACTTCCAAATACCCTTCCTGCCTTGCTTAAAAACAGAATTGAAGTGGTGGATTCAACAGGTACATTTGAACCCAGGCCTGCCCCTCCAACCCACCACACCAACTCAACACATGCACACAGATGCTTCAGATCTGGGCTGAAGAGCTGCCATAAATGGACTCAAAGTGCAAGCCCTCTGGCAACCACCGCTCCTGAAAAAACGGATCAGTGTAAGGGATATGACTGCAGTTCATCTAGCCCTGCAGGCCTTTCTCCCTCTCTTGCAATCAGGCCCCCTAAAAATCTTCACAAACAACACTATTGATGTTCTTCGTGTTTCACTGTTGCAGTCATCACATTTGGGTTATCTGCTTGCAGTAGCCCTCAATCGGCCTGATTAACAAAGTCTCGGGTCCTGCGTCTGTTGCTGTCTCATCTTCCATACGCATACAGTTGATGCCATTTTATCAGTCTTTCTTGCCGTGCGGTGCCTGAAGCAGAAGCAGTTCACAAGTGCCGGTCGGCCGACTCCTGAAATTTTCGTTTTCGAGTTTCAGAACCGAAGTCTTCAACTAAAGCTAAGTACCCTGTTGGGGAAACTTTTTCTTGCTCTTAACTGGTGTCAGTAAAAGTCAATACTTGTATTTCTTGTGGAAAGCAAATACCTCATAAAGATTTTCATTTGTACTGTATTCCTTACCTAGGGCCCTGACTATGATGTACCTCGCTGTTGGTTTTGTGCCTTATTTAAACCACAAAGTATTCGTCGTCTGTATATTTACGCCTCTAAATATTTCAGTACCCGGTTCAATTATCCAGATATGGCTTTGATAAGCCACCCGACTACTGAAATTCAGAAAAAACACAAAGATAAAGACAGAGACAGGCCGCCTAGGTCCAAAGCTGCTGACGATGCTTCTGCTAAGCTAGTCGCCAGTTCGCCGGTACTCAGTGAGGTGCTTTCGCAGCCCCTGATACCCACTACTTCAGATTCGCAGGCCTCTACTGAGACCCTTTCGGAGTCCGGTATGCCGCGAGATGCTTCAACTGTGGAACCTGCGGATGTCTCTACCTAGGATGGGTCTGGAGCTGCTGTGCAGGCACCGGCTTCTGAGGGCTTATTCAGGCCTCTACTGACTTGCATATTAAACTGACACCATCTTCTTCTTTAAGGCCTAAAACTCGATCCATGCCTAGAAAACCGACGCATGGTCAGGCCTCTATGCCTAAAAAACGAATGATACAAATGGCTGAAGACCTTGTTACTTTAATCAGGGGAAGTCAATCCCCCCCCCGTGAGACCTAGGACTGAATTTAGCTATGATTCTTCTGATCAAGATTCTGAAATTTCTGTTTCTTCTGATGACCAGGATTTACCCTTATCTGCCTATGAGGATTCTGATGCAGAGGAGTCAATTCCTACTGCTTCCCTTCCAGAGGATTTCTCTTTTTGTGAAACCTTGCATACTCTTAGGGAGCATTTCCACTGGGAAAGCCAGGATTACTCTGATTCTAAAAAGAGGATTAGGGATTTCTTACTCCTGCCCCAACACAGGCCTTTAGCTATCCCCCCTGTACTGGACATTGTTGATGATGCCTTCACGGAGTCTAGCTTGGCCCCTGACTCCATAACTCCTGCTCCCAGAAACCCAGATAGATATTACAGGGTTCCTGTCTCTCACAAATTCCTTTTTAAAAAAATACTACTGCGGATCTTGAGGCCATTTCACAGGGACCCAAGGGCAGAGGGAACACAGCCCCTGAGCAACCAATGCACCTACAGGTTCAATTCCTGCCAGGAAAGCTAAATACACTGGCAGACGACCTAAGCAGAAATCTCAATGGACCCACACAAGTGGAAGGTGCACCTACAAGCTTAATTCCTGCCAGGAAAGCTAAATACACTGGCAGACGACCTTAGCAGAAATCTCATGGACCCACACGAGTGGAGACTGGAACCAAAGATATTCAACATGTTGAGAAACAAATGGGGGAGCCCAGAGATGGACCTTTTTGCCTCTCCCCAGAACTATCATTTGGACAAATTCTGCACAAGGGCTCCCCACAAACAAGCTTGGAAAGTGAATGCCCTGTCCTTCACCTGGAAAAACTATAATTTTATGCCTTTCCCTCTCTGCCTCTTCTCTCCAAGGTTCTAATAAAGATCAAACCTGACAAATCAAGGACAATACTGATTGCACCAGACTGGCCACACCAACACTGGTACCCCCTCTTGTGCAGTGTGTCACTGCTGGCACCATGGCACCTGCCTCAGACCCCTGCTCTACTGTCTCAGCAGGAGTGCCAGATTCTGCACCTACAGCATCAAACCCTGAACTTGGCAGCCTGGTTAATTACTTGATCTCACCATTCCCATCCCTCAGTAAGCAAGTGATGGATGTCATTCTGGAGGCAAGGAGGCCTGTTACTAGAAAATCCTATGCTGAAAAATGGAAAAGATTCTGTTCCTGGAGCCAAACTCATGGGATGGGCACAGCAGTGCCCAATTTACCTCAGATTTTTCTATACTTAATTGAGATGCTTCAAAAAGGCTTTCCCTTTGCCTCCATCAAAATTCATGCCTCAGCCATTTCAACTCATTACTATACAGAACCACCCCTCTTCCCCTGCTGAAGCAATTCCTCAGAGGGACCAAAAACTTAAGACCACCCAGGAGAGCCTCTATTCCAGCCTGGGACCTTAACTTTGTATTGGAAAAGCTCACTCTACATCCCTTCAACCCAGCTGCAAGTGCAGAGTTGAAATTCCTTTCTTGAAAAACAGCTTCCCTTCTAGCCATCACTTCAGCAAGAAGGGTGCCTGAATTTCAGGCCCTCATGGCTGTGGAGCCTTTCATCATCTTTCATGAGGACAGGGTGTCCTTCAGGACCAATCCCTCCTTCATGCTCAAGGTGGTATCCAGTGTGGCCCTTAATCAGTCCATTCATTTGCCAACTTTCTTTCCTAATCCACAGAACAAAGGGGAATGAATACTGCACCCCTTGGACATGCATAGACAGTTTAGATTTTACTTGGACAGGACTAAACCTCTCAGGAAGTCTGAACAGCTGCTGGTTGCATTTGCTGCAGGGGCAGAGGGGAAAGCTATTTCAATGTAAACCATTTCTAAGTGTTTTGGCCATTGCATTCATTTCTGCTATAAGCTTCATGGAAAACCTACACCACAGGGGATAACACCACATTCAACCAGGGCTGTATATATACCTCTCCAGCCTTTCTCAGAGGTGTCCCTACCGGAGACATCCTATAAGCTACTACCTGGAGTTCTGTACATACCTTCACCAAGCATTACCACTTGCCATTTTTTTCTAAATCCAGAGCTGGCTTTGCCACTGCAATCCTGCAGGGTCTTATAGCTGCTCCTAATGCTATCTAATTGCCTCCTCCCATCCTTAGCTTTTGGAATCTACCCAATTGTGATGACTTGCAACAGTGAAACACGAAGGACATAGTACAGTTGTGTACACTTAACATAAATGTAGATGTTCGAGTGTATTCACTGTTGCAGTCCTGGTTACCCTCCCTCCAGCCCCCTGACTTCTACTGTCTATAACTCTATTCTTGTTTACTATGCTTAAACCTTTTTGGTGTATTTGATTTTTGTTGGAGGTGTAACCTTGTATATAATTGCTTCCCATTATGGGGACACCTGACATTTGGGGCAAGAAAAACTGATAAAATGACATCGGCTGCATGCTTTATACCCCTGACTACCTGACGTCATGGAAGATGCGACAGCAACTGACGCAGGACCCAAGACTTTGTTAATCAGGCCGACTGAGGGCTACTGCAAGGAGATAACCCAAGTGTGATGACTGCAACAGTGAATACACTCGAACATCTACATTTATGGTAAGTATACACAACTATACTTTATGTGGTACATCAACAAATAAGGGGGGTCCAGGTCTTACCTTTTCTACAGGCTATCAATGCAAGATTGCGAATTAGCCTTTCAGAATACCATATCTCTACAGGGCAGTCTCTATCCCATCCCAGGACAACAATCAAGTGGATGCTGTCAGCAGATCTTTCTGTCTGCATCACGAGCTGATGTTTCATAGAGAAGTATTCCTAGACATTGTCCAGCAATGGGGCACACCACAAATGTATTTGCCTTCACACAGAACAGACGGATGTTCTTCGTGTTTGTGTTGCAGTCATCATTCTTGGGTTTATCTGCCTGCAGGTAGCCCTCAGTCGGCCCGAATACCAGAGTCTTGGGATTTCTGCGTTGGATGCTGTCGCTTCTTCGATGACGTCCGGTCGTCATGAGTATAAAACATGCAGCTGACGCCATTATATCAGTTTTTCTTGCCGCGTGGGAGCCCAAAGCAGAAGCAGTTCGCAAGTGCTGGTTGGCAGCTTCCTGAAATTTTCATTTTTCGAGTTTGAAACCTGAAGTGTTCTAAAGCTAAGTACCCCATTGAGATCCTTTATTCTTGCTCTAACCGATGTCAGAAAAAGTTAACAATTGTCTTGCCTGTGGAAAGCAAATACCTTACAGAGATTTTCATTCTTATAGCGTCATCTGTTTAGGCCCAGATCACAACGTTGTTCGCTGTAGGTTTTGTGCCTTGTTTAACACCCGAACTATTCGTCGTCGGACTATCTTTGTCGCAAAATTCTTTCGCTCTCGTTCTCTGTATTCCAAAATAGTTTGATAAGACATCTGACTACCGATCTGAAAAAACATAAGGATACAGACTGAGACAAACCTCATAGGTCCAAAACTGCCAACGACGCTTCCGTTAAGCTAGTCACCAGTCCGCCGGTTCTCAGTGAGGCACTTTCACAGCCCTGATACCCGCTTCTACAGATTCGCTGGCTTCTGCTGAGACCCACTTGGAGTCCGGTATGCCGCAAGATGTTTCTTCAACCATGGAGCCTGCGGATGTCTCTACCTTGGATGGGTCCGGAGCCGCTATGCAAGCACTGGCTTCTGAGGGTGTATTCTGACCTTCTGATGTTCGCATTAAACCAGTTGCTTCATTTTTGACTAAAGCTTCCTAGTTTCTCAGGCCCAGAGTTCACACTACGCCTAGAAAACCAACTACCAAAGCGCATCCTCAAGCCCCCTTGCCACAGAAGCGAATGCTTAGAATGGCTGAAGACCTTATAACTTTAATTAGGGGAAGCCAGCCTTCCCTGTCTAAAAGACAAATAATTGATTTTCCTTCTGATTCTACAGACCACGAGTCTGATGATTCTGATCCCTCTGATTACCAGGAAGTTCTGTTATCTACCTATGAGGATTCAGATGCAGAGGATTCCATTCCCTCTGCCTCCCCTCCAGATGACTTTTATTTTGGTGAAACCTTGCATACTTTAAGAGAGCATTTCCACTGGGAATGCTAGGACTACCCTCAGTCCAAAAAGAGACTCAAAGAATTTTTAGACTTGCCTCAGCACAGGCCTCTAGCTATACCCCCTGTCCTGGACATTGTAGATGATGTCTTCATGGAATCCAGTCTTACTCCCGATACTTTACCACCAGCTCTAGAAAGCCTGACAGGTACTACAGAGATGTGATAGTGTTCAATCTCGCCGTTTGTTCTTACACATGGGTTCGGAGCCGATCCTCGGCTCCGTGCCGGCCTCTTGCAAGCTCTGCATCGAGAAGAAGCTCAAGACAATCTAATACCCACAATCCCCCTCTGCCTTTACCTCAGATCTAGTTTGCCGCTGCTGCATTCGCATCGTTGGGAGCTAGCTCGAGGGTTTTCTAAGCTAAGATATAACTTTTTGTTGTATTTTATTGAGAAATTTATTTAACTTAATATTGTTAGTATAGCCTTGTGTGATTGTGTTGTGGTTCCGTAGTTCTTTGGTACCGTTAACCCTTTTATCGGTATTTTTGTACCGGGGCCTACACCCTTACCATATACTACTATATTGAGTCAAATTTACCTGATTGTGACTAACCGGATTTGACATTTACCTGATTGTGACATTTACCTGATTGTGACTATTTTTCCTGGATTTGACTGTGTATTTATTTCTAGACTTGTTTATTACCTACAATGTCTGAGAAGGCAAAGTCTGGTTTCAAGCGTTGTCAGTGTGGCCAAAAAATGTCGGTCACTGACAACCATAGTTCCTGTGTCTACTGCCTTGGCCCTCTCCACTTACAAGAGGATTGCTCTATTTGTCACTCTTTCAGTGGGAGGGTCATGACAGATAGGCGCAGGAAACTAATGGACAGGGGTCTTTTGAAACCAGCTTTCCAAGAGGCTTTGGATGCTTCTGACCAGGCATCGAAGTCCTCGAAGGAATCGAAGACATCGGAGCCCAAGTCATCGGCTCCGAGCTCTTCTTCAAAGGTTAGATCACCGGTTCCACAGACTTCGGGGCCGAGTGTTCAACTGGTGTCGGTTCCTGAGCCTCGAGTCTTGGAACCGGTGATGGAGCTCCCTCCTTCGGCCATATTGAGGTCGGCTCCGTCTTCGGTTCCTTCGACCCGTTCCTCCTCTAAGCTGGATGTCGATGTGGATTGTGTGGTGCAGAAGCTGCTGGAGCATTCGCCCTCTCTAAACTTATTTCGGTTTCCACCCAGCTGGTGTCGAAACATGAAGGCCTTCCTGTATCTCCATCCATTCCTCCTCCGAGACCGATTCAGTCTTTGGAGCCGGAAGAGGCTGATCTGCTGATTGTGGAGCCCTCGGATCCAGAACCGTCCTTTTCTCAGTCTGTTCCCTCACCTCGACTCCGTCGGACCGTACCGGAGTCTCGGAGCCGACGGTCTGTTCTTGGTTCGGGGCGAGTCGAACCGGCGTGTCGGTTCCGACTCTCCTCGGGCTTCGCACGGATCGATTCGGCTCCGTCCTCGGGGTCGATGCCTTCGGTGCCCGTGTCGGGGATTCTTCCCATTTCTTCGGAACCGGGAGACTCTTCAATGCGGGACCCGGGAGCGTTCGACCTGATGAGGAAGGTGTTGTCTACCCAGACAACCACATCAGTGGAAGCAGTTTCTCCTCCCCATAAAGGGCCTTTGTCTTCATCTGCACCCACGGCCACATCCAAGCGTCGGGCACCAGTGTCTCAGCCACCCCTGGAGGGTGCCCCTCTTCCTCCGAGGCTTCTTGGATGCTCCCGACGAGAAGTCCCTAGGAAGAGACTGTGTAAGAGGAGACACTTGGATTCTCCACAAGAATCCATAACATCTGATACTGACTTAGATGAGTCAGAAGGGTCCCCTAAGTCACCTTCAGAAGATGTCTCTTTTCAGACATTTTGGAGATCCTGAAACAGAGAGGTGACTGGCAGTCCCTTCCCCTTCTGAGGATGAGTCAGTTCTGCTGAAGGCATTTGGTGCTCGCCCTTCCTCCTCCTGGGTCACTCCGCCCTTGACGAACTAATGGAACTTATTGCTCGGCGGGGAGGCTCCTGACACAGTGGAACCTGTTCCTAGGAAACCGAACAAGTACATCACAGCACCTCAGGATAAGTCCTACCTCACTAAAGGAGTTCCAGTAGACGCTATGGTGGTGGCTGCAGCCACGAAAAGGAGATGTCGGAGTCTTCTTCGCCTGTCCATCCGCCTAATAAAGATTCTAGGACGATGGATAGATATGGGAAGCGCATTTTTAGTTCAGCGGCTTTTTCCATGCGGTCCCTGAACTATTTGACCCATTTTACACGTCTGCAGAGGGATCTAGTCAAAGAGTTGGGAGATACTCTCCAGGGTTCTACAGATGCAGCTGTCTCAGAGAAAGTGACAGCAACTTAATACCCTAACATCGATTGTTAACTCGTCCATGAGGCTGATTTCACGCAGCGAAGGTTCGAGTAGGGCAGCAGCTTCAGCGATTGCTCTTCGTAGACAATCCTGGATGCGCCTATGCTCCTTTGCGGAAGCCTTCAAGTCTTCCTTTACAAACGCCCCATTTGACGGTGCCACTCTTTTGGCCCCAAGGTAAAGGAGACCCTTACCGGTGTGAACAAGAGGGAAAGACTCTGTCTGCTGTCGGAGTCCGTTTTCCACCCCAACCAGACCGTACCCCAAAGGGCAACGCGGTGGGAAAATGTGGTTTCGGAAACAAAATCAAGGGTCTTTCCGGGCACACAGGGTGATGCCCCTCTAGAGGCAGAGGAGGGGGCAGAGGTGGAAGACGCCGCCCTGGCGGCAGAGGGGGTCCGCAACATCAAGGTGACAGGGATACACTCCCTGGTAAACCTTTCCAGCACTCCTGAGAGGAGGCCCGACTGTCCTGCTCTGGAGGCAGTCGGGGGTCGCTTAGCCTTTTACCCTCAGGCCTGGCAAGATATAACTACAGACAATTGGGTAAAAAGCGTAGTTACCAGAGGTTACACCATACCCTTTCTATCCTATCCCATTCCAAAGAAAAGACTCCCAGATGTACCGCCCCATCTGCGAGAGCCAGCAGCTTTAGAAATTTCAAAGTTGTTAGACAAAAGAGTCATCCAGCCAGTCCCAGCGGACCAGCAAGGATTCGGGACTTACTCAAGGTTCTTTTAGTTCCAAAGAAAACAGGGGACTGGAGGCCCATTCTAGACCTGAGTTACCTCAATACTTTCGTCAAGAAAGAAAAGTTCCGAATGGTCACGCTTCAATCGATCCTTCCATTTTTACAGAAGGACGAGTGGATGTGCTCAATAGATCTAGAGGATGCATACTACCACATCAAAATGGCCAGGGCATCCAGAGATCATTTGCGCTTCGGCTGGGAGCCAGTCACTTTCAATTTCGAGCCCTGCCCTTTGGTCTGACCTCAGCCCCCAGGGTCTTCACCAAATGCATGGCAGTGGTAGCGTCTCACTTGAGATGTCAGGGATTCCAGGTGTTTCCGTATCTGGACGACTGGCTCCTTTCAGCCACCACCCGGCCAACTACTGCAGGCCAGAGACTATGTTCTTCAGCTGTGTGTTCACCTAGGGATCTCCGTAAATTTGAAAATCCTTACTTCAGCCATCACAAAATATCTTGTTCATAGGAGCAGAGTTAAACACACGGCAATTAATTCTGAGGCTTCCCCCAGAAAGGATAGTATCGCTACAGACTCACATACGTCTTCTACTCTTGTCAAGGAAATCTCCTGCAAAACTAGTTCTGAAGGTGTTGGGCCTCATGTCAGCCTCCCTTATTGCAATTCCCTGGGAAGGCTGCACATGAGAGTTCTACAATGGCTACTGTTTGCTCAATGGTCATTTCAACAGCTACCTCTAACACACGAGATTCTCATAACAAAGACTTGCAAAACAGACCTAAACTGGTGGCTCCAAACGTGCAACCTTTCCCAGGGAGGCCGTTTGTGCTACCCACCACAGTTACGGTGACCACGGACGCTTCCCTGATAGGGTGGGGGGGCATCTTTCAGGGACAGACAGTCCAAGGCGAATGGACCAATTTGGAGTACAATCTGCACATCAATGTACTAGAGTTGAGGGCAGTGTTTCTAGCGTTGCAACACTTTGCTCCCCTTCTTCCTCTAGGGACTATTGCAGTTCAGACGGACAACATGTCGGTAGTCTGGTACATAAACAAACAAGGGGAACCAGGTCCTATCAACTATGCAGAGAGGCCATGAGAATTTGGCAGTGGGCAGAGTCCACGGTCGCTTTCTAATAGCAACGCACATCCCGGGTCATCCAACGTCATAGCCGACAAGCTGAGCAGAGCAATTCTGCTACCGCACGAGTGGTCTCTGAAACAGTCAGTGGCGAAAAGGATTTTTCGCACATGGGGCCAGCCTTCCTGCGACCTGTTTGCGTCTCCAATGAACGCCAAATGCAGGAGCTACTTTGCCCTATTACCCCTTCCAGGGAAGTCCCCAGGACGCACTGGTTTACGATTGGCCCCGGGACTCCTGCACGCATTTCCTCCATTTCCTCTGATACGAAATTTCTCCAGAAAGCCAGGAACCTTCACAGGACGATAATTCTCATTGCTCCATTCTGGCCTCGTCAAATTTGGTTTCCCTCCTGAAAATTCACTGCATTCGGGGACCCTGGATTCTGGACCCAGAGCCGGATCTGTTGACTCACTCGTCAGGGGTTCCCCATCCCGCTCCTGTCACTCCATCTAGCAGCTTGGCTGCTCCAATTCCCAACTTAGCCAGGTCTGATCTCTTGTCACCAGCAGTCCAGAATATATTAGTGGCTTCGCATAAGGCTTCCACTACTAAAACATATACTAGCAAATGGAAACGGTTTGTATTCTGGGCGAATACACACCACGTTGATCCCTTTACAGCTCCTTTGAATAAGATTTTAGAGTTCTTGACAGACTTATTTCATCAGGGTGCTTCTCCTGCTACTCTAAGAGTTCAATTGGCTGCCATTTCAATTTCCATGTGGAAGAGTGTGGAGCTCCTATCATGGCTCACAGACTTTGTAAAGCCTTCTTAAAAGGAGTTTTTCATATTAGACCTCCGGTCAGATCTCCTACGTCACCTTGGAGTCTAAACTTGTTATTATCTAAATTAATGTTGCCCCCCTTTGAACCTGCCTCTTCTTGCCCATTAAAATTTTTGTCCTGGAAAACTCTCTTTCTGGTAGCCATTACTTCTGCTAGACGAGTGTCTGAACTTCAGGCTCTCTCCATCAAGCACCCTTATCTAATCTTTCACTCTGACAGAGTTTCTCTTCGTACCAATTCATCCTTCCTTCCTAAAGTGTGTTCTATTAACAACATTAATCAGTCCATTGAATTACCCACTTTCTTAAATAACCACTCCAACAAAATGGAGTATATGTTGCACAAATTGGACGTTCACAGACAGCTAAGGTTTTATTTGGATAGAACAAAAGATCACAGGAAAACAGATCAACTCTTTGTGGCTTTTGCTGATAGCAGGAAAGGACTTGCAGTTACCAAAAGAACTCTTTCAAAGTGGTTAACTGATTGTATAATCTATGTATACGATTCTGCAAATCAACCCCTTCTAAACAAACCCAAGGGACATTCCACAAGATCAATATCTACGTCTTTGGCTCATGCAGCTCGCCTACCTCTGGATGCTATTTGTGCGGCTGCTACCTGGTCTAAGCCACATACATTTATTTCTCATTATAAAGTAGATAAGGTTTCTAGGGACAGAGCAACCTTTGGTTCCACTGTGCTCAAGAACGTCCTCCCGTGAGTTCCTCAGGATTTAGGAGCTAGGACGCTACCCATGTGTAAGAACAAACGCGAGATTGAACACTATCACATATAGAAGTTATGTACTTACCATAACGCTCCATGTGGAGTGTTCATCTCGCTTTGTTCTTACAGTCCCACCCTCCCACCCTTAGGAAGAACGTTCTTTGATGCCTGGCCAGAAGCATTTTTGCTACTGTCTTTATTCTCTGTACATAGTTGGTATACACATATACTTATATGTGTCTGTTATATATGTATAGATGTATGGCATGAATGTGCTGTTATGTAGATTGGTTTGCTTGCAAACTAGATCTGAGGTAAAGGCAGAGGGGGATTGTGGGTATTAGATTGTCTCGAGCTTCTTCTCGATGCAGAGCTTGCAAGAGGCCGGCACGGAGCCGAGGATCGGCTCCGAACCCATGTGTAAGAACAAAGGCGAGATGAACACTCCACATGGAACGTTATGGTAAGTACATAACTTCTATTACCTGACTCTCACAAATTTCTCTTTAAAAGTCCCACTGAGGATCCAGAGACTATTTCCCAGGGACCTAGAGGCATTAAGGCTAATACAGCCAAAAACCCTACCACTGCCAGGGATTATAGAGATTTAGACAGATGGGGTAAGAAGGTATATACCTCTGCAACTCTTATCAGGGCTTTGAATTGCTAGTTTCTCATGTTGAAGTACCAGCAGCATATTATGGAACTAATTAAACAAATAGTGTTGATTCTAGATTGTACAGAAAGTAAAGATTTATAAGAGTTACTGCATTCTGCAAACCAAGTTAGTAAACATACTTTGCAGTGTGGTTTTGATGCCTTAGAAGCATCTTGCAGGGCTGCTGTCACTGGGTCTGTACTGAAAAGGTATGCTTGGCTGATGGAGCAAATCTTGCCAGACCAAGTCAAAGCAAAATTACTAGATGCTCCATTAAACCAAGAAAGTTTGTTTGGCGCAAAAGCAGAAGTTGTTCTTAAAAAAAGATGGAGGAAAAAGCTAAAGCTATGCAAACTGTTAAAGATTTCTTACAGGTGCAGCCACCAAGATTCAGTAGGCATTGGCCTTCTAAAAACTGGTCCTTTCCAGTCCCTCTCAGGCATTCTCAGCCCAAACCCAGGGGCAACAGGCCACCAAGACTACAATCTCAGGGTATGCAGAGATCTAAACAATGGAGTGCTCCCTCCTCTAAAAGAGGGAATAATAAGCCACCCCCTTATGGAAAAAGTTCACAATGACTTGTCTATCTTGCTTCCCAGCAAGGCGCAAATACTTGCATCCCTAGGAGGAAAACTCGGCCTGCATGTAAAAAACTGGATGTCTATTACCGAGGACCGATGGGTCCTAAACATTGTATAGCAGGGATACAGATTCCACTTCCACACACTGCCAACCCCAAGCGGCTTGCCAGACCTTCCTCTAAACCAGTGGGCAGAGGCTCAAAAGCAAGTACTTTCTCTTCTCAGTATCAGGGCTATTCAACCTGTGCCAGTGGAGCAAAGGGGACAGGGTTTCTACTCCAGACTGTTTCTGGTGCCCAGAAAAGAGGGCTGTTGGTACCCTCTCCTAGATCTGTCAATTCTCAACACCTTCTTGGTGGTCCCAAAATTCAAAATGGTGACTCTGCACCAGCTTCTTCCTATGCTATCCAAGGACGCCTGGCTAGTCACCCTAGACTTAAAAGAAGCTTGTCTGCACATCCCCGTAAGGGAATCTTGCTGGAAGTATCTACGTTTCAGGGCAGGCTCTATGCACTATCAGTTCTCTGCACTTCCCTTTGACCTATCTACTGCGCCCAGGGTATTCACAAAGTGCCAGGCTCCAGCTATTGCATATTGCAGTCAGAGAAATGTTCAAATTTACCCATACTTGGACGATTGCCTGGTTCAGGCGGACAGTCAGGAACTGCTACTTCAGCACCTGTCATTTGTAAAGAGACTTCTAACTTCTCTGGGGTTACACCATCAATGAAAGGAAATCACAACTGGTGCCCAGCCAAAAGATTGTATTCTTGGGAGCAAGCTTGAACACAACTTCCCAGATGGTATTCCTAACACCAGAAAAACAGGTTTATTTGACAAACTACTTAAAACTAATGGCCACCAAAACCCAGCTATATGCAATAAAAATTCTGCAAGCCCTAGGGTTCATGGCCTCATGCATTCTTCTAATTCCATATGCAAGACTGCATATGAGGAAACTTCAGTGGTACTTAAAAAGTCTCTGGTGTCAACATTCTCAGGACTTGGAAATACTGATTCCTATCATTCCTTGTCTAAGGTCAAAGTTCCTTTGGTGGGCAGAGGCATGCAACCACAACAAGGGACTTTCTATCACTCAACCCCTCGCCGCCCAAACCCTGATAACAGACTATGCATGGGGGGCTCACATGGCAGGCAAATGCATTCAAGGCAAATGGAGCCCAGGAGAAATTCCCCTGCATATCAATCAAAAAGAAATGTTAGCTGTACAGAATGCTTTGACAGCCTTCAAATACCTTATCCTTCCTGATAAGGAAAAAAGGACCAAGGATAACCAGCAGAACTCGTACACAGGAGAAAACCGTTTATTGCAAACCAGGTTTAGCGCTTTCAACTAGAAATACTAGTCTTCATCAGAACCATAAAACCACATACCAAGCAGGTTTAAATAACAAGAGTTGTTAAAAAAAGGCGCCAAAACTTTTAAAGGTATAATACACAAAAAAACACAAAAAATATGTTAACTCACTTATAAACACTAAAAACCATAAAACATAGAAACAAATCAAACCTTGTCATTTAAAAATGTATACATTAAAATTCACATAAAAACCTTAAAGAAATTTGTTTTTGCAATTGATAATGTTCAATATACTTGTAACTGTATATGAGTGTGGTAGTGATAATAAATAATGTTATTAATAAATGAAAATCAACACTTATATAATGTAATGGTAAATAACTAAAATCACCACAATCAGTATGATACAGAGTATACCTTCAACATTACTGAGACAACACTAGAAATGGTTTTATACTAATTGACTCATTTAGTCCAGGTGCCCTGGTGGCATCCAACAAAATCTGCCACTTGCTCTCTAGTGCTGATAACTGCATTTTCCAATTTCCACCAAAAACAGAGCTTTGCAAATGATCAATAATGGCAAAACGGAATGTGTGATCTTCGCCATATTCAAGCAAATGCCTGTATAGGGCGTTCTTGCTGTCTTTTTTCTGAATACGGTAATAATGTTCGTAAATACGTTTCTTAAGATTCCTTTCCATTTTGCCCACATAATAGGCAGAACAGGTCATACAAAAACAAATTATTTAAACCTGCTTGGTATGTGGTTTTATGGTTCTGACGAAAACTAGTATTTCTAGTTGAAAGCGCTAAACCTGGTTTGCAATAAACGGTTTTCTCCTGTGTACGAGTTCTGCTGGTTATCCTTGGTCCTTTTTTCCTTATCAGTTGCTGTTCGTTTGGAAAACCTTATCCTTCCTGGACAACTCCGGATAAAGACAGACAACACCACATTTGTGTGGTACATAAACAAGCAGGGGGGAACTCATTCCTATACAATCTGCAGGGTTAGCCGTGGCCCTGTGGAACACAGCCTTGAGCAACCAAGTGCACCTGCAAGCTCAATTCTTGCCAGGCAAACAAAATTCACTAGCAGATGACTTAAGCAGAAATCTGCTGGACCCACACGAGTGGAAGCTGGGCCCCATCTCATTCAAACTTCTAATCCACAGGTGGGGGACTCCAGAGGTGGACCTCTTTGCCTCCCCCATAAACCATCAGTTGAGCAGATTTTGCACCAGAAATCCCCACAGCCAAGCATGGAAAATGGATGCCCTATCCTTTACATGGGAAAACCTCTCAATTTATGCCTTTCCCCCTCTGCCCCTCCTCTCAAAAGTACTACTCAAGATCAAACATGACATGCCAAGGACAATCCTTATTGCCACAGACTGGCCACGCCAGCACTGGTACCCACTACTACAAAGTCTGACAGCGGTGACACTTACATCAGACCCCCTCCCTGCTGTCCCAACAGGAGGGACAGATTTTTTATCCACAGCTGCAAACCCTGAACCTTGCAGCCTGGCTTATTTCCTGAATACACCACCAGCAACCCTCAGCAAACAGGTGATGGATGTCATCCTTGAGGCCAGAAGGCCTAGTACTAGGGAATCCTGTTCAGAAAAGTGGAAAAGATATTGTTCTTGGAGCCAGTCTCAAGGAAAGGACACAGCTGTGCCCACCTTACCTCAAATCCTGGATTACCTAGCAGAGCTACTCCACAAAGGCCTATCTTTCTCATCTATTAAAATTCATGCCTCTGCCATCTCAGCTCATTACAATACTGAGCCACCTCTATTTTCACACCTTCTCATCAAACCGTTCCTGAGAGGAGCTAATAATTTAAGGCCCCCAAGGAGAGCTCCCACTCCTGCCTGGGACCTTAACTTTGTACTAGAGAAGCTCACACTTCCCCATTTTGAGTTTGCTGCTGCTGCAGAGTTAAAATTCCTCTCTTGAAAAACAGCCTTACTTCTAGCTATTATTTCAGCAAGAAGAGTGTCTGAGTTACAGTCAGTAATGGCTGTGGGAACCCTTCATTATTTTCCATGCGGACAGGGTTTTCCTCAGGGCCAACCCACCATTTATGCCCAAGGTGGTATCCAGTGTGGCTTTAAACCAATCCATCCATTTACCAACCTTTTTCCCTAATCCTCAGAATAAAGGAGAAAGGATTCTGCACTCCTTGGACGTGCACAGACAGCTCAGGTTCTACCTTAACAGAACTAAACCTTTCAGAAAATCTGACAAGCTGCTAGTCAGCTTTGTTACAGGGGCAGAGGGCAAAGCCATTTCAAAGTAAACCATTTCCAAATGGATAGCACACCTCATCCATTTATGTTACAAACACCATGGAAAACTTACCCCACAAGGGATTAGAACTCATTCCACTAGGGCTACCTCAACCTCTACAGCATTTCTCAGGGGAGTCCCTACCAGGGGATATCCTGGAAGCTGCAACCTGGAGTTCTGTACACACCTTTACCAAGCATTACCACTTAACTATTTTTTCTAAATCCAGAGCTGGATTTGCCACAGCAGTCTTACAAGGCCTGATAGCCAGCTCCAATACTTCTTGACTGCCGCCACCCTTCCTCAGCTTTGGGAATCAACCCAAGTATGATGACTGCAACAGTGAAACACGAAGAACATAGCACAGTTCTGTACACTTACCATAAATGTAGATGTTCGAGTGTATTCACTGTTGCAGTCCTGGTTACCCTCCCTCCAGCCCCCTGACGTTTCTATTCTTTCTACCTATCCTATTTTTGGCCATATCTTATGGCAATGGTATTTACTTTTTACTGCAGGTGTTCCACACCATGTAATTGCTTACTATTTTGGGGGCTGCTGACATCTGGGGCAAGAAAAACTGATGTAATGGCATTGGCTGCATGTTTTATACCCATGACGACCTGACGTCATGGAAGAGGTGACAACATCCGATGCAGAAATCCCAAGCGACTGGTATTCGGGCTGACTGAGGGCTACCTGCAGGCAGATAACCCAAGTGTGATGACTGCAGCAGCGAATATACTCAAACGTCTACATTTATGGTAAGTGTACACAACTGTACTTTGGAAACCTTTTGTACCAAGGATCCCTCCCCCCACTAGCTTGGAGAGTGGACACCTTCACCATCTCATGGAAGGGACTGTTTCTGTATGCCTTCCCTCTCATTCAGAAAGTCCTCCTGAAAATCAGGAGGGACATGCCAAAAATCTTGTTGGTGACTCCCTATTCACCAAGGCAGCATTGGGTTCCCCCTTCTATCCCTCGCCAAGGGCAATCACCACAAGTTACCCCACAAGGTGGATCTGCTCACACAACAGAAGGGAACTCTCATTCATCCACACCTAGAGATGCTTTCCCTAACCCTCTGGGTAATAAACTTTTACGCCCCTTCAGACACCGCTACAGTGAGGACTTGCTATCTAACCTGCAGGAGGCCAAGATACCCAACACAAGGAGATCCTACATTTCCAAATGGGAAAGGTTCTCCAAATGATGTCTCCAAAGACATAGGGACCCCTTTCGGGCAGCTGTTCCTCTAGTCTTAACCTGTGTGTGTGAGCTCATAAAATCAGACCTTTTTATACTCTTCATTGAAAGTGCACCTATCTGCCATCTCTGCCTGCTTACCCTTGGACCCTACTCTACTTTCCAGGTTGGATGTTAAACTGTTTTTAAAAGGGGTATTGCACATTAGGCCACCAGGGCAGTCTATCTTACCTCCTTGGGACCTAAACTACGTCCTAGAAAAATATATACTTGCGCCATTTGAGCCAGCCAGCTCTGCATCCCTGCAGATGTGCACATGGAAAACAGTCTTACTGGTAGCCCTCACCTCAGCCAGAAGAGTCTGAGTTACAGGCACTCATGGCATCCCCTACTTACACTATCATCCACAAAGGTAGGGTGACCCTGCGCACCAACCCCTCCTTCATGCCCACAGTGGTCAATGAACTGTCCCTAAATCAGTCTATCCACTTACCCACCTTCTTTCCATCTCCCGAAAATGACAGTGAGAGAGTACTGCACTCCATTGATGTCCACAGGCTGCTAAGGATCTATTTCGACAAAACTAAGACCATTAGAAAGTCTAATCAACTCTGTCCTTCCATCCCAGGGCCCTGGGCAAGGCAGTCTCCAAACAAACTGTTTTTTACTGGATTAGGAAAACTATCTGCTTCTGCTATTCCTACCATGGAAAACACTTACATCAGGGAGTCAGGGCACACACTAGTAGAGCAGTAGCCTCTTCTGGGGCCTTCTTCAAGGACCTGGACACAACTACCATCCTTGAGGCAGTCACCTGGTCCTCAGTACGTACCTTTGCCAAACATTACAAGCTGGACCATATCTCCATATCCAGAGCAGGTTTTGCAAGGGCAATCCTACAAGGTTTTCTGGAATCCGCTACCTCTTCCTCCTCCTTAAGCTGTGGTACTCTTCCACAGTAAGAATACTGCAACATGAAAGTAGAAGGACATAGAGTAGTTGTGTAAAATCTTGCCATAACTGTAGATGTCCTTCTCTTCCATGTTGCAGTAGACCCTCCCTCCCACCTATCCCCCACCATTACCTTTCCCCTGTCTATGGGGCATCATGAGGCACTGCCTAGATCGTGGTCACACTGAGCAGTCAGTTGCATTTCACCTGTCTAGGGGGCATCATTTGGCACTACCTAGACTACTGTCAGACTGGGTAGTTAGTTCTGAGGTCTGTGCGTACAGACATCA
This sequence comes from Protopterus annectens, assembly GCF_019279795.1. Lineage (NCBI taxonomy): Eukaryota > Metazoa > Chordata > Ceratodontiformes > Protopteridae > Protopterus > Protopterus annectens. The sequence goes on from NC_056730.1 coordinate 910,131,723, forward strand.
CATTTAATGCCCCTGGTTTATGGCCCTACATCTAATGTCCCCCACACTAGCAGCAACCAGGCTTAAGCTTTTGTATAGGAACTGACATTTGGGTTGCTTGAGGCAGAGGATCCCACAGTAAGAATACTGCAACATGGAAGAGAAGGACATCTATGGTTATGGTAAGATTTTACACAACTATTCTGTCTTGCTTTTCACTGTTGCAGTATTTGGTCCGTTCCTCCTGCCACCTTTTCTTTCTTTTTTCTTATTGGGAACACTTTTCTGCCCTCACTTCTTTTTCCAGGATGAACACGTCTGTTTTCCTGGGGTTGCTCTAGTTCTGCTGGGGTACTTCATTTCTGAGGATTGAGCGTGTTTGTCACCTTTATGCCTTACACTCGCATGAGAGCAGACAGCTGACATACTCTATTTTGATAATGTAAAGGCTTTGGTATGCTGACTGGACATTAGGTTATCCTTGTCAGGATATACGACATGTAAGGAATATTGCAACAGTGAAAAGCAGGGTATCTACTGTTAACGGTAAGATCCTATACAACTGTACTTTCTAGACCATTCTTCCTTTCGAACAAGTATCTTATTGTCCGACTTTTTCTACTTGCCTGCATTTTATGTGTGTGTTGTGTGCAACTAACAGGTATGACTTAAAAATTACTACTAAATCTGATTATTTATTTTTGTGTTTTTGCCTAGGTGGAATATCAGATGGGTTCTGGAGGCCAGCTACTTCCCCAGCACTACCTGAATGACCTCGACAGTGCTCTTATCCCAGTGATTCATGGAGGAAATTTAGACACCAGCAGTTTACCATTAGAGATGGAGTTTGTTTTCTTCATCATAGAGAACTTAATTTAAATGTTGTGATTGTTCTAAGAGCAAATCTGTAAGAAAGGTAAATGTTTTTTTAGAAAAATGCCAAAGTTTTAAAGATAGCAAGACCAAGATGTTGGTTAAATGTTTTAATAAAAAACTTAAATACTGCAAATTCATTGTAGTATGTGAAATTATCTTCAATTTTAAAAATCTGAAAAGGTTCAGGGATTGTGACTACACAAGTTTACAGAGTTAATGTACAGTATTGCTGAAGATTTATATACCTTGTTCTGGCGACTGCCTATAGCCATTTCTTCTGAAAGTTTAGTATTTAATTACAGAAAGGAAGCAGTTTACTTTGACTTTGTGATATAAGCCTTAATAAGTAAACAATTTCAAAATGCTGTTTTAGATATTATTTTATTTATATATATATATATATATATATATATATATATATATATATATATATTCTTATTAATTTGGTACCCTTATTGGTTTGCAGTACTGTCATTTATACATGCTTCTGATATATATATATATATATATATATATATATATATATATATTATTTTTTTTCTGCTTCTTGGTCTGCAGTGATCTGCATGTAATATGGCCTCCTTTTCCAGGGTCTCTGAAGTGGACTGACACAAAAGTGGAGATAATGTAGCATCTATATTGCAATAACATCGGAATTCTTCGATATTTTATTCTGGGTTTGATTGTCCATGACAATCTTAAGTATAATCAAGAAAATTGTGTGATTTGTTCTGTAATCTGGTTAGTTGTATTATATGACTTTTTGTGTATAATCTATTTTTGATAGATTGGAATGAAATTTAGTAATTTCAATATATTTATGTAGCTGCATGATTTACTGTAAAATATAATTAATGTCTGATACACTAATCAGTACCAGTCAAGCACAGAAAAGGCTCTGGATAATGATATTCCTACAACAGAATTGTCCCATTTACTGCAACTTGACTGCCTAAGTGAGAAATCTGTAAATGAACAGCCATTAGCTGGCTGACAATGCCCTTGATACACTCAAAAACTTAAGATATTTTATTCAGTAATACAGAGCTAAGCTGATAGTTTTTTTTTTTCTTATCACCTTTGGATTTTATGTTGTAACTTCAGTTTACGTCAAACGCAAGGCTTGCTGTTTGGGGCAGTTTATAATATCTCTTCCTAGTAACATATACTTAGCCTTATATTCTTTGTATTGTGCTTGCTGTATTTATACAGCAGCTGATTGCATTGGGCATGTTAGTGTTGTGTAAAGACAAGTAGTCAAGAGAGGAAAGGATAGCAATTTTGTATTTACAGTTGTATGAAGACAGTTGTAGAAAAAAAGGTAAAATATGTTTATTAAAACAGGTTAAAATGGACTGTTTGCTTGCTTACTGTACTCATATGAAGGAAATGAATTCAGAATTATATATTTGACTGATTGATGGATAAATGTTAAGAAGTTTTCAAGAAATGTGCTGATCATCTGAGTAAGATCTGCAGCAAACTTTTAACCTCATTACTCAGAAGCAGATTTATTTTTGTAGGTATTAACTTCTGAGTGCTTTTTGATAACATGATTAAAAAAAGAATGGCACTTTGATAAGTAGATTTTAGTCTCAAAACAAGGTGGCCTTTATACTTTGTAGTAGAACCACTTGGAATGTGATGCAGTCTTAAGACCAGAATTGCCTTGTGTGCTTAACTGGTGCAGAACTGGTCACATGTGGCCTATTCTAGTGTGAAGGTTCTGTTAGCACTTTCTGCACCTAGTGCACCCTCATTTCACTGTAAAATGGGGGTAATGGGTTGCCTAAATGGCATTTATAGTATTGTTCACTAGACTGTCAACTGAAGAATATTTTTATGCATAACTTAATTCATGTATTGACTTGCAGGAGGGTGTCATTTTTGTTTATACATTATCAACTTTGGAGTTTCTGACAAAAAAGCTTAAGTCACCTCATTATTTTTGTTTAGAAAGGTGGTGCAGGTGTCACCTCCTGAAAAAGATCCTGTATGTTTTACACTGCGTTAAATACAGTTGGAATATTGATTCAAATAAAAATTCCACTGAAACTCTTGTTCTTTTGGTGTAGTTCTTTTCAGCATTCATACATTTCTTATACTGTGATATGATGCATTAGACTAAAAAGAGAGCACCCATTTTGCACCTGTGTCTAGATTATTGTTCTTTTTAAGGGTACTGCATGTCATCCTAGTTGTGTCAGTGGCAAAGAAGGTATTGACATCACCTTTGGTGGTGGAAGATTATATGTTTTTGGGTTGTATTCCCCTTCCAGCTGCTTGGATTCATTTTCAGAATGTTGTCAATGCAATGCAGCATGAAAGGTGCTGCACTCTGCACCTTCCTTCTAATGAGATGTTAAGCCAAGGCCCCATTTTTATGAGTTGGTTGAAACTGAGATGGATGCAAAAGATCCTGTGTCTCTTATCAAAGAGAGCAGGAGATGTTTCCTGGTGCCCCCGCCAAATTTCCCCTAGTCAGTATAACTAGGGCCTAGGGTCTCTCCCTAAAACCAGGTCACTAGCCAAATGGGATTAACCTCATGAAAAAGAAGTTATGTCTTACCATAACATTCCATCTGTGTTGTTGATGTTCTTCCATTCATCACTGATTGGTTCGGTTCCGAGCCCCTCGGAACCGTGTTGGCTTAATACCAAGCTCGCGTACACCAAAAACTCTCGAGCTAAGCTGCTACCCACAATGCCTTTCTCCCTGTTCCTCAGATCGAGTTTGCATAAGACATATAGAAGTAAAGCAAAAGCCATTTCTGAGCAAAAACCCTGAAAACACCATAAGGACCCATGAGATCCTCCAGGAGCCTTTGGTGGGGGACAGAGGGTGGGATGTGATGAATGGAAGATCATCAACAACACAGATGGAATGTTATGGTAAGGCATAACTTCTTTATCTGATGTTGTTAATCTTCTTCCCATTCATCACTGATGGGACAGAATCCCAAGCTACCTGAGAAATCTGGGTGGCCCTTATGGAAGAACATTCCTGAGCACCATTGAGCCGAAGGACACTCTTCCCCTGGAGACCATGTCCAACTTGTAATGTTTGATGAAAGTGTGTGGTTTAGTCCAAATGGCTGCTGCGCAAATGTCGTCCATAGATGCTCTGGAGTGAAAAGCTACAGAGGTTGCTATAGCTCTATTTGAGTGTGCTTTGATATTGTGAGGTTTAGGCTCATTTGTATGTGATTATGAAAAAAAAATGGTCTCTGAGCCACTTTGATAAAGTGACTTTTGACAGCATATACCATTTTTGGACCAGAGAATGAAATGAAAAGTTGGTCTGTCTTGTGGATAGATTTAGTCCTAAGTAAAAACGTAGTTGCCTATGCACGTCCAGTGAGTGTAGGCAGTATTCTCCTTTATTGGAATAGTTTGGGAAAAACACTGCAAGCTTGATGGATTGGTTCACAGAAATATCAGAAACCACTTTGGGGAGAAAAGATTGATTAGTATATAGCAATGCTCTGTCTTTATGAACTGTTAAGTATGGTCTCTTGATGCATAATGCCTATAATTCTGAGATCTGTCTAGCTGAAGGTATAGCTACCAAAAGTAGAGATTTCCATGAGAGGAATTTGAAATCACATTTTGCAGCAGGCTCAAAAGGGGGTTGAGAGAGAGATTGCAGTACTAGGGAGAGATTCCATGCCTCTAAGGGACACCTAATTGGAGGTCTGCTGTGAAACACTCCTTTGAGAAAGGTTTTCCATAGGCAGATGGACATAAGTGGGAGTGCCCTCTTATCCGTTATGGAAATTGGAAATAGCTGCTAAATGGACTTGTATGGTAGAAGCTGATGCTCCATTTTTAAAGACCTCAGATAGGTATTGAAGGATAACAGAGACAGGAGTTGAGAAGGGGATCTAGCATCCGATTTTAGACCAAAGAAAAAAACCTTTTCCATTTATCTCTAAAGTTTTCTGGTGGATGGCTTATGGGAGACCAGAATGATATTGCGAACAGGAGAGGAAAGGGCTTCCTGCCTGGTGACTAACAGAAGTGGAGAAACCAAGCCGTCCGCTTAAGAGTGGACAGATTCGGGCGAGTTAACCCTTGGGGGTGAGAAATTGTCTGGACGAGTGTCCATGATCCATGGAGGCTGTAACAGATGAGGCCGGAGGAAAGGGAACCACACTTGAGGCCAGAATGGGGCAATGAGGATCACCTTGCATCTCAATCGAGTTGCTTTCTTTAAAAACAGAGGTATCAAGAGAATTGGTGGATAAGCGTAGAGGAGACCCGTGGGCCAATCATGAGTCAAAGCGCGTCTCGGGGACTCCCCCCTCTGGGGGAAAAGAGGGCAAAGTAGCTGCTGAATTTGTTGTTCGAAGGGGAGGCGAAAAGGTCGAAGCAAGGCTGGCCCCATTGGCTGAAAATTTTTGCCGTCACTTTGGGATTGAGAGACCACTCGTGGAAGGAGAATGCATCTGCTCAGCCTGTCCACAATCACGTTGGAACTCCCGGGATGTGCGTCGCTACAAGAAAGCGGTCGGAAGCTATCGCCCAGTGCCAAATTCTCATGGCCTCTCGACACAGGAGGTATGATTAGGTTCCTCCTTGTTCGTTGATGTACCAGACTACTGACATATATTGTCTGACTGAATCGCAATCGTTCCAGGTAGAAGGAGAGGATGTAATGCCTGCAACACTAACAGCACTGCTCTTAACTCCAGGACATTGATATGCAGGTTGGCCTCTAAGCTCGACCATGTGCCTTGGACTGTCATTCCCTGAAAATGGCCCCCACCCCACCCTATCAGGGAAGCGTCTGTTTTCACAGTGGCGTTGCGTTGAGGGGTCTGAAAAGGGCGACACCAAAGTTCTGCATCTGGCCTCTTCCACCAGAGGAAATCTTGCTTGCAAGAGTTGGTTATGAAGATCTGTGAGTTTAGGGGGTGAAGATTTGCTAACCACTGGGACAATTGGAGCCATTCTAATAGTCTCATGTGTAATCTTGCCAGAGGAACTATCGGAATGGCTGCAGCCATGACACCTTTCTTTGACAAGAGTATCACACGTGCTTGCAATCTTAACCTCTGAAGCTTGTGAGCTGGTAGAGATATACCAGGCAGGTTAGAGTATCAAAAACTGCCCCTATATATTCCAGCTGTTGGGTAGGTTGCAGGTTGGATTTCTCCCAATGTACAGTGATGACTAGGGACTCCGTTAGTCAAAGTGTGTAACAGAGGGCTATGGTCAGAAGACGCTTGGTGGGGGTGGAAAAAAGCCAGTAGTCTAAATATGGAAACATCTGGAATCCTTGAAGTCTCAGATGAGCTGTCACCGCTGCTAGACATTTTGTGAACACTCTGGGGGCTGTCGAGAGAATGAATGGGAGGGCTTGGAACTGGTAATGATTGGCTCCTAGCCAGAAGCGAAAAAGACTCCTGGAGCATTTGTCCATTTTGATGTGGTAATACGCATCCCGGAGGTCTATCGAGCACATCCTCCCTTAAAAATGGGAGAATGGATTGAATAGTGACCATGCGGAACTTGGTTTGTACCACTGATTTGTCTAAATGGCCGAGATCCGGAATGGGTCACCAGTCCCCAAAAATGGCACTAAAAAGAATCGTGAGTAAAACCCAGATCCGCACTGGTCTGGAGGGACTGGTTGAATGACTCTCTTTTTTTTGACACAGCTTTCTTATCTTTGAAGCTGTTTCTTCCCTTTGATTGGGTGTAACATCGGGAAGGTTTTTTGTAGGTTTTGGACGAGAGGATAGAGGGATATGTAGTAGCCTCTGGAGATTATTCTCTGCACCCATCGATCATTTGAAATATAGCGCCAGGCAGTTTGGTATAGAGAAAAACGAGCCCCGACTGCTTCCAGAGAAAAGCAATCGGACAATGCTTCAGGAGTGTTGATAAGACTGCCCAGAGAAGGAATCCCTGGAGTCTTGGTTTCGGGACCACCCTCTGCCCCTAAAGGGGCATCTTCCACCATTGGAACCCCCTCTGCCTCTGGGGGAATACTCGCCATGTGTGTTATGGAAAGGACCTTGAGATTTCTTGTGCCAGATTTTTCCACTCCTCTGGTTCCTGGAAAATGAACGTTGAGGCTTGGAAAACATAGGCCAACGGCAGACAGAGTCTTTCCGTCCTGCTAGCACCTGGCCAGTGTATCCTTCACTTTAGAACGAAATAAGGAAGATGGTTCAAAAAGAAGGACTTGAAGGAGTCCGTGAGGTCACAGATGTGCATTTAGGCATGACGCCTCATGACTATACCTGCACCCCCAGCTCTAGCCGCCCCTTCAGTGGCATGGGAGAGCAGCCTCATGGATGAATTGGAAATAGATTCAAGGGTGGCAAGCTGGGAGGCAACCTTGTCCCATGCCCCGTCAGAAACTTAACCCGTGACAGCTCCAGAAAGTTTGGTAATCAAATCTCTTTGGTGTCTCGTGAAATATGCCAAGTAGTTCAGGGACCTGACAGCAAACGTCACTGAAGCAAAAACTCTTCCCCAACCTGTCCACAGCCCGAGAGTCTGTTGGGCGGGTGAACAGTAGGACTTTCTTCCGCCAGATCCTTTTTAGTGGCCACCACCACCACCATAGCATCAACTGGCAAACCTCTGGACCAGTGGGGATGCTCTTCGGGGGGGGGTCTTATCTGGTCTCTGGGGAATGGCCTCAATAGACTCAGCGTTCTGCCAAGCATGCTGCATGATGAGCTGGATTAACACGGCAGGTGGGGTCACCCAAGAGGTAGAAGGCCGGGAGCGAAAAGCCTGCAGGAAGACTGATTCCTCCAAGGAAGGATTAGAAGGCTTCCAGCCACCCCTCTGTTTTAATATTTCCAGGATGTCTCCAAAGGAGACTTCATCCGGGGGTGATCTTGGGGGACCCCTCCCCATCATCATAGTCCGTGTCCTCTGTCAAAGATTCTTCAGGAGAGTCCGTGTGCTTCCTCTTGCACACCTTCTTCCAAGGAGGTTCCTCAGTGGGAATATCAGAGGAAGACTCTGAAGGATGGGTACCCCGAACTGGGGTTTCCTGAGGCTTCTCCTCCCAGTGTCCCGGGGAGGTGGCTCATGGTAGCTGTAGCTCAGAGGGAGTAAGGTGAAATTCCGATGTCAGAGGAGCGCTTCCCAAAGCAAGCATCCTCTCCATCACCCGGAAAGCAGGCCTGCCTGAAGAGGAGTGGGAGCCCGGAACAGAGAAGGACAACCTCAGAACCAGGGTCACACCCACTCTGTCGGACCTGCTCACGGGGATGGAGCCTCAAGCAGGATTGGGGTAGATGTTCTCCCCAGAATCAAGGACGGAACCGATAAAACACTCGGAACCTTGCCCTGGACCAAGGACACCGCCCCCCCCAACCATGAGTCTGAGGAAGGGACGGTTCCAATGGAACCGAAAACCAAAGGGGTGGCCTCAAAGCCGAGGAGCGAGGTTCCACAAAGGATGTCGGAGCAGTGGGCTTCGGAACCGGTGGATCCAAAGGAGGAGTATACGTCTGAGTCCTGGGAGATATAGACCCAAACCCCAGGGAGGGGTGAGTCTTAGGAACATTTGGTATCCCTCTGGCTGTCAACAGCTGATCCAACAGGCACACCACATCAAATTCGGATAGACTCCTGGTGGACCTCGTGAACACTCCTGAAGGGGAGTTGGGTCGGGCCAGAAATTGGCTGTACATCTGACCTAGGAATAGATCCAATGAAGGGGAGTATTGGGTTTGTGGTGTCTGAGCTAGTGGCACCGAAGTCTCTAATTTGGAGACGGGTAGTAAAGGATTCAATGGAGTAGAAAAGGGACTTGGTGCCGAAGAGGCACGCTGAGTAGATGTTATCTGTTCCAAAGGAATTGCATGGATCAGAACCGCTTTCGTTGTGGTCAAAGGCAAAGTTGGTGCCATAGATGTCGAAGGCAAGATCAGTGCCAAAGCTGAAATGGAAGGCAAGATCGGTGCAGAGGATGGCGCCGATGTCGAAAATCCAGTAATGTCCATGGCTTTGGTTAATGTAGCAATTGGAGCAGAGCTCGGAACAGTAGTAGTAGTGGTAGTCTGACCCAAAGTAGCAGTTCTATGCTCCAAGGAAAATTTGTGGGCCCTATGTTTGTGTGTCTTACTCTTATCACCAGCCAGTGAAGAGGGATCAGAATGGGGACGTTTCTTGTCCTTTACTGGAGAGGTTGAGATCTCTGACACAAAGGGCCTCTGAGAAAGGAGAAACGAGAAGGTCTTTCAGAATCGATTTATTTTTCCTTTCATTCTGTAACTGCTGACGGAAACTTTGACAAATTTGGCAAGGGGTTTAACAGAGAGGTGAGAAATCCCCAGACAAACAATCGTGAGAGTCGCTGTTTGGGAGTTTACCATTGCAAGAGGTACAATGTTTAAACCCTGAAGTCCCTTTTTCGTCAGACATTTCCACACACACACAAAAAAGTTAACTACTAAACACCTTAAAAAGGTATGAAAAGGAAGGAAAGAAGATACCAACGATGGTATCAAGCAAAACCACAAGGGTAAGGAGAGGGCACACCAACGATGATAAAAGAATTGCTCAATGGCTAGAGCTAGTTAGGAGGATATATTAAGAGTAAAAGAGTGAAATATAAGAGAAAAATATCCAAAAATATGCAAGTATCAAGAAAGAATTAGCTTGGGAGCTTGGTGAAAAGCTGCTATATGGCTATGTGGCAAATGAGATCTGAGGTAACTGGGAGAAGGGCATTGGTGGGTAGCAACTTAGCTCGAGGGTTTTTGATGTATGCGAGCTTGGTACTAGGCCGACACGGTTCCGTGGGGCTCAGAACCGAACTAATCAGTGAGGAACGGGAAGAATATTAACAACATCAGGTCAGATATTGGCTAACTAAATAAATAAATAGTACATTGCTGAGCATTTCTGGCAAATGTCAGTAGTAATCAGATCTAAATGGTCTTTTGCCATGGGTAATCTAAGGCTATTAGACCAAATGCAGTCCGTGGCTTCCCAATAATTGTACTCACACTCTGCCAACTTTTTCAAAGAGGGCAAAGCCTGTAAATCCTGAAGAGCATTTTCAACACAGCTTAGACATTCTGTCTAAGCTGTGATGGAAGGCAGACAGGGAATTGCACTGCTTGACATGCAAGGCAAGTCTATTCCGGAGCAGGTAGTAGTACTGGGTGGTCATAGTTTCATAGTTTAGTACCAGGCTATCTGCCCTGGGGCATTTATAGGCCTAGCCATAGTGATGTGGCTTTCGCCACCCCATGAAATGGTACAGAAATGCACAGAATAGATTTAGAATACTGTGCCTCTGTCTAGTAGTGACACAGTGAAGGTCCCCTTATATAATAGAATTAGTTTACTGTGCTCCTGTCTAGTAGTGACACAGATGTGACCCCTGGGGTAAACTTACGATCTCCCATCCACTCATCAAGATTTCTCTTGAAGAGAGTCAGTGAGAGGCTCTCTCTAACATGAACTGGGATCTTGTTCCAGAGCATGGGAAGCCTCTGGGTTATGAATCTATCCCTCCAGCATGTCCTATTCATACTTGTACCAAGGTTTAAGTCTTTAGCTCTCGTGGTTCTGATGGATTTGGATTTTTTGAGGTGGAGCATGTCCATCAGTTCCTGATTGGACATGACCTTGTACGTCAGGCAGAGATCACCTCTGAGCAGGCGGTATGCTACTGAATAGAGCTGGAGTTTCTTTAGTCTGGCAGAATAAGACATATGTTGGAGACCCTTGATCCTCTTGGTGAGGTACTTTTGTGGTCTCTCTAGCTGTTGCAAATGCCGGGTGAGGTACATACCAAATGGGGCATTATACTCAATCATGGGTCTGATGAGGGAGGAGTATAGGGGTACAATTACATCCTTGAATCTGGATGTGAATCCCTTCATGATAAGGTGTGCAAGGTAGAATGTTTTTCTAACCACTTTGGCAACGTGGGTGTCAAATGAGAGGTCGCTGTCGACTTGGGTCCCTAGGTCTCTGATTACTTTTTCCGTACTCAGTGGGTTGCTGTTTATGTGATAATTTGTGGGTACTTTGTTTTTCCCAAAGGGGATGACTATACATTTTTTGGCATTTAGTTTAAGGCCATGACTCCGGCACCAGTTGTCCGTTTCTGTGAGGCCTTTTGTAGGATGTATGTGTCCGCTGGTGTATCGACTATGGCGCCTAGTTTGCAGTCATCTGCAAACTTTGTCAGCCACAACCCTCCCATGTTTGCTTTAACATCTGAGAAATAAATGCCGAACAAGAGAGGTCCCAGGACAGATCCCTGTGGGACACCACTTGTGACTGGCTTTGAGTCTGACATTGCTCCAGCGATTTTAACTTTATGGGTTCTGTCCTTTAGCCAGTTTGCAACCCATCTAGTGACATAAGGGTTTACGTTTAAGCTGTTGAGCTTATCTATGATGCCTGGGTGGGGTATTGTGTCGAAGGCCTTAGCCAAGTCCAGGTAGGCTGTATGGACTGCTTTGCCCTCATCAATGGCTCCAGTGACTGTTTCGAAAAAGTCAACCAGGTTCAAAAGGCAGGATCTGCCCTTCACAAAGCCGAACTGGGTGGGGTCAAGTGTCTGTAGGTCCCCAATGTCTCTGTTTGAGTTCCATGATGATTCTTTCCATAGCTTTGCAGACCAGGCTGGTTAAGCTTATGGGGCAGTAGTTCCCAGGGTCTGTAGAGGTACCCCCTTTGTGGAGTGGGACCACTGTTGCTGTACGCCAGTGTTCAGGTACATATCCTGTAGTAAGGCTAAGGTTAAATAGCATTTTTATGTGCGGGTTTAGCTCCTCTTGGAGTTCACGTAGCACGCAACCCGGGATACCGTCAGGTCCCATTGATGCTGTGTTTTTAGCTTTGTTGAGGGCAGCTCTCACTTGAACATCTGAGATAACAGGGAGATTACATTCAGCTGGGATAAGTATTTCTTCTTTTGGGGGTGAGGGAGGGGAGAAAATTGCACTGAACCTGTCAGCCAGAATATTGGCAATATCTGTGAGTTCAGTGTATTTTTTGTTGTTGTGAACTAACTCAGAGCATATCTGAGGGTTTCTGCCCAGGTTTCTAACATAGCCGAAGAAGGCTTTGTGGTTATCTTTAGTGTGCTTAGTGATTTTCCTCTCAAAGTTGGCCTTGGATGTTTTTATAAGAGAACGTAGTTTTCTGCTAGTGTTGATCAGAGATGTCTTCCCTTTATGGGATTTTGCTCTGTCGTGCAGTAGCTTCCTTCTTTTGTTATACAATTTGTTAATGGCTGTGGTCCACCAGACAGGACGCTTGCCTTTGGTGGAGAGGGACTTGGATTTATTTGGGATTGCATGATCCATGCATTCTTGGAGATGTCCATAGAAAGCATTTGTGAAGGATTCGGCATTGTGGGATGTGGTATCCACTGGCCCAGTGGGCTTAAAGGATACCATCTCAGTCTTAAGAAGAGTGAAGTTTGCTTTTGAGAAGTTTTTCACTGTGGTCTTTTGTGCTGGGGGTGGAGGTGGGATATGTATATCCAGGGTGATTAGTTTGTGGTCAGATCTCACTAGTGAGGGGTATACCTCCGGTGTGGAGCATTTTGTCCCCATGTTTGTGATGATCAGGTCTAGTATATTATCTCCCCTAGTGGGAGAGGTGACTAGTTGTTCCAGTGCATTTGAATTTATGAATTCCAGGAACCTTTGGGCTAGAGTATTAGGGCTAGAATAATGTACCCGATCTATGTTTGGGTAGTTGAAGTCTCCCAGTATGATGGTATTTTGTGATACATTCATATCCTCCAATGTCTTCAGGAAGGTTGAGTGGGGTTCCTGAGATTGGGAGGGTGGTCTGTAACATTCTACCAGTTGTATAGCAGTTTTGCCTATGGTTAGTTGCACCTGTATGGTCTCCGATGCTTCATGTGTTGCTACTAACTTGGAGGTGTGGGTATCCTTGATGAATATGGACACTCCCCCTCCCTTTGTGGTTCGGCCTGGGTTTTGGGGCTGAAAAGCATGATACGAGGTATAGCCTGGTAGTGCTGGGGTGCTTTGAGGAGCCTTGAACCAGGTTTCAGTTACTGCACAGACGTCGATGTTCTCCATACTGAGGAGTGCATCGAGTGCCTGCATCTTGAGATTTAGACTTCTGGCGTTGAGCAGCATTACCCTTAGTTTTTTTCCATTTTTGTTTTCTAAGGAGGTGGGTTTGTCTTTTGAGCCTTGCCTAAAAAAGGCACTATGGGGGTGGCAAGAGCCTTAGCCAATATCCGGAAGCCCAGTGGTGGCAGGTGCAAGCCGTCCCTTGCGAAGCAGCGTGGCTTGTCCACCATGTCATCCCAGGCAGACAGACATTGGATCCCCTTAGAATGACACCAGTACTTGAGCCAATTATTAAAGCTGATCATCTTGTCTTTGTATTGTGGCATCATTCTTGATGAGGGCAAGATGCTGCTCAGGGTCACACCAGCCTGGGCTACATAATCAGAGAGCTCCTCTATGCCTCTCTTCATGTAGTCCAGGGAGGTACGTCTCAGGTCATTCACGCTAGCATGGACAATGACGGAGTCATATTTGTACTTGCTTTGGAGTGACCTGAGTGCGTGTGTTATGTGGCGGATCCTAGCTCCCGATAAGCAGCTCACAGTCACCCTCTCCTTGTTCAGCCTGGTAAGCGGGACATCAGTGTGTCTGACTATAGAGTCACCTATTACTAGTGTATCAGGCATGGTGTTTGGCCTTAAGGGCTGTGATTGATTGACACACTGATTTATTGAAGTATGTGTTGCATGTGTTTTGTTTTGAGGTGGTGGATTTTTGGATGTCTGCTTTGGAAGCCTCTGTTGTTTTGGTAAGTTTTTTATTAGAGCCTCCGAGTATGTCTTTGTGTTTTTATGTGTTTGGTTTGCAGTTGTGGTAGGTCTATGTGGGACTGGGTTTTGTTGTGTGTGTGGTTACCATCTCCTCCTGTCTGGTCATGCCAGCCCTGAGTTGAGAGAGTTCAGCGTCTAGTTTGGCTATATAGTTGCATCTCTCACATGTATTTGTGTTTGTTGGGAGGAGGAGAGGGTTGTCAGTGTACATGAGACAGTTGTGGCATTGTCTCAAGATACCCAGATTAACCAGCTGAACTGGAGAGGACGCCAGTAATCTACCACTCGACATGCTAGAACAGTATAAGGGAGTGCTGTGCCTTTAAGGGAAGTGGATATTCACAGGGGTGGTAGATGGATGTAGTGCTTACTTAGTACGAGAGTGCTTACTTAGTAGAGAAGTTTTGAGAACAAGTGCTAGGCTTATAATATAGCGAGTAGTCTGATTATACTAAGAGTAGAGGTTCCTTAAGGGAAAATTTGAAGAGCAGACTTGGAGCCTGAAGAAGTTTAACCGGCGATGCGCACAACCGCACAAAAACGCCCAGAGGCGGATTTTAAACAGGGAACTTCAAAAGAGCTAGAAATGGTCCAAAACAACCAATTACTACAGCTCCTGTGCTGAGGTCACTTCCTACAGGGGCAGGTAGGCTGCTCAGGCTCCCCACTCCCACTGGTGAGCAAAGAAACTTCCTTCTATCCAAGTAAGGTAATGGACAACACAGGAACTACACCACAGCCCAGGATACAGCAATGCATGTAAACTGGTCTAAACTAGTCGAGGAGAGGCGGGAAAACAAGGATTATTTTTTGTTTTTTTTTTGTTTTTAGATAGAAACACACAGAAAATGCAGAAACAGTAATAAATCAGTTACACAGGCTAGCACACTTTAGTGGGCAGCCTCAACAGTTAAATTAAACAAACAAACTTTCGATCAAATTCAACTAAAAAGTAACTTTAAGTGCAGATATTGAAATAATGCAGCAAACAGCTAAAAAACAGTTTAAGCTTGTTTAGGGTAAGCTAGAGAAGCAATTTCAAGTAAAAAAACAGCAAAGATACTTAAATCCAGAAAGTAGTCGCTTTTCTGAATTCTCTGTAGCTAGGACCACTCTGCAGGACCAAGAGGAGCTTGTCTGAGCAGTATAGCCAGAAAAAAATGCCCAGAGGCGGATTTTAAACAGGGAACTTCAAAAGAGCTAGATATGGTCCAAAGCAACCAATTACTACAGCTCTTGTGCTGAGGTCACTTCCTACAGGGACAGGTAGGCTGCTCAAGGCTCCCCACTCCCACTGGTGAGCAAAGAAACTTCCTTCTATCCAAGTAAGGTAATGGACAACACAGGAACTACGCCACAGCCCAGGATACAGCAATGCCTGTAAACTGGTCTAAACTAGTCGAGGAGAGGCGGGAAAACAAGGATTATTTTTTTTTGGGTTTTTTTTGTTTTTAGATAGAAACACACAGAAAATGCAGTTACACAGGCTAGCACACTTTAGTGGGCAGCCTCAACAGTTAAATTAAACAAACAAACTTTCGATCAAATTTGACTAAAAAGTAACTTTAAGTGCAGATATTGAAATAATGCAGCAAACAGCTAAAAAAACAGTTTAAGCTTGTTTAGGGTAAGCTAGAGAAGCAATTTCAAGTAAAAAAACAGCAAAGATACTTAAATCCAGAAAGTAGTCGCTTTTCTGAGTTCTCTGTAGCTAGAACCACTGTGCAGGACCACGAGGAGCTTGTCTGAGCAGTATAGCCAGAAAAAAACGCCCAGAGGCGGATTTTAAACAGGGAACTTCAAAAAAAAAAAAACTCTTCATTTTTATTTATTCTTGATGTAGATCCAGTTCTTCTGATTTAGTGTCAGCTGTATTGTTTGTCACATTGAGAAAAAAAAAGTTTTCTCAATGGGAGCCCTGACTGCATGGAATGCAAGGCATTGGTCTCCTCTCAAAACTCTGTATGACACTGAGTACAGGGAGAGTGACTAAATCTTTTCCTATTAGCTAAGAGATTTGAGGACCAAGTTTCTTTTTGTGTGGGAGCCTCTCTAGTCTTTCAGCGTGTGTCTGGTGAAGTATAAGACAAGTGGTGCATTGTATTCTGTAATAGGTCTAACCATGGCAGAGTACAGGTGAATAATAACTTCATTGGTTTGAAAGAGATGCCCTTGGTGATCAACTGTGATATATAAAATGATTTTCTGACTACAGTCACTACTAATATAGACTGGGAACACTACTCAAGCCCAAACACTCTAGCCCAAAGGTTCCTGGAGTTCATAAACTCAAATGCCATGGAACAAGTAGTCACCATCCCCACAAGAGGAGAAAACATACTTGATCTCATCATCACGAACATGGGATCAAAATGTTCAACACCGGAAGTATACCCCTCACTGGTGAGATCAGATCATAAACTAATCTTGCTGGAGGTCCTCATCCCGCCCCCACCTGAAATAAAAAAGACCACAGTGAAAAACTTCTCAAAAGCCGACTTCACACTTCTAAAAACTAGTGTGATCTCCTTTAAGGCCCCTCAGCCAGTGGTAAACATTACTCAAACCGCTGAATCACTTACAAATGCCTTCTACCAGCACCTACAGGACTGCATGGAACAGGCAATCCCAAACAAAACTAAGACTCTCTGTACCAAAGGCAAGCGTCCAGTCTGGTGGACCCCAGCCATAAACAAGCTCTACAACAAAAGGAGGAAGCTACTACAAGATAGAGCAAAATCCTTGAAAGGTAAGACACCTTTGATCATTATAAGTAAAAAACTAAGAGCTCTCATAAAATCATCCAAGGCAAATTTTGAGAGAAAAATCGCTAAGGACTCAAAAGACAATCATAAGGCCTTCTTTAGCTATGTTAGAAATCTAGGAGGAAACTCCCAGATATGCTCAGAATTAGTTCAAAATGATGTGAAGATTACCGAACCTACACACATTGCCAACATACTGGCTGACAGGTTCAGTGCAAACTCCCCCCCCCCCCAAAAGGAGAGATGTCTATACCAGAGGATTGTAGCCCCCCAAACATCTCCAACGCCCAGGTGAGAACTGCTCTCTCCAAGGCAAAAAACACAGCATCCATGGGACCGGATGGTGTCCCTGGCTGTGTGCTCCACGAACTCAATGAGGAATTAAACCCGCAGTTAGGACAGCTGTTTAATCTTAGCCTCACCTCTGGATACGTACCCAAGGAGTGGCGCACGGCGACTGTGGTCCCACTTCACAAGGGCGGTGCCTCCACCGACCCTGGGAAGTACCGTCCCATTAGCTTGACAAGCCGTATTTGCAAAGCCATGGAGAGGATCATAATGGAATTCATAAATAAAGACATAGGGAACTTGCAGACTTTGGATCCAACCCAGTTTGGCTTTGTCAAAGGCAGATCATGCCTTTTAAACTTGGTTGACTTTTTCGAAAGTCACCAAGGCCATTGATGAGGGTAAGGCAGTTCATACAGCCTACCTCGACATGGCAAAGGCCTTCGACACAATACCCCACTCAGGTATCATCGAAAAACTCATCAGCTTGAATGTAAACCCATATATCACAAGATGGGTTGCAAACTGGCTAAGTGACAGACCCCACAGAGTCAGAGTTGCTGGCGCCATGTCAGACTCAAAGCCTGTCACAAGTGGTGTCCCACAGGGCTCAGTCCTGGGACCACTCTTGTTCAGCATCTACTTTTCTGAAGTACAAGCAAACACAGGAGGGTTATGGCTGACAAAGTTTGCAGATGACTGCAAACTGGGCGCCATAGTCGAAAACACATCTGACACAGATATCCTTCAGAAGGGCCTCACAGAAACGGATAACTGGTGCCAGAGCCATGGCCTAAAGTTAAACGCCAAGAAATGCATAGTCATACCCTTCGGGAAAAACAAGGTTACCCCTAGCTACCATATAGGTGGCAATCCACTGAGCACAGAAGAAGTCATCAGGGATCTGGGGACCCAGGTTGACAGTAACCTTCGTTTGACACTCATGTTGCCAAAGTAGTTAGGAAAACCTTCTACATTGCCCACCTGATCATGAAGGATTCACATCTAGATCTAGGAGGTCATCGTCCCCTGTACTCATCACTCATTAGACCTATGATTGAGTACAATGCCCCATTCGAATGTATCTGACCCGACACCTGCAGCAGCTGGAAAGGCCCCAAAAGTTCCTCACCAAAAGGATAAAGGGTCTCAAAATATGTGTTATGCTGCCCGACTGAAAGAACTCCAGCTCTATTCAGTCGCATACCGCTTGCTCAGAGGTGACCTGTGCCTGACATATAAGGCCATGCCAAACCCAGATTTGATGAATATGCTTCACCTCAAAAAATCTAGATCCCTCAGAACCACAAGGCGGAGACTTAAACCTTGACACAGTTATTAATAGAACGTGCTGGAGGGACAGATTCATCACCCAGAGACTCCCTATGCTGTGGAACAAAATCCCGGTACATGTGAGGCAGAGCACCTCGCTGGCCTTGTTCAAGAGGAATCTTGACCAATGGATGGGAGATCGCAGATATACCCCAGGGATTACTTCAGTGTCACTGCTTGACAGAGGCACAGCAAAATAATAGGCATAGTTTTCTTCAAACTAAAGGGGTGGCGAAAGCCACATAACTATGGGCTAGGCTTATAAATGCCCTTGGGCAGATAGCCTAGTATGAGCCTATGAAAGCTATGAAACCTATGATGATCCAAGGAAGAGGAAGCCATCTACCAAGGTGTCCAGGTCTCTGACGACAGACTCATTAAAGAGTGGGGTCTCACTGAATGCAGTAAGTGGTAGCATTCTCTTGTTTACCTAAAGAGAAGATACTGCATTTCTTAGCATTCAGTTTCAGCCATTTCTCAGTGCTCCATGTGTTAATGAATAGTAATTCTGCTTGAAGGGAATACGTATTGATTGTTTATTTGACCAACTTGCAGTCCTCAATGAATGTAGTCAGCCAGGAATTGTTTTTGTTGGTGTTGTGTTCAGTGAAATAAAATGCCAAAAAAGAAGGCCCAATATGGACCTCTGGGAAATGCCACTGGTCACCATTTTCTTGAGTGAGGGGGCATCATCGACCCTGACAACATATGTTCTGTCCTTGAGCCAGTTTTCAATCTGTCTTAACCAGGGCCGTCCTTCACCAAAATGGCGTCCTAGGCAAAGTAGTGCTGTGGCGCCCCTTAAGCCCCACCCACACCATAGTCATGAAATACCCCTATTTGAGCCACACCCACAGGGTCACTCCCCAAAAAAGCCACTCCAGTCATTTCCTTAAATTATTTAAATGCATAAGAAGAATAACTACATTACAAGATATCTTTAACTACAACTACCTCTGCATAGTATTTTCTACTTCAAATACCAGAGCCGGATCACGGTCAAATAGGGCCCTAGGCAGGGTAATAGACCACCCCCCAGAGCAGCCCCTCCTGCAACAACCACCTCCCCCCAGCAGCAGCCCCCTCCTCAGCCATTCCAGTGTTCCATTATTTGGTTATTTCTCACCAGTTACCATGCATACTCTTCTCTTATTTGCTTCTACAGTGATTACAGATATTAAAATAAAGTAGCACAAACACAGGTAGCCATTTGCTAAACAATACAGTCTCCCAGTGAAAACAGACTTAGCATAAGCAGTAAACTTCTCTGCCCTTGAAACTCACATTCATTGAAATGGAAAAACTAATTCATTGAAACTGCATGAAAACCCACATTCATAGAAAATGCATCTGGCCAGTGAAGAATTAAGTTTACCTTTGGGCTGTTTTCAAAACAGATGCCTTCCACACATTTTTTAGGGCCATGCATACGTGTATTTGTTCTTTGAGTCACCTTCCTGATTGCACTGAATTATATTCCTTGTATAGTACAGCACCACTTTGTTTTAAGTTTGTAGTTTTAAACATTTTTTAATAAGCAATGAAACAAAATGTATGAACCAATAACTACCCTTTTCAGAAAATTTCAACCATAAAAGACCACTCAAGACTTATGTCATTGCAATCCACCAATATTACTCCATACACAATCTCTGCAGAAGTAAAATCATCTGAATTCCACGTTAAAGAAGTCTAACTAACAAAGAAGTTGCCACGGGCAAAACAACTTCGCATAATGTTTCATCTACAAATTCAGTGCCTGCTGCCTTTGAAGAATTACTTGCCTATATTACATTAAAAATTGGTAAGTTGGTAATATTGCAATAGGAAATGACTAACAAACCAGCAAGTTCATAGTCACTAGGCATCTCATACAAAGGACATACTCAGGAGTGTAGAACCCCTACCCCCCTTATAATGCACCAAATAATCAACAATCATATGGGCAATGCAATATCAGTACTCCATCTACATGGTGTGGGAGTAGAATCCACAGCCTTCTGCACCAAAGGGTATTATGCTATTAACATGCTTTCAGATTTTACAACACAGTGTGCCATTTGATAAACAAAAGCTAGTTGCACATAGAAACATTTACACTTGGGAGTGTTTTAAATTTGTAGTTTTGAACATTTTTCCAGTAAGCAATGAAACAAAATGCATGAACCAATAATGACAAAACTACCCATTGCAGAATATTTTAACCATAAAAGGCCTCTCAGACGTGTCATTACAATCCACCACTGTCAATCAATAAGGACAATATCTGCAGAAGTAAAATTCATCCTAATAATTCTACATTAAAGAAATATGTAACTAATGAAGAGGCTGTTACTGGTAAACAACTTTACATTTCAGTATTTCATCTACAAATTCAGTGCCTGCTGCCCATGAATAATTAATTGCATACATTACATTAAAGAAAACATTGGTAAGCTGGTAATATTGCAATAGAGGATGACTGAGAAACCAACAAGTTCATAGTTACTAGGTATCCTAAACAAAGGAGGGCACACTTTGGAATGCAGAACCCCTATCCCCCCTTAAAATGCACCAGATAATCAGCAACTAGGGCACTGCACACCATGCTTCCATACCTCTCAACCTCTTGGCACAAGAAATCTGAACAAAGGCCAAAATTATGGGGGAGACAAAGGCCCCCAAACAGGGGCAGATTATAAATATTGCTCTTATAGACCTAGAAAGTTGCTACAATAACAACATTTATCTTAGCATGCATTTTCTGTGAAACTCAAATGTATGACATTTAGTTATTTAAATCTTCAGTGATTTGCCAGAAAACCACAACTTTTATGAGGAATGGGCCAAAAATATGAGGCAAAAATCTGGACAGTTGAGAGGTATGTATAACTTGTCAATCTCTTAGTGAAAAAAATCTGGACAAAGCCTAACAATGTGGATGCAATGGCTGAAAAAATACGGATATATTTTAAGTATTGCACTTTTTAACTTTGAAAGTTGCTAGAACAGGATTTGTGTGAAAATTAACCAAGGTCTGCTGTGTATATCTAGTAGGGGTCAGATGTTTCCAAAAGTCCAGCAAAGCAGCATCTGTGACAACCACAAAAGTGAAAGCCAAAGTATGAGGAAAGTTTTTCAAGACCATGGAGAATGACTTTAAATAGCATCACAGAATTTCTGGCAAACCATTAGATGACTGGTGGTGGACACTGTCTTTACTGCTCCCAGCAAGGGTGTAAAACACTCAGACCATGACTGATGACACTGTTAGAAGGTTAAGGAAACAATTTAAGGAACTCCTGAACATGCTAGTCTTTCTTTGTGGATGCACAGTCAGAAGCAGCTGGTGGGATTGGATCCATTTTTGTAGAGGAGGACCTTGCAATAATTCAACTGTTGAATTTTCACAAATTAATGGAATCCATCTGAAAATGCTAAAAAAGCAGGGTACAGTTTGGATGTCATTGTTTGCACACTTATTTTGCCCATGTTGTGTGAAAGGAATAGGAAACAGAACCCCTACACTAACTGTTAACAATTGTGATTCCTACCTTCAGAAAAAGGGAAAGAAGGGTGGGATAGCCAGAGAGAGTTCTTTTGATAGATGAAGCTCAGTAAGAAGCATTGTTGAGTCCATCACAGCAACATCTTCATCCGTGCACCAATAGGAATTCACCAGTATGCTCTACATAGTGGATCTGGAGAAGCCATATAAATGTATACACTCTGAATGCCTTCTCTAAGGTATGGGGTCCTAGGAATGCAGTTACATACTATTTGGTCCCTGTACTTAAGGAGGCATAGTTGTGTAGACACACAACGTCAAACATGTTCAGATCAGTAGATGATTCAACCATAGATATGGTCTCAATTCTCCCTCCTGTTCAGTGTTTTCAAGGACAGGATTGCAAGATAGAGTTAAGGTTTGAAGAATATCCAGTCTTGGGACATTAATTTTCCTGCTTGTAAATTATGTTGTCCTCATGACCTCACATTAACAGGATTGCCAGCAAACACTGGAAAGTGTTCTACAGAGTATGAAGCAGCTAAAATGAAAATCAGCTCTTCCAAAGCAGATAATTATTTTCTGGAAGAAAAGGTGACTGATATTCTTCGTGTTTCACTGTTGCAGTCATTACATTTGGGTAATCCTGCTGGCAGGTTGCCCTCAGCCGGCATGAATTCCAAAGTCTTGGGTCCTGCGTCGGCTGCTGTCGCCCCTTCCCTGACGTCAGGCCATCAGGGGTATAAAAGAAGCAGCTGATGCCATTTTCTTCAGTCTTTCTTGCTGCGCAGTGCCAGAAGCAGAAGCAGTTCGCAAGTGCCGGTTGGCCGACTCCTGAGATTTTTGTATTTGAGTTTCAGATCCGAAGTCTTCAATAAAGCTAAGTACCCCATTGGGGAAACTTTTTTCTTGCTCCAGACTGATGTCAGAAAAAGTTAACTGTGTTTCTTGTGGGAAGCAAATACCTCATAAGGATTTTCATTCTTACTGTATTCCTTGCCTAGGCCCTGATCACGTTTCTGGTTGTCGGTTTTGTGCTAGATTTAACCTACGCACTATTAAGCGTCGGTATGATTTTGCTTTAAACTTTTTTGGACACCAATTTAATTACCGTGAAATGTCATCGGATAGCCATCCGACTACCGGAGTTTACAAAAAACACAAAAAGATCGAGAAAAATAACCGAGGCCCAAAACTGACGATGAAGCTTCTCCTAAGCCAGTCGCTGGTTCTCAGTGAGGCGCTTTCGCAGCCCCTGACGCCCACTACTTTAGTCGCAGGACGCTACTGACTCCCATGTGGAGTCGGTCATGCCGCTAGATACTCAAGGTATTGGAGCCTCGGACGCTAATCCCTCAGATGGGTCCGGAGCCGCTGAGCAGGTACCGGCTTCTGAGGGTGTATTCAGACCTAAACATCTTTACATTAAAACAACTTCAGCTTCAAAGGCAAATACTAAAGCACCTTCTAAAGCAAGGAAACAAACTCAAGAATCATGTGGACAATCCTCTATGCCCAAAAAACAGATGCTCAAAATGGCCGAAGACTTGATTACCTTGATCAGGGGTTCCCATCCCCCTCCTGATAAGAGGCCTGGGCAAGACACTGACTATGAATCTTCAGATCAGGTTTCTGTTTCTTCTGATTCCTCTTCTGAACATGAATATTCTCTTCCCCCCCCTATGAGGATTCTGATGCTGAAGAATCTATACCATCAGCATCTCCTCCTGAGGACTGTTCCTTTGGGGAAACCTTGCACACCATGAGGGAGCATTTCCACTGGGAGAGCCAAGATTTTTCAGAATCTAAAAAGAGGCTCAGGGATTTTCTATTACTACCTCAGCACAGGCCTCTAGCCATTCCACCTGTGTTAGACATTGTAGGATGATGTGTTTTCGGAGTCTAGTCTGACCCCTGACTCCTTACCCCCAGCACCTGTTAAGCCTGACAGATATTACAGGGTTCCTGACTCTCTCAAATTTATTTTTAAAAACCCTGCTGCTGACCCAGAAACTATATCACAGGGTCCAAAGGGGGTTAAGGCTTCCACTGCAAAATACCCAACCCCCTCTGACAGAGATTCAAGGGCACTGGATAGATGGGGAAAAAAGGTTTACACCTCTGCAACTTTGGCTATAAGGGCCTTAAACTGTCAATTTCATATGCTTAAGTATCAGCAACATGTCATGGGATTGCTTAAACAGAAAATGTTGTTAAATTCTGAATGTGCAGAAAACAAGGAAATGCAGGATTTATTGTATGCAGCAGAACAAGTTGGAAAACATACTTTGCAATGTGGTTTTGATTCTTTGGAGGCCTCCTGCAGGGCCTCAGTTATGGGTTCTGTAATTAGAAGGCATGCTTGGTGGTTAAAGGAACAAAATCTGCCTGATCATGTAAATAATTGCACCTTTACAGCATGATACTTTGTTTGGTGTTAAGGCAGAAGAGGTGTTAAAGAAAATGGAGGACAAAGCTAAATCTATGCAAACTGTCAAAAGATTTTTACAGGTATAGCCACCTAGGTTTAGTAGACACTGGCCTACAAAAAATTGGTCCTTTTCTGTGTCAGACAGACCTCAAAGGGGCAGACTAAGACTCCCTAGGGGCAGATCCCAGGCGCAAGGTCCGTATAGGCCCAAGCAATGGGGCGCTTCTACCTCCAAAGCTGGAGAAGATAGATCACAAACATACAGAAAACAGTCCCAATGACACCCCCCCTACCAGCACCAAGCACTTATCTTCTGGCAGCACCCTTAGGGGGCAAATTAGCACTTTTTGCTCAAAATTGGCACATCATAACCCAGGACAAGTGGATTCTAAACATAGTGTCACAAGGCTACAAGTTCCACTTCCATACTCTACCAAAAGCAAACGGCTGGCCAGATCTGCCATAAAATCAATGGGCAGAGGCACAAAAACAAGTCTCATCCCTCATGGACATGGGGGCCATTCAACAAGTACCAGAGCAAGAGCAGGGACAAGGATTTTACTCAAGACTGTTCCTGGTACCGAGAAAGGACAAGGCCAGGAGACCAATACTGGACCTATCTATTTTGAACACTTTCCTAGATATTCCAAAATTCAAAATGTTGACTTTGCAGCAGCTTCTGTCCATTCTGGGCAAGAATGCTTGGCTTGTGACTTTAGACCTAAAAGAGGCATACCTGCATGTTCCAATCAGACAATCATGCAGAAGATACCTAAGATTCACGGTTGGTTCAATGCATTACCAATTCTCTGCACTGCCCTTTGGCTTATCTACTGTGCCCAGGGTCTTTACAAAGTGCCTGGTACTAGTAATTGCATTCTGCAGACAAAGAGGAATACAAACGACTGTCTCATTCAAGCAGAGAACAAGGACATTCTTCTTCAACATCTGGTGTTTGTGAAAAGACTTCTAACATGCCTAGAGTACACAGTCAACAAAAAGAAATCAAAACTAGTACCCTCACAAGAGATAATATTCCTGGGTGCAAGCTTGAATACAACTGCCCAGATGGCTTATCTCATGCCAGAGAAAGGCAACTGACTACCTATTTCAAAAAGTTGGCAACAAAGGCCCAGTTATCTTCAAGAAAAATTCTGCAGGCTTTGGGCTTCATGGCATCCTGCATCCTACTAATTCCATATGCAAGACTGCATATGAGGAAACTTCAGTGGTACCTAAAAAATGTTTGGACTCAACATTGCCACAGCCTGGAAATAGTTATTACTCTCATTCCATGCCTGCAGCAGGAGTTTCGATGCTGGGCAAAGGCTTGTCACCAGAACAAGGGACAGCCATTCACCTCCAGCCAGGCAGACACTAACAACGGATGCATCAGACTATGCCTGAGGAGCCCACATGGCAGGAAGATGCATTCAGGGCACTTGGTCCTCAAACCAAATGTATCTACACATATCAATCAAAAAGAGATGTTAGCTGTTCAAAATGCCCTGACAGCCTTCAAGGAACTACTTCATCTGGGACAACTACTGATAAAGACAGACAACACCACGGTCATGTGGTATATAAACAAGCAGGGGGGGCACACATTCTTACCCCCTTTGCAGACTAGCCATAACCTTGCAGGACACAGCTTTGACTTACCAAGTACATCTGCAGGCACAATTCTTGCCAGGAAAGGAAAATACTCTGGCAGACGAACTAAGCAGAAACCTCATGGATCCCCACGAGTGGAAGCTGGATCCACAAGTCTTCAGCATGATAACAAGGAAATGGGGATGCCCGGACATAGATCTATTTGCCTCCCCTCTCAATTACCAACTAAAAAGATTCTGCACAAGGACTTGTCACAGACAAGTATGGAAAGTGGACGCCCTATCTTTCGGCTGGAAAAACATATCAGTATATGCCTATCTGCCACTGCCTCTCCTCCCCAAGGTGCTCCTAAAGGTCATACAGGAGAAGCCAAAGATGATACTGATTGCCCCAGACTGGCCACACCAGTACTGGTATCCAATACTAAGAAACTTATCTCTATACCCAGCTTGGACCTTACCTCAAATACCTCGACTGCTGTCCCAGCAAGACAATCAGATCATGCACTGCCAACTCAGGACATTAAGTTTGGCAGCATGGCGAATAATGTAGTCACACAAAAAACACCTCTCAGTAAAGCTGTGATGAATGTCATTCTGGAAGCCAGAATGCCTAGTACTAGAAAGTCTTATGCTGGAAAATGGAAGAGATTCTGTGCATGGAACCAGGCACAAGGAAGTGATACAGCGGTACCAAATATTCCTCAGATTTTGCAATACTTAACTGAGATTCTGGACAAAGGTCTATCTTTTTCATCAGTAAAAATTCATGCCTCTGCCATTTCGGCTCATTACAATACAGAGCCACCAGTTTTTTCTCACCCTTTATTAAGGCAGTACCTCAGAGGAGCCAAAGATTTAAGACCCCCAAGGACACTACCAATACCTGCATGGGAGCACAACTATGTTTTGGAAAAGCTCACCCTGCCTCCTTTTGAGCCAGTTGCTACTGCTGATATGAAGTTTTTATTTTGCAAAACAGCTCTGCTCTTAGCACTTACTTCTGCAAGATGAGTTTCAGAGCTACAGGAACTCATGGCTGTGGAACCTTTCATCATTTTTCATCCAGACAGGGTCTCCCTGAGGACAAACCCAATTTTTATGCCTAAAGTAGTGTCCTGTGTGGCCCGTAACCAAGCCATCCATCTGCCAACCTTTTACCCAAATCCACAGAACAAGGGGGGGGGGAGAATTCTGCATTCTTTGGACATACACAGACAGCTTAGATTCTACTTGGACAGAACCAAAGCTTTCAGAAAGACGGAGCAATTACTAGTGGCATATGCTGCAGGATCACAAGGAAAGCCTATCTCAAAGCAGACTACATCTAAGTGGTTAGGCCACTGCATTCATTTTTGCTATTTACCACCATGGCAAACCAGTGCCTAAGGGCTCAGCAGCCACCTCAGCAGCCTTTCTCAGGGGAGTTCCAACCACAGACATTTTAGAGGCGGCTACTTGGAGTTTAGTGCACACCTTTACAAAGCATTATTATCTGCCACTCTACTCTAAATCCAGGGCAGGCTTTGCCACTGCAGTTCTGCAGGGCCTCATAGCCGCTCCTACTGTTGTCTAGTTCCAGCCTCCCAACCATAGCTTTGGGACTCTTCCCAAATGTAATGACTGCAACAGTGAAACACGAAGAACATAGTACAGTTGTGTACACTTACCATAAATGTAGATGTTCGAGTGTATTCACTGTTGCAGTCCAGGTTACCCACCCGCCTTCCCCCTTTTTTCTTTTGGATCTTATCTTTCCTTCTCTGATTTATACTACCTATGTGGTGTATTTGCTTATAGATGAAGGTAAAATTTATATTGGTGCATTTCTGAATATGTATATATAAAATTTGCTACTCTTCTTTTGGGGGCACCTGACATCTGGGGCAAGAAAAACTGAAGAAAATGGCGTCAGCTGCTTCTTTTATACCCCTGACGGCCTGACGTCAGGGAAGGGGCGACAGCAGCCGACGCAGGACCCAAGACTTTGGAATTAAGGCCGGCTGAGGGCAACCTGCCAGCGGGATTACCCAAATGTAATGACTGCAACAGTGAATACACTCTAACATCTACATTTATGGTAAGTGTACTCAACTGTACTTTCTTGGCAGGTGAAAGGCAAAGAGCTATGCATAGGAGGAGACATTTAACTAACTTGGTGTTTTGTTCATAGGCAAGAGTGAAGGGAACAAATTGATGACTGCAGCTGTGACAGAGCTTAGGCCATTGTACCAGACTGTACTAGAATGGTGAAGCAAGAGCCAAGGTCTGGACAAAACTAGTAGTTCACCAAGCTATTTTCCTCATCCACATCCTGGTGTAAAAGCCTCTCATGTAGTGATCAAACAAATGAAACTAGAAAAGCAAATGGCAGAAATGAGGTTCTTTCACAAGGCATTTGGGGTCAGTAACCATGATTGAGAACACTGAGCTCCTCATCCTAAGTACAGACAGTGCTACATCTGTAGGAAATGTGGCAGCTAATGGGTTTGGGTGCCTAGTAATGATGGCCCCTTAGGCACACATCCATACAGGATGTATACCAAGCTGCCCCACTAGGAAGAGGCTGCAGGGCAAACAAAATATTTTGGATTGCTTATAGCAGGGACTTGGAGACAAATAGTGCAATGCCAATTTGCATCCATGAAAAAAAGTGTTGAAATTCAGAAATGATGCATAATGCATGTCTTTTTAGCTGTAAGCCACTGCATGCAGAGAACGTCTGAATATTAGCACTGTGCAAGTTCTCAGTGTCAGTCTATGAATCGCAGTCTAAATTTTTTACAATCCCTGACGACAGCTAGGAATTCCATAGGATGAACTAGGGAGTACTGGTTGGAAAGGAATGCCTGGTCTGCCATGAATAGAGCACTACCACCATTACCTTTAGTTGGATGTGGTTTAGAAAGTAGATGCAGGCTTATCTGAACTGTTTTTCTATTTTATAAATGGATCCTGGCTGAAAATGGGCCCGCATGGTCCAACATACCTATCTTAAACAAACAGATTAAATCTTCCCAACTAGGCAAGACATTATATTACAGTGGTTTGGGAGATTATCAGTACGTACTACCCGTTATACGTTTTAGTCAGCCCCATAGTACCCGTTTCTGACTAATTTAAATTCCACACACTCCTACCATCTCATACAACACACAGACATGCACCTTTTTTCTCATACACACACCCCTACTCTCTCAAACAGTAACACATGCACGTTACCTCTCATACAAACAGAAAGACTTAATTTAAATTCCATACATACACATACATACATACACACACTTTCCCTCACATACAGAAGCCCAGTTTAAATGACACACACACACACACACACACACACACACACACACACACACATATACTTACCTTCTTTTTAAAATGAACGGCCACACGCGCACATGTCGACTTAACCTCTCTTTTAACTTTATTACTAGTTTCACTTCCGCGTGACTGCAGAACCCCTTTACATCTACATTGGCATGCAAGTATGAGACGCATGTTCTTCCTTAAAGGAGAAGACTCGGTATTTAATTGTTGAAGCCTCCTGGCCAACCTGCAGGCTGCAGCTACAAAAGTAGGAGTGTGCTCGCTCCTCCTTCTCACCCTATGGTTCTGCTGCCCACATAATTAGAAAAATAAATACCTGCAAGTTGTGCCCTTTACACGGACGGCCTGTATGGCGCCCTAGGCGGTTGCCTAGTTCGCCTATGCCTAAGGCCGGCCGTGGTCTTCTCACAGAGGGATCTATATTTAAAGCAAAACCACAGCCCAAAAATAAAAGCAAAAAAATTCTTATTTTATCATGTTGTGTGGGTTCTTACATTTCTAACACTGCTCTGGCACTGACAAGTCAGTGTATTTATTTGTGCTCAATATCAGAGTTGTTTGGTAGGCTGTACCCGATCTGCCATCTGGTTTCAGTGGGAGTTGTTTTACTTTTAAGTTCTGTGTTTAACTGTTAACCTGTGGGGGGGGCATTATCCTTTGTCTTACAGTGCTGGTATAGTCACATTTCTGTGTATTTATTTGTGCTCAGTATCAGAGCTGTTTGGCTGGCTGTGACCAATCTGCAATCATCTGGACATACAAGTTGATTTAAGTGTACTTTTTTGCACTTGCATTCTTTCAGTGATAGTTAAAACTGCAGTGCATTTATTTATTTGTTTCATTGAATATTAATGGAATGTTGTGGTGTCTCTTGTCTCTACAGTTTGTTTCCATCCGTACTGTTGTAGTCTCAAACTTGGTGGCTTTGGAGATGTTCTTCGTGTTTCACTGTTGCAGTCATTACATTTCGGTAATCTGCTGGCAGGTTGCCCTCAGTCGGCATGAATATCAAAGTCTTGGGTCCTGCGTCGGTTGCTGTCTCCTCTTCCATGATGTCAGGTCATCAGGGGTATAAAACATGCAGCCGACGCCATTTTCTTCAGTCTTTCTTGCTGTGCGGTGCCCGAAGCAGAAGCAGTTCGCAAGTGCCAGTCGGCTGACTCCTGAAATTTTCGCATTCGAGTTTCAGAATCGAAGTCTTCAATTAAAGCCCCGTTGGGGAAAATTTTCTTGATCCTTACCGATGTCAGTAAAAGTTAATACTTGCATTACTTGTGGAAAGCAAATACCTCATAAGGATTTTCATTTGTACTGTATTCCTTGCCTAGGCCCAGATCATAACGTACCTTGCTGTCAGTTTTGTGCTAGATTTAACCAATGCACTATTAAGCGTCAGTAAATCTTTGCTTCAAAATATTTTGGAAACAGATTTAATTACCCTGAAATGTCGTCAAATAGCAATCCGACTACCGGAGTTCACAAAAAACACAAAGAAAAGGACAGAGACAGACCGTCGAGGTCCAAAACCGACGACAAAGCTTCTCCTAAGCCAGTCGTCGGTTCGCCGGTACTCAGTGAGGCGCTTTCACCGCCCCTGATACCCGCTACTTTTGAGTCGCAGGCCTCTACCGAGACCCATGTGGAGTCCAGCATGCCGTGAGATTCTCAGAGTATTGTACCCGCGGATGTCTCTCCCTCAGATGGGTCCGGAGCCGCTGAGCAGGCATCGGCTTCTGAGGATGTTTTCAGGCCTCAACATTTATATGTAAAACAGACGCCAGCTTCAAAAACAAAGACAAAAGCAACTTCTAAGGCTAAAAAACCGACGCATGAGCCACGTGCTCAGGCCTCTATGCCTAAAAAACAGATGATCAAAATGGCTGAAGACTTAATTACCTTGATCAGGGGTTCCCAACCCCTCCCCCCAATAAGAGGCCTAGGCAAGGCACTGATTATGAATCTTCAGATCAGGTTTCTATTTCTTCTGATTCCTCTTCTGATCAGGAATTTTCTATACCACCCTATGAGGATTCAGATGCAGAGGAATCCATCCCATCTGCATCTCCTCCTGAAGATTATTCTTTTGGAGAAACCTTGCATACTTTAAGGGAACATTTTCATTGGGAGAGTCAGGATTTCTCAGAATCAAAAAAGAGGCTAAGGGATTTCCTTCTTCCTCAGCATAGGCCTTTGGCTATACCTCCTGTATTAGACATTGTTGATTGTGTTTTTCGGAATCAAGCATGGCACCAGATTTCCTACCTCTGGCTCCTAGTAAGCCAGACAGATATTACAGGGTTCCTGACTCCCACAAATTTTTATTCAAAAATC
Source organism: Protopterus annectens (assembly GCF_019279795.1). Taxonomy (NCBI): domain Eukaryota; kingdom Metazoa; phylum Chordata; order Ceratodontiformes; family Protopteridae; genus Protopterus; species Protopterus annectens. Next base: position 910,162,978 of record NC_056730.1, read on the forward strand.
CTGCTGCTGACCCTGAAACTATCTCACAGGGTCCCAAAGGTGTAAGGGCCTCAACAGCTAAGAATCCTACCCCCTCTGATAGTGATTCCAGGGGGCTGGATAGATGGGGAAAGAAGGTTTATACGTCTGCAACCTTGGCAATTAGGGCCTTAAACTGCCAGTTTCATATGCTTAAATATCAACAGCATGTTATGGGATTATTGAAAGAAAAAATTTTGTTGATTTCTGAATGTGTGGAAAATTAAAGAATTACAGGAATTATTGCATGCAGCAGAACAGGTTGGAAAGCATACTTTGCAATGTGGTTTTGATTCCTTGGAGGCCTCTTGCAGGGCCGCAGTTACTGGATCTGTGATTAGAAGGCATGCCTGGCTCATGGAGCAAAATCTGCCTGATCATGTTAAAGCTAAATTGTTGGATGCACCTTTACAGCATGATACTCTGTTTAGTAATAAGGCAGAAGAGGTTTTAAAGAAAATGAAAGACAAAGCTAAGTCAATGCAAACTGTAAAAGATTTCTTACAAGCGCAGCCACCAAGATTCAGTAGACACTGGCCTACAAAAAATCGGTCCTTTCCTGTGTCCGACAGAGCCTCACGAGGCAAATCCAGGCACTCAAAAAGCTCTAGATACCAATCACAGGGTTCTTACAGGTCAAAGCAATGGGGTGCCCCTACCTCCAAATCTGGAGGAAACAAAGCACAACCCTACAGTAAACAGTCTCAATGACTTCCCTCTGCCATCACCAAGCACTTCTCTTTTGGCAGCCCCCTTAGGGGGAAAATTAGCACTTCATGCTCAAAATTGGCAGTTAACCCAGGACAATTGGGTATTAAACATAGTATCCCAGGGATACAGATTTCATTTCCATACCTTGCCAATTCCAAACAGTTGGCCAGATCTGCCACAAAATCAATGGGCAGAGGCACAGAAACAAGTTATGTCCCTCATGGATATGGGGTCTATTCAACCAGTACCAGAACAGGAAAAAGGGCAAAGGTTTTATTCAAGACTGTTCCTGGTACCCAGAAAAGACCATGCCTGGCGCCCAAAACTGGATTTATCGATTTTGAACACATTCTTGGACATCCCAAAATTCAAAATGCTGACTTTGCAACAGCTTCTGCCCATGGTGGGCAAGAACGCTTGGTTAGTGACTCTAGACTTAAAAGAGGTATACCTGCATATCCCAATAAGGGAATCGTGCCGAAGATACCTCCGCTTCAAGGCTGGTTTTATGCATTACCAATTCTCTGCACTGCTGTTTGACTTATCTACTGCGCCCAGGGTCTATACAAAGTGCCTGGCACCAGTAATTGCATTTTGCAGACAAAGAAGCATACAAATCTGTCCTTACTTGGACTGTCTCATTCAAGCAGAAAACAAGGACATTCTTCTTCAACATCTGGCGTTTGTAAAAATGCTTCTAACATGCCTAGGGTACACAATAAATGAAAAGAAATCACAACTGGTACCTTCTCAAAAGATTACATTCCTGGGTGCAAGCTTGAATACAACTGCCTAGATGGCTTACCTTACGTCAGACAAGCAAAGGCAACTGACTGTTTACTTCAAACAGATGGCAACAAAAACCCAGTTATCTGCAAGACAAATTCTGCAGGCTTTGGGGTTCATGGCATCCTGCATTCTACTAATTCTATATGCAAGACTGCATATGAGGAAACTACAGTGGTATCTCAAAAGTTTATGGAGTCAACATTGTCACAGTCTGGAAACAATGATTCCTCTCATTCCCTGCCTACAACAGGAGTTTCTTTGGTGGGCAGAGACATGTCACTAGAACATGGGACGGTCTTTCACTCTACCCCCCTGCCACCCAAACCCTAACTACAGACACATCAGACTATGCTTGGGGGGCCCACCTGGCAGGGAGATGCATTCAGGCCATATGGAGCCCAAAACAAATGCATCTGCATATCAACCAGAAAGAGATGTTAGCTGTTCAGAATGCCCTGACAGCCTTCAAGGACTTAGTTCATCCAGGACAACCACTGATAAAGACGGACAACACCACGGTTATGTGGTACATAAACAAGCAGGGGGGGTACACATTCCTACCCCCTTTGCAGACTAGCCATGACATTGTGGGAAACAGCCTTGACTTACCAAGTACATCTTCAAGCTCAATTCCCGCCAGGAAAACAAAATACTCTGGTAGACGACCTAAGCAGAAATTTTATGGACCCTCATGAGTGGAAACTGGATCCACAAGTCTTCAGCATGATAACAGAGAAATGGGGGAGTCCAGACATAGATCTATTTGCCTCTCCCAAAAGTTATCAACTGGACAAATTCTGCACAAGGACTTATCACAGACAAGCATGGAAAGTGGATGCCCTATCCTTCAGTTGGAAAAACCTATCAGTCTACGCCTTTCCTCCTCTGCCTCTTCTTCCCAAGGTCTTACTAAAGGTCAGACAGGAAAAACCAAAAATGATCCCAATTGCCCCGGACTGGCCTTACCAGCACTGGTACCCAATTCTAAGGAATATGTCTCAACTCCCTCCTTGGTACTTGCATCAAATACCTCATCTACTGTCTCAACAGAGCAATCAAATTATGCACAATCAGCTCCAAACTCTGAACCTGGCAGCATGGCTGATCATGTAATTATTCAAAAAACACCTCTTAGTAAACCAGTGATGGATGTCATTTTGGAAGCCAGAAGGCCTAGTACTAGAAAAATTTATGCTAATAAATGGAAGAGATTTTGTGCTTGGAACCAAGCACAAGGGACGGGACACAGCAAAGCCAAATATTCCTCAGATTTTACAATACTTGACTGAGATGCTTGACAAGGGCTTATCTTTTTCATCAATAAAAATCCATGCCTCTGCCATCTCGGCTCATTACGACACAGAGCCTCCCATCTTTTCTCATCCTCTGCTAAAACAGTATCTTAGAGGGGCCAAAAATTTAAGGCCTCCCAGATCACCAACGCCTACATGGGACCTCAATTTTGTGTTGGAAAAGCTCACCCTGCCTCCTTTTGAGCCAGCAGCTACTGCGGATATAAAGTTTTATCTTGGAAAACAGCTTTCCTTCTGGCAATCACTTCAGCAAGAAGGGTTTCAGAACTACAGGCCCTCATGGCTGTGGAGCCTATTACATTTTACCCGGACAGTGTGTCCCTCCGGACCAATCCTTCTTTCATGCCTAAGGGGTATCCAGTGTGGCTCTTAACCAAACTATTCACCTGCCAACTTTTTACCCAAATCCGCAGAACAAGGGGGAGCGGATTCTGCATTCCTTGGATGTATACAGACAACTAAGATTCTACTTAAATAGGACCAAATCTCTAAGAAAGTCTGAGCAGCTACTGGTGGCATTTGCTGCAGGATCAGAGGGGAAGGCTATTTCAAAGTGGATAAGCCACTGCATTCGCTTCTGCTATTTGCATCATGGTAAACCAGTGCCCAAGGGAATCGGGTCACATTCCACCAGGGCTGCATCTACCTCAGCAGCTTTTCTCCGAGGGGTGCCAACCAAAGACATTCTAGAAGCTGCTACTTGGAGCTCTGTTCATACTTTTACAAAGCATTATCATTTGCCTCTCTTCTCTAAGTCCAGGGCAGGCTTTGCCACTGCAGTTCTGCAGGGCCTTATAGCCGCTCCTAATGCTATTTAGTTCCAGCCTTCCATCCATAGCTTTGGGATTCTATCCAAATGTAATGACTGGAAAAGTGAAACATGAAGAAAATAGTACAGTTGTGTACACTTACCATAAATGTAGATGTTCGAGTGAATTCACTGTTGCAGTCCGGGTTACCCACCCTCCAGCCCCCTTTTTTCTAGAACTTCTCTTTATTTCACTATATTCTGCAACCTTTGTGGCGTATTTGCTTTTAGATGAAGGTAAAGTTTGTTGTTACAATTGCATTTATATATATATATATATATATATATATATATATATATATATATATATATTTTATTTTTTTTTTTTGCTCCCTATTTGGGGAGCACCTGATATCTGGGGCAAGAAAAACTGAAGAAAATGGTGTCTGCTGCATGTTTTATACCCCCTGACGACCTGACATCATGGAAGAGGAGACAGCAACCGACGCAGGAGCTAAGACTTTGATATTCAGGCCAACTGAGGGCAACCTGCCTGCATATTACCCAAATGTAATGACTGCAACAGTGAATACACTCGAACATCTACATTTATGGTAAGTGTACACAACTGTACTTTGCCCGCCCCTGCTGTAAATTTGTGTTTGGACACTCTTCCTGAACCCATCTCATTTGCTTACTTAACGGAGTACAGTGAGATCATTTGGGAAGACTACCCCCCTCGCTGCTTTTATTTCAGACACTCCTTCCAGTCCCATCTCATCAGCTCTATCTACTCGATACAGAGAGAGCTTTTGAGAAGGACAACCCCCGTAGTCTCTTAATCTTACGCTGTTTCCTCCATCTCCATTTAATTAAAAAAAATGATACTCTTACTCTGTGTTTTACCTGCTTTATTACCTTATTTTGCCGATGTTCATCGTGTTTCACTGTTGCAGTCATTACACTTTGGTTATCCTGCTGGCAGGCTACCCGCAGTCGGCCTGAATTCCAAAGTCCTGGTCTGGCGTCGGTTGCTGTTGCCTCTTTCCTGATGTCAGAGCGGCAGGGGTATAAAAGATGCAGCCGACGCCATTTTCCTTCAGTCTTTCTTGTCGTGTGGTGCCCGAAGCAAAAGCAGTTCGCAAATGCCGGTCGGCCGACTCCCAAGATTTTCAAAATTGAATTTCAGATCCGAAGTCTTCATTAAAGCTAAGTACCCCATTGGGGAAACTTTTTTCTTGCTCCAGACTGATGTCAGAAAAAGTTAACAATTGTATTTCTTCTGGGAAGCAAATACCTCATAAGGATTTTCATTCTTACTGTATTCCTTTCCTAGGCCCTGACCAGGACGTTGCTAGCTGTCAGTTTTGTGCTAGATTTAACCAACGCACTATTAAGCGGCGGTACGATTTTGCCTTTCATTACTTTGGCAGAAGATTTAATTATATAATGCAGTCGGAACAGCCGATGACCAGAGTTTATAAAAAGCACAAGGAAAAGGACAGGCATCCGAGGTCCAAAACTGATGACTAGGCCTCTGCTAGGCCAGTCGCCAGTTCTCAGTGAGGTGCTTTCGCAGCCCCTGACGCCCACTACCTCAGAGCCACAGGCCGCTTCCGACTCCCATGTGGAGCCAACTAGGCCTCTGGATACTCAAGGTATTGGACACTCGGAAACTATTCCCTCAGATGGGTCCGGAGCCGCTGAGCAGGCATCGGCTTCTGAGGGTATTTTCAGACCTACACAGTTATATGTCAAGCCAACTTCAGCTTCAAAAGCAAAGACTAAAACAGCTCTAAAGACAAAGAAACAAATACAGCATTCTCCTGGACAGACTTCCATGCCTAAGAAACAGATGCTTAAAATGTCCGAAGACCTAATTACTTTGATCAGGGGTTCCCATCCCCCTCCTGATAGAGGCCTAGGCAAGAGACAGAATATGACTCTTCAGATCAGGTTTCCATTTCCTCTGACTCCTCTTCTGAACAGGGATACTCTCTTCCTCCCTATGAGGATTCTGATGCTGAAGAATCTATTCCTTCAGCCTCTCCTCCTGAGGATTATTCTTTTGGAGAAACCCTGCATACCATAAGGGAGCACTTTCACTGGGAGAGCCAAGATTACTCAGAATCTAAGAAAAGGCTCAGAGATTTTCTTTTACTACCTCAGCACAGGCCTCTTGCTATTCCACCTGTTCTAGACATTGTATATGATGTATTTTCAGAGTTCGGCCTGTCTCCTGACTCTTTACCCCCTGCACCTGTTAAGCCAGACAGATACTACAGAGTTCCAGATTCTCATAAATTTCTATATAAAAACCCTACTGCTGACCCAGAAACTATATCTCAGGGTCCCAAAGGGTCAAGGCTTCCACTGCAAAAAGCCATGTCCCCTCTGATAGGGATTCTAGGGCACTGGACAGATGGGGGAAAAAAGTTTACACTTCTGCTACCTTGGCTGTAAGGGCTTTAAATTGTCAGTTTCATATGCTTAAATATCAGCAATACTTAATGTCACTGCTAAAACAGAAAATGCTGACAAATTCTGAATGTTCTGAAAACAAGGAAATGCAGGATTTATTGCATGCAGCTGAACAAGTGGGAAAGCATACTTTGCAATGCGGTTTTGATTCACTGGAGGCCTCTTGCAGGGCCGCTGTTACGGATTCTGTCATTAGAAGGCATGTTTGGTTAAAGGAACAGAATCTGCCTGATCATGTTAAAGCAAAATTATTGGATGCTCCCTTACAGCATGATACTTTGGTGTTAAGGCAGAAGAGGTGTTGAAGAAAATGGAGGATCTCACCAACAGCACTACTAGATAGGGGCCAAGGGTACTAGCTGCTAGTACAAGGGTCTAGGGAACTACTAAAGGGGCGTTGAATACCGCACAAAGTGGCTGGGCTAATATATGCCTTCGGGCAGATAGCCCAGTACCAACCTATGAACCTATAAAGCGAAGTCTATGCAGACAGTTAGGGATTTCTTACAGGTACAGCCACCCAGATTTAGCAGGAACTGGCCTTCCAAGAATTGGTCCTTTCCAGTGTCAGGCAGGCCACAAAAAAGGCAGATACAGATGCCCTGGGGGCAGATCCCAGCCCCAAGGCTCAAACAGGCCTAAACAATGGGGTGCTTCTACCTCCAAAAGCAGAGAAGACAGATCACAGCCATATAGGAAACAGTCCAAATGACTTTCCTCTGCCAATACCAAGCACTTGTCTTTTGGCAGCACCCTTGGGGTGAAAACTAGCACTTTTTTTCACAAAATTGGCACATGGGTCTTGAATATAGTGTCTCAGGGCTACAGGTTCCACTTTCTCACCCTTCCAAAGACAAAAGTATGCCAGACCTGCCACACAATCAATGGGCAGAGGCGCAAAAGCAAGTTTCATCCCTCATGGACATGAGGGCTATTCAGCGAGTACCACAGCAAGAGCAGGGACAATGATTTTACTCAAGACTTTTCTTAGTACCCAGAAAGGACAAAGTCTGGAGACCAATACTAGACCTGTCTATTCTACACACTTTTCTGGACGTTCCAAAATTCAAAATGTTGAGACTGCAGCCGCTTCTGCCCATGCTGGGCAAGAAGGCTTGGCTTGTAACATTGGACCTCAAAGAGGCATACCTACATGTCCCAATCAGACAATCTTGCAGAAGATAACTCAGATTCATAGCTGGCTCAATGCACTACCAATTCTCTGCACTGCCCTTTGGCTTATCTACTGCGCCCAGGGTCTTCACAAAATGCTTGGCACCAGTAATTGCATTTTGCAGACAAAGAGGAATCCAAATATATCCTTACTTGGACGACTGCCTTACTCAAGCGGAGAACAAAGACATTCTACTGAAGCATCTGGCGTTTGTAAAAAGATTACTAATTTGCCTAGGGTACACAGTAAACGAAAATAAATCAAAACTGGTACCCTCTCAAGAGATAATATTCCTGGGTGCAAGCTTAAATACAACTGCCCAGATGGCTTATTTCACGCCAGACAAAGACAACTGACTTCTAACTTCGAAATGTTGGCAACAAAGACGCAGTTATCTGCAAGAAAAATTCTGCAGGCTTTGGGCTTCATGGCATCCTGCATTCTGCTAATTCCATATGCAAGACTGCATATGAGGAAACTACAATGGTATCTAAAAAGTGTTTGGACTCAACATTGCCACAGCCTGGAAACATTAATTACCCTCATTCCTGCCGGCAACAGTAGTTTCGATGGTGGGCACAGGCCTGTCACCACAACAAGGGACAGCCATTCACTTTACCCACAGCCAGGCAGACACTAACAACAGATGCATCAGATTATGCCTGGGGGGCCCACATGGCAGAAAAATGTATTCAGGGCACATGGCCCGCAAAACAAATGCATCTTCATATCAATCAAAAAGAGATGCTAGCTGTACAGAATGCCCTGACAGCCTTCAAGGATCAACTTCATCCAGGACAATTGCTGATAAAGACAGACAATACTACAGTCATGTGGTACATAAGGAAGGAGGCACACATTCCTACCACCTCTGCAGACAAGCCATAACTTTGTGGAACACAGCATTGACTTATCAAGTACACCTGCAAGCACAATTCCTGCCAGGAAAGACAAATACTCTGGCAGAAGAACTAAGCAGAAACCTCATTGATCCTCACGAGTGGAAACTAGATCCACAAATCTTCAGCATGATGATAAAGAAATGGGGATGTCCAGACATAGATCTATTTGCCTCCCCTCACAACTGCCAACTACAGAGATTTTGCAGAAGGACTTATCACAAACAAGCATGGAAAGTGGATGCTCTATCATTCAGCTGGAAAACCCTTACAAGTATATGTCTTTCCTCCACGGCCTCTCCTCTCCAAGGTACTCCTAAAGGTCAGACAAGAGAAGCCAAAAATGATACTGATTGCCCCAGACTGGCCACGCCAGCACTGGTACCCAATCCTAAAGAGTTTGTCTCAAGGCCCAGCCTGGGCATTACCTCAAATTCCTTATTTACTGACCCAACAAAACAATCAGATCCTGCACAGCCAACTCAGAACCCTAAATCTGGCTGCATGGCGGATAATGTAACCATTCAGAACACACCTCTCTCTAAAGCAGTTATGGATGTTATTTTGTAGGCCAGGAGGCTCAGCACCAGAAAATCGTATGCAGAAAAATGGAAGAGATTCTGTGCTTGGAACCAGGCACAAGGAATTGACACACTTGTACCAAATATTCCTCAGATTTTACAATACCTAACAGATACTGGACAAAGGCCTATCCTTCTCATCAATTAAGATCCATGCCTCTGCCATTTCAGCTCATTACAATACGGACCCACCTATTTTTTCACATCCACTGCTAAGGCGGTACCTCAGAGGGGCCAAAAACATAAGACCTCCAAGGAGAGTGCCAATACCTGCATGGGACCTCAATTTTGTCTTGGGAAAGCTCACACTGCCTCCTTTTGAGCCAGCTAATAAAGCTGAGATAACATACTTATCATGGAAAACAGCTCTGCTCCTAGCAATAACTTCAGCAAGAAGAGTCTCAGAGTTACAGGCACTAATGGTTATGGAACCTTTTATAATTTTCCATCCAGACAGGGTTTCTCTAAGGACAAACCCAACATTTATGCCTAAGGTAGTGTCCAGTGTGGCTCTTAACCAAACCATTCATTTGCCTACCTTTTATCCAAACCCACACAATAAGGGGGGAGAGTCTTCTGCATTCTTTGGACATACACAGACAGCTACGCTTCTATTTGGACAAAACTAAAGCTTTCAGAAAGACTGAGCAGCTCTTAGTGGCATATGCTGCAGGATCGCAAGGAAAAGCTATTTCAAAGCAGACTATTTCAAAATGCATAGGCCACTGCATTCATTCCTGCTATTCACAACATGGCAAATCAGTGCCTAAGGGCATTAGGCCACATTCAACCAGAGCAGCAGCCACTTCAGAAGCCTTCCTCAGAGGAGTACCAACCAAGGACATTTTGGAGGCTGCAACTTGGACTTCAGTGCACTCTTTTACAAAGCACTACCACTTACCTCTTTACTCTAAATCCAGAGCAGGTTTTGCCACTGCAGTTCTGCAGGGCCTCAGCCACTCCTAATTCTATTTAGGCCCAGCCACCCAACCTCAACTTTGGGATTTAACCCAAGTGTAATGACTGCAACAGTGAAACATGATGAACATAGTACAGTTGTACCTTACCATAAATGTAGATGTTCGAGTGTATTCACTGTTGCAGTCCAGGTTACCCTCCCTCCATCCCCCTTTCATTGCTGGGACTTATCTGTACTTCTGTATTCTATACAACCTATGTGGTGTATTTGCTTGTAGATGAAGGTAATGTTTATGTTAGTGCATGCATTTTTATGGGCAGAATTTTTAGCCTACCCTTTTGGGGGCACCTGACAATCTGGGGCAAGAAAAACTGAAGAAAATGGTGTCGGCTGCATCTTTTATATACCCCTGGCGCTCTGACGTCAGGGAAGAGGCGACAGCAACCGACGCTGGACCAGGACTTTGGAATTCAGGCCGACTGCGGGTAGCCTGCCAGCAGGATAACCCAAGTGTAATGACTGCAACAATGAATACACTCCAACATCTACATTTATGGTAGGTACACAACTGTACTTTCTGTGTGCTCTTAATTGTTCAAGAGCTCTTATTCTGCATTTGTTACTCCTTTTTAGTAGCCTGATTAAGTTTGCATGCTGTTCTAAGCATCTTAGTTTTGGTTTTAGCACTTGTGCTTCAGGACAGCTATATTACATTTAGGGTTTTTTTATAGTGTACACTCTTGTGGACAAACTCTTATCAAATCCCACTCTCCATAAGTCTGCAAATTATTGAAAACACTATGTCTGGACAATTCCCAATCAGTTTCTCCTGCCAGCCTGGTTGACATGGGCAGTAACTGCCTCATGTCCATGGACAGTCCTCTTCTCCTAGCACATAATTCTTCAACTTGTGAGAAATGCATCTACATCAGTAAGCTGGAATCCATGATGTTAAGTTGTCTATCTCGCCTTCATTCTTGCTGGTTGGGCTCGGAGCCGATCCTCTGCTCCGACTCGGCCATCTTCAAAAGCTCGAGAGCTGCTTACTGGCTCGAGGCCCCCCTATATCCCATGATGCCTGGCGCTAGATACCCAGATCTTGTTTGCCGCTTCTGCTACGAGGTTGCGTTTACTGGCTCAGGTCATATTTTTCTATTTTATTGTTAAACTGTTATAACAAATTTTGATTATAGTTAGTGTTTTTCAAGTTATTATAGTAGTATAGTCATCTAGTTCTAGTTTTGTCTCCCATCTCATCCCTTTCGAAAACTCGTTTTTTATTAGAGAGTTTTTCCCCTCCCCCTCCCTCTCTTTTGTCAAGGTAGCCGTTTTTAGTTAGAGGCTAATCCTTGTTATTTGACTTTTAGATAATAATTTTTTATTAGAGAATATATAGCTATAGTGTGTATGTGTGGCTGTTATTAGAAATAGTTGTATATACTAGCTTTATTTACTATTTTCTTTTAAATATATAACTATAGCTTGTGCGTGTTGTTAGGGTGTGGTAGCTTGTGTAGAGTGTGGGTGTTTTCTACTTACCTGCTACTCTACTCTTGTTTTTTCTCAGGAATGTCTAAAGATACGAAAGTATCTGGATTCAAGAAGTGTGACTTATGCTGTCAGAAGATGTCCCTGACAGATGGTCACACTTCTTGTGTCTACTGTTTGGGCCCCCTACACCTGCAGGACTCTTGTTCTGTGTGTCACGCCTTCAGTCCAAGAGTCCTGCAGGAGCGTAGGAATAAGCCAATCCTCAGGGGTTTGCTAAAACTGGAAGGGTCACTGGCTAAGGCTCAGCCAGTTAAACCCTCCAAACCAATGAGCCGTCATCGGGTGTGGCATCTGCTTCGACTTTGGTTCTGGTTGGAACCAAAGTTCCTGTCTCCCAGTCGGCTCCGACTCTCGTGTCGGAACCATCAGGGAGCCGAAAACACCCTAGATCTCCATCCCTAGAGTCGATACACTCGGCTCCGGGGTCTCCTTTGCTGCAGTCAGAGCGAAGTCACCGATCCCACTCTTCTCGGTCTAACAGACTATCTGACCATGATGTGGAGAGAGTGGTGAGCAGGCTTCTAAAATCGCAGGCCCTGGCTAAAATGCTATCCAGTCCCCCTCATCAGGGTTCGGCTCCGCCTGTCTCTGTAGTAGTTCCTCCTTCGACTCACCCCTTGAGTTCGGAGCCGGAGCTTGTTGGGGTTCGGATCGTGGAACCATTGGCACAGATATCTACCCTTTTGGTTCCGTCGTCGGCTCTGATCACGTCCTTGGAGGGATCTGGGCGCTGGGACTCCCTCGTCGGCTCCGAGGGGGCGAGTGGCATCGGACCCTTGTCCGACCCCATTCTCCCTCTCGGAGCTTCGGCACAGGTGAGTTCGGCTCCTACATTGGCTTCGGAGCTGTCTCTCTCAGTGCCGGGTGGGATTCCGGTCTCTTCGGAGCCGGAGCCCTCTCCGCTATCAGGAAGAGGTGCCTTTGAAGTCATGAGGAGTGTGCTGGCCTCTGAGTCAGCCCCACGATCAACCTCTTTGGCTCCTCCCCCCATGGTACCTGCGTCTGCCTCTACCCCTCCTCTAGACCCCAAGCGTGGGGAACAAGCGCTCCAGGGCACCCCATTGGGTGTATCTTCTTCCGAGGCCTCCCCTGATCATTCAGAGGAGCCTCCTCGGAAGAGGAAATGCAAGAGGAAGCATATTGACTCCCCTGAGTCTGTCACTTCAGATACCAACTTAGGGGGATTCAGAAGGGTCCCCGAGATCCCCCTCTGAAGATGTCTCCTTCTCAGACATCCTTGAGATGCTTAGGCAGAGAGGGGAATGGACTACCCTTAACCCTTCCGAGGATGAGTTGGTATACCTGGATGCATTTGGTTCCCGACATTCCACCTCCTGGGTGTCTCTGCCTTTTGATCCATTGTTGTCCGTGGTGGCTCGAAAGGCATGGTCAGCCCCAGACACAGTGGAACCAACCCCCCGAAGGCCCACGAAATTTATGACTGCGCCAGAGGACAAGCAGTTTCTGACAAAGGGTGTTCCCGTTGATGCCATGGTGGTAGCAGCAGCCGCAAAAAAGGAGTTGGCTGAAACTTCTTCGTCTGTTCATCCCCCCCAATAAGGAATCTAGGACGATGGACAGATATGGGAAGCGGATGTTTGCCTCAGTGACCTTCGCCATGAGATCGCTGAACTACTTGTGCCACTTTACACTCCTTCAACGGGATCTCATTAAAGAGCTAGGAGATACCCTTCAAGATCCATCAGCTGTGGGGGCCCAAGCTAAGGTTGCCTCCCAGCTGGCGACTCTTAATTCGGTAGTAAACTCCTCCATGCAGCTCATTTCTTATGCAGCCGATGGTGCGAGTAGGGCCGCAGGCACAGTCGTGGCCTTAGGAAGGCATGCTCGGATGCGGTTATGTAACTTTGCGGAACCCTTTAGGGCATCTTTCACCAACACCCCCTTTGATGGTTCCGCTCTTTTTGGACCACAGGTGAAGGATACCCTTACCAGGTATGAGCAGGAAGGCAAGACTCTCTCTGCTGTGGGAGTCCATTTTTCCACTCCTTCTAGACCGTATCCCAAAGGTCAAAAGGGTGGGAAGATGTGGTTCCGGAAACCCCAGGGAGCCGTGCCTGACACGTGGTGAGTTCCCCTCCAGGGGCAGAGGAGGGAATAGACACCGCCCTCGGGGCAGTGGGGGTCCGCAAAATCAGGGCAACAGAGAATCCTTCTCTGACAAGCCCTTCCAGCATCCCTGAGGTGTTGCCCGGCTGTCCACCTTCGGAGGCAGTCGGGGGAAGATTATCGCTGTACCCAAAAGCCTGGCAAAGTATAACAAAAGACAAATGGGTACTGTCGATCATATCCGAAGGCTACAGAATTCCCGTCTTTTGCACCCCCTACATTCCAAACAGATCCCTTCCAGATGTTCCACCCAATCTAAGGGATCAAGCAGTTCAAGAAATATCAAAACTGCTAAGAAAAAGAGCCATTCAGCCAGTCCCAGCAGACCAGCAAGGATCCGGAATTTAGTCGAGGTTCTTTTTGGTACCAAAAAAGACAGGGGACTGGAGACCCATTCTGGATCTCAGCAGACTAAACAGGTCTGTTCAAAGAACGAAGTTCCAGATGGTCATGCTTCAGTCCATTTTACCCTTTCTGGGTCAGGACAATTGGATGTGCTCCATAGATCTTCAGGATGCGTACTACCATATCAAAATGGACAGGCGCTCCAGAAGATTCCTCCGCTTCCGGCTGGGAGCCAGTCATCATCAGTTCAGAGCTCTGCCCTTTGGTCTCACCACAGCCTCCAGGGTGTTCACCAAATGTTTGGCAGCAGTTACCGCTCACCTGAGATGGCAAGGATTCCAGATGTTTCCATATCTAGATGACTGGCTCTTCACTGCTACCACCAGGCATTACCTGCTGCGAGGCTGAGAATACAGCATTCGAACTTGCGCCAGACTAGGTATCACAATAAATTTAGAAAAGTCTGCATCGCCGCGTTGTCAGTCTATTACTTTTATAGGCGCAAACTTAAATACAAAGGACATGTCAGCGAGACTTCCATTAGACAGAGTGTTAGACATTCGCCGACATGTGCAGGTCTTATTAGGATGCAGGAAAATTCAGGCCAGATTCGTCCTAAAAACCTTAGGTCTCATGGCAGCTGCTATCATACTAGTCCCCCTTGCTCGCTTTCATATGAGGATTTTTCAGTGGATGCTCTTCACCCAATGGTCCTTTCAGCAACTTCCAATGTCTCACATGATAATGATCACACAGACATGCAAAAACCAACTTGCTTGGTGGATGGTTTCCCCATCAGTACCCCAGGGCAGACCATTTGTTCTTCCTCCTCCAGTGGCTACGGTGACCACGGATGCCTCCCTGATCGGGTGGGGGGGACATTTTCAGGGCAGAACAGTCCAAGGCACCTGGCACCCTCACGAGTACCATCTCCATATCAATGTCTTGGAGATGAGGGCCGTGCTTTTGGCGTTGCAAGCTCTTCAGAACTCTCTTCCCACCGAGATCATTGCAATTCAGACAGACAATATGTCAGTAGTGTGGTACATCAACAAGCAGGGTGGAACCAGGTCTTACCCCCTATGTCGAGAAGCACTCAGACTCTGGCAGTGGGTGATCTCTTCCCAACGGTTTCTGATAGCAGCGCACATCCCTGGGAAGTCCAACGTTATAGCGGACAGGCTGAGCAGAGCAATTCTCATGCCTCATGAGTGGTCTCTCAATCAGACAGTGGCGGACCAAATCTTCCGCAAATGGGGTCAGCCTTGCTGCGACCTTTTTGCCACCCCCTTCAACAGCAAGTGCAACAATTTCTTTTCTCTCCTCCCTCTTCCCGGACACTCCCTCAGAGACACTCTAGTTCACGATTGGCCTTAGGGACTTCTTTATTCATTCCCTCCGTTTCCCCCGATTCCCAAACTAATACAGAAAGCTACCGCATTGGGATGCAAGATGATCCTCATTGCCCCTTACTGGCCTCGACAAATTTGGTTTCTGTTCCTGCATCATCACCTTCTGGAGCAGCCTTGGACTCTGGACCTAGTTCCAGACCTCCTGATCCATCAATCGGGTGGGCTGCACCAATCCCTTCAATCTCTCCAGCTCACTGCTTGGTTGTTCCACTTCCAACCTTAGCCAGGCTTCCGAACATCTCCCACTTGGTGCGTGAAATCATCTTATCATCGCATAAGTCTGCCACTAGAAAGACTTATGCTAGTAAGTGGAAACGTTTTTCTTCCTGGACAGAGGCTAAACGTATAGACCCCTTTTCAGCCCCTATACACAACATTTTGGAATTTCTTGTGGAACTCTTCCATGCTGGGTCCGCTTCTGCTACAATTAGAGTTCAGTTAGCTGCAATTTCAAATTTTCACATTGGCCTGTCGGAAAACAATATCATGTCTCATAAGCTCTGTAAAGCCTTTCTCAAAGGAACCACTCTGCTCAGGCCCCCAGTGAGAGATCCTCCACTACCGTGGGATCTAAATTTGATTTTAGCTTCTCTAATTTTGCCCATTTCGAACCTGCAGCTTCTTGTTCCTTGAAGTTCTTATCTTGGAAAACCCTTTTTCTGGTAGCTATTACTTTAGCCAGAAGAGTTTCGGAACTACAGGCTCTTTCTATCCATCCCCCATACCTTGTGTTCCACAAAGACAGGGTTGCTCTTAGGACTAATCCGTCCTTCCTTCCTAAGGTCTCTTCAGAGAGTAACTTGAATCAGTCCATAGACCTTCCTGTGTTTTTCCCTAACCACTCCAACAGAGCGGAATATAAGTTGCATCAGTTAGATGTTCACAGGCAGCTACGCTTTTATCTGCATAGAACAAAGGACATTAGAAAATCAGATCAACTTTTCCTGTCTTATGCAGTAGGTGAACAAGGTCTTCCGGTCTCCAAAGTAACTTTATCCAGGTGGTTGACTTCTATCCTCATATTCATATATCAACTGAGGAATAAAGAATTGCCAGTTAAACTGAAAGGTCACTTCACCAGAGCTTTAGCTACTTCGGTGGCCTTTCAGGCTAGGTTGTCCATTGAATCTATTTGTGCTGCGGCTACATGGGCCAACCCACATACTTTCGTTGCACATTACAAGTTGGATTTGGTTTCCAGGAGCAGAGCTGATTTTGGTTCCACTGTTCTGAGTCTTTTCCGATGAGCCACCCAGGATTTTAGGTGCTAGGGACGCTGTCCCAACCAGCAAGAATGAAGGCGAGATAGACAACTTTAACATAAAGAAGTTATGTACCTACCATAACGTTCCATGTTAGTTGTCTTCTTCTAGCCTTCTTTGTTGCGTCCCACCCTCCATCCCCCTATCCTAGTGGACCGAGAAGAGTTCTTCTTGATTCTTCACTGGCTGAGTCTTCTCTGGCTATTCCTTTCTGACTAGTCGTCTCTCCAGTAGGATTTATGCATTCTAGGATAGGATTCCTTTATTATGATGTCTGCAGTTAGACTTACCAAACGAGATCTGGGTATCTAGCGCCAGGCATCATGGGATATAGGGGGCCCACGAGTCAGTAAGCAACTCTCAAGCTTTTGAAGATGGCCGAGTCAGAGCCGAGGATCGACTCCGAGCCCAACCTGCAAGAAAGAAGGCGAGAAGAAGACAACTAACATGGAACATTATGGTAGGTACATAACTTCTTTTTCTCTCATTCCACAGTCAGTACTCCTGGCAAAGAGGAGTTTCCAGCACAAACACCACACCACCTGCATCACAGAGCCAAGCACTACACACACCCACCTATGCAGGGGTCTTCAATAAAAACTTACCTAAGCAACAGAGACCCCTAAAACACACAAATATTCCACACACAACACCAATCACATCATACACAGTAGACAACACACCAGTGTCTCACAAACACAGCCCTTTAGGCATAACAATAAACCAACACAGCCCATAAGGTATAACAATAAACTAAACATACTAGTCATTGGCGACTCAATACTGAGACACACTGATATCCCCTCACCAGGCTCAATAAGGAGAAGGTCACGATCAGCTGTCTGTCAGGTACCAGAATCCACCACATCACGCACGCACTTAAGTCTCCACAACAGGTACAAGTATGACTCTGTCATTGTCCATGTTGGTGTGAATGACTTGAGAGCTACCGCCCTGGACTGTATGAAGACACATGATTAAGCTCTCAGTGTGTGTGTCTCAGGCAGGTTTGACCCTAGCTCTAAGCAACATCCTAACTTCAGCAAGAATGATACCACAATAACGAAAAAAAAATAATTGACCAACAATTTCTGGTGCCTTTCCAAAGGGATCCTGTATCCGTCTGCCTGGGATGACAGGTCTACTGCATTTCATGGAAAGTACATTTCACTGAAAACGAAATCAGTGCAACCACTTCACTGAAACTCATTTTGTTGAAAGTTATATATGGACTTTTCCCCACTGTAGTGCAATTCTGGAGTCGGTATATAAAGTAAGGGGGGGTGTGGGAGGCACAGACCCCCACATTGGGGGGTGTGGGGGGCAAAGCCCCCACATGTTATAAACATTTTACACATGGATACTTACAAGTGTAATGAATAACTGTTTCCAGAAGACAATATATAACCAAAGTATGTGGGGGGGGGGGTGCCCCCACACCCCTCCCCCCTCCCCTTCCTATATATACTTAACTCCAGGATCGCACTGGAGTGGGGAAAAGACCATATATAACTTTCAATAAAATGAGTTTCAGTCAAATGAGTTTTCAGTGAAGTGGCGCTAGTGATTTCATTTTCAGTGAAATGCACTTTCTATGAAATGCAGTAGACCCGGGATGACATGGTTGACAGGCCTCAATGCTTTGCCAGAGATGACCTCCACCTGTCACCCCTGGGGTTCCGGATCTTGGCCAAGGCTCTTGCCTCTCCCCATTTTTAGGGTATGTCCCAAAGACAAATCTTCCAACGTAAAAGATCTGTCAAACAGCAACAAACTGAAAGTCATGCTGCTTAATGCCAGCTGCCTTAACCTGAAAATGCACTCACTGGAGGTTCTCCTCACACTGGAAGATGCTGATGTCTGTGCAGTCATGGAAACTTGGTTCAGGGCTGCAGAGAGCATCCCTGCCTTACCGGGCTATATCTCATTCCACACTTTCTGACCCCAAACGAGGTCAGAAAGACTAAGGGTGGTAGAGTCTCTATCATCATTAAGGACAGGCACACCTCCAGACTGGTTTGCCAGCATGGCGCACTGGAATTACTTCAGGTGCAAGTGACAGTTGGCAAGACACCCATCCAAGTTATAGCCAGCTATAGAGCCCCCTCCATGACTCAGGACACACACACCATTACCTGGATCTACTCCACTCCATCAAGGGTTCCCCCTAACACCCTGATCCTTGGTCACTTCAACTACCCCACCATAGACTGGGTGAACTAGTACCTGCATTAATGCACTCACCCAACGATTCCTTGACTTCATCAATTCTAACGCACTAAACCAGCTTGTCTAATTCCCCCATAAGGGGAAATAACATTCTGGACTTGGTTCTCACCAACATGGGCGAGTGCTGCACCACTCCCATAGTATGTTCTTCCCTGCTGAGATCAGATCATTGGTTTATCTCATTCGAAGTTTCTGTCCTACCCAACACCTCCCGAGCCGTAACCAGGGGAAAAAAAATTCTCAAAAGCTGATTACAACCTCCTAAGGGGGGGGAAGGGTATCAGTAGCTTCACACCACCACCCCCCCTCAGAGGATACAGGCAACTATGCTGAACAGTACGCCAATGCAGTATGCAATCACCTGTACAACTGCATGGAACCAGCCATACCCAACAGAACTAAAACCTGCTCCTCAAGGAAATGCAAACCTGTTTGGTGGGCTAGTCTATCAACAGGCTTTACAACAAAAGGAAAAAAAAAACTGTTGTCCAAGGGTAAAAAGGAACAAATTCCAAATTGGAAAAACTCCCTCCTCACCCTCAACAAGCAAATTTGATCAGTAGTGAAAACCTCCAAAGCCAGTTATGAGTTGAAACTAGCCTTCGAAACGAAAGGGAAACCAGAAATCCTTCTTCATTTACTTCAGGAATCTCCATGGCATAGCCCAGGTTTGTTCCAAGTTAGTACTTAATGGTACCACTTACACTGATCCTGTTGACTTAGCCAACTTGCTAGCTGATAGGTTCAGAGCAAACTTTACCCCCCCCCCATTCCCCCAAAGGCCCATTTGACATCCCTGATACTTATCCCACACCTCACATCTCTGTAGATCAAGTATTAAAGGCCTTTTCCAAGGCAAAGAACACAGCTTCCATGGAACTTGATAGTATCCTAGGATATATTCTGCACCATCTCCAGCAAGAACTAGCTTCGCCATTGATCACCCTATTTAACCACAGCCTAAGTACAGGCGTCATTCCAGCAGATTGGAGAACTGACATTGTCATCCCCTTGCATGAAGGTGGTGCTACTGCTGACCTGGGAAAGTATCGCCCTATTAACTTGACAAGTCTGAACTGTAAAGCCATAGAGCGTATTATTATGGATCTTATAAACAAGGACATAGGCAATCTCCAAGCACTTGACCCGATTCATCAGGGGCAGAACCTTATCTCATCAGGTGGGTGGCCAACTGGCTCACTGATAGGACCCACAAGGTCAAAATAGGTGCCACCTCCGACAGCAGACCTGTCACTAGTGGTGTTCCCCAGGTATCTCTCCTGGGACCCCTACTGTTAAGCATCTATTTCTCAGAGGTCCAGGCAAAGATAAAAGCACTGTGGCTGATCAAGTTTGTGGATGACTGTAAGTTGGGTGCTGTCATTGACTCCCCAAATGATGTTAACATACTGCAGGAGGGTCTCACAGCTACAAATAACTAGTGCCAAAGTCATGGCTTTAAGTTAAACGCAAAAAAAATTTATTATACAGTGGGTATAAAAAGTATGCACATCCCTGTTAAAATGCCAGGTTTTTGTGATATAAAAAAATGAGACCACAATAAATAATTTCAAAACTTTTCCCACCTTTAATGTGACCTACAACCTGTACAATTCAGTTGGAAAACAAACAAATCTGTTAGGGGAAAAAAATATAAAAATAACGTACAATAAGCTGGTTGCGTAAGTGTGCACACCCTTAAGCTACCTTTTGATTTAATTACAGCATTCAGTCTTTTTGGGTAGGAGTCTGTCAGTATGGCACATCTTGACTTGGTAATATTTGCCCACTCTTCATTGCAACAGCACTCCAAATCTGTCAGATTGTGAGGGCATCTCTTGTGCACAGCCCTGTTCAGGTCACCCCACAGATTTTCTATTGGATTTAGGTCTGAACTCTGGTTGGGCCATTCCAAAACTTTAATTTTCTTTTGGTGAAGCCATTCTTCTGTTGATCTGGATGTATGCTTGGGGTCATTGTTGTGTTGAAAGGTGAAATTCCTCTTCATCTTCAGCTTTCTAGCAGGTGCCTGAAGGTTTTTTGCCAGAAGTGACTGGTATTTGAAACTGTTCATAATTCCCTCCACGTTGACTAAAGCCCCAGTTCCAGCTGAAGAAAAGCAACCCCAAAGCATGATACTGCCACCACCATGCTTCACCGTGGGGATGGTGTTCTTTTGTTGATGTAAAGTGTTGTTTTTGTGCCAAACGTACCTTTTGAAATTGGCCAAAAAGTTCGACCTTGGTCTCATCAGACCATAGCACATTTTCCCACATGCTTTTGGGAGACTTGATGTATTATTTTGCAAATTTTAACCGGGCCTGCATGTTTTTCTGTGTAAGGAAAAGCTTCCGTCTTGCAATCCTACCCCATAGCCCAGACATATGGAGAATACAGGAGATTGTTGTCACATGTAGTACACAACCAGTACTTGCCAGCAATTCCTGCAGCTCCTTCAGTGTTGCTGTAGATCTCTTGGCAGCCTCCCTTATCAGTTTTCATCTTATCTTTTCATCAGTTTTGGAGTGACGTCCAGTTCTTTGCAACGCCACTGTTATCCCATATTTTCTCCACTTTTTGATGACTGTCTTCACTGTGTTCCATGGTATATCCAATGCTGTGGAAATGTTTATGTACCCTTCTCCTGACTGATACCTTTCAACAATGAGAAACCTTTGATGCTTTGTAAGCTCTCTGAGAACCATGTGTTTTGCTGCAGCAGGCAACTGAGTAAATGTCAGGAAAATCATATTAGGGCAGCTGAACTTTATTTGGGGTTTATCAGAGTCTCTCTAATTGATGGCAGGTGTGTACCCAAGAAGACTGAATGCTGTAATTAAATCAAAAGGTGCTTCAACAAAGTATTAGTTTAAGGGTGTACACACTTATACAACCAGCTTATTGTACGTTTTTTTATTTTTTATATTTTTTCCCCTAACGGATTTGTTTGTTTTTCAATTGAATTGTACAGGTTATAGGTCACATTAAAGGTGGGAAAAGTTTTGAAATTATTTATTGTGGTCACATTTTTTTATATCACAAAAACCTGGCATTTTAACAGGGGTGTGTACACTTTTTGTATACACTGTACCATTCGACAAAAACACGGCCCCTACTGATTACCACATCAGCAGCACCCCCCTAAGTACATAACCTGTGGTGAGGAGACCTAGGTGGTCAGGTTGGCAACAATCTCACATTTGACCATCATGTGGTGGCAGTGGTCAGAAAAGCCTTTTACTTTGTTCATCCCCTAAGTAAATGGATTGCATCCAGAAAGAGGTTATTACCTTTTTGTACTCCTCCCTCATTAGGCCTATAATTGAGTATGACACCCCGTTTGGTATGTACCTTTCTGAACATCTGCACCAACAGGAAAGGCCAAAGAAATACCTCACAAAGAGAATCCATGGCCTCCCAACACCTGTCCTATGCGGACAGGCTCAAATCACTGTCACTCTGCTCGGTATAGTACAGATTGCTCAGAGGTGATCTGTGTCTCGCCTACAAGGCAATATCGGACCCTGCCCTACTAGAGATGCTGCATATCCGTAAGTCTAACTCCTTGCGCATTACCTGCTCGATAGGCCTAAATCTAATATGCAATATCAGCAAAACCTGCTGGAAAGAGAGTTTTGTCTCCCAGAGGCTGCCCCGTCTCTGGAATAGATTTCCCATACATGTCAAACAGACTTCCTCACTGACCCTCTTCAAGCACAACCTTGATGAGTGGATGGGAAACCACAAATTTGCTCCAGGGGTTCCAGCTTTGCCCCTCATTGCAGGAGCGGCAGGTGCTGACTGAGGTTTCTTTTTTGGGATAAACTCTTGGCTAGGCTTGTAAGGGCCAGAGGGCCATTAGCCTAGTAACCTCCTATGATCCTATGTACTTTTTTTTTATATTTTTGTGTGTCATATTACAGTCTGTCCTCATGTGGTGCAGCATTTTTAATGTGATTTGGATTTTTTACTCTGCCTCCTGATATCCCACAGTGCATTGTAAAGCTGTGAAAGATTACATTACATTGACATCTTAGCTGCAAATCTGTTTATCCATTCACTTGAGATTTCAGAAACTTCCTGTTTTCTTGTACTCAGTCAGATTTAATTACACTTTCTTGTGGTTTAATGATATCCCTGTCGTACCTCTCAACCTCTTAGTGCAAAAAATCTGGACAAAGCCTAAAATGATGGAGGGACAGATTTTAAATATTGCTCTTAGAAACCTAGAAGGTTGATAGAATAATAAGTTTTGCAATGGCATGAATTTTCTGAAGGATGTAGAGTCTTAAACTCAAATGTTTGTCATTATTTAATTACTTCAATCCTCAGCTATTTGCCAGAAAGGAACAGAGTTTAGGAGGAACACTCCAAAAAATATGAGGCAAAAATCTGGACAGTCTGTACCATTGAGAGGTATGATCCCCATGTGTCTTTTATCTCATCTCCTATAACAGGTTTTCTTAGTAAAGCTGCTTTCCAAAGTGGCTAAATTACTTCTGTTGTCATGTCTCAGTTGTAGTCCAACTCTTCCCCCCTCCCCCAAAACGCTTCCTTTTCCTAGGTGTCAAAGTGCTAGCAGTAATTTGAAGTGTTTGCTTTTGTGATTAAATGTTCACATTAGCAGACTGAAATCTACCAAAAGCTCACTGTTTACTATAGTGATACTGCTCCAAGAAGTAGGACATTTAAGTCTGCTGTATACAAGCTACAAACACAAACTAAGCTCTCTTTGTCCTCAATTTTGATAAATATCCCTTAACAGTTTCTACCAGTGTTTGGCATACTTCCCAACTTGTTTGCTCAAGAATGCTAGACGAAGGCAAAAATAATGGTGAGAAAAGGGTCCATTCTCATGTTTTTTTATTTTTTAGTATTACTGTAGTGCACTTAAAAAGTTAATAGAACAGTAGGATGTTCATCGTGTTTCACTGTTGCAGTCATTACACTTGGGTTATCCTGCTGGCAGGCTACCCGCAGTCGGGCTGAATTCCAAAGTCCTGGTCTGGCATCGGTTGCTGTCGCCTCTTCCCTGACGTCAGTGCGCCAGGGGTATATAAGATGCAGCTGATGCCATTTTCTTCAGTCTTTCTTGCCACACTGTTCCAGAAGCAAAAGCAGTTCACAAGTGCCGGTCGGCCGACTCCTGAGATTTTTGAAATTGAATTTCAGAACCAAAGTCTTCAATAAAGCTAAGTAACCCGTTGGGGAAACTTTTTCTTGCTCCAGACCGATGTTAGTAAACGTTAACAATTGTGTTTCTTGTGGGAAGCAAATACCTCATAAGGATTTTCACTCTTACTGTATTCCTTGCCTAGACCCTGACCACGACATTGCTAGTTGTCGGTTTTGTGCTAGATTCAACCAACGCACTATTAAGTGTCGGTTTGATTTTGCTTTACATTACTTTGGCCGAAGGTTTAACTACATAATGCCGTCGGAACAACCGACGACCGGAATTCATAAAAAAATGCAAAGACAAAGAAAAGGACAGGCATCCGAGGTCCAAAACCGACGACGAAGCCTCTTCTAGGCCAGTCGCCGGTTCTCAGTGAGGCGCTTTCGCAGCCCCTGTTACCCGCTACCTCAGAGCCACAGGCTGCCTCCGACTCCCACGTGGAGACAACTAGGCCTCTGGAAACTCAAGGTATTGGGCCTACGGAAACTATTCCCTCAGATGAGTCCAGAGCTGCTGAGCAGGCATCGGCTTCTGAGGGTGTTTTCAGACTTACACAGCTTACTATCAAGTCCACTTCAGCAGCCAAGGCAAAGTCTAAAACACCATTAAAGACAAAGAAACAGCATTCTCCTGGACAGTCATCCATGCCAAAGAAACCGATACTTAAAATGGCCGAGGACCTAATTACTTTGATCAGGGGTTCCCATCCCCCTCCTGATAAAAGGCCTAGGCAAGACACTGACTATGACTCCTCTGACCAGGTTTCTATTTCCTCTGATTCCTCTTCAGAACAGGGATATTCTCTTCCTCCCTATGAGGACTGTGATGCTGAAGAATCTATCCCTTCAGCCTCTCCTCCTGAGGATTACTCTTTTGGGGAAACCTTGCACACCATGAGGGAGCATTTCCATTGGGAGAGCCAGGATTATTCAGAATCCAAGAAAAGGCTCAGAGACTTTCTTTTACTGCCTCAGCACAGGCCCCTTGCTATCCCCCCTGTACTAGATATTGATGTTTTTTCTGAATCCAGTTTGTCTCCTGATTCTTTACCCCCTGCACCAGTCAAGCCAGATAGGTACTACAGGGTCCCAGACTCGCATAAATTTCTTTATAAAAACCCTGCTGCTGATCCAGAAACAATTTCTCAGGGTCCCAAAGGGGTCAAGGCTTCCACTGCAAAGAACCCTGTTCCCTCAGATAGGAATTCTAGAGCACTGGATAAATGGGGGAAAAAAGTTTACACTTCTGCAACTTTAGTTGTAAGGACTTTAAACTGCTAGTTTCACATGCTTAGATATCAACAATACCTAATGTCTTTGCTAAAACAGAAAATGCTTACAAGCTCAGAATGTCCTGACAATAAGGAAATGCAGGATTTATTGCAGCTGAACAAGTGGGAAAGCATACATTGCAATGTGGTTTTGATACATTAGAGGCTTCTTGCAGAGCCGCAGTTACAGGTTCTGCCGTTCGAAGGCATACTTGGTTAAAAGAACAAAGTTTACCTGATCATGTTAAAGCAAAATTATTGGATGCTCCATTACAGCATGATACTTTGTTTGGTGTTAAGGCATAAGAGGTGTTGAAGAAAATGGAGGATAAAGCAAAATCTATGCAGACAGTAAAGGATTTCTTACAGGTTCAGCCACTTAGATTTAGCAGGAACTGGCCTTCTAAAAATTGGTCCCTTCCAGTGTCAGACAGGTCACAAAGAGGCAGATACAGACGCCCAAGAGGCAGATCTCAGCCCCAAGGCTCATACAGACCTAAACAATGGGGTGCTTCAGCCCCCAAAGGTGGAGAAGACAAATCACAACCTTACAAGAAACAGTCCCAATGACTTCCCTCTACGAATGCCAAGCACTTATCTTTTGGCAGCACCCTTGGAGGGGAAACTAGAACTTTTCTCACAAAATTGGCACATGATCACCCAGGACAAATGGGTACTGAATATTGTTTCTCAGGGTTACAGGTTCCACTTTCGCACCCTACCAAGGTCAAAAGGTATGCCAGACCTGCCACAAAATCAATGGGCAGAGGCACAAAAACAAATTGCTGCTCTCATGGACATGAGAGCTATTCAAAAAGTACCACAGCAAGAACAGGGACAAGTATTTTACTCAAGACTCTTCTTGGTACCCAGAAAGGGCACTGCCTGGAGACCAATACTGGACCTGTCAATACTAAATACTTTCCTGGATGTTCCAAAATTCAAAATGCTGACACTGCAGCAACATCTACCCATGCTGGGCAAGAAGGCTTGGCTAGTTACTCTGGACCTCAAAGAGGCATACCTGCATGTCCCAATCAGACAATCTTGCAGAAGATACCTCAGATTCATAGCTGGCTCAATGCATTACCAATTCTCTGCACTGCCCCTTGGCTTATCTACTGTGCCCAGGGTCTTCACAAAATGCCTGGCACCAGTAGTTGCATTTTGCAGACAAAAAGGAATTCAAATATATCCCTACTGGGACGACTGCCTTATTCAATCAGAGAGCAAGGACATTCTACTAAAGCATCTGGCGTTTGTAAAAAGATTACTAATTTGCCTAGGGTACACAGTAAACGAAAAGAAATCAAAACTAGTGCCCTCTCAAGAGATAATATTCCTGGGTGCAAGCTTAAATACAACTGTCCATATGGCTTATCTTACGCCAGACAAGCAAAGGCAACTGACTCATTGCTTTCAGATGATGGCAACAAAGACCCAGCTATCTGCAAGAAAAATTCTGCAGCCTTTGGGTGACATGGCATCCTGCTAATTCCATATGCAAGACTGCATATGAGGAAGCTACAATGGTATCTAAAAAGTGTTTGCACTCAACATTGCCACAGCCTGGAAACAATAATAACTCTTATTCCCTGCCTACAACAGGAGTTTCGATGGTGGGCACTGGCCTGTCACCACAACAAGGGACAGCCTTTCAGTTTACCCACAGTCAGGCAGACACTAACAACAGATGCATCGGATTATGCCTGGGGGGCACACATGGCAGGAAAATGTATTCAGGGCAAGTGGCCCAAGGACCAAATGCATCTTCACATCAATCAAAAAGAGATGCTAGCTGTACAGAATGCCCTGACAGCCTTCAAGGATCTACTTCATCCAGGACAACTATTACTAAAGACAGACAATACTACAGTTATGTGGTACATAAACAAGCAAGGGGGCACACATTCCTACCCCCTCTGCATGCAAGCCATGACTTTGTGGAAACACAGCACTGACCTATCAAGTACATCTGCAGGCACAATTTCTGCCAGGAAAGAAAAATACTCTGGCAGACGAACTAAGCAGAAACCTCATGGACCCTCACGAGTGGAAGCTAAATCCACAGGTCTTCAACATTATAACAAGGAAATGGGGATGCCCAGACATAGATCTTTTTGCCTCCCCTCACAACTGCCAACTACAGAGATTCTGCACAAGGACTTACCACTCACAAGCATGGAAAGTGGATGCTCTATCATTCACCTGGAAAACCCTAACAGTTTATGCCTTTCCACCACTGCATCTCCTTCCCAAGGTGCTCCTAAAAGTCAGACAAGAGAAGCCAAAAATGATTCTGATTGCCCCAGACTGGCCACGCCAGCACTGGTACCCAATCCTAAAGAGCTTGTCTCAAGGCCCAGCCTGGACTTTACCTCAAATTCCTCATCTTCTGACTCAACAAAACAATCAGATCCTGCACAGCCAACTCAGAACCTTAAATCTGGCTGCATGGCAGATAATATAACCATTCAGAACACACCTCTCTCTTAAGCTGTTATGGATGTCATTTTGGAAGCCAGGAGGCCCAGCACCAGGAAATCTTATGCAGAAAAATGGAAGAGATTCTGTGCTTGGAACCAGGCACAAGGACTTGAGCCACTTGTTCCAAATATTCCTCAGATTTTACAATACCTGAGATGCTGGACAAAGGCCTATCATTCTCATCAATTAAGATCCATGCCTCTGCCATTTCAGCTCATTACAATACGGAACCTCCTATTTTCTCTCATCCACTGCTAAGACAGTACCTCAGAGGGGCAAAAAACATAAGACCCCCAAGGAGAGCACCGATACCTACATGGGACCTCAACTTTGTTTTAGAAAAGCTCACACTGCCTCCTTTTGAGCCAGCCAATACAGCTGATGGAAAACTGCTCTGCTCCTAGCAGTAACTTCAGCAAGAAGAGTTTCAGAGTTACAAGCATTAATGGCAGTGGAACCTTTTATCATTTTTCATCCGGACAGGGTCTCTCTAAGGACAAACCCAACATTTATGCCAAAGGTAGTATCCAGTTTGGCTCCTAACCAAACCATTCATTTACCAACATTTTATCCAAATCCCCACGATAAAGGGGAGAGACTTCTGCACTCTTTGGATATACACAGGCAGCTACGCTTCTACTTGGACAAAACAAAAGCTTTCAGAAAAACTGAGCAACTGTTTGTAGCATATGCTGCAGGATCACAAGGAAAAGCTATCTCAAAGCAGACTATTTCAAAATGGATAGGACACTGTATATGTTTCTGCTATGCACAGCATGGCAAGTCAGTGCCTAAGAATATTAGGCCACATTCTACCAGGGCAGCAGCCACTTCAGCAGCCTTTCTCAGAGGAGTACCAACCAAGGAAATTTTGGAGGCTGCAACCTGGAGTTCAGTGCACACTTTTACCAAGTACTTCCACTTACCTCTTTACCCTAAATCCAGAGCAGGCTTTGCCACTGCAGTTCTGCAGGACCTCATAGCCACTCCTAATCCTATTTAGAACCAGCCGCCCAACCTCAACTTTGGGTTTCAACCCAAGTGTAATGACTGCAACAGTGAAACACGATGAACATAGTACAGTTGTGTACCTACCATAAATGTAGATGTTCAAGTGTATTCACTGTTGCAGTCTAGGTTACCCACCCACCACCCCCCTTTCTTTGCTGGGACTTATCTATACTTCTCTATCCTATATAACCTATATGGTGTATTTGCTTGTAGATGAAGGTATTGTTTGTTAGTGTATGTTTTTTATAAGCAATGTATATTGCATACCTTCTTGGGGGCACCTGACATCTGGGGCAAGAAAAACTGAAGAAAATGGCGTCAGCTGCATCTTATGTACCCCTGGGCGCACTGACATCAGGGAAGAGGCGACAGCAACCGACGCCGGACCAGGACTTTGGAATTCAGGCTGACTGTGGGTAGCCTGCCAGCAGGATAACCCAAGTGTAATGACTGCAACAGTGAATACACTCGAACATCTACATTTGTGGTAGGTACACAATTGTACTTTTTGGATCAACATGCATTTTCTAATCAATAGGAAGTATAGAACTCTGTCTGACGTTATTGACTGACAAGTCCCACGAAACCAGCAGCCTCTTTTCAGGAGACCTAAGGTGCTACTCATACTAAGGGAAATTTGGCCAAACCACTGGGGAACTTGCCCTTTTTTTTTAATTAGGTGCCATGGGATCTTTTATATCCACCTTTGCTACCACTCTACCAGCTCAGGCAGATGAGACCTCTTTTTAGCATCTCAGCTGAAAGGTGGTGCATTCATTCAGTAATGCAAAACCTTTCTTAAGCTGCACTGCAGTGTCATTATTAAAAAATTAATCCAAGTACCTGTTGTGGGAGTAGAACCCACAGGCTTCTGATGATCTAACACCAGCCATTAATGTGTACTGCCTGTTGAGCCAGTGATGCTCCAATTTACCAAAAAATCAAAAATGGTATGAGGGATAGGGAAAAACATGATGCAAAGTCAGGGATATGTGAGCGGTATGATGCTTGACATGTTACTGTATTGTCTGTACTTGCTCCTTGTAGTTTTTCTTATAGGATTTTAAGGCTTATCCAAGTTCTGATGACACTGCGCATAAAAGACTAGTGGGCAAGTTTCTTAGACCAGTAAATCATTATGAATGCATCACCTCGGTTTTTTTCTTCCAAATTCCCTGAATCACTACTAACTCAGTGCAGGGAATGAGCCTTGTATACTGTTTTTGCTACCAGTCTCTTGAGTTTTTCAAAAAGTTAAGCACAGCTTGTGCATTACTTCTTCAAAATCAACCCTCACATTAGTTTGTATTGTATTTATATAAATAGGCTTAGGTCCATTGGTTCATAGATACTTAATAGGCTTCTGATTAGGAAGAATTCTTTGATGCCTAGCCATGCATTCCCAAGAAGATTTTAACCTTCATAGTTTTAGTATGAAATAATCTATGGCCCTTTTATTTTAAGTATGACTAGCCCAGAGCTGGGCAGCCATTTACATGTTACCCTAGCCATAAGGGAAAACGGTACCAAACCAAGGGTGAATTTGTGGTTTCCCATCCATTTGTCCAGGTTACACTTAAGTAGAGTACAAGACATATTTTGCCTTCTATGGAGAAGAAAGACTGTTCCAGCGAAATGGTATTCTCTGTGATACATACCTGTCCCTCCAACATACTCCATTTATGTTGCTGACAGGAGTAAGATCTCTTGAGTGGGTGTTTATGTTACCATTGGACTTGTGGATGTGCACTAGATCCAAAAGGATGGTTTGGTTTAGGTTCTTTTAAGTGAGACAGAGATCACCTCTCAGTAGCCCGTAAGATACCTAGAAGAGGAATAGGGCTTTGAGACAGTCTGTGTAGTTTTTATGATTTAGGACCCTGATTTCCTTGATGAGAAGGCATTCAAGTTGTGTCAAGTGTTTGGACAGATACATAGAAGGGAGCATTATACTCAACGATCAGTTTCCTTGTCATCAGCTCCATACTCTTACTATTACTAAAAAGCTGCACAATGAAAAAAGGGCTATCTGATGATGTTAATCTTTGTTCATTCATTACTGATGGATTATCGGTTCCGTCCTCAGAACCGAGCCGGCCAAATATCAAGCTCGCATCAGCCAAAAACTCTCGAGCCAAGGTCCTACCCAGAATGATCTGCTCCCTGTTACCTCAGATCTTGTTTGCCACATTGCTGTACAGCCATGTCAAGCCACTCTCTTCAACTGTCTAATTTTTTGAAAGTTGTATACATCGTTTCTACTTTAATGTTTTTCAAACAGTTTCTGCTAATATTCTCCTACCCTATCATATACTTAAGACTCTCTCCCTTCAGTCTATTTCGCTCTATTACCTTTTTTCTTACCTTTGAGGTAATTCTTCATTACCATCGTTGGTAATCCTTCTTCCTTCTCTCTTCTTACCCTTTTCGGTAGCCTTTCCTCTTCCTTTTGGTACTGTTCTTCTTCTCCACATCATTATGTCGGATGAGAAAAGTAGTGTTGGTTTTAAGCAGTGTAGGGATTGCAGCCGTAAGTTACTGCTTTCTGATGGCCATGACTTGTGTCTATTGTTTGAATGTCTCCCACCTTACTGTGGATCCCCCGTGTGGGATTTGTAGACAATTTTTGACCAGGACTCTTAACGAGAGAAAGAACAAATTAATCTTGAAAGGTCTTCTGAAGTCTCCTTTCTGTGAGGCTATTTCTGGGTTGGAGGGCTCACCCCCTCCTGCTAAACCCCGCAAGAGGCATTCTTCCTGTTCCTCATCAAGGTCGCTCAGTTCATCTCCCTCTGGAGATTGTAGGGAGTCGACCCATAAGAAGGTGAAATTGACTACTACTTCGGCACTTACACCTGTATGTCGGCTCCAGGCTCGGCACCACCCCAACTGATTCTTGCTCTCGCCATGTCCTCCTTATCAACACTGGCACCGGAGTTCCTGGTGCAGACAATTACGGCTCCGACAGTTCCATCGCAGCCCTCAGCAGCACCGTCCATGCTGGTACAGTCCCCTTCAGCACCGTTGGTACAATCCGTTTCGGCTCCAAGTATGACATTACTGTCCTCCACGGTGCAGACACTTTCGGCACCGACAAGTTCGTCCATGCAGTCCTTTTTGGCACCGTCATTGTTACCAGTGCAGACACATTCCTCAATGGCACCATACCCATCGGTGCAGACATTTGCTTTTACGGTGTAGACACCTTCGACTTCTGTGGTGCTGATGTCGGCACAGACTACTTCCACACCTTTCTCTTTGGTGCAGACATCCTCGGTTCCGGGCTCTGCACCTCTCAAATTAGCAAGGACTAAGTACTCTCCTTCCTTGGATCCATCCGTTATTAGCCAGTACAGTCCTTTTTCTAGAAATATCAGAATCATCCTCGGGTCTCTGAGGTTGACCAGGAGCCTCTCTGAGCATGATGTGTTGCGGCTTGTAGCCAGAGGTCTCTATCAACCGTCGAAATCCACATTCCCCCCTTCAGGTGAACGCATATCTCCTCAAACTCCAACGTACACATGTTCTTCATGTTTTACTGTTGCAGTCATTACATTTGGGTTATCTGCTTGCAGGTAGCCCTCAGTCGGCCTGATTAACAAAGTCTTGGGTCCTGCGTCGGTTGCTGTCTCTTCTTCCGTGACGTCAGGTCGTCAGGGGTATAAAACATGCAGCCAACGTCATTACATCAGTCTTTCTTGGCGTGCGGTGCCCGAAGCAGAAGTAGTTTGCAAGTGCCGGTCAGTCGACTCCTGAAATTTCTGTTTTCGAGTTTCAGAACCGAAGTCTTCAACTAAAAACTAAGTACCCCGTTGGGGAAGCTTTTTCTTGCACTAAACCAATGTCAGTAAAAGTAAATAATTGCATTTCTTGTGGAAAGCAAATACCTCATAAAGATTTTAATTCGTACTGTATTTTCCTTGCCTAGGCCCTGACCACGACGTACCTCGCTGTCAGTTTTGTGCCTTATTTAAACCATAAACTATCTGTCGTCAGTATATTTGCGCTTCTAAATTTTTTGTTGCTCGGTTCAATTATCCTGATGTCTTCAGTAAGCCACCCGACTACCGACATTCTGAAGAAACACAAAGATAAAGACACAGACAGGCCACCCAGTTCGCCGGTACTCAGTGAGGCGCTTTCACAGCCCCTGATACCCGCTACTTCAGATTCACAGGCCTCTACTGAGACCCATTCGGAGTCCGGTATGCCACGAGATGCTTCAACTGTACAACCTGCGGATGTTTCTACTTCGGATAGGTCCGGAGCCGCTGTGCAGGCACCGGCTTTTGAGGGTGTATTCAGACCTACTGACTTGCATATTAAACCAGCGCCATCTCCTTCTTCAAGGCCTAAAATTCTAACCTTGCCTAGAAAACTGACGCCCAGACCACATGGTCAGGCCTCAAATGATAACAATGACTGAAGACCTTATTACTTTAATCAGGAGAAGCCAACCTTCCCCCTCTAAGAGACCTAGGACTGAGTTTGCTTATGATACTTCTGACCAGGATTCTGAAATTTCTGTTTCCTCTAACGACCAGGATTTACCCTTATCTACCTATGAGGATTCTGATGCTGAGGACTCTATTCCCTCTGCTCTCCCCCCCAGAGGATTTCTCTTTTGGTGAAACCTTGCATACTCTCAGGGAGCTTTTTCATTGGGAAAGTCAGGATTTCTCTGATTCTAAACGGAGGCTTAGGGATTTCTTACTCTTGCCCCAGCACAGGACTTTAGCTATACCTCCTGTACTGGACATTGTTGATGATGCCTTTTCGGAATGTAGCATGACCCCTGACTCTCTTCCTCCTGCTTCCAGAAAACCTGATAGATACTATAGGGATGTTCTTCGTGTTTCACTGTTGCAGTCATTACATTTGGGTAATCTGCTGGCAGGTTGCCCTCAGTCGGCCTGATTAGCAAAGACTTGGGTCCTGCGTCGGTTGCTGTCCCTTTGTCCATGACGTCAGGTCGTCAGGGGTATAAAACATGCAGCCGACGCCATTTTCATCAGTCTTAGGTTCATAGGTTCATAGATTAGTACTAAGCTAACTGCCCTTGTGAGCCATTTTAAACCTAGCCAATTATCCCTTGTGAGACTCAAACCTTGCACCTTGTGTTTGTAAGGCAAACACCTTAACCATTAGGCCACCCTTGCCACGTGGTGCCTGAAGTAGAAACAGTTCGCAAGTGCCGATCGGCCGACTCCTGAAATTTTCATCTTTGAGTTTCAGAACCGAAGTCTTCAACCTAAAGCTAAGTACCCCGTTGGGGAAACTTTTTCTTGCTCCTTACCGATGTCAGTAAAAGTTAATAATTGTATTACTTGTGGGAAGCAAATACCTCATAAGGGTTTTCATTTGTACTATATTCCTTGCCTAGGCCCTGACCACAACGTGCCTTGCTGTCGGTTTTGTGCAAAATTTAATCAACGCACTATTAAGCGTCTGTATATATTTGCCTCAAAATATTTAGATTTAACTATCCAGAAATGTCATCGGTTAGCAATCCAACTACCAGAATATACAAAAAACGCAAAGAAAAAGACAGAGACAGACTGTCAAAGTCCAAAACCGACGACGAAGATTCTCCTAAGCCAGTCTCCGGTTCGCCGGTACTCAGTGAGGCGATTTCGCAGCCCCCTGATACCCGCTACTTTTGATTCACAGGCCTCTACTGAGACCCATTTGGAGTTTGGTATGCCGCAAGATACTTTAAGTATTGAACCGGCAGATGTCTCTACCTTAGATGGGTCCGGAGCCGCTGAGCACATACCGGCTTCTGAGGGTGTTTTCAGGCCTAAAGATTTGTATATTAAACCGATGTCATCTTCTAACCAAAATCAACTTCTATGTCTAAAAAAATGATGCTTGGGCCACGTGCACAGGCCCCTATGCCTAAAAAACAAATGATCAAAATGGCTGAGGATTTAATTACCATGATCAGGGGTTCCCATCCCCCTCCTGCTAAGAGGCCTAGGCAAGGCACTGACTATGAATCATCAGATCAGGTTTCTATTTCTTCTGATCAGGATTTATCTATTCCACCTTATGAGGACTCTGATGCAGAAGATTCCATCCCTTCTGCTTCTCCTCCTGAAGATTTTTCTTTTGGAGAAACTTTGCATACCTTAAGGGAACAGGATTTCTCAGAATCTAAAAATAGGCTTAGGGATTTCCGTCTTCCTCAGCATAGGCCTTTGGCTATACCTCCTGTTCTAGACGTTGTTGGTGATGTTTTCTCAGAATCCAGCATGGCTCCTGATTCCCTGCCTCCGGCTCCTAGTAAGCCAGACAGATATTACAGGGATGTCCTTCATGGATGCATCTGCAGTCATAACAACTGGGTTGTCCTGTCGTCAGGCAGCCCTTCAGTCGGCCGGATTCCAAAGTCCGGGTCCGGCTTCGGCTGATGTCGCACTTCACCCGACGTCATCTCTGCTGGTCTCCGGGTATAAAGGCATCAGCCGACGCCATTTTCTTCAGTCTTTCTTGCCGCGTGGCGCCCGAAGCAGAAGCTGTTCGCAAGTGCCGGTCGGTCGGATCCAGAGATTACTACTACCGAATACTACTTGAAGACTTCTAAAGCTAAGTACCCGTTGGGGACTCTTTCTTGCCTCAGCCGATGTCAGAAAAAGTCAATAACTGTTTAACTTGTGGGAAACAAATACCTCATAAAGATTTCCACTCTTACTGTTTGCCTTGTTTAGGCCCAGACCACGACGTAGCAGCCTGTTCGGCCTGTGCTTCCTTCAACCGACGAACGCTTAGGCGTCGGCCGGAGTTTGCTGAACAGTTTTTTGGATCAGATTTTGCGTACATTATGCCGTCGGATCCTCCGACTACCCAAATTGTTAAGAAACGCAAAGAAAAAGACCGACACTCGCGGTCCACGGTTTCGGCCGAAACCATGGATGTTATGTGATCCTATCTCGCCTACATTCTGAATGATGGGTTCGGAGCCGATCCCTCGGCAAGTCTCTTATTGGCTGAGCTTATTATATCCCAGGATGCACCACTACCATTCCCCCAGATCTCGTTTGCCGCTTCCCTGCGAAGACGTGGTCTCGAGCTGGCTGGGCTAAGTAGTTTATTAAACTAACTTTTCTGTCAGTTTTTTGCTGTTTTTGCTCACAAAAGCTGTTTTAACAGCTATCGCTAACTTTGTGTACGATTTGGATTTGGAATTGTTGTGTGATTGGGTTCAGTTTGTTTTCGCCCCCACCTCCATCCAGGGCCTTCCGGACTGTTAATATTTTAATTACAGGGTCTCTAATAATTGTTCAAATTGTTAGAGTTACCTGTTCTTTTTACAGGAAGAGTTGGCTTTGTTTATTACTGTAAGCTTATATCAGTAGTAAAAGTTAGTGTACTTTCCTGTCAGAGTGACTAGATTTGTGTATCAACATGTCTCAACCTCATAGGCCTTGGCTTTAAGAAATGTTCTAAATGTGCTTTTAAGATGTCTGTTACTGATGACCATCTACTTTGTGTGTATTGTTTAGGGGCAAAGCACTTGCAGGAGTCATGCAGCGTATGTCACGCTTTTTCCTCTAGGGTCCTCCAGGAGAGGAAAAATAAATTGATTCTCAAAGGCTTGATTAAACCCTCTTCGAAGAAGCCTTGGCTTCCTCTCCGACTCCTGCCAAAAGAAAGGGCTTCGGCTCCGACCAGTCCGTCGGATCCGACTGCCAAGAGACCTAGGCAGGCCTCTCCTTCGTCTGCCTCGATGCCTCCAGTATCGACTCGGGCTCGGAGCCGATGGCTGGGGCATCGAGGCGGGTCACCTTCGGCTCCACTGCTCTCGGAGCCGACAAAAGGGCCAGCTCAGACACTTCCTCCTCGGCGCGAAGTCTACCTCGGCACCGATGGAATCTGGTGTGTGTGTTTCCTCGGCGATTCTCAAGTAAGCCTCCGAGCGGTCCCCTAGTCCCTTGGGGCCGAGAGAGGTCTTCGAACCCGTTCTGTTTCCTCTCGGTCTTCGAGCATGTCGGATTCTGATATAGACAGGGTGCTCCAAAGACTTTTCCAGTCCCCAGTCTTCCAAAATTTGTTTGGTTCCGACCCAGTTGGCCTCGGAGCCGATGACCATGACCCACCCCATTGACATTCCTCCTCCGACTGCGGCTCCGTGGCAGCAGGTGCTCTTGGAGCCGGTGGAGATCTCAGGGGCGGCGCCGACCCTTACTCCAACCGGGCCCTCGGGTCCGAGTTTGCTGGACCGAGGGTGATGTTTGGGACCTATGCTCGGTTCCGAGCCTCCCTCTCGGTGCTTCCTCTTGGGACTTCCGTCTGCCATCATGGCCCGGAGACGGATTCTCCCAGGATTCTGGGGTCCGGCTTTCAGGGCCATGAGGAGTGCCCTGGCCAAATCCTCTTGCCATCTCTCCGGTTCTACCAGCACCTTCCTGGGCGTGGAGACTGGGTCTTTGGCAGTTCCCTGTCCGTAGCCAGCGGAGCCCAGGCCTGAGGTTACCCCAGTGGGGTTCCCCTCTTCCTGAGGGTTCTTGAGTCGTCTCAGAGGAACCCCAAGGAAGAGATCGCAAGAGGAAGCACGTGGACTCCCCGAGTCTATTACATCGGACACGGATATGGATGATGCGGAGGGGTCCCTAAGTCCTCGGACGATGTCTCCTTTGCAGACATCTTAGAGATCCTCAAACAGGCTGGATGTCCAAACCCCCTCTGCGAATCAGTGCTCCTCAAGGCCTTTGGGGCTCAGCCCTCCGCCTCCTGGGTGTCTCCGCCCTTGACGAGCTTCTGGATTTAGTTTGTGGATACCGTGGAACCAGTCCCTTCGCCCAAACAAATTCTTATCTGCTCCCTGAGAAGGAGTTCCTTACTAAAGGCGTGGCTGTAGATGCCATGGTGGTGGCATCTGCTACACAACAGGACGTGGCAGAGGCTTCGTCCATCCATCCTCCTAATAAGGAGTCTAGGAGTATGGATAGGGAAGCGCACCCTGACTTCAGCGGCCTTTACCTTAAGGTCTCTGAATTATTTGGCACATTTTACCAGGCTTCAGAGGGATCTGGTCAAGGAGTTGTCAGACTCCTCTCGGGTAACCTACCTGAGCAGCTAGCCCAGTCCGTTAGCTCTCAGTTGGCTATCCTTCAATTGCTAACTCGTCCATGAGGCTCATTTCTTATGCGGCTAGCGGCAGGCACAGGCGTTGCTCCACGTAGACAAGCCTGGCTCCGCTTGTGTCAGTTTGGAGGCCTTCAAGTCTTCGCTCCCTTTGATGGGTCCTCATTGTTTGGACCCAAGGTGAAAGACACCCTTACCGCTGTGAGCAAGAGGGAAAACGTTATCTGCCGTGGGCCGTTATTCCACTCCTACCCCAAGGCCAAAGGAGGGAAAATGTGGTTCGAAAATCTCGCAAGTTTTCTCCCAACAGCAGGAAGATTCCCTCCAGAGGCAGAGGCTGGAGACCGCGAGTCCTTGGCTCTTCAGCCTCCCATCGACATGAGGGATTGCCCGGCTGTGCTGCTCGAGCCAGTCGGGTGTCGTTTGCCAAGCACCTAAAAGCCTGGGAGTCAATCACTCAGGACAGATGGGTGCTTCGGATAATTGCCGGAGGTTACACCATCCCATTCAAGTACTCACCCCCTCCGTCCAAGAGAATCCCGGACCCACCACCCAGTCAAAGGGAAATAGCAGCCGCAGAAGCTTCAAAGCTGCTAGAAAAGGAGTCATCCAACCGGTCCCCACAGACCAAATCGGATCAGGAAATTACTCCAGGTTCTTTTTAGTGCCAAAAAAGACAGGGGACCTGAGACCAATTTTGGACCTCAGCAGACTAAACCTATCCGTCACGAAATCCAAATTCCGAATGGTCACGTTGCAATCCATTCTCCCGTTGTTGGAGAAGGATGTTTGGATGTGCTCCATAGACCTCAAGGACGCCTATTATCACATACCGATACATCAGGCGTCCAGAAGGTATCTGCGCTTCAGCCTGGGAGCCAGTCATTACCAATTTTGTGCTCTGCCCTTTGGTCTCACCACAGCCCCCAGGGTGTTCACCAAGTGTTTGGCAGTAGTGACGGCTCACCTCAGGAGTCTTGGATTCCAAGTGTTTCCCTATCTCGACGACTGGCTCCTGACTGCCACCACCAGGCATCTACTTATGGACAACCTCAAAGCCACCATCTCCCTGGGTGTTTCCCTAGGGATTACATTCAATTGGTCAAAATCTGTCTTGCTGCCCTCTCAGCGCATAAAGTTTATAGGAGCAGAGATAGACTCAAGATTGATGCGTGTCTTTCTTCCTGCCGAAAGGATTCGAACTTTACAGGGCCAAGTTCTAGCTCTGATCTCAAGATCCAAAGCCCCAGCCAGGATGGTCCTACAGGTTCTAGGCTCAATGTCTGCCACGGTACTTTTAGTTCCTCTAGCAAGGTTACACATGAGGATTCTTCAGTGGCTCCTATCAACTCAATGGTCCTTTCAAGATCTTCCCCTCAATCATCACATCATGATTACGGAAATATGCAAAAGGGACCTTCGCTGGTGGCTTCAGACATCCAACTTGGATCAGGGAAAACCCTTTGTTCTCCCCCCTCCGGTGGTTACCCTGACGACAGATGCCTCCCAGATAGGGTGGGGGGGGGCATTGTCTGGGCAGGCTAGTTCAGGGATCCTGGCTTCGGATCTAAGCTCTTCTCCACATCAACGTGTTGGAGATGAGGGCTGTACTTCTATCCCTACAGGCCTTACACAAGTTTCTTCCTCAGGGCATCATCGCCATCCACACAGACAACATGTCGGTGGTTTGGTATCTGAACAAACAAGGAGGGACCAGATCGTATCCCTTTGCAGGAGGCCATGAGAGTGTGGGAATGGGCTGTAGCTACCATCCCCTTCTTGGTAGCGACCCACATACCCCGAAAGTCAAATGTATTGGCGGACAAATTAAGCAGGACAATTCTCTCTCCTCACGAATGGTCTCTAAACCGCGCAGTAGCAGCCCAGGTTTTCAAGAGATGGGATGCGCCGTGCTGCGACCTATTTGCGACTCCACAAAACACCAAGTGCCAAAGGTTCTTCTCCTTGATTCCACATCAGGAAGTACCAGCCATGGATGCTCTAGCACAACCTTGGCCAACAGGGTTGCTTTATGCTTTTCCTCCAATTCCACTCCTTCCCAAAGTTATTGAAAAAGCTTCTCAGCTAGGGTCTTCAATGATTCTGATTGCCCCATACTGGCCTCGTCAGATATGGTTTCCTTACCTGAAAAAGCATGCAGTGGGCGATCCGGGGACCTTAGACCTGATCCCGGATTTGCTAATCCATCAGTCGGGACATTGGCATCAGTCTCTTCAATCTCTGAAATTGACAGCTTGGCTCCTCCACTTCCAACCTTAGTTTGACGTCACACACTAGACCGGAAGTTGTTCACATTTTATCTTGGCCCACAAACCTGCCACTAACAAATTGTACCTCAGTAAGTGGAAGAGGTTTGCTATCTGGAGCTCAACTCAAGGGCTTAGACCCTATCACTGCTCCTGTCCCAGAGGTTTTGAAATTCTTAACATCCCTATTTAATCAGGGATCTTCTGTCTCAACTATTAAAGTTCAACTAGCTGGTATCTCTAAATTCCATGAACCCACGGATCCTCCTTTGATGAGCAGCAGATTATGCAAAACATTCATTAAAGGTGCGAGCCTGTTAAGACCACCAGTTTTCATCCTGCACCTCCGTGGGATCTTGATTTGGTGCTGCGCATTAACATCTCCCCTTTGAACCGGCTGCTACATGCGAGTTAAAATATCTGTCATGGAAAACGCCTTTTAGTGGCTATTACTCGGCAAGAAGAGTCTCAGAGCTTCAAGCCCTGTCTATTAAACCACCGTTTGATTTTCCACAAAGATAGAGTATCACTTAGGCCTAATCCATCCTTTGTCCCAAAGGTCTGCTCTAGTTTCTGTCTTCAACAATCTCTAGAACTACCAGTTTTCTTTCCAAAATTCTCTAATGAAGCAGAATACACTCTCCATAAATTGGATGTTCACAGGCAATTACGCTTCTATTTAGACAGGACTCAGCAACTTCGTAAGTCAGACCAGTTGTTTGTGTCCTTCTCAGATAATAAATTGGGCAAAACCATCACAAAAGCTACAATCTCAAAATGGATCAGAGATTGTATAACTCAGGCCTATTCTTCTTCGAATAAGCAACTTGCATCATCTATCAAAGCTCATTCTACCAGAGCTATGGCTACTTCTATAGCTTTTCATTCCAAGCTCGCTATTTGGAAATTTGTGCTGCGGCTACTTGGTCCAACCGCACACTTTCATTTCCCACTACAAATTGGATGTGGCATCTAAAGCGCGAGCTTCATTTGGTTGCACGGTAGTCAGGAGTGTTTTCCAGTGAGCCACCCAGGATTCAGGTGCTAGGGACGCTGTCCCATCATTCAGAATGTAGGCGAGATAGGATCACATAACATCTTTTAGTTATGTACTCACCATAACTTCAGATGTTTGGGATCCATCAGCCTACATTCCTGATACCCTCCTTCCCCCTGCCTTGCAGATCAGAAGAGATTGAACGGTTTTGAGCTCTACTGTTTTTATCTTGTTTCATCTGACGATGTTATATAAGCAGGGTATGCATGTGTGCATGTATGCGGACAAACTAGATCTGGGGGAATGGTAGTGGTGCATCCTGGGATATAATAAGCTCAGCCAATAAGAGACTTCGCTCTTTGGCATAAGCGTGCCGAGTCGGAGCCGAGGGATCGGCTCCGAACCCATCATTCAGAATGTAGGCGAGATGGATCCCAAACATCTGAAGTTATGGTGAGTACATAACTAAAAGTTAAGCAAACCGCGAGTGTCTCGGTTTCGGCCGAAACCGAGAAAACTGATCAAAGCACAGCTGAATCTTTGACTACTTCTGAGGTTCCTGCTACCTTACTTGAATCGACCTCTGAAATTTTACCTACTCCAGTGGTTCCTAGTGAATTATCAGACACCATCCCTTTGGATGTCTCTACCCCAACACGTGGTGCTGCTAGGCCTCCTGCAGCCATGTCCATTAAGGCCTTTGCCAGGGCTAAAGCAGCCAAGTCTACTAAACCAGTGCCTGTTAAACCCCCCTCAACCAGGCCCACTTCTAGTTCACAAATGCTTACTCTGGCAGAAGATTTAATATCCTTAATTAGGGGATCTCAATCTCACCCAGACAGGGCCTCTCAGCCCCCAGAGAAGAGACCTAGGGCAGAGCCCCCCGAGCCTGTGTCCTCTGATGATTCTGCGGATGACTCAGATATTACAGACCAGCCAGAGGCTCCTTTCTCCAATTATGAAGACTCAGATGCTGAAGAATCCATTCCAGCTGCTTCTCCCCCAGAAGAATTCTCCTTTGGGGAAACCTTACATGCCATGCGAGAACAATTCCAATGGCAGCAACAGGATTTCTCAGATTCCAGAAAAAGACTTAGGACTTTTCTGCACCTACCACAACACAGGCCCTTAGCTATACCTCCTGTCCTCTCTGTTGTGGACAATGCCTTTAATGATGTCTGCTCTGCACCAGATTCCTTACCTCCAGCCCCTGCCAAACCAGACAGATTTTACAGGGTACCAGACACTCATCATCACCTATACAAGGGCCCAGTTGCAGACCCGAAACTATATCCCAGGGGCTAAGGCAGTAGCCTCGACCACAGCAAAACCCTATTCCTTCTGAAAGGGAAGCCAGGTCTTTAGACAGATGGGGCAAAAAAGTTTATACCTCAGCTACTCTCTCAGCTAGAGCTTTAAACTGTCAGTTTCACATGATACAATACCAAGAGTTTATGCTTGATCAGTTAACTAAAAAACTATCCTCTGATGACTCTATTGATAAGAAATATGTATTAGAAATGGTAAATAACATACAACAGGTTAGTAACCATTCCTTAAAATGTGGCTATGATGCACTGGAGGCTTCATTTAGATCAGCCATGACTGGCACAGTGATAAGAAGATATGCATGGCTGAAGGAACAAGTCTTACCGGATCATGTTAAAGCTAAGTTATTAGATGCTCCTATGGATAAGACCAGTTTGTTTGGTACACCTGCCCAACAGGTAATGAAGAAAATGGAAGAAAAGGCAAAATCTGTTCAAACGGTTAAAGATTTCTTGCAGGTTCAGCCCCCAAGGTTTAGCAGGAACTGGCCTGCCAAAAATTGGTCCTTTCCTGACTCCACAAGATCCCAAAGGGGCAGGAATAGACGTTCCAGAGGCAGAAACCAATCCAGAGGAGGTGCCTACAGAGGTCGACAGTGGCAAGGTAATAACAGAGGCACAGACACAGCCACTACCACTACAACAGCACAATCACAGTGACTTAACTCTAAATCCGCCTACCAGGGAACAAATAGCAGCTCCATTAGGCGGAAAATTAACCTTATTTTTGAAAAACTGGCACTATATCACAAAAGACAAGTGGATTTTGCAAACCATAGACCAAGGTTACCGGTTCCACTTTCACACTTTACCAGTCAAAAGAGGAATGCCAAACCT
Organism: Protopterus annectens; assembly: GCF_019279795.1. Taxonomy (NCBI): domain Eukaryota; kingdom Metazoa; phylum Chordata; order Ceratodontiformes; family Protopteridae; genus Protopterus; species Protopterus annectens. Next base: position 910,206,000 of record NC_056730.1, read on the forward strand.
GCCTCCAAATCAAAAAATAGAAGCTCTACAGCAGATAATGCACTTAACAAAGATGAGAGCTGTGGAAAGAGTGCCAATAACAGAACAAGGCAAAGGATTTTACTCCAGACTATTCCTAGTTCCAAGAAAGGAAAAAAGTTGGAGACCTATTCTCGACCTGTCCACCTTAAATACATACATCATTGTCCCAAAATTCAAAATGCTGACCTTACAGCAACTTCTTCCCATGCTGGGCAAGGAGTGTTGGCTGGTAACTCTAGATCTCAAGGAGGCATACCTGCACGTTCCCATTCGACCAATTTGCAGAAGATACCTCAGATTTCTTGCAGGATCAGAGCATTATCAATTCTCAGCATTGCCCTTTGGCTTATCTACTGCGCCCAGAGTATTCACAAAATGCCTGGCATCAGTAATCGCCCACTGCAGACTACAGGGAATCCAAATTTACCCATACCTGGACGACTGCCTGCTACAAGGGGACAACAAAAGCAAGCTGACAACAGATTTACAAAGGGTCATTTACTTGCTACAAGCACTGGGATACACAGTCAATTTACAAAAGTCAAGGCTGATACCATCCCAAACAAGGACATTCTTGGGCGCGGAATTGGACACTGTAAAACAAATGGCATTCCTAACCGCAGAAAAACAAAAAGAACTCCCTCTTTACTTCTTGGCTCTAACAAAACAGAACAAGTTAACAGCAAGAAACGTTCTGCAGGCTTTGGGCTACATGGCATCATGCATAATCTTGGTTCCACATGCCAGACTACATATGAGAAAACTACAGTGGTACCTAAGGAATTTATGGTCCCAACACAGGCACAGCCTAGAAGCAGAAATTCCACTAATCCCATGCCTAAAACAGGAGTTCCTATGGTGGGCTCAAGCATGCCAGTCAAACCCAGGCCTACCCTTTCACAGCTATCAAGCAAGCCAGACCATCACAACAGACGCCTCAGACCTAGGATGGGGGGCTCACATGCTGGACAAATGCGTACAAGGATTGTGGACGCAGGATCAACTTCACCTGCACATCAACCTAAAAGAAATGCTGGCAGTAAAACTGGCAATCCAAAATTTCAGACCATTTCTCAAAGAGGGCCATTTGATGATAAGGACAGACAACACCACAGTCATGTGGTACATCAACAAGCAGGGAGGCACTCATTCATACCCCCTATGCAGAATGACTTTGGAGCTTTGGAACCTGGCACTCAGCTACAACATCCAGTTACATGCAATATTTGTACCGGGAAAGGACAATACTCTAGCAGACATATTGAGCAGAACCACATCGGATGCCCACGAATGGATGCTACACCCGGACATCTTCAAGACCATCTCAAAGAAATGGGGAAGGCCACAGATAGATCTATTCGCTTCCCCTCTCAATCACCAGCTCAAAAGATTCTGCACAAGGACATTCCACCCACTTGCATGGAAAGTGGATTCGCTCTCCTTCAGCTGGAAAGGTCTAACAGCATATGCATTTCCACCTCTTCCCTTGATACACAAGGTATTACTAAAAATCAAGGAGGAACGTCCAAGGATAACCCTGATAGCTCCAAACTGGCCAAGACAACACTGGTACCCATTGCTGAGGAGCATGTCTCGGGACAACATGTGGCCAATACCACTGATGCCTTTGATGTTAACTCAGAACAACTACAGCATCATGCATCCAAACCTAAAAACGTTGCAACTGACTGCATGGAACATCACATAGCAGCAACTAACCCAGAACTTTCCCAAAGGGTTAAAGACATTATCCTTGAAGCCCGCAGACCTTCAACAAGAAGGAACTATGCAGGAAAATGGAAAAGGTTTGTCATTTGGAGCACTGAAAGAGGAAAAGATGTGTCAATTATAGATATGGCTAACATTCTGGAGTATCTGGCAGAGCTTCTACATACAGGCCTGTCCTATTCCTCCATCAAGATATATGCATCAGCTATTTCAGCAGAATACAGCTTTGATCCACCTGTCTTTTCACATCCTTTACTCAGGCAGTTCCTCAGAGGAATCAAGAATGTAAAACCTCCAAGGAAACCACCATTGCCAGCTTGGGATTTGAACTTTGTGCTAGAAAAATTGACACTCGCACCTTTTGAACCAGCAGCTACAGCGGACCTACAGCATCTATCGTGGAAAACTGCTTTCCTACTGGCAATAACCTCAGCAAGGAGGGTCTCTGAACTTCAGGCCCTAATGGCAGTACAGCCCTTCCTAATCTTCCACCAAGATAGAGTGTCCATGAGGACTAATCCTACGTTTATGCCTAAGGTGATATCCAGAGTGTCTTTAAACCAGACAATCCACCTACCTACCTTCTTTCCCAACCCACAAAACAGAGGGGAAAGAATGCTGCATTCCTTGGATGTACATAGACAGTTACGCTACTACCTGGACAGAACAAAAAGTAGCAGAAAACTGACCAGCTTTTTGTAGCCTATGCAACAGGAAGGGAAGGAAAAGCTATTTCCAAACAGACAATCTCCAAATGGATAGGAAATTGCATACGATTCTGTTACTCCTTCCATGGAAAACCAATTCCACAGAACATAAGGCCTCATTCTACAAGGGCAACAGCCACTACCACAGCCTTCTTACGAGGAGTGGCAACCAAGGACATTATTGAGGCGGCTACTTGGACCTCCGTGCATACATTTGCCAAGCATTATAACTTACCTTTGTACTCCAGATCCCGAGCAGGGTTTGCCACTGCTGTGCTGCAAGGGATCCTAACCACACCATAATCTATTTTTTCCTCCTCCCTTAGTTGGCTATGGTATTCTACCCAGTTGTTATGACTGCAGATGCATCCATGAAGGACATAGTACAGTTTTGTACCTACCATAAATGTAGATGTCCGAACTGGATAGCATCTGCAGTCAGGATTACCCTCCCTCCTTCCCTCTGTGGTACTCCTAGGGTATTTACCCTCCTAATAGCTAGCTAGTGGGGGGAGTCTCTTATGGTGTATTTGTTTGTATATATGTACATACATGCTTATTTTCTGAGTTTGCCTTCTATCCTTTTGGAAACTTTGGCATTTATCCAAAAATTAGCCTTCCAGGAAGGGCAACTGGCATCTGGGGCAAGAAACACTGAAGAAAATGGCGTCGGCTGATGCCTTTATACCCGGAGACCAGCAGAGATGACGTCTGGTGAAGTGCGACATCAGCCGAAGCTGGACCCGGACTTTGGAATCCGGCCGACTGAAGGGCTGCCTGACGACAGGACAACCCAGTTGTTATGACTGCAGATGCTATCCAGTTCGGACATCTACATTTATGGTAGGTACAAAACTGTACTTTCCTGACTCCGACAAATTCCTTTTTAAAAACCCTACTGCTGACCCTGAAACCATTTCTCAGGGTCCCAAGGGCATTAAGGCTTCTACTTCTAAAAATCCTACCCCTTCTGATAGAGACTCCAGGGTGCTGGATAGATGGGGTAAGAAGGTTTACACGTCTGCAACCTTGGCAATCAGGGCTTTAAACTGTCAATTTCATATGCTTAATTATCAGCAGCATGTTATGGGCTTACAAACAGAAAATTATGTTGATTTCTGACTGTGTGGAAAATAAAGAGTTGCAGGATTTATTGCATTCAGCTGAACAAGTTGGAAAGCATACTTTGCAATGTGGTTTTGATTCCTTGGAGGCCTCTTGCAGGGCAGTTGTAACTGGATCTGTGATAAGAAGGCTCAAGGAGCAAAATCTGCCTGATCATGTTAAAGCAAAATTGTTGGATGCTCCTTTACAACAGGACAGTCTGTTTGGTAATAAGGCAGAAGAAGTTGTGAAAAAGATGGAAGATAAAGCTAAATCTATGCAAACTGTAAAAGATTTCCCACAAGTGCAGCCACCCAGGCTCAGTAGGCACTGGCTTACTAAGAATTGGTCCTTTCCAGTACGCACTAGAGCTGCTCAGGTCAAACCTAGACACTCCAAAGGCTCCAGGTTTCAGTCACAAGGAACTTATAGAACAAAACAATGGGGTGCCTCCACCTCCAAATCTGGAAGTAACAAGGCACCTTCCTACGGTAAACAGTCTCAATGACTTTCCTCTGCAATCACCAAACACTTATCTTTTGGCTGCCCCTTTGGGGGGATAACTGTCACTTCATGCAAGAAATTGGCAACTAATTACCCAGGACAAGTGGGTTTTAAATATAGTATCCCAGGGATACAGATTTCATTTCCACACGTTGCCAATCCCAAATGGATGGCCAGATCTGCCACCAAATCAGTGGGCAGAGGCCAAGAAACAAGTTATGTCCCTCATGAGTATGGGGCTATTCAACCAGTACCAGAAATGGAAAAGGGGTAAGGTTTTTATTCAAGAATTTTCTTGGTATCCAGAAAAGACAAATCATGGTGTCCAATTCTGGACTTATTCATTCTAAATACATTTCTGGACATTCCAAAATTCAAGATGCTGACTCTACAACAGTCATACCTCTCAAGTGCACCTCTTTACGAGGAACGTACCTCATTTGGGGTCTTAAAAAGTTCATGTTCCTCGAAATTCCTCAAAGTTCCCCATTGAAAGAGTCTGTCACACATTCAGTGTTAGGAATTTTTTTAAGTGAAATCCATGGTAAATTGAAATTAATCATATTAATTCATTAAAGGATCTTCTTTATAAGTAAAACCAGCATATTTTAACCATCCTATGACCTTCCTAGTTGAAGTTGTTAGTAAGCCATTAGTATGTGTTCCACATTTTGCCCATTTATTCCACATTATGAAGGCGAGTGTTCCTCATTTTGGCGATGGAAGGTTGAGAGCTATGACAACAGTTACTGCCTATGCTAGGCAATGATGCCTGGCTGGTAACTCTAGACTTAAGAGGCTTACCTGCATATCCCAATCAGTGAATTTTGCAGAAGATGCCTCTGCTTCAAAGCATTTACATTACCAGTTCTCTGCACTGCCCTTTGGCTTATCTACTGCGCCCAGGGTCTTCACAAAGTGCCTGGCTACAGTAATTGCATTTTGCAGACAAAGAAACATTCAAATTTATCCTTACCTGGACGATTGTCTAATTCAGGCAGAAAACAAGGACACTCTTCTATAACATCTGGTGTTTGTGAAAAGGCTTCTAACTTGTCTAGCGTACACCATAAACGAAAAGAAATCACAACTGGTACCCTCTCAAATAATTACATTCCTGGGTGCAAGCTTGAATACAACTGCTAAGATGACTTACCTTATGCCAGAAAAACAAATTCAATTAATGACTTACTTCAAACAAGTGGCCACAAAAACCCAGCTATCTGCAAGACAAATTCTGCAGGCCTTTGGGTTCATGGCTTCCTGTGTTCTAATAATTCCATATGCAAGACTGCATATGAGGAAACTTCAGTGGTACCTAAAAAGCTTATGGAGTCAACATTGTCACTGCCTGGAAACAATTATTCCTAATCATTCCTTGCCTGCAGCAAGTGTTCATATGGTGGACAGAGGCCTGTCACCAAAACAAGGGACTGACATTCATTCCACCCCCTGCCACTCAAACCCTGACTACAGACGCATCAGATTATGCTTGGGGGCACATCTGGCAGGGAGATGCATTCAGGGCCAATGGAGCCCAAATCAAATGCACCTACATTTCAACCAGAAAGAGATGCTAGCTGTACAGAATGCTCTGACAGCCTTCAAGGAATATCTTCATCCAGGACAACTACTGATAAAGACAGACACCACCACAATCCTGTGGTACATAAGCAGGGAGGGGTACCCATTCCTACCGCCTTTGCAGACTAGCCATGGCTTTCTGGAACACAGCCTTGACTTATCAAATACATCTACAAGCTCAATTCCTGCCAGGAAAGCAAAATACTCTGGCAGATGAACTAAGAAGAAATCTTATGGACCCACACAAATGGAAACTGGATCCACAAATCTTTAGCATGTTGACACGCAAATGGGGGAGCCCAGACATAGTTTTGGGGTGAGGCAAGAAGATCTATCAGTTGGACAAATTCTGCACAAGAATTCATCACAAAAAAGCTTGGAAAGTGGATGCCCTATCCTTCAGCTGAAAAAAAACTATGATTCTGATTGCTCCAGACCAGCCTCGCCAACACTGGTACCCACTCCTACACAATATGTCACACCTTCCTCTGTGGTACCTGCCTCAGACTCCTTATCTACTGTCTCACCAGAACTATCAAAGTCTGCACACTCCACTCCAAACTCTGAATCTTGCAGCATGGCTAATCGACTAATTTCACCAGTTACATCTCTTAGCAAACCTGTGATGGATGTCATTTTGGAGTCTAGAAGGCCTAGTACTAGAAAATGTTATGCTGATAAATGGAAAAGATTCTGTGCCTGGAACCAGGCACAAGGAATAAGCGCAGCAATGCCCAGTATTCCTCAGATTCTGCAATATTTAACTGAGATGCTTCACTAGGGCCTGTCTTTCTCTTCCATAAAAGTCCATGTCTCTGCCATTTCAGCTCATTGCAACACAGAGCCTCCCCTTTTTTCTCATCCCCTGCTAATGCAGCATCTCAGAGGGGCCAAAATTTTAAGAGCTCCCAGGAGAGCATCAACTCCTGCATGGGACCTCAATTTTGTGTTGGAAAAGCTCACCCTACCTCCTTTTGAGCCATCTGCTACTGCAGACATAAAATTTCTCTCTTGGAAGACAGCTTTTCTTTTAGCAGTCACTTCAGCTAGGAGGATTTCAGAACTACAGGCTCTCATAGCAGTGGAGCCTTTTATTATCTTTTACCCAGACAGGGTGGCGCTCAGGACCAATCCATCATTTATGCCTGAAGTGGTATCTAGTGTGGCTCTTAATCAGACCATTTATCTGCCATATTGTTTCCCAAATCCACAGAACAAGGGTGAGCGGATTCTGCATTCATTGGATGTACACAGACAACTGAAATTCTACTTGAACAGGACAAAATCTCTAAAGAAAATCTGAGCAATTACTGGTGGCATTACCTGCAGGGGCAGAGGGAAAGGCTATTTCAAAGCAGACTGTTTCAAAATGGATAAGCCATTGCATTTGTTTCTGCTACATGCACCATGGTAAACCTGTTCCCAAGGGGATCAGATCCCATTCCACCAGGGCTGCATCTACATCTGCAGCCTTTCTCAGAGGGGTTCCTACCAGAGACATTCTAGAAGCTGCTACCTGGAGCTCAGTTCATACGTTCACCATACATTCCAACAACAGTTGAAGAATGGAACCAAGAAAAAAGTTTCAACCACAGAACTGAGGCAACAAGCGATAATTATTCCAAAAAGTAAAAACTTTTATTGCACACGAAGACAAAAACTGATATTGCAAGCACTTTCGCTCGGATGTTCCAAGCTTTCTCAAGTTAACGCTTTACTGTGTAGCAAATGCTTAAATAGTTGCTTACACCAATTACACTTCTAAAATAGTGATTAATTAAAACATTATACAATTAAGTAAGTTCTTAATTGAACTCTTACAAATCTCTGTTGAAATGTGAGTTGGCTAAACTGTTGTTCTTTTTAAACACATACATCAAATGTTTACATTTACCGAATGTTTTTTGACACAAACATTCAAGTAGTATTTAAAATATATTATAAAACTCCAACAATGTTGATATTTAAAAAAACTTCAATGTCGTTTCTACTCTATTTCATTGTGTGAATATACAATTTTATGTTGTTAGAATGTAATTAAGTAAAAAACTTTCCGTGACCATAGTACTCATAAAACTTCAAGTCTATGAAGAACAATAAAAGCATGAAATAATGATTGTTCATATAACGTAAGTACAAGCAAAACCAAGTGGAACTTCTGTGTGACCAAAAATGTTGTTACTAACCAGTGTACTCTAATTTCATTCACAATCTGGCTCTTCTAAGTTTTAAAACTGGCTTGATACTGATTGTGTCATTTAGACCAGGCCAGTTGCCAGAATCTAACCTTAATTGCCACACCAACTCCCTATACTCGAGGGTGCATTCCCAATCCCCCCCTCGCAACTCACGGTTTACTTGTTCTAGAATCATAAATTTAAAATTGTGGTTTGGACATGAAAGGGAATGTTTGTATAGTGCATTTGTTTCCTTATTTTTGGCTATTTCATAAAAATGTTCATACATTCTTTTTCTAATTTCCCTTTCTGTCTTCCCTATATAAAAACTTTTGCAGAACATGCATACCACCAAGTAAATCACCCCTTTAGAATTACATGTAAAATATGTGGGGGATTTTATCTTCATTTTTCTTGAAGGGAGGTATACCCCTACATCATCTAAAACTGCGTGGCATTGATGACAAGCCCCACATTTGTAGGTACCAACTTTCTTTACCCAATCTTTATTTCTTCTTTTCTTCTCAAACATTTCCTTAAGGTTTGTCCCCTTTTTTCTAATAAATTTTGGTTTGGAGGGTAAAGTGTTCTTTAAGTCTTCATGTGATGTGAGTACTGGCCAGAATTTACTAATAATCCTTTCTATCTCATGTGCTTGGTCACAGTATGTGTAAATGAACTTGGGTCCAGTAAAATCATTTCCTTTAGTGATGGATGCATTATTTTCCATGTGCCCCTTTCCCAACAAAGGGCAGCACGTTGAACTTCTGTTGTCCATTACCTCTCTAAGTAAAACCTGGAACAAGTCTAGAGGATAAGCTCTTTCTAAAAACATGTGTTGCAATGTTTGAACTTCCTTAAAGTCAGCATCTGTGCTACACATTCTGGACGCTCTAATTAGCTGTCCTTTAAGAATGCCCTTTTTCTGTGAAAAAGGATGGGCACTCTGAAAATGCAAAAGTGAATTTGAAAATGAGGCTTTTCTATGAATTTTTGATTGAAAAGTTTTGCTCTCATAATCCTTATAGAGATTGACGTCCAAATAGTGAAGTTCATGTGCTCCTATTGTATGTGTGAACTTCAAAAAGGTTGTAGTACTGTTAATATGTGCCAAAAATTCTAACAATGATTCATGTGTTCCTTTCCACAAAATACATATGTCGTCCAGAAATCTCCCGTAAAAGAGCAAATGGTGTTCCCAAAGGGGTGTGAACACATACTTCAGTTCCCATCTGTGGAGTACCACGTTGGCATAAATAGTGGTACATGGTGCCCCCATCGCCACCCCTTTGAGTTGCTTAAACAGTTCTCCATTAAAGAAAACAAAGTTGTTCTCTAGTATAATGCTCATAAATTCCACAATCAAATTGATTAAATTTCCACTCAGACACGTTTCTTGGATGAAAAAATCACCAAACCATTGTAACCCCGTTTCATGTGGTATACTAGGAAACAAATCCTTGATATCAATTGTTACCATTAGGAGATCTGGACCAAAACTGTTGTAGGGAACACTTTTCAAAAACTCCCATGAATCCTTGCACACATTTTAACAGGTAGGTGTATTTTTTAGCTACATGATCAACTGGACTACAACCCTGGTACAGCAGGGAACACGGAGAACTGGAATGACATCTTTTATCAACAGGAGAATTCTCTCCTTAATCTTGCTGCACAAGGTACTGCTCCTTTTTCCTTGACTTCGGAAACGGAGAATTTACAAGGGTTTTATGATCAGTTGAGATCACTGGAGAACAACCTCTACAAACTTCATCGGCTAATTTGGCAGAGGAAACACCTTGAGGCATGCCTCCACTTCAAGGTTATTCCGCGAGGCATGCGTGTCCTCTGCATGCCGAGTTATGGGGATGCACATCCGGATTTGCTGCGAAGATGGCAGATGCTCAACATGGAACTTGGTAACAGCTACATTCATTTGCTCATCGACTACTTTAAGCCATTGGAAGAAGAACTGATTAGCAAGGTAGAAGGTGAGCACAAAAGTATTACTCAATGTTACAAAAGTGATTACTGTGTACAAAGATTGAACAGCATGCTGAGACAACTGACGCTTTATAGCAACAAACTAGAACAGACGAAGTTAAGGAAACTTAAGAGAGACTGTAATGATTTCCAGCTTGGTCGCATTTTCATGTGGCCGAGGACAAATGATACTACAGCGACTGAAGACAGTAATGAACAGGTGACTGTTGGTCCATCTAATGTTCCCAGCACGACCGTTTTCTCTGACAAATTGTCTGATGTCTCACTTAATAATATTCCCGCCTCTAATAGTCTAGCAGATGAGGTTGTTACATCTGCTTCCACTATTCCATGTAACCAAGAAGGCTTAAAAGGGACAGTGAGTACAGGGGCGAGACCTAAGAACGGTGGACAGACTATGAGTTTTACCCCTGGGTCAGCAGTGGCATTGAACTTAAATTTTCCATTGCCCTACAAAAATCGAGTGCAGGAGCGCTCGACAAGCAGAGGGAGGGGAAAACGCAAGCTATCGGGCGACAACCGCGAGCCGAGAAGAAAGAAGAATTGAATACTTTATTCTTCAATTTATCTTCTAAAGTATTTTCGGACACTGAATGTGCTGTGTTAAATAGAGGACTTTCCTTTATACCCTCCCGAGGGAGCTGTTTGTCTGACACCATGATTATGTTACGTAAATTCACTAGAAAGATAGCCCTCAAATGTCTATTTAAAGATACAGATGATGCAGGTACGTCTTATAACGCCAGGGCATTAAAGAGAAGAAGTACCTTTGTACCGCATATATCTGGAAACATTGATTGCTTCCAGAAAGCTTGTGAACATGACCTATACCTTTTTTATAAAGGGGGGTCACACAAGCGATTATTTGTTAACTTAAACATGGCTGAAAAAGAGGCGTTGGATAATTTGGCTAATAATGTAAATTTGGTCTTTAGACCAGCCGATAAGGGGGGGGGGATAGTAGCTATGGACACAGCATTTTATACTGACTTAATGAATGACATGTTAAAAGATGATACAGCATATTCTGAATTAAACAAGACTGATGTGAGTTCTATAGTGAGAAATGTGCACGACACTTTTTATGATCTTCTGATGACTAGGTGTATTGATAAAGATTTATATGATTATCTAGTGATTGAAGCCCCCTTAATTCCTCTTATAAAAGGGCTCCCCAAGATACATAAAGGTGTAACTCCTCCGCCTTTACGACCTATTGTATCTGGGAGGTCATGGGTTACTGAAAATGCCTCTCATTATGTCCAGCTGAAGTTAGGTCCTTTAACAGGTCTTATTCCTACCATTTTAAAAAATTCCTTTGAGTTATTGAAAGACTTGGAAAATGTTACCCTACTTGATAATTTAAGATCTGACACCCTGATGGTCACCTTGGACATAAAAAATCTGTTTACCAGCATCCCCAATGAATTTGGAATAGATGCAGTCAGAGATTGTCTGATTGAGTTGAGTGATCTAGACCATATAGATCAGCTGACTGTATGTTCTCTTCTAAACTTGATTTTGACCAACAATATCTTTTTTTTTTTTATTCCAAGACAAGATATATAGGCAAACATGGGGGGTGGCCATGGGCACCCCCTGTGCTAATGCCTATGCCAATCTTGCTGTCTACATATGGGAGAAGACATATGTCTTTAGTGACCACAAATTTACTACCAATGCCATTTTATATAGACGTTATGTCGATGACATCCTCCTTTTTTGGAATGGAGGCATTGAATCCCTGAATGAGTTTGTTGATTACCTGAATTCGACCACAACCTTTTTGAGTTTTACTCATGATTATTCCTTCACCCAGGCCAACTACTTGGATGTTACTATATATAAGAATTCTTTGAATGAGATTACTACGTCCTTATATAGGAAACCATGTTGGAGGAATAGCATACTCCATTTCGGGAGTATGCATCCTAGATATATCTTCCCCAACGTTGTTAAAAATCAAATGTCAAGAATTAGGAAATTATGTAATATTGATAGTAAAAAGGAATGGTTGTTGGACTTTCAGGCTGATTGTTTTTTAGACAGGGGTTACCCCTCCCAATTGGTATTAGAATGTAGGGATGACACTCTTCAGCAGGATGGTAGATCATCACAGTATGTTAGATCAAATAGGCATGTGACCCATGGCAGCAGGACTAGGATTGATAACAGAGTTCATTTTGACATCAATTACACAAATGATATTCAATATATTAGGGACATTATTCTAAGAAACTGGAAATTACTTATCATGGATAATGACTTGTCAAAATAGTTGGTAAGAAACCTAGCTTCAGATATAATAATTGCTACAACCTAAAAAGGTTATTGTGTAAAGATAATATCCAGATAAAAACACTGGATATTAGAACCAATATTAAACAGGGAACCTATCCATGTAGGAAGTGTTGTACCTGTAAATTTATTGTAACTGAACAAAGTTTTGAACGTATAGATTTGGGCTTGGTGTTTAGACCCAACTTCTACGCTACATGTGATACAACAAATGTAATTTACTTGGCTAGCTGTGATAGCTGTGAGGCTTACTATGTGGGAATGACCACACGTAGACTTAAAGATAGAATATATAATCACGTCTACGACATAAGAAAGGCCAATGTTAGTAATGCCTTAGCTAAGCACTGCCAAGTACATCAGAAGCATACTTTCAAATTCAGAGTCCTGCAAATACAATACCCGAATAGGAGGGAAGGCGACTCTGTAGGATCCCTTGAACTTATTGAGTTAAAATGGATTTTGACCCTTAGAGCCCACATAGAACCTGGACTCAATACAGCTGTTAATATCAGACCTGCACTTTTATAGCTGTTGGTGGACACATTTTGTTCTACCTGTGTCACTTCATTTTTCTTTTCTTTTTTTTTTCTTTTTCTTTTCTTTTTTCTTTTCTTCTTCCCTTCTTACCTTTTTTGTTCCCCTCTTTTCCCCCCCTTTCTTTTCCTACCTTCCTTTTTCCTTCCTTTACTTCCTTCTCCCCCCCCTCCTCTTCCTTTCCCCTCTTCCCTTTCCCTCATCCCTCTTCCCCCCCCTCCTTCCCCTCCCCCCCCTCTAAGTGGTTTTAGTATATCTCCTTTTAGTGATGTTTTATCTTTCTTGTGAATGTCATATTATGAACTGGGACTTTTTCTTTAATGTGTTTCATTGATAGTATAGAAGGACTGTATGTGTATACATATTTTTAGTGACTAGGATATGCTTTATAAGATAATAGGATTGAAGCATGGTTATGCGTTTTTACTATGTCTCTATGTTCTGCAGATTTGCACATAAATATACTGAATTGTGTATTGCCTTTATAGAAATAGACACCTAGGTGTCAGTGTTTTAACATTGCCTAATTTGGTCAATACTTCCTATCCATTTAATTAATATATCATGCTCAATTGCTTAATCTTTATTGTTTAATTGTTTTATTATGTGATTTATATTGTATATAAGGATAGGGGTGAGATATGTTGTTTGTAACCTGATGAAGCGCACGTTTGATGTGCGTGAAAGCGCTCGTTTCTTTTACTAATTAAACCAGTTGTTTGTTTTTACCTCGTGGTGGTTCCAGTGTTTCTTCCTACTAGCATGGCTAATCAACTAATTTCACCAGTTACATCTCTTAGCAAACCTGTGATGGATGTCATTTTGGAGTCTAGAAGGCCTAGTACTAGAAAATGTTATGCTGATAAATGGAAAAGATTCTGTGCCTGGAACCAGGCACAAGGAATAAGCGCAGCAATGCCCAGTATTCCTCAGATTCTGCAATATTTAACTGAGATGCTTCACTAGGGCCTGTCTTTCTCTTCCATAAAAATCCATGTCTCTGCCATTTCAGCTCATTGCAACACAGAGCCTCCCCTTTTTTCTCATCCCCTGCTAATGCAGCATCTCAGAGGGGCCAAAAATTTAAGAGCTCCCAGGAGAGCATCAACTCCTGCATGGGACCTCAATTTTGTGTTGGAAAAGCTCACCCTACCTCCTTTTGAGCCATCTGCTACTGCAGACATAAAATTTCTCTCTTGGAAGACAGCTTTTCTTTTAGCAGTCACTTCAGCTAGGAGGATTTCAGAACTACAGGCTCTCATAGCAGTGGAGCCTTTTATTATCTTTTACCCAGACAGGGTGGCGCTCAGGACCAATCCATCATTTATGCCTGAAGTGGTATCTAGTGTGGCTCTTAATCAGACCATTTATCTGCCATATTGTTTCCCAAATCCACAGAACAAGGGTGAGCGGATTCTGCATTCATTGGATGTACACAGACAACTGAAATTCTACTTGAACAGGTCAAAATCTCTAAAGAAAATCTGAGCAATTACTGGTGGCATTACCTGCAGGGGCAGAGGGAAAGGCTATTTCAAAGCAGACTGTTTCAAAATGGATAAGCCATTGCATTTGTTTCTGCTACATGCACCATGGTAAACCTGTTCCCAAGGGGATCAGATCCCATTCCACCAGGGCTGCATCTACATCTGCAGCCTTTCTCAGAGGGGTTCCTACCAGAGACATTCTAGAAGCTGCTACCTGGAGCTCAGTTCATACGTTCACCATACATTCCAACAACAGTTGAAGAATGGAACCAAGAAAAAAGTTTCAACCACGGAACTGAGGCAACAAGCGATAATTATTCCAAAAAGTAAAAACTTTTATTGCACACGAAGACAAAAACTGATATTGCAAGCACTTTCGCTCAGATGTTCCGAGCTTTCTCAAGTTAACGCTTTACTGTGTAGCAAATGCTTAAATAGTTGCTTACACCAATTACACTTCTAAAATAGTGATTAATTAAAACATTATACAATTAAGTAAGTTCTTAATTGAACTCTTACAAATCTCTGTTAAAATGTGAGTTGGCTAAACTGTTGTTCTTTTTAAACACATACATCAAATGTTTACATTTACCGAATGTTTTTTGACACAAACATTCAAGTAGTATTTAAAATATATTATAAAACTCCAACAATGTTGATATTTAAAAAAACTTCAATGTCGTTTCTACTCTATTTCATTGTGTGAATATACAATTTTATGTTGTTAGAATGTAATTAAGTAAAAAACTTTCCGTGACCATAGTACTCATAAAACTTCAAGTCTATGAAGAACAATAAAAGCATGAAATAATGATTGTTCATATAACGTAAGTACAAGCAAAGCCAAGTGGAACTTCTGTGTGACCAAAAATGTTGTTACTAACCAGTGTACTCTAATTTCATTCACAATCTGGCTCTTCTAAGTTTTAAAACTGGCTTGATACTGATTGTGTCATTTAGACCAGGCCAGTTGCCAGAATCTAACCTTAATTGCCACACCAACTCCCTATACTCGAGGGTGCATTCCCAATCCCCCCCTCGCAACTCACGGTTTACTTGTTCTAGAATCATAAATTTAAAATTGTGGTTTGGACATGAAAGGGAATGTTTGTATAGTGCATTTGTTTCCTTATTTTTGGCTATTTCATAAAAATGTTCATACATTCTTTTTCTAATTTCCCTTTCTGTCTTCCCTATATAAAAACTTTTTCAGAACATGCATACCACCAAGTAAATCACCCCTTTAGAATTACATGTAAAATATGTGGGGGATTTTATCTTCATTTTTCTTGAAGGGAGGTATACCCCTACATCATCTAAAACTGCGTGGCATTGATGACAAGCCCCACATTTGTAGGTACCAACTTTCTTTACCCAATCTTTATTTCTTCTTTTCTTCTCAAACATTTCCTTAAGGTTTGTCCCCTTTTTTCTAATAAATTTTGGTTTGGAGGGTAAAGTGTTCTTTAAGTCTTCATGTGACGTGAGTACTGACCAGAATTTACTAATAATCCTTTCTATCTCATGTGCTTGGTCACAGTATGTGTAAATGAACTTGGGTCCAGTAAAATCATTTCCTTTAGTGATGGATGCATTATTTTCCATGTGCCCCTTTCCCAACAAAGGGCAGTACGTTGAACTTCTGTTGTCCATTACCTCTCTAAGTAAAACCTGGAACAAGTCTAGAGGATAAGCTCTTTCTAAAAACATGTGTTGCAATGTTTGAACTTCCTTAAAGTCAGCATCTGTGCTACACATTCTGGACGCTCTAATTAGTTGTCCTTTAAGAATGCCCTTTTTCTGTGAAAAAGGATGGGCACTCTGAAAATGCAAAAGTGAATTTGAAAATGAGGCTTTTCTATGAATTTTTGATTGAAAAGTTTTGCTCTCATAATCCTTATAGAGATTGATGTCCAAATAGTGAAGTTCATGTGCTCCTATTGTATGTGTGAACTTCAAAAAGGTTGTAGTACTGTTAATATGTGCCAAAAATTCTAACAATGATTCATGTGTTCCTTTCCACAAAATACATATGTCGTCCAGAAATCTCCCGTAAAAGAGCAAATGGTGTTCCCAAAGGGGTGTGAACACATACTTCAGTTCCCATCTGTGGAGTACCACGTTGGCATAAATAGTGGTACATGGTGCCCCCATCGCCACCCCTTTGAGTTGCTTAAACAGTTCTCCATTAAAGAAAACAAAGTTGTTCTCTAGTATAATGCTCATAAATTCCACAATCAAATTGATTAAATTTCCACTCAGACACGTTTCTTGGATGAAAAAATCACCAAACCATTGTAACCCCGTTTCATGTGGTATACTAGGAAACAAATCCTTGATATCAATTGTTACCATTAGGAGATCTGGACCAAAACTGTTGTAGGGAACACTTTTCAAAAACTCCCATGAATCCTTGCACACATTTTAACAGGTAGGTGTATTTTTTAGCTACATGATCAACGAACTTTGCTAATGGTTCAGTAATACTGCCACTGCCTGCTACTATTGGTCTGAATGCCAGTGGGTCAACCCCTTTGTGTGTTTTTGGAATTCCAAATATTAGGGGTAGCTTTGGTTTAGGGACATGAAGGAAGTTGTAAGATTTCTCATTAATGACACCTTGAAGTAGGTAATCATTCAAAGAATATTTAATCTTAGACCAAGATATATTGACTTCATTTCTGGAAACAGTTGTGTATTGCTCATCATCTTGGAGCATTTGGTGGAGGTGTTCATCATAGTTACTATCGTACATGAGTACGATACCTCCACCTTTATCCGGTTTCATCACTCTTATGTTGTCCCTTTTAAGCATTTCTATGTTGTCCCTTTTAAGCATTTCTATGAAGTCAAGTTCCGTTTGTTTCAAATTCTCTTTCTCTGTTTGTTTGAATAATAGTCCCCTGAACTCAGTTTCCACTAGTTGTTCAAAAAGCTTAATCAACAAATGCATTGGAGGATTAAATAAACTCTTCCTATCTAAACCAGAAGTACTATGCACTTGGTGTTTAAAAAGATGTTGTAAATTCAGACTTCTAGTGAAAAGTTTTAAGTCAATTAAAGTAAGAGGTATGTTACAACTTTTGTAGGGAACGAAATGGAGTCCCCTAGTAAAAACATTAAAAGCAGTGTCATCAGGTATTACCTCTGTGTAATTGTAAATAGTAAAATTAGATCTAACGTGTAACCTACATGCCCCCTGTGATATATTTGAAATAACTTCCTTTGAGATCTTGTTGTTTTCATTGTTGTTGCTAGTGATGTCTCCCAACGTGTTACCTGATGAAAACTGGATTTCCATTGAATCTAGGTGTTCCAAGTGCAGGGATGTTTCTGCCTCCACCCCGTGGGTCTCCCGGGATGCTGGTAAAAATCCTGTGTGGACCCTTTACGTTCTTTTTGTGCTAACCTTTCACTTCTCTGGGGGGGTTCATCTACCCAGTTAGTTTGGGTTTCATTTCCCTCTCTATTCACATTTTGACCTTCACCCCTAAATAGTTTATGTAAGGGATAAGCCAACCCATCCCTGTATTCAATTGGATCTCTCTCCAATTTACGCAATTTCCTGTTAATCACTTTGTTACAAAACATGTCGACATCATCAAACACTTTACTATATTCAAGTTTTACTGTAGCAAAGTTAGCATCAGTAACAATACTATTGTTTAATGTGTTTAAATCATTCATAAGAGCATTTTGTTTAGCTTCGTATTCTTCTGTCATTACACATAACATTTCCAGCCCTGCCCGATCAAAAATGCCACACAGTTTCTGATAATAATGTGTCCCACTTTGGACATTATTTGGAAATTTGAACAACCGCAAACCCTTGGGTATGCGTTTCACTTTGATACATTCTTTTAAATAATCAACCTCAAGTTGGTTGTTTTTCAAAGCGTAAAGCTTCTTTCTGAAATCATCAAAATCATTTTCAATGATGGCCGATTTATTTGTAACAACAGTACATTTATGAAATGAGAATTGTTGCTCTACCCAGTTCGTAAAATTAAAGTCCTTGTGTTGTTGCTGCCGTCTCTCCGTTTTTGAAGACTTTGACTTCTCTGCAGTCTCCTGCCGGTCTACCCAATCGTTCCCTTCATTGCATTTGGCCCTCACGTTGTTGGTGTTGCCCAGACCGCTAGATGCTGAGGGAAACAAAGTATTCACTTCGACACAAGCTCCGCCAAACCATTTGTCGGTTTGTGCTGCGTGCTGCTGGTTCACTATCAATAGATTTGTCTCTGGTTTGGCTCCTTTTAGAAGCCCAGTTAGCTCAGCTAATGCAGCCAAAACCCGGTTAAACTCTGCTCGAGTTACCGGTGTCTCTGAGTCATTACTTTTCAAAATTTCCGGTGCTTCACCAGGATTAAAGGCATCAGCTTCCGCAGCCATAACGCACCCACAAAACCAATCCAGCAACAGTTGAAGAACGGAACCAAGAAAAAAGTTTCAACCAAGGAACTGAGGCAACAAGCGATAATTATTCCAAAAAGTAAAAACTTTTATTGCACACGAAGACAAAAACTGATATCACAAGCGCTTTCGCTCGGATGTTCCGAGCTTTCTCAAGTTAACGCTTTACTGTGTAGCAAATGCTTAAATAGTTGCTTACACCAATTACACTTCTAAAATAGTGATTAATTAAAACATTATACAATTAAGTTCTTAATTGAACTCTTACAAATCTCTGTTAAAATGTGAGTTGGCTAAACTGTTGTTCTTTTTAAACACATACATCAAATGTTTACATTTACCGAATGTTTTTTGACACAAACATTCAAGTAGTATTTAAAATATATTATAAAACTCCAACAATGTTATTTAAAAAACTTCAATGTCGTTTCTACTCTATTTCATTGTGTGAATATACAATTTTATGTTCTTAGAATGTAATTAAGTAAAAAACTTTCCGTGACCATAGTACTCATAAAACTTCAAGTCTATGAAGAACAATAAAAGCATGAAATAATGATTGTTCATATAACGTAAGTACAAGCAAAACCAAGTGGAACTTCCTTCATGTCCCTAAACCAAAGCTACCCCTAATATTTGGAATTCCAAAAACACACAAAGGGGTTGACCCACTGGCATTCAGACCAATAGTAGCAGGCAGTGGCAGTATTACTGAACCATTAGCAAAGTTCGTTGATCATGTAGCTAAAAAATACACCTACCTGTTAAAATATGTGTGCAAGGATTCATGGGAGTTTTTGAAAAGTGTTCCCTACAACAGTTTTGGTCCAGATCTCCTAATGGTAACAATTGACATCAAGGATTTGTTTCCTAGTATACCACATGAAACGGGGTTACAATGGTTTGGTGATTTTTTTCATCCAAGAAACGTGTCTGAGTGGAAATTTAATCAATTTGATTGTGGAATTTATGAGCATTATACTAGAGAACAACTTTGTTTTCTTTAATGGAGAACTGTTTAAGCAACTCAAAGGGGTGGCGATGGGGGCACCATGTGCCACTATTTATGCCAACTTGGTACTCCACAGATGGGAACTGAAGTATGTGTTCACACCCCCTTGGGAACATCATTTGCTCTTTTACAGGAGATTTCTGGACGACATATGTGTTTTGTGGAAAGGAACACATGAATCATTGTTAGAATTTTTGGCACATATTAACAGTACTACAACTTTTTGAAGTTCACACATACAATAGGAGCACATGAACTTCACTATTTGGATGTCAATCTCTATAAGGATTATGAGAGCAAAACTTTTCAATCAAAAATTCATAGAAAAGCCTCATTTTCAAATTCACTTTTGCATTTTCAGAGTGCCCATCCTTTTTCACAGAAAAAGGGCATTCTTAAAGGACAACTAATTAGAGCGTCCAGAATGTGTAGCACAGATGCTGACTTTTTTAAGGAAGTTCAAACATTGCAACACATGTTTTTAGAAAGAGCTTATCCTCTAGACCTGTTCCAGGTTTTACTTAGAGAGGTAATGGACAACAGAAGTTCAACGTACTGCCCTTTGTTGGGAAAGGGGCACACGGAAAATAATGCATCCATCACTAAAGGAAATGATTTTACTGGACCCAAGTTCATTTACACATACTGTGACCAAGCACATGAGATAGAAAGGATTATTAGTAAATTCTGGCCAGTACTCACGTCACATGAAGATTTAAATAACACTTTACCCTCCAAACCAAAATTTATTAGAAAAAAGGGGACAAAACTTAAGGAAATGTTTGAGAAGAAAAGAAGAAATAAAGATTGGGTAAAGAAAGTTGGTACCTACAAATGTGGGGCTTGTCATCAATGCCACGCAATTTTAGATGATGTAGGGATATACCTCCCTTCAAGAAAAATGAAGATAAAATCCCCCACATATTTTACATGTAATTCTAAAGGGGTGATTTACTTGGTGGTATGCATGTTCTGCAAAAGTTTTTATATAGGGAAGACAGAAAGGGAAATTAAAAAAAGAATGTATGAACATTTTTATGAAATAGCCAAAAATAAGGAAACAAATGCACTATACAAACATTCCCTTTCATGTCCAAACCACAATTTTAAATTTATGATTCTAGAACAAGTAAACCGTGAGTTGCGAGGGGGGGATTGGGAATCCACCCTCGAGTATAGGGAGTTGGTGCGGCAACTAAGGTTAGATTCTGGCAACTGGCCTGGTCTAAATGACACAATCAGTATCAAGCCAGTTTTAAAACTTAGAAGAGCCAGATTGTGAAAGAAATTAGAGTACACTGGTTAGTAACAACATTTTTGGTCACACAGAAGTTCCACTTGGTTTTGCTTGTACTTACGTTATATGAACAATCATTATTTCATGCTTTTATTGTTCTTCATAGACTTGAAGTTTTATGAGTACTATGGTCACGGAAAGTTTTTTACTTAATTACATTCTAAGAACATAAAATTGTATATTCACACAATGAAATAGAGTAGAAACGACATTGAATTTTTTTAAATATCAACATTGTTGGAGTTTTATAATATATTTTAAATACTACTTGAATGTTTGTGTCAAAAAACATTCGGTAAATGTAAACATTTGATGTATGTGTTTAAAAAGAACAACAGTTTAGCCAACTCACATTTTAACAGAGATTTGTAAGAGTTCAATTAAGAACTTACTTAATTGTATAATGTTTTAATTAATCACTATTTTAGAAGTGTAATTGGTGTAAGCAACTATTTAAGCATTTGCTACACAGTAAAGCGTTAACTTGAGAAAGCTCGGAACATCCGAGCGAAAGCGCTTGTGATATCAGTTTTTGTCTTCGTGTGCAATAAAAGTTTTTACTTTTTGGAATAATTATCGCTTGTTGCCTCAGTTCCGTGGTTGAAACTTTTTTCTTCGTTCACCATACATTACCATTTACCTCTCTTCTCTAAATCCAGAGCAGGTTTTGCCACTGCCTTATAGCTGCTCCTAATGCTGTATAATTCCATCCTCCCAACCATAGCTTTGACATTCTACCCAAATGTAGTGACTGCAACAGTGAAACATGAAGAACTTAGTACAGTTGTGTACACTTACCATAAAAGTATATGTTAGAGTGTATTCACTGTTGTAGTCCGGGTTACCCACCCGCCAGCCCCCTGTTTTTTCTTTTACTATGCTCAAAAGATTTTTTGGTGTATTTGCTTTTATTTAGAGGTATATTTGTTGTGTTCTAAATTACATGCATATATATTTATATATATTTATATTTTGCTTCCCATTTGGGTGGGCACCTGACATCTGGGGCAAGAAAAACTGATGAAAATGGTGTCAGCTGCATGTTTTATACCCCTGACAACCTGGTGTCATGGAGGAAGGGACAGCGACCGGCGAAGGACCCAAGACTTTATTAATCAGGCTGACTGAGGGCAGCCTGCCAGCAGATTACCCAAATGTAATGACTGCAACAGTGAATACAATTGAACATCTACATTTATGGTAAGTGTACACAACTGTACTTTCCTGACTCTCACAAGTTCCTTTTCAAAAATCTACTGCGGATCCTGAAACCATTTCACAGGGACCCAAGGGCATTAAAGCTACTACTGCCAAAAATCCTACCCCCTCTGATAGAGACTCCAGGGCGCTGGATAGATGGGGTAAGAAGGTATACACTTCTGCAACTTTGGCCATTAGGGCCTTGAATTGCCAGTTTCATAAGTATCAGCTGCATATTATTGGATTGCTTAAACAGAAAATGATGTTGACTCCCGATTGTGCTGAAAATAAGGATTTACAGGATTTTATGCATTCTGCTGAACAAGTTGGTAAACATACATCGCAGTGTGGTTTTGATTCACTAGAGGCATCTTGCAGGGTTGCGGTAACTGGGTCTGTACTTAGAAGGCATGCTTGGCTTAAGGAGCAATCCTTGCCACATCATGTTAAAGCGGAATTACTGGATGCTCCCTTAAATCAGGGCCACCTGTTTGGCAACAAGGCAGAAGAAATTCTTAAAAAGATGGAGGAAAAAGCTAAATCTATGCAAACTGTTAAAGACTTTTTACAAGTACAACCTCCAAGATTTAGTAGGCATTGTCCTTCTAAGAATTGGTCCTTTCCTGCCTCTTCCAGACCTTCTCAGTCCAAACCCAGATCCAGCAGAGCACCCAGGCTTCAGTCCCAGGGGACGCACAGGACTAAGCAGTAGGGGCCTCCACTTCCAAATTTGGGAGTAATAAAACTCCCCCCTATGGTAAACTGTCTCAATGACTTCTTTTTAAAACTTCCAAGCACTTCTCAACTGACTGGCCCTTTGGGGGGAAAGATTGCACTTCATGCAAAGAACTGGGGACTTATTACCCAGGACAAATGGGTTTTAATTATAGTGTTCCAAGGATACAGATTTCACTTCCACACGTCACCAACTCCAAGGGGTTGGCCAGATCTACCTCCAAAGCAGTGGGCAGAGGTCCAAAAGCAAGTACTCTCTCTCTCTTAAGCATAGGGGCTATTCAATTGGTACCAGAAGAGAAAAAGGGACAAGGTTTCTACTCAAGATTTTTCCTGGTACCCAGAAAAGGCAATTCATGGTGTCCTATCCTGGACCTGCCTACTCTAAACACCTTTTTGGTGATTCCAAAATTCAAGATGCTGACTCTTCACCAGTTGCTTCCTATACTAAGCAAAGATGCCTGGTTGCAACACTAAATTTAAAGGAAGCATACCTGCACATCCCAATCAGGGAATCTTGCAGAAGATACCTACGCTTCTAAGCAGGCTACACGCACTGTCAGTTCTCTACACTGCCCTTTGGCTTATCTACTGCGCCTGGGGTACTCACAAAGTGCCTAGCTCCAGTCATTGCATTTTGCAAACAAAGAAATATTCAAATATACCGATACCTGGACAATTGTCTAATTCAGGCAGAAAACCAGGACATAATTTTGAATCATCTGGCTTTTGTACAGAGGGTGCTAACTTGTCTGGGGTACACCATAAATGAAAATAAATCACACCTGGTACCCTGTCAACAAATTATATTCCTGGGAGCAAGCTTGAATACAACTTCCCAGATGGCTTTCCTCATGCCAGAGAAACAAATTTACTTGACCTTCTTCAAACAAGTGGTCACAAAATCCCTGCTTATCTGCAAGGCAAATACTACAAGCCTTGGGATTCATGGCCTCCTGCATTCTTCTAATTCCATATGCAAGACTGCATATGAGGAAACTACAATGGTATCTAAAATGCCTATGATGTCCACATTCTCAGGATCTAGAAGCAATGATTCATATCATTCCTTGTCTATGCCTAGAGTTCCTTTGGTGGGCAGAGGCCTGCCACCAAAACAAGGGACTACCATTCACACTACCACCTGCTGCCCAAACCCTAACAACAGACGCATCAGACTATGCATGGGGAGGATGCACCTGGCAGGGAAATGCATTCAGGGCAAATGGAACCCAATTCAAATGCACCTTCACATCAATCATAAAGAAATGTTAGCTGTACAGAATGCTCTGACAGCCTTCAAGGACCACATTCTTCCAGGACAATTAATGGTAAAGACAGACAAAACCACTATTATGTGGTACATAAACAAGCAGAGGGGTACACATTCTTACCCCCTCTGCAGACTAGCCATGGCATTGTGGAACACAGCCTTGAGCTACCAAGTACGTCTACAAGCTCAATTCCTGCCAGGAAAACTAAATACACTGGCAGATGGACTAAGCAGAACCCTCATGGACCCACATGAGTGGAAACTGGAACCAAGGATTTTCAACATGTTGACAAGCAAATGGGGGAGCCCAGATATAGACCTGTTTGCCTCCCCCCAGAACTATCAATTGGAAAAATTTTGTGCAAGGACACCCGACACACAAGCTTGGAAAGTGGATGCTCTGTCCTTCAGCTGGAAAAAGCTATCAGTTTATGCCTTTCCTCCTGTGCCTCTGTTCTCCAAAGTACTACTAAAGATCAAACAAGACAAACCAAGGATAATTTTGATTGCACCAGCCAGGCCACGCCAGCACTGGTACCCCCTCCTACACAGTGTGTCACTGTTGGCCCCATGGCACCTGCCTCAGACTCCTACCCTGCTGTCTTAGCAGGAGAACCAGATTCTGCACCCTCAGCTTCAAACACTGAACCTAGCAGCCTGGCTAATTACCTAAGCTCTCCTTTACCATCCCTCAGTAAACCAGTGATGAATGTCATTTTAGAGGCAAGGAGCTATGTACTAGAAAATCTTATGCTGAAAAATGGAAAAGATTCTGTGCCTGGAACCAATCTCAAGGGATGAGCACAGCAGTGCCCAATTTACCTCAGATTTTACAATACTTAACTGAGATGCTTCACAAGGGCCTGTCTTTTTCCTCAATAAAAATTCACACCTCAGCCATTTCAGCTCATTATAACACAGAACCTCCCCTCTTCTCTCTTCCACTGCTCATTCAGTTCCTCAGAGGGTCCAAAATATTTAAGACCACCCGAGAGAGTTCCAACTCCAGCCTGGGACCTTAACTTTGTATTGGAGAAACTCACCCTTCCTCCTTTCGAGCCAGCTGCTTCTACAGATTTAAAATTCCTTTCTTGGAAAACAGCTTCCATTTTAGCCATCACTTCAGCAAGAAGGGTATCTGAATTACAGGCCCTTATGGCAGTGGAGCCTTTCATCATCTTTCATGCAGACAGGGTGTCCCTCAGGACCAATCCCTATTTCATGCCAAAGGTGGTATCCAGTGTGGCCTTTAATCAGTCCATTCATTTGCCTACCTTCTTTCCTAATCCACAGAACAAAGTGAAATGAATACTGCACTCCTTAGATGTGCACAGACAATGTAGATTTTACTTGGACAGGTCTAAACCTCAAAGGAAATCCGAACAACTGCTGGTGGCATTTGCTGCAAGGACAGAGGGGAAGGCCATTTCAAAGCGAACTATCTTCCAAATGGATAGGCCATTGCATTCACTTCTGCTATAGGCACCGTGGAAAACCTATCCACAGGGGATCAGATCCCAATCAACCAGGACTGCATCTACCTCTACAGCCTTTCTCAGAGGTGTACCTACCAGGGACATCCTAGAAGCTGCCACCTGGAGTTCTGTACATACTTTCACCAAGCATTACCATTTGCCAATTTTTCTCTAAATCCAGAGCTAGCTTTGCCGCTGCAGTTTTGCAGGGCCTTATAGCTGGTCCTAATGCTATCTAAATTCCTCATCCCATCCTTAGCTTTGGGAATCTACCCAAATGTAATGACTGCAACACGAATAACATAGTACAGTTGTGTACACTTACCATAAATGTAGATGTTTGAGTGTATTCACTGTTGCAGTCCTGGTTACCCTCCCTCCAGCCCCCTTACTTCGTTTGCCTATACCTCTTCTCTCCTTTTCAATGCTTAAAGGATTTTTGGCATATTTGCTTTTTTGTTTGAGGTATGACCTTGTATATTTATAGATTTAATTGCTTCCCATTAGGGGGGCACCTGACATTTGGTGCAAGAAAAACTGATGTAATGACATCGGCTGCATGTTTTATACCCCTGATGACCTGACATCACAGAAGAAGAGACAGCAACTGACGCAGGACCCATGACTTTGTTAATCAGGCTGACTGAGGGCTACCTGCAAGCAGATAACCCAAATGTAATGACTGCAACAGTGAATACACTTGAACATCTACATTTATGGTAAGTGTACACAACTGTACTTTGTCCTTCAACTTTCACCTAAGTATTGAAGCTCAGTACTCCGACAGCAGCTTCCCTTCCTCCATCTCCAATAGTGGATCTCGCTTTGGAACCAGAGTTGTCCTTGTGGTCCTTGGTGCACTGGGCATCGGGCTCTTCTCAGGCCAGTGACTGTGCCATGGGGATGGGCATTCTTGGCTCCACGCTGATTTTTTTTCTATGGCACCCTCCAGAAATCCTCCCACTCTCATGCTTCACAGCCCTCTTGAGACTCCTGGTCTGGGAGTTGGCTCATTGGGGCGGGATGTGACCCCGGTTCCGAGGTTGTCGTGCTTGGTTCCAGGCTCCCATCCCTCCTTGGGTGGGCCGGCCTTCCAGGCCATGGAGAGGGCGCTTGCCTCCGCTGGCAAACCCCACATGTCTGAGTCCTCTCCCCCCTCTGTGCCGCAGCTGTCACAAGCACAATGGCCTCAGGTTTCTCTTCCTTAGGAGACCACCTCTTTTCAGTCTTCCCCAGAACATCCCACTGAGGAAGTACACCACAAAGCGTCATGCAAGAGGAAACGCATGGACTCCACTGAGGAGTCGTTGACTGAAGATAGGACTTTCATGATGGTGATGGGTCCCAATGGTCACCCTCTGACGAGGTGTCCTTTGGTGATATTCTCAAGATCCTTAGGCAGAGGGGTGATGAAGTCCTGTAATCCTTCCACTGAGGAATCCACATTCTTGCGGGCCTTCCGTGCCCGGCCTCCTACCTCCTGGGTTACCCCACCGGCCAATGAGCTCATCCAGCTCATCGTCCAGCACACATGCAAGGCTGCTGACACCCTGGAAGTGATGCTATGGAGGCCTGATAAAATCTTATTGCCCCCAGCTGAGCATCTCCATTGGTCACGAGGTCTTCCAGTAGATACCATGGTGGTGGCAGCTGCAACTAAGAAGGATTTGGCAGAAGAGAGCCAAACTGTCCATCCACCCAACAAGGAGTCCCAGGCAATAGACAGACTAGGGAAGCATGTGTTTGCTTCATCAACTTTCGCTGTAAGGTCTTTGAACTATTTGGCACACTTTACCAGGCTTCAGAGGAATCTTATCAACCCATCTCTCTGAAACCTTGGCAGGAGCTGTTTCTGACAAGGTCCATGACAACTTGGCTTCTCAGCCACCCTAGAGTCCATTTCCAACTCTTCTATGCGTCATATTTCTCACGCAGCGGAAGGTGCAGCTAGAGTGGCAGGCGCGGGTGTAGTCACCAAATATGCCTGGATGCGCCTTTGTCACTTTGCGAACTCCTTTAAGGCTTCCTTCATGAATGCTCCCATCGAGGCCGCTTCTTTGTTTGGCCCTAAAGTGAAAGATACGCTGGCAAGGTGCAAACAAGATGGCAAGACCCCTGTCTGCCGTTGGTGTCAGACACTCAACTCCAATGATTCTACTCCAGAAATCAGAGGAGCGGGAAGATGTGGCACAGGAAATCACAGGGCTTTTTCTGGGATGCATGTGCCGATTTCTCACCTAGAGGCAGAGGGGGAAACTCCAATGGAAGGCACCTTTTTCGGGACAGAGGAGGACCGCGCAACCAGGGTTCCAGAGATTCTTTCTCTGGCCAACCCTATCAGTGCTCCTGAAGCATTGCCCGACTGCTCACCTTTGGAAGCAGTCGGGGGTAATTTTTCCTTGTACCCCGCTGCCTGGCAAAACATAACCACTGACTCTTGGGTACAACAGATAATATCCAGAGGCTAGTGCATTCCCTTCCATCTTTGTCCAATCTCATCCAGAGTATTACCCGATGTTCCACCCAGTCAAAGGGAAGCAGCAACACACGAAATCCAAAAGCTACTACAAAAAAGAGAGTCATCCAGATGGTCCCCTCAGACCAGATAGGATCCGTTTTTAACTCAAGGTTCTTTTTAGTGCCAAAAAAGACAGGGGACTGGAGACCAGTTCTGGATCTCAGCACACTGAACAAATTTGTAAAAACAGAGAAATTCCGGATGGTCACGGTTCAGTGTATCCTTCCTCTTTTGGAAGAAGACGATTGGATGTGCCCTGTAGATCTTCAAGATGCGTATTACCACATAAAAATGGACAGATGCTCAAGAAGATACCTCCACTTCCGCATAGGAGCCAGTCACTACCAATTTTGAGCTCTGCCCTTCGGTCTCTCTACAGCACCCAGAATGTTCACCAAATGCATGGCAGTGGTTATCGCTCACTTGTGACTTCAAGGATTCCAGGCATTTCCATATCTAGACGACTGGCTCCTCACCACCCCCACCAAGCGTCTACTGGAAGAAGCCCTGAACTACACTCTCCTCACAGCACAAAGCCTGGGAATCACTATAAACTGGGAGAAATCTAACACAACCCCAACTCAGTCTTTGGAATTTATAGGGGTACTGTTGGACACGAGAAATTGCACAGCATCTCTTCCGGACCATAGGCTTCAAAGAATAAGGCAACAGTCCAACTCTTGGGGTCATTGGCAGCCTCGATCACCATTGTTCCTCTAGCCAGATTCCACATGAGGCTCCTTCAGTGGTTACTTCTCATTCAGTGGTACCCCCTACAACATCCTTTGTCTTTTCAGATAAGTGTAACTCAGAGATGCAAGCAAGATTTACTCTGGTGGACATCTCAAAATCCCCAACAGTGGTCTCCACCCCTTCAGCCCCCATCAACCGAAGGTCACAGTGACCATGGGCGCCTCACTAAGGGGGAGTGTATGTCAGGGAAACTCGGTCCAAGGCACCTGGTCGGCGACAGAGGCCACTTTGCATATCAATGTCCTAGAACGGAGGGCAGTGCTACTAGATTTGCAAGCATTTAATTCCATCCTTCCATCAGGGACGATTGTGATCCAATCATACAACACATCAGTGGTCTGGTACATCAGCAAGCAAGGGGGAACCAGATCTTACCAGTTATGCCGAGAGGCCTTGAGAATATGGCAATGGGCGATAGCTTCCAACCTATTTCTAACTGCAATGCACATTCCTGAGAGCTCCAATGTGATAGCGGACAAATTGAGCAGGTGCATTCTACAACCTCATGAGTGGTTCCTCAGCCCTATGATAGCGGCAAGAATCTTCAACCACTGTGGCCAGCCTTGCTGCAACCTATTCACCTCCCCAACCAACTACAAGTGCAGCAACTATTTTGCCTTAATCCCCCCTCAGGGACAGTCGCTGAGAGACGTTCTAGTCCATGCTTTGCCCTCGGGTCTACTTTGTGCTTATCCTCCTCTTCCACTCATCTCCCAATTTCTGAAGAAAGCACGACGGTTGAAAAGCAAAGTGATCCTCATTGCTCTATATCGACCTTGACAAGTTTGGTTCCCCTTCCTCTGGCCTCACCTGCTAGATCAACCATGGCTCCTCAATCCATCCCCAATGTTTCTCCCATCCGCAGGGTCTGACTCACCCCAATCTAATAACCCTGAAACTGACAGCTTGGTTTCTCCACTTCCAATGATTGCCAGGCAGGAAAACCTCTCGTCCCCTGTGCGCAGTATTCTTATTGCATCTCATAAATCGTCGTCCAGACTAATGCATCTCAATAAATAGAAAAGGTTTTATCTGTGGGAAGCGAATAGACAATTAGACCCTTTATCAGTCCCAGTTTCGGTGGTTTTGGATTTCTTATCATCTTTTCCACTCTGGGGTGTCTGCCTCTACTATTCATGTGCATTTAGCTTCTATTTCAAATTTCCACATTGGTTTTTCAGGATTCTTCACTTATGTCACATAGACTCTGTAAAACTTTCTTGAAGGGGGTTATCCACTTAATACCTCCCTTTAGAGAACCGATACAGCCTTGGGATTTGGCATTGGTTCTGCAATCTCTGACAGCTCCCACCTATTGAACCTGCATCTTCATGTGATGTAAAATATCTCTCTTGGAAAACTTTGTTTCTGATTGCAATTACATCGGCCAGACGCTTGTCAGAATTTCAAGCCTTACGCATCAAACCTCCCTATTTTATCTTCCATAAGGCTAGGGTATCACTGAGAACTAATTCTTCCTTTTTACCAAAAGTGGTGTCAGAGCAGTCTATCAACTAATCTTTTAACCTTCCAGTGTTCTTTCCTAACCACTCTAACAAGGGAGAGTATTGCCTGCACTCCTTGGATGTTCATAGGCAAATACGATTTTATCTGGACAGAACAAAATCTACCCTTAAATCAGACCAACTATTCCTGGCTTTTTCTGGACCTAGACGAGGTCATCCTGCCTCAAAAGATGTTCTTTGTGTTTCACTGTTGCGGTTATCTGCCAGCAGGTAGCCCTCAGTCGGCCCGAATACCAGAGTCTTGGGATTTCTGCATCGGTTGCTGTCACCTCTTCCATGATGTCAGGTCATCAGAGGTATAAAATATGCAGCTGACGCCATTACATCGGTCTTTCTTGCCGAGAAGAAGCCTGAAGCAGTTCGCAAGTGCCGGTCGGCCGCTACCTGAAATTTTCGGGGTTTTTTTTCGAGTTTCAGACCTGAAGTCTTCTAAAGCTAAGTATCCCATTGGGAATTCTTTTTTCTTTCTCTAACCAATGTCAGAAAAAATTAACAATTGTCTTGCCTGTGGAAAGCAAATACCTCACAGAGATTTTCATTCTTACTGCGTCACCTGTTTAGACCCAGACCAGAACGTCCCTTGCTGTCAGTTTTGTGCCTTGTTTAATGCCCGAACCATTTGTCGTCGGGCTATTTTTGTAGCTAAATTCTGTAGCTCTCTATCTCCATATTCCAAAATGGCTTCGGTAAGCCATCCGACTACCGATCTTCCAAAAAATCGCAAAGACAAAGACAGACCACAGAAGTCAAAAACTGCTGACGATGTTTCCGCTAAGCTAGATGCCAGTCCACGGGTACTCAGTGAGGTGCATTTGCAGCCTTTGATGCCCGCTTCTGCAGATTCGCAGGCTTCTGCTGAGACCCATTTGGAGTCCTGTATGCCACGAAATGCTTCTTCGACTATGGAACCTGCAAATGTTCTTCGTGTTTCACTGTTGCAGTCATTACATTTGGGGTAATCTGCTGGCAGGTTGCCCTCAGTCGGCCTGATGAACAAAGTCTTGAGTCCTACGTCGGTTGCTGTCCCTTCTTCCATGACGTCAAGTCGTCAGGGGTATAAAACATGCAGTCAACACCATTACATCAGTCTTTCTTGCCGTGCTGTGCCCGAAGCAGAAGCAGTTCGCAAGTGGCCGGTTGGCCGACTCCTGAAATTTTCGTTTTCGAGTTTCAGAACCGAAGTCTTCAACTTAAAGCTAAGTGCCCCGGTGGGGAAACTTTTTTTTGCTCCTTAATGATGTCAGTAAAAGTTAATAATTGCATTACTTGTGGAAAGCAAACACCTCATAAAGATTTTCATTCGTATTGTATTCCTTGCCTAGGCCCTGATCACGACGTACCTTGCTGTCGGTTTTGTGCTTTATTTAATCAGCGCACTATCCATTGTCGGTACATTTTTGCCTCTAAATATTTTGGTTCATGATTTAATTACCCAGAACTGTCGTCAGTTAGCCATCCGACTACTGGTATTCCGAAAAAACACAAAGATAAAGACAGAGACAGGCCGCCGAGGTCCAAAACTGCCGACGATGCTTCTCCTAAGCCAGTCGCCAGTTCGCGGGTACTCAGTGAGGTGCTTTCGCAGCCCCTGATACCCGCTACTTCTGATTCGCAGGCCTCTACTGAGATCCATTTGGAGTCCGGTATGCCACGAGATGCTTTACCTATGGAACCCGCGGATGTCTCTACTTTGGATGGGTCCGGAGCCGCTGTGCAGGCACTGGCATCTGAGGGTGTATTCAGGCTTACAGACTTGAATATTAAATCGACATCGCCTTCATTACTAAGGCCTAAATCTTGATCCAGGTCTAAAAAAAAACTATGCCCAGGTCACATGTTCAGGCCCCTATGCCTAAAAAACAAATGATAAAAATGGCTGAAGATCTAATTACTCTATTCAGGGGTAGTTACCCCCCCCCCCAAGAGGACTAGGGCTGAGATTGATTATGAATCTTCTGATCAGGATTCTGTTTCTTCTGACTCTTCTAATGACCTGGATTTGTCCATACCTACTTATGAGGATTCTGATGCAGAGGATTCCATTCCCTCTGCTCCTCCTCCTGAGGATTTTTCTTTTGGGGGAACTTTACATACTTTAAGGGAGCATTTCCACTGGGAAAGCCAGGAATTTTCTGATTCAAAAAAGAGGCATGGGGATTTCCTCCTCCTACCTCTGCATAGGCCTTTGGCTGTACCTCCTGTACTAGACATTGTTGATGATGTGTTCTTGGAATCCAGTTTGGCCCCCTGATTCTGTGCCTCCTGCTCCTAGTAAACCTGACCGATACTACAGGGTTCCTGAGTCCCAGAAGTTCCTTTTCAAAAATCCTGTTGCAGATCCAGAAACCATTTTTCAGGGACCCAAGGGCATTAAGGCTTCTGCTGCTAAAAATCCTACCCCTTCTGATAGAGACTCCAGGGCACTGGATAGATGGGGTAAAAAGGTTTATACTTCTGCAACCTTGGCAATCAGAGCTTTAAACTGCCAATTTCATATGTTAAAATATCAACAGCATATTATTGGACTGCTTAAACAGAAAATTATGTTGATTCCTGACTGTGTGGAAAATAAAGATTTACAGGATTTAATGCATTCTGCTGAACAAGTTGAAAAACATACTTTGCAGTGTGGTTTTGATTCTTTAGAGGCCTCCTGCAGAGCTGCTGTTACTGGGTCTGTGCTTAGAAGGCATGCTTGGCTTAAGGAGCAATCTTTGCCTGATCATGTTAAAGCTAAATTGTTGGATTTTCCTTTAAATCAGGATCACCTGTTTGGCAGTGAGGCTGAAGAAGTTCTAAAAAGATGGAAGATAAAGCTAAATCTATGCAAACTGTTAAAGATTTCTTACAAGTGCAACCTCCAAGATTTAGTAGGCACACTGGCATACTAAGAATTGGTCCTTTCCAGCTCCATCCAGATCCTCTCAAGCCAAACCCAGACACAGCAAAAACCCCAGGTTTCAGTCCCAGGGGACTCTCAGAACTAAGCAGTGGGGGGCCTCCACTTCCAAATCTGGAAATAACAAGACACCCCCTATAGTAAACAGTCTGAATGACTTTCTATTAAAATTACCAAGCACTTATCTTTTAACCGCCCATTTGGGGGGAAAGATTGCTCTTCATGCAAAGAACTGGGAACTCATAACCCAAGACAAATGGGTTTTAAATAGTGTCCCAGAGATACAGATTTCATTTTCAGACATTGCCAACACGAAACGGGTGGCCAGATCTGCCC
Organism: Protopterus annectens; assembly: GCF_019279795.1. Lineage (NCBI taxonomy): Eukaryota > Metazoa > Chordata > Ceratodontiformes > Protopteridae > Protopterus > Protopterus annectens. Next base: position 910,239,588 of record NC_056730.1, read on the forward strand.
CCAAATCAATGGGCAGAAGCTCAAAAACAAGTACTGTCCCTCTAAAGCATGGGTGCTATTCAACTGGTACCAGAAGAGGAAAAGGGACAAGGTTTCTATTCCAGGCTTTTACTGGTACCCAGAAAAGACAAGTCATGGTGTCCGGTCCTGGACCTGTCTACTCTAAACACCTTTCTGGAGATTCCAAAATTCAAGATGCTGACTCTTCACCAGTTACTTCCTATGCTAGGCAAAGACGCCTGGTTGGCACCTCTGGATTTAAAAGAAGCATACCTGCACATCTCAATCAGGGAATCTTGCAGAAGATACCTATGCTTCAAAGCAGGCTACTTGCATCATCAGTTCTCTGCACTGCCCTTTGGCTTGTCTACTGCGCCCAGGGTATTCACAAAGTGCTGGCTCCAGTTATTGCATTTTGCAGGCAAAGAAATATTCAAATATACCCATACCTAGACGATTGTCTAATTCAGGCAGAAAACCAGGGCATACTTCTAAATCATCTGGCATTTGTAAAAAGGGATCTAACTTGCCTAGGGTACACCATAGGTCCATAAACGAAAAGAAATCACAACTGGTACCCTGTCAACAGATTACATTCCTGGGTGCAAGCTTGAATACAACTGCCCAGATGACTTTCCTCACGCCAGAGAAGCAAATTCATTTGGTAACTTACTTCAAACAAGTGGCCACAAAAACCTTGCTATCTGCAAGACAAATACTGCAAGCCTTGGGGTTCATGGCCTCCTGCATTCTTTTAATTCCATATGCAAGACTGCAATATGAGGAAGCTACAGTGGTATCTAAAAAGTCTATGGAGTCAACATTGTCACAGCCTGGAAACAATGATTCCTATCATACCGTGCCTATGCCTAGAGTTCCTATGGTGGGCAGAAGCCTGCCACCAAAACAAGGGACTACTATTCACACTACCCCCAGCCGCCCAAACCCTAACTACAGATGCATCAGACTATGCATGGGAGGCTCACCTGGAAGGGAAGTGCATTCAAGGCAAATGGAACCCAAATCAAATGCACCTACATGTCAATCAAAAAGAAATGTTAGCTGTACAGAATGCTCTGACAGCCTCCAAGGACTACATTCTTCCAGGACAGCTAATGGTAAATATGGACAACACCACGGTTCTGTGGTACATAAGCAGGGGGGTACACATTCCTATCCCCTCTGCAGACTAGCCATGGCATTGTGGAACACAGCCGTGAGCTACCAAATGCATCTACAGCCTCAATTCCTGCCAGGAAAATTGAATACACTGGCAGACGAACTAAGCAGAAACCTCATGGACCCACATGAGTGGAAACTGGAACCACGGATTTTCAACATGTTGATAAGCGAATGGGGGAGCCCAGACATAGATCTATTTGCCTTCCCCCAGAACTACCAGTTGGACATGTTTTGCACAAGGACTCCCCACAAACAAGCCTGGAAAGTGGATACTCTGTCCTTCAGCTGGAAAAACCTATGCCTTCTCCCCCTCTGCCTCTGCTCTCCAAAGATCTACTAAAAGTCAAACAGGACAAACCAAGGATGATTTTGATTGCTGCAGACTGGCCGTGCTAACACTGGTACCCCCTCTTGCGCAGTGTGTCACAGATACCTCCATAGCACGTGCCTCAGACCCCTTCCCTGCTGTCTCAGCAGGAGAACCAAATTATGCACCCTCAGCTTCCAACATTGTACCTTGCAACCTGGCTAATCACTTAAATTCACCCTTATCATCCCTATGGAAACCTGTGATCGATGTCATCTTGGAGGCGAGGAGACCTAGTACTAGAAAATCTTATGCTGACAAATGGAAGATTCTGTGCCTGGAAACCAGTCTTTAGGGATGAGCACAGCAGCGCCCAATTTACCTCAGATTTTGCAATACTTAAGTGAGATGCTTCACAAGGGCCTGTCTTTTTCCTCCATTTAAATCCACGCCTCAACTATTTCAGCTCACTAAAACACAGAACCCACCCCTCTTCTCTCATCCTCTGCTCAAGCAGTATCTCAGAGGGGAAAAAAAATTTAGACCACCCAGGAGAGCTCTTACCCCTGCCTGGGACCTTAATTTTGTTTTAGAGAAACTCACTCTACCTCCTTTCGAGCCAGCTGCTACTACAGACTTAAAATTTCTTTCTTGGAAAACAGCCTTCCTTTTAGCAATCACTTCAGCTAGAAGGATATCTGAATTACGGGCTCTTATGGCAGTGGAGCCTTCATCATCTTTCATGCGGACAAGGTATCTGTCAGGACCAATCTATCCTTCATGCCCAAGGTGAGTTTCCAGTGTGGCTCTTAATCAGTCCATTCATTTGCCAACCTTCTTCCCCAATCCACAGAACAAAGGGGAACGGATTCTGCATTTCTTGGATGTGCACAGACAACTAAGATTCTACTTGGACAGGACTAAATCTCGAAGAAAATCTGAACTGCTGGTAGCATTTGCTGCAGGGGCAGAGGGGAGGGCTATTTCAAAACAAACCATTTCTAAATGGATAAGCCATTGCATTAATTTCTGCTATAAGCACTATGGAAAACCTATCCCCCAGGGGAACAGATCTCACTCCAGCAGGGCTGCATCTACTTCCACAGCCTTTCTCAGAGGTGTCCCCTACCAGGGGTATCCTAGAAGCTGCTACCTGGAGATGTTCTTCGTGTTTCACTGTTGCAGTCATTACATTTGGAGTTATCTGCTGGCAGGTTGCCCTCAGTCGTCCTGAATAACAAAGTCTTTGGTCCTGCATCAGTTGCTGTCTCCTCTTCCATAATGTCAGGTCTATAAAATATGCAGCCGGCGCCATTTTATTCGGTCTTTCTTGCCACGCGGTGCCCGAAGCAGAAGCAGTTCGCAAGTGCCGGTCGGCCGACTCCTGAAATTTTCATATTCGAGTTTCAGAACCGAAGTATTCAAACTAAAGCCAAGTACCCCATTGGGGAAACGTTTTCTTGCTCCTTACCGATGTCAGTAAAAGTTAATTGCATTACTTGTGGGAAGCAAATACCTCATAAGGATTTTCATTTGTAATGTATTCCTTGCCTAGGCCCAGATCACAACATGCCTTGCTGTCGGTTTTGTGCTAAATTTAATGCACTATTAAGCGTCGGTATATTTTTGCTTCAAGATTTAATTATCCTGAGATGTCATCGGTTAGCAATCCGACTACCGGAGTTCACAAAAAACACAAAGAAAAAGACAGAGACAGACCGTCGAGGTCCAAAACCGACAAAGCTTCTCCTAAGCCAGTCGCCAGTTCACTGGTTCACCAGTACTCAGTGAGGCACTTTCACAGCTCCTGATACCCACTACTTTTGAGTCACAGTCCATTCGGAGTCTGGTATGCCACGAGATTCTCAGAGTATTGAACACGCGGATGTCTCTCCCTTGGATGTGTCCGGAGCCGCTGAGCAGGCACCGGCTTCTGAGGGTGTTTTCAGGCCTCAACATTTTTATATTAAACCGACACCAGCAACAAAAGCAAGGTCAAAAGCATCTTCTATGTCTAAAAAAACTAAACATGAGCCACGTGCTCAGGCCCCTATGCCTAAAAAGCAGATGATCAAAATGGCTGAGGATTTAATTACCTTGATCAGGGGTTCCCAACCCCCCCCCCCCCCTCGCTAAGAGGCCTAGGCAAGGCACTGATTATGAATCTTCAGATCAGGTTTCCATTTCTTCTGATCAGGAATTTTCTATTCCACCCTATGAGGATTCTGATGCAGTGGAATCCATCCCAGCTGCATCTCCTCCTGAGGAATACTCTTTTGGAGAGACTTTGCATACTTTAAGGGAACATTTTCACTGGGAGAGTCAGGACTTCTCTGAATCAAAAGAGAGGCTTAGGGATTTCCTTCTTCTTCCTCAGCATAGGGCTTTGGCAATACCTCCTGTATTAGACATTGTTGATGATGTGTTTTCGGAATCAAGCATGGTTTCTGATTCCCTGCCTCCGGCTTCTAGTAAGCCAGACAGATATTACAGGGTTCCTGACTCTCACAATTTTCTGTTCAAAAATCCTGCTGCTGATCCTGAGACTATTTCTCAGGGTACCAAGGGTGTAAAGGCCTCTACAGCCAAAAATCCTACCCCCCCCCCCGACAGAGATTCCAGGGTGCTGGATAGATGGGGAAAGAAGGTTTAAACATCTGCAACCTTGGAAATCAGGGCCTTAAAAGTACAGTTTTGTACCTACCATAAATGTAGATGTCCGATAGGTATGCATCTGCAGTCATCACATATGGGTTGTCCTGCCTCAGGCAGCCCTTCGGTCAGCCGGATTCCAAAGTCTGGGTCCGGCGTCGGCTGAAGTCGCCCCTTCCCTGACGTCAGAGCGCCTGGGGTATAAAAGCGTCAGCCGACACCATCTTCCTCAGTTTTTCTTGCCCCAGATGCCAGGGTACCCTCTAAGGAAGGCTAAATTTGGAGAAATGCAATAAATTCCAAACATGCACAAAAATATATATACATATATAAAAACAAATACACCATAATAGATAACCCCAGCTAGCTATGAGAGGGGAATGTACCCAAGAAATACCACAGAGGGGAAGGAGGGAGGGTAACCTGACTGCAGATGCATACCTATCGGACATCTACATTTATGGTAGGTACAAAACTGTACTATGTCCTTCAAGGATGCATCTGCAGTCATCACATATGGGTAGAATACCATAGCCAATCTGGGGGTGGAGGATCTATGTAAAGGATGGTGTAGCTAAAATGCCCTGCAGGACTGCCGTAGCAAAGCCTGCTCTGGATCTGGAATATAAAGGTAAGTTGTAATGCTTGGAAAATGTATGCATGGAGCTCCATGTAGCAGCTTCTAAAATGTTCTTGGTAGCCACCCCTCTTAAGAAGGCTGTGGAGGTGGCTGTGGCTCTGGTCGAATGAGGTCTAATGTTAGCTGGTACAGTTTTTCCATGAAAGGAGTAACAGAAACGAATGCAATTCCCTATCCATTTTGAAATTGTCTGTTTTGAAATTGCTTTTCCTTGTGCACCAGCAGCATATGCTACAAACAACTGGTCAGTTTTTCTGTAATTTTTAGTTCTGTCCAAGTAGTAGCGCAACTGTCTGTGTATGTCCAGGGTGTGCAGAAGCTTTTCCCCTTTGTTTTGTGGATTTGGAAAGAAGGTAGGCAGGTGAATAGCTTGGTTTAATGAGACCCTAGATACCACCTTTGGCAGAAATGAAGGATTGGTTCTCAATGAGACTCTGTCTTGATGAAAAATAAGAAATGGCTGTACTGCCATGAGGGCCTGTAACTCAGATACTCTTATTGCTGAGGTTATGGCCAGAAGGAAGGCAGTCTTCCAAGAGAGGAACTGTAGTTTTGCAGATGCTGCTGGTTCAAAGGGAGGCAGTGTTAGTTTTTCCAACACGGAGTTAAGGTCCCAAGTAGGCACTGGTGGTTTCCTTGGAGGATTGATGTTTTTGATTCCTCTTAGAAAATGTCTTAGCAGAGGATGAGAGAAGACAGGTGGATCAGTATTGTACTCTGCTGAAATTGCTGAAGCATGAATTTTAATGGAAGAGTAAGACAGGCCATTGTGGAGCATTTCTGCCAAATATTCCAGGATATGTGCCAAGTTCATAACTGTTGCATCTAGGCCCTTTGAGGTGCTCCAGGTGTGAAATCTTTTCCATTTTGCTGAGTATGCTTTCCTTGTGGAAGGCCTGCGAGCTTCCATGATGATATCCTTCACTCTCTTGGATAGCTTATCCTGGTGATGAGTCAAGGTATTTTCCAGGCAGCTAGTTGTAATGTTTTCAGGTTGGAATGCAGAGTTTGGTAATTGTGCTGCGTCAGGAGATGCGGCCATTGTGGCAGAATCCATGGTTTTGTCCGTGACATGCTCTTTAGCAATGGGTACCAGTGCTGTCTTGGCCAGTCCAGAGCTATCAGAATCACTCTTGGCTGTTCTGCCCTGATCTTCAGTAAGACCTTGGTCATTAATGGAAGGGGTGGGAATGCATACACTGTTAGAGTTCTCCAGCTGAAAGAGAGGGCGTCCACTTTCCATGCTTGTGGGTGGTATGTCCTTGAGCAGAATTTCTCCAGCTGATGATTGTGTGGGGAGGCAAAGAGGTCTATGTCCGGTCTCCCCCATGATTGTGCTATCTGATGGAAGATGTCTGGGTGCAGCATCCATTCGTGTGCATCTATGGTGTTCCTGCTTAAGCTGTCCACCATTGCAGCTGTATATTGAGAGTCAAGGAAAGTTCCCATAGATTCATTGCCAGTCTGCAAAGAGGGTAGGAATGGGTGCCTCCTTGCTTGTTTATGTACCACATAACTGTAGTGTTGTCTGTCCTTATTAGCAGGTGGCCCTGATGTAGAAATAACTTGAAGGCCTCGATTGCATGTATCACTGCCAGCATTTCCTTTTGGTTTATGTGCATGCGTAGCTCTTTTTGTGACCATAGACCTTGAATGCATCTTCCTTCCATGTGCGCTCCCCATCCGTGGTCTGAAGCGTCTGTTGTAATGGTTTGGCTGGCTATTGGTTTGCTGAAGGGCAAACCCCTGTTTGACTGGCTTGCTTGAGCCCACCACAGAAATTCCTTTTGAAGGCATGGGATGAGTGGTATCAAAGTTTCCAAGCTGTGACTGTGCTGAGTTCATAAACTCCTTAGGTACCACTGGAGTTTCCTCATATGTAGCCTTGCTTGCGGAATCAGAAGAATGCAAGAAGCCATGTAACCCAGGGCCTGCAGGATTTTCCTTGCAGTCAGCTGAGTTTGTCTTGACAGGTTTTTGAAGTAATCCGGTAGTTGGTTTTGTTTTTCTTCTGTGAGGAAAGCCATTTGGGTGGTTGTGTCTAGATCTGCACCCAGAAAAGTTATTCTTTGGGATGGTACAAGTCTTGACTTGTGCATGTTGACTGTATATCCCAAGGCCTGAAGAAGATAGATGGCATAATTCAAGTGTTTTACCAAAATTTGTTGGCTGTCCGCTTGTATAAGGCAGTCGTCCAGATACGGGTATATTTGCATCCTCTGAAGTCTGCAGTGTGCAATTACTGATGCCAGGCATTTCGTGAATACTCTGGGCGCAGTAGATAAGCCAAAGGACAATGCTGAGAATTGATAATGCTCTGAACCTGCAAGAAATCTGAGGTGTCTTCTGCAGCTTTGTCTGATAGGGACATGCAAGTATGCCTCCTTGAGGTCCAGAGTTACCAGCCAAGACCCCTTGCCCAGCATGGGAAGGAGTTGCTGCAGAGTCAGCATTTTGAATTTTGGCACAATGAGGTAAGTATTTAGTGCGGACAAGTCGAGAATAGGCCTCCATTGCTTTTCTTTTCTTGGAACAAGGAAGAGTCTGGAATAAAATCCTTGGCCTTGTTCGAGAGAAACCTTTTCTATTGCTTTCATTTTCATTAAGTTGGAGATTTGTTTCAAAGCCTCTGCCCTTTGATTTGGTGGCAGGTCTGGCATGCCTTTTCTTTTCGGTAATGTGTGGAAATGGAACCTGTATCCTTTGTCTATTATTTGTAGTGTCCATTTGTCCCTTGTAATAATGTGCCAATTTTCTGAAAATAAGGAAAGCTTTCCGCCCAAAGGTGCTTCCAATTGAGCCCTGGTTGTCGGAGTCAAGGTAAAGTCATTGAGTCTGTCCTTGTGCAGCAGTTGTAGGCCCTGCACTACCTCTCTGGTTGGGAGGCTGCCATTGACGTCCTCTGTAGGAGCCTCTAGCTTGCCCTCTACCTTTGGCACGCCTGTTCTTGCCTCTCTGAAATCTGTCTGTGTCTGGAAAGGACCAGTTTTTGGAAGGCCAATTTCTGATGAATCTTGGTGGTTGGACTTGCATAAAATATTTGACTGTTTGTACAGATTTTGCCTTTTCTTCAAATTTCTTTAAGACCTCCTGAGCAGTGGAGCCAAATAACTTTTGCTTTTCTAGTGGAGCATCCAGAAGCTTTGCTTTAACATGGTCTGGCAGAGATTGTTCCTTCAGCCAAGCATGCCTATGTATGACTGCACCTGTCATTGCTGACCTACATGAAGCTTCCAATGCACCATAACCACACTGCAAGAAATGGTTGCTAACCTGTTGAGAGTTATGTACCAGATCCTGAAGTGATTTGCGATCTAGGGGTTCAGGTGAAGACAGCTTTTTATGCAACTCATCTAACAAATATTCTTGGTACTGTATCATATGAAATTGGCAGTTTAAAGCCCTCATAGAAAGGGTAGCAGAAGTATACACTTTTTTACCCCATCGCTCTAAAGCCCTGGACTCCCTTTCAGAGGTGGATTTTTTGTAGTGACAGCTGCAACCCCTTTAGCGCCCTGGGAAATAGTTTCTGGATCAGCAGAGTGGGCCTTGTAAAGGAAAAGATGTGATTCCGGGACCCTGTAGTACCTATCGGGTTTGGCAGGAGCCGGAGGGAGAGTGTCAGGGGTTGTGCTAGATTCAGAGTACACATCATCAATGACATTCAAAACAGGGGGAATAGCCAAAGGTCTATGCTGAGGCAAATGCAAGAAGGTCCTTAATCTCTTCCTGGAATCAGAGAATTCCTGGCCCTGCCATTGGAAATGCTCCCTCATAGTGTGCAGAGTTTCCCCAAAAGACAGTTCTTCAGGAGGGGAGGCCGAAGGGATAGATTCCTTTGCATCTGAATCCTCGTAGGCCGAAAAAGCCTCCTCCTAGCAGTCCGAGAGGGCAGAGCCATCAGAGGCCTCATCTGAGGAGAGGGGATCAGAGGGCTCAACCCTGGGCCTTTTTTCTGTAGGAGGTTGAGAGCCCCTGTCCGGATGAGGCTGAGAGCCCCTAATTAATGAAATAAGGTCCTCTGCTAGACTAAGGATCTGAGAACCTGTAGTGGGTCCCTGAGGGATAACCCTGGGAGGCATAGATTTTGAGTGTTTAGCAGCTTTAGCCCTAGAGAATGCCTTAATAGACATGGATGCAGGAGGCCTGGCTGCACCACGTGCTGGTGTAGTTTTGTCTAAGGGAATGGTGTCGGAAGGTTCCTGGACACCAGATTCCAAAGGAGATTCAACAACCAAGACAGTAGTGGCCTCCGGGGCCGAGGTTGTCTGTTGTACGGTTTCGGTGGACGGTAGTACCAAGGACTCGGTTTCAGCCGAAACCGAGACACTCACAGTAGGCCTGGCCGTGGTTTCAGCCGAAACCGCGGACCACGGGTGAAGGTCCTTGTCCTTCCGTTTCTTTATTAAATGTGAAGTCGGAGTCTTCGACGGCATTTTGTAAGCAAAACTAGCCCCAAAAAATTCCTCTGCAAACTCCGACCGTCTTAGAGTGCGTCGGTTGAAGGAAGCACAGGCGGAACAGGCCGAGACATCGTGGTCTCAGCCTAGGCAAGGTAGGCAGTAAGAGTGGAAATCCTTATGAGGTATTTGTTTCCCACAAGTTAAGCAATTATTAATTTTATCTGACATCGGCTGAGGCAAGAAAGAGTCCCCAACGGGGTACTTAGCTTTTGAAGTCTTCGGTTTAGCTGAATTACAGGAGCTGGCCGACCGGCACTTGTGAACTGCTTCTGCTACGGGCACCATGCGGCAAGAAAGACTGAGGAAGATGGCGTCGGCTGACGCTTTTATACCCCAGGCGCTCTGACGTCGGGGAAGGGGTGACTTCAGCCGACGCCGGACCCAGACTTTGGAATCCGGCTGACCGAAGGGCTGCCTGAGGCAGGACAACCCATATGTGATGACTGCAGATGCATCCTTCAAGGACATCTGCCAGTTTCATATGCTTAAATATCAACAGCATGTTATGGGCTTACTGAACAGAAAATGATGTTGATTTCTGATTGTGTGGAAAATAGAGTTACAGGAATTATTGCATTCAGCAGAACAGGTTGGAAAGCATACTTTGCAATATGGTTTTGATTCCTTGGAGGCCTCTTGTAGGGCCGCCGTTACTGGATCTGTGATTAGAAGGCATGCCTGGCTCAAGGAGCAAAATCTGCCAGATCATGTTAAAGCTAAATTGTTGGATGCCCCTTTGCAGCATGATACTCCTGTTTCGTAATAAGGCAGAAGAGGTTTTAAGGAAAATGGAAGACAAAGCTAAATCTATGCAAACTGTAAAAGATTTCTTGTAAGTGCAACCACCCAGGTTCAGTACACACTGGTCTACTAAAAATTGGTCCATTCCTGTGTCCAACAGAGCCACTCAAGGCAAGTCCAGGTGCTCAAAAGGCTCCAGATACCAATCACAGGATTCTTACAGGTCAAAGCAATGGGGTGCCTCCACCTCCAAATCTGGAGGAAACAAAGCACAACCCTACAGAAAGCAGTCTCAATGACTTTCCTCTACCATCACCAAGCGCTTATCTTTTGGCAGCCCCCTGGGGGGAAAACTAGCACTTCATGCTCAAAATTGGCAGTTAATTACCTAGGACAAGTGAGTATTAAACATAGTATCCCAGGGGTACAGATTTCATTTCCATACTTTGCCAATTCCAAACGGATGGCCAGATCTGCCACAAAACCAGTGGGCAGAGGCCCAGAAACAAGTCGTCCCTCATGGATATAGAGGCTATTCAGCCGGTACCAGAAAAGGAAAAAGGACAAGGTTTTTATTCAAGACTTTTCCTGGTACCCAGAAAAGACAATTCATTGCGTCCAGTACTGGACTTATCAATTTTGAACACTTTCCTGGACATTTCCAAATGCTGACTTTACAACAGCTACTGCCTATGCTAGGCAGGAATGCTTGGTTAGTAACTCTAGACTTAAGAGGCATTCCTGCATATCCCAATAAGGGAATCATGCAGAAGATACCTCCGCTTCAAAGCAGGTTTTTTGCATTACCAATTATCTGCACTGTCCTTTGGCTTATCTACTGCCCAGGGTCTTTTCAAAGTGCTTGGCACCAGTAATTGCATTCTGCAGACAAGGAAACATTCAAATTTATCCTTATCTGGACGACTGTCTCAATCAAGCAGAGGACAAGGACACTCTTCTTCAACATCTGACGTTTGTAAAAAGGCTTCTAGCATGCCTAGGGTACACCATAAACGAAAATAAATCACAACTGGTACCCTCTCAAATAATTACATACCTGGGTGCAAGCTTGAATACAACTGCCCAGATGGCTTACCTCATGCCAGACAAACAAATGGCAACAAAAACCCAGTTATCTGCAATACAAATTCTGCAGGCTTTGGGGTTCATGGCATCCTGCATTCTACTAATTCCATATGCGAGACTGCATATGAGGAAACTTCAATGGTACCTAAAAAGTTTATAGAGTCAACATTGTCCCAGTCTGGAAACAATGATTCCTCTCATTCCCTACCTACAATAAGAGTTTCTTTGGTGGGCAGAGACATGTCACCAAAACAAGGGACTGTCATTCACTCTACCCCCTGCCACCCAAACCCTAACTACAGATGCGTCAGACTATGCTTGCGGGGCCCACCTGGCAGGAAGATGCATTCAGGGCAAATGGAGCCCAAACCAAATGCATCTGCATGTCAACCAGAAAGAGATGCTAGCTGTTCAGAATGCTTTGACAGCCTTCAAGGACTTACTTCATCCAGGACAACTACTGATAAAGATGGACACCACAGTTATGTTGTACATAAACTAGCAGTGGGGGTACACATTCCTCTCCCCTTTGCAGACTAGCCATGGCCTTGTGGAACACAGCCTTGACTTACCAAATACATCTTCAAGCTCAATTCCTGCCAGGAAAGCAAAATACTCTGGCAGACGACCTAAGCAGAAATCTTATGGACCCGCATGAATGGAAACTGGATCCACAAATCTTCAGCATGTTAATACAGAAATGAGGGGAGCCCAGACATAGATCTATTTGCCTCTCCCTAAAATTATCATTTGGACAAATTCTGCACAAGAACTCATCACAAAAAAGCATGGAAAGTGGATGCCCTATCCTTCAGCTGGAAAAACCTATCAGTCTATGCCTTTCCCCCCTATACCTCTACTCTCCAAGGTCTTACTAAAAGTCAGAAAGGAAAAAACGAAAATGATCCTAGTTGCAGTATCTTCGAGGGGCCAAAAATTTAAGGCCTCCCAGAAGATCACCAACTCCTGCATGGGACCTCAATTTTGTGCTGGAAATTCACCCTGCCTCCTTTTGAAACAGCAGCTACTGCGGATATAAAATTTCTGTCTTGGGGAAACAGCTTTTCTCTTGGCAGTCACTTCTGCAAGAAGGGTTTCAGAACTACAGGCTCTCATGGCAGAAGAGCCTTTTATTATATTTTACCCGGACAGGGTGGCCCTCGGGACCAATTCTTCTTTTATGCCTAAGGTGGTATCCAGTGTGGCTCTTAACCAGACCATTCACCTGCCAACATTTTACCCAAATCCGCAGAACAAGGGGGAGCAGATTCTGCATTTATTGGATGTGCACAGACAACTAAGATTCTACTTAAACAGGACCAAATCTCTAAGAAAGTCTGAGCAATTACTAGTAGCATTTGCTGCAGGGTCAGAGGGGAAGGCTATATCAAAGCAGACTATGTTTCTAAGTGGATAAGCCACTGCATTCATTTCTGCTACTTGCACATTGGTAAACCTGTGCCCAAGGGGGATCAGATCACATTCCACCAGGGCTGCCTCTGCTTCAGCAGCTTTTCTCAGAGGGGTTCCAACCAAAGACATTCTAGAAGCTGCCACTTGGAGCTCTGTTCATACCTTCACAAAGCATTATCATTTGCCTCTCTTCTCCAAATCCAGGGCAGGCTTTGCCACTGCTGATGTCCTTCAAGGATGCATCTGCAGTCATCACATATGGGTTGTCCTGCCTCAGGCAGCCCTTTGGTCGGCCGGATTCCAAAGTCTGGGTCCGGCGTCGGCTGAAGTCGCCCCTTCCCCAACGTCAGAGCACCTGGGGTATAAAAGCGTCAGCCGACGCCATCTTCCCCAGTCTTTCTTGCCACGTGGTGCCCGAAGCAGAAGCAGTTCGCAAGTGCGGGTCGGCCAGCTCCTGTAATTCAGCTAAACCGAAGACTTCAAAAGCTAAGTACCCCGTTGGGGACTCTTTCTTGCCTCAGCCGATGTCAGATAAAATTAATAATTGCTTAACTTGTGGGAAACAAATACCTCATAAGGATTTCCACTCTTACTGCCTACCTTGCCTAGGCCCAGACCACGATGTCTCGGCCTGTTCCGCCTGTGCTTCCTTCAACCGATGCACTCTAAGACGTCGGTCGGAGTTTGCAGAGGAATTTTTTGGGGCTAGTTTTGCTTACAAAATGCCGTCGGAGACTCCGACTTCACATTTAATAAAGAAATGGAAGGACAAGGACCGACACCCACGGTCCCCGGTTTCGGCTGAAACCACGGCCAGGCCTACCGCGAGTGTCTCGGTTTCGGCTGAAACTGAGTCCTTGGTACTACTGTCCACCAAAACCGTACAACCGACAACCTCGGCCCCGGAGGCCACTACTGTCTCGGTTGTTGAATCTCCTTTGGAATCTGGTGTCCAGGAACCTTCCAATACCATTCCCTTAGACAAAACTACACCAGCACGTGGTGCAGCCAGGCCTCCTGCATCCATGTCTATTAAGGCATTCTCTAGGGCTAAAGCTGCTAAACACTCAAAATCTATGCCTCCCAGGGTTATCCCTCAGGGACCCACTACAGGTTCTCAGATCCTTAGTCTAGCAGAGGACCTTATTTCATTAATTAGGGGCTCTCAGCCTCATCCGGACAGGGGCTCTCAACCTCCTACAGAAAAAAGGCCCAGGGTTGAGCCCTCTGATCCCTCTCCTCAGATGAGGCCTCTGATGGCTCTGCCCTCTCGGACTACCAGGAGGAGGCTTTTTCGGCCTACGAGGATTCAGATGCAGAGGAATATATCCCTTCGGCCTCCCCTCCTGAAGAACTGTCTTTTGGGGAAACTCTGCACACTATGAGGGAGCATTTCCAATGGCAGGGCCAGGAATTCTCTGATTCCAGGAAGAGATTAAGGACCTTCTTGCATTTGCCTCAGCATAGACCTTTGGCTATTCCCCCTGTTTTGAATGTCATTGATGATGTGTACTCTGAATCTAGCACAACCCCTGACACTCTCCCTCCGGCTCCTGCCAAACCCGATAGGTACTACAGGGTCCCAGAATCAAATCTTTTCCTTTACAAGGCCCACTCTGCTGATCCAGAAACTATTTCCCAGGGCCCTAAAGAGGTTGCAGCTGTCACTACAAAAAATCCACTCCCCTCTGAAAGGGAGTCCAGGGCTTTAGAGCGATGGGGTAAAAAAGGGTATACTTCTGCTACCCTTTCTATGAGGGCTTTAAACTGCCAATTTCATATGATACAGTACCAAGAATACTTGTTAGATGAATTGCATAAAAAGCTGTCTTCACCTGAACCCCTAGATCGCAAATCACTTCAGGATCTGGTACATAACTCTCAACAGGTTAGCAACCATTTCTTGCAGTGTGGTTATGATGCATTGGAAGCTTCATGTAGGTCAGCAATGACAGGTGCAGTCATACGTAGGCATGCTTAGCTGAAGGAACAATCTCTGCCAGACCATGTTAAAGCAAAGCTTCTGGATGCTCCACTGGAAAAGCAAAAGTTATTTGGCTCCACTGCTCAGGAGGTCTTAAAAGAAATTTGAAGAAAAGGCAAAATCTGTACAAACAGTCAAAGATTTTATGCAAGTCCAACCACCAATATTCAGCAGAAATTGGCCTTCCAAGAACTGGTCTTTTCCAGACACAGACAGATTTCAGAGAGGCAAGAACAGGCGTGCCAGAGGTAGAGGGCAAGCTAGAGGCTCCTACAGAGGACGTCAATGGCAGCCTCCCAACCAGAGAGGTAGTGCAGGGCCTACAACTGCTGCACAAGGACAGACTCAATGACTTTACCTTGACTCCGCCAACCAGGGCTCAATTGGAAGCACCTTTGGGTGGAAAGTTTTCCTTATTTTCAGAAAATTGGCACATTATTACAAGGGACAAATGGACACTACAAATAATAGACAAAGGATACAGGTTCCATTTCCACACATTACCGAAAAGAAAAGGCATGCCAGACCTGCCACCAAATCAAAGGGCAGAGGCTTTGAAACAAATCTCCAACTTAATGAAAATGAAAGCAATAGAAAAGGTTCCTCTCGCAGAACAAGGCCAAGGATTTTATTCCAGACTCTTCCTTGTTCCAAGAAAAGAAAAGCAATGGAGGCCTATTCTCGACTTGTCCGCACTAAATACTTACCTCATTGTGCCAAAATTCAAAATGCTGACTCTGCAGCAACTCCTTCCCATGCTGGGCAAGGGGTCTTGGCTGGTAACTCTGGACCTCAAGGAGGCATACTTGCATGTCCCTATCAGACAAAGCTGCAGAAGACACCTCAGATTTCTTGCAGGTTCAGAGCATTATCAATTCTCAGCATTGCCCTTTGGCTTATCTACTGCGCCCAGAGTATTCACGAAATGCCTGGCATCAGTAATTGCACACTGCAGACTTCAGGGGATGCAAATATACCCGTATCTGGACGACTGCCTTATACAAGCGGACAGCCAACAAATTTTGGTAAAACACTTGAATTATGCCATCTATCTTCTTCAGGCCTTGGGATATACAGCCAACATGCACAAGTCAAGACTTGTACCATCCCAAAGAATAACTTTTCTGGGTGCGGATCTAGACACAACCACCCAGATGGCTTTACTCACAGAAGAAAAACAAAACCAACTACCGGATTACTTCAAAAACCTGTCAAGACAAACTCAGCTGACTGCAAGGAAAATCCTCCAGGCCCTGGGTTACATGGCTTCTTGCATTCTTCTGATTCCTCAAGCAAGGCTACATATGAGGAAACTCCACTGGTACCTAAGGAGTTTATGGACTCAGCACAGTCACAGCTTGGAAACTTTGATACCACTCATCCCATGCCTTCAAAGGGAATTTCTGTGGTGGGCTCAAGCAAGCCAGTCAAACAGGGGTTTGCCCTTCAGCAAACCAATAGCCAGCCAAGCCATTACAACGGACGCTTCAGACCACGGATGGGGAGCGCACATGGAAGGAAGATGCATTCAAGGTCTATGGTCACAAAAAGAGCTACGCATGCACATAAACCAAAAGGAAATGCTGGCAGTGATACATGCAATCGAGGCCTTCAAGTTATTTCTACATCAGGGCTACCTGCTAATAAGGACAGACAACACTACAGTTATGTGGTACATAAACAAGCAAGGAGGCACCCATTCCTGCCCTCTTTGCAGACTGGCAATGAATCTATGGGAACTTTCCTTGACTCTCAATATACAGCTGCAATCCCAGTTTGTACCAGGAAAGGACAATATACTGGCGGACAGCTTAAGCAGGAACACCATGGATGCACACGAATGGATGCTGCACCCAGACATCTTCCATCAGATAGCACAATCATGGGGGAGACCGGACATAGACCTCTTTGCCTCCCCACACAATTATCAGCTGGAGAAATTCTGCTCAAGGACATACCACCCACAAGCATGGAAAGTGGACGCCCTCTGTTTCAGCTGGAGAACTCTAACAATATATGCATTCCCACCTCTTCCATTAATGACCAAGGTCTTACTGAAGATCAGGGCAGAGCAGCCAAGAGTGATTCTGATAGCTCCGGACTGGCCAAGACAGCACTGGTACCCATTGCTAAAGAGCATGTCACGGACAAAACCATGGCTTCTGCCACAATGGCCGCTTCTCCTGACGCAGCACAATTACCAAACTCTGCATTCCAACCTGAAAACATTACAACTAGCTGCCTGAAAAATACCTTGACTCATCACCAGGATAAGCTATCCAAGAGAGTGAAGGATATCATCATGGAAGCTCGCAGGCCTTCCACAAGGAAAGCATACTCAGCAAAATGGAAAAGATTTCACACCTGGAGCACCTCAAAGGGCCTAGATGCAACAGTTATGAACATGGCACATATCCTGGAATATTTGGCAGAAATGCTCCACAATGGCCTGTCTTACTCTTCCATTAAAATTCATGCTTCAGCAATTTCAGCAGAGTACAATACTGATCCACCTGTCTTCTCTCATCCTCTGCTAAGACAGTTTCTAAGAGGAATCAAAAACATCAATCCTCCAAGGAAACCACCAGTGCCTACTTGGGACCTTAACTTCGTGTTGGAAAAACTAACACTGCCTCCCTTTGAACCAGCAACATCTGCAGAACTACAGTTCCTCTCTTGGAAGACTGCCTTCCTTCTGGCCATAACCTCAGCAAGAAGAGTATCTGAGTTACAGGCCCTCATGGCAGTACAGCCTTTTCTTATTTTTCATCAAGACAGAGTCTCATTGAGAACCAATCCTGCATTTATGCCAAAGGTGGTATCTAGGGTCTCATTAAACCAAGCTATTCACCTGCCTACCTTCTTTCCAAATCCACAAAACAAAGGGGAAAAGCTTCTGCACACCCTGGACATACACAGACAGTTGCGCTACTACTTGGACAGAACTAAAAATTACAGAAAAACTGACCAGTTGTTTGTAGCATATGCTGCTGGTGCACAAGGAAAAGCAATTTCAAAACAGACAATTTCAAAATGGATAGGGAATTGCATTCATTTCTGTTACTCCCTTCATGGAAAAACTATACCAGCTAACATTAGACCTCATTCGACCAGAGCCACAGCCACCTCCACAGCCTTCTTAAGAGGGGTGGCTACCAAGGACATTTTAGAAGCTGCTACATGGAGCTCCATGCATACATTTTCCAAGCATTACAACTTACCTTTATATTCCAGATCCAGAGCAGGCTTTGCTACGGCAGTCCTGCAGGGCATTTTAGCTACACCATCCTTTACATAGATTCTCCACCCCCAGATTGGCTATGGTATTCTACCCATATGTGATGACTGCAGATGCATCCTTGAAGGACATAGTACAGTTTTGTACCTACCATAAATGTAGATGTCCGATAGGTATGCATTTGCAGTCAGGTTTACCCTCCCTCCTTCCCCTCTGTGGTATTTCTTGGGTACATTCTCCTCTCATAGCTAGCTGGGGTTATCTATTATGGTGTATTTGTTTTTATGTATGTATATATATTTTTGTGCATGTTTGGAATTTATTGCATTTCTCCAAATTTAGCCTTCCTTAGAGGGCACCTGGCATCTGGGGCAAGAAAAACTGAGGAAGATGGCGTCGGCTGACGCTTTTATACCCCAGGCGCTCTGACGTCAGGGAAGGGGCGACTTCAGCCGACGCCGGACCCAGACTTTGGAATCCGGCCGACCGAAGGGCTGCCTGAGGCAGGACAAACCCATATGTGATGACTGCAGATGCATACCTATCGGACATCTACATTTATGGTAGGTACAAAACTGTACTTTCTGCAGGGCCTTATAGCCACTCCTAATGCTGTTTAGCTTCATCCTTCCATCCATAGCTTTGGGATTCTACCCAAATGTAATGACTGCAACAGCGACACACGAACATAGTACAGTTGTGTATACTTACCATAAATGTAGATGTTCGAGTGTATTCACTGTTGCAGTCCGGGTTACCCACCCGCCATCCCCCTTTCTATACCTTTTCTTTCCCTCACTATACACAAAAGCCTTTGTGGTGTATTTGCTTTTAGATGAAGGTAAATTTTATGTTTTTAAAAGTGCATTTATATATATTTACTGTTTATATATATATATATATATATATATATATATATATATATATATATATATTTGCTCCCCATTTGGGGGGCACCTGACATCTGGGGCAAGAAAAACTGAATAAAATGGTGTCTGCTGCATGTTTTATACCTCTGATGACCTGACGTCATGGAAGAGGAGACAGCAACCGACGCAGGACCCAAGACTTTGTTATTCAGGCCAACTGAGGGCAGCCTGCCAGCAGATTACCCCAAATGTAGTGACTGCAACAGTGAATACAATTGAACATCTACATTTATGGTAAGTGTACACAACTGTACATACTTTCACCGAGCACTATCATTTACCAATTTTTTGTAAATCCAGAGCTGGCTTTGCCACTGCTGTCTTGCAGGGCCTTATTGCTGGCCCTAATGCTGTATAAACTCCTCCTCCCAACCATAGCTTTGGGAATCTACCCAAATGTAATGTCTGCAACAGTGAAACACGAAGAACATAGTACAGTTGTGTACACTTACCATAAATGTAGGTGTTCAAGTGTATTCACTGTTGCAGTCCTGGTTACCGTCCCTCCAGCCCCCTAGTTTTTTTCTGACTATACCTCTCCTTTCCTTTACTATGCTTAAAAGCCTTTTTGGTGCATTTGCTTTTGGTTGGAGGTATACCTTTGTGTTTTTGTTTTTATTTGCTCCCCATTAAGGGGGGCGCCGGACATCTAAGGCAAGAAACTTCTCAAAAGTCCAAGAACCAAAGAATGGCAAACAAAAGGCAGAGGACAAAGTAAATTCACTCTATAAACTTTTACTAAAAAAATACATGATAAACATGAAGTGCTTTCATCTTGTTAAATACAAAGACTTCTTCAGATGGAAGAAGGGACAGCAACTGACGCAGGACCCAAGACTTTGTTAATCAGGCCGACTGAGGGCAACCTGCCAGCAGATTACCCCAAATGTAATGACTGCAACAGTGAATACACTGAAACATCTACATTTATGGTAAGAGTAAACAACTGTACTATGTTTGTACCTTGGATGGGTCCAGAGCCGCTGTGCAGGCACCAGCTTCTGAGGGTGTATTCCAATCTACCAATATTCATATTAAACCAACAACTTCATTTCCAACTAAAACTACAGAGTTTCTCAGGCCCAGAGTTCGCACTACGCCTAGAAAACCGACGTTCAAAGGGCATGCTCAAGCTCCCATGCCACAAAAACAAATGCTTAGAATGGCTGAAGACCTTATTACTCTAATTAGGGGAAGTCAACCTTCCCCTGCCAAAAAACAAAGAATTGAATTTCCTTCTGATTCTACAGACCAGGAGTCTGATGACTCTGACCCTTCTGATTACCAGGACATACCCTTATCTACCTCTGAGGACTCAGATGCAGAGGAATCCATTCACTCTGCCTCCCCTCCAGAGAATTTTTCTTTTCGTGAAACCTTGCATACCTTAAGAGAGCATTTCTGCTGGGAATGGCAGGACTATCCTCGGTCCAAAAGGAGACTCAGGGAATTTTTAGATTTGTGTCAACACAGGCCTCTAGCTATACCCCGTCCTGGATATTGTAGATGATGTCTTCTTGGAGTCCAGTCTTACTCCTGACACTTTACCACCAGCTCCTAGAAAACCTGACTGGTACTACAGAGTACCTGACTCTCTCAAATTTCTCTTTAAGAATCCTACTGTGGATCCAGAGACTATTTCCCAGAGACCTAAAGGCATTAAGGCTACTACAGCCAAAAACCTTACTCCTTCAGACAGAGATTCTAGAGCTTTAGACAGATGGGGTAAGATGGCATATACCGCTGCAACTCTTACCATCAGGGCTTTGAATTGCCAATTTCACATGTTGAAGTACCAGCAACATATTATGGAACTAATTAAACAAAAAATGGTGTTACTTCCAGATTGTGCAGATTTACAAGAGTTAATGCATTCTGCAAACCAAGTTAGTAAACCTACTTTGCAGTGTGGGTTTGATGTCTTAGAAGCATCTTACAGGGCTGCTGTCACTGGGTCTGTACTGAGAAGGCATGCTTGTCTAAAGGAACAAGTCTTGCCTGACCATGTCAAAGCAAAATTACTAGATGCTCCATTAAATCAGGAGCGTTTCTTTGGCACAAAAGCAGTAGTAGTACTTAAAAAGATGGAAGAAAAAGCTAAATCTATGCAAACCGCCAAAGATTTCTTGCAGGTGCAGCCACCTAAATTCAGTTGGCATTGGCTTTCAAAAAACTGGTCCTTTCCAGTCCCTCTCAGGCCTCCTCAGGCCAAACCCAGGGGGAAACAGACCATCCAAGACTACAGTCTCAGGGTATGCAGAGATCTAAACAATGGAGTGTTTCTACCTCAAAACCAGGGAGTGGTAAGCCACCCCCATAATGGAAAAAATTCACAATGACTTTCCAGTTATCCTTCCCAGCCATGCCCAAGTACTTGCGCCCCTAGGAGGAAAGTTCGCCCTTTATGCAAAAAACTGGGTGTCCATTACTCAGGACCGATGGATTTTAAACATTGTATCCCAGGCATACAGATTCTACTTTCACTAACTGCCAACTCCAAGCGGGTTGCCAGACCTTCCTCTAAACCAGTGGGCAGAGGCTCAAAAGCAAGTCCTTTCCATTCTCCATATCGGGGCTATTCAACCTGTTCCAGTAGAACAAAGGGGACAGGGTTTCTACTCCAGACTGTTCCTGGTGCCCAGTAAAGAGGGCTCTTGGCACCCTATCCTGGATCTATTAATTCTTAACACCTTTATGGTGGTCCCAAAATTCAAAATGCTTACACTGCAACAGCTTCTTCCTATGCTAGCCAAGGATGCCTGGTTAGTCACCCTAGACTTAAAATAAGCTTATCTGCATATCCCCATAAGGGAGTCTTGCAGGAAATCAGTTTTCTGCACTTCCCTTTGTCTTATCTACTGTGCTCAGAGTATTCACAAAATGCCTGGCTCCAGCCATTGCATACAGCAGGCAGAGAAATATTCAAATCTACCCATACTTGGACGATTACCTGATTCAGGCGGACAGACAGGAATTGCTACTTCAGCACCTGGCATTTGTAAAAGGACTTCTAATTTCACTGGGATACACCATCGATGAAAAGAAATCACAACTGGTGCCCAGCCAACAAATTGTATTCCTGGGAGCAAGCTTGAACACAACTTCCCAGATGGCATTCCTCACTCCAGAAAAGCAGGTCAATTTGATAAACTATTTCAAACTAATGCCCAACAAAACCCAGCTATCTGCAAGGAAAATACTGCAAGCCCTAGGGTTCATGGCCACATGCATTCTGCTAATTCCATATGCAAGACTACATATGAGGAAACTTCAATGGTACTTAAAAAGTCTCTGGTGTTAACATTCTCAGGACCTGTAAACCGTGATTCCTATCATACCTTGTCTAAGGGCAGAGTTCTTTTGGTGGGCAGAAGCATGCAACCACAACAAGGGACTTCCTTTCACTCAACCCCTCGCCACCCAAACCCTGACAACAGATGCATCAGACTATGCATGGTGGACTCACATGGCAGGCAAATGCATTCAAGGCAAATGGAGCCCAGAACAAATTCCCCCGCATATCAATCAAAAAGAGATGCTAGCTGTACAGAATGCTCTGACAGTCTTCAAATACCTTATCCTTCCAGGACAGCTCCTGATAAAGACAGACAACACTACAGTTATGTGGTATATAAACAAGCAGGAAGGAACTCATTCTTACCCACTCTGCAGGTTAGCCATGGCACTGTGGAACACAGCCTTGAGCATCCAAGTGCAGCTACAAGCTCAATTCCTGCCAGGCAAGCAAAATTCACTGGCAGATGACTTGAGCAGAAATCTACTGGACCCTCACGAGTGGAAACTGGACCCCAACTCATTCAAACTTCTAACCCAGAGTTGGAGAACACCGGAGGTGGACCATTTTGCCTCCCCCCAAAACCACCAATTGAGCAAATTTTGCACCCGGAACCCTCACAGCAGAGCCTGGAAGGTGGACACCCTATCGTTTACATGGGAAAACCTCTCAATTTATACCTTTCCTCCTCTGACCCTCCTCTCAAAAGTACTACTCAAGATCAAACAGGACAGGCCAAGGGCAATCCTTATTGCACCATACTGGCCACGCCAGCACTGGTACCCACTCCTACGCAGTCTGCAGCAGTCCCACCCTGCCACCTACATCACACACCTTCCCTGGTGTCTCAGCAGGAGTGACAGATTTTGCATCCACAGCTGTAAACCCTAAACCTTGCAGCCTGGCTTATTCCCTAAGTGCACCACCAGCATCCCTCAGCAAACAGGTGCTGGACATCATCCTCTAGGCCAGAAGGCCTAGTACTATGAAATCCTATGCTGAAAAGTGGAAAAGATTTTGTTCTTGGAGTCGGTCTCAATGAAAGGACACAGCTGTACCCAACTTACCTCAAATCCTTGATTGCCTAGCAGAGCTGCTCCACTGAGGCCAATCCTTCTCATCCATTAAGATTCATGCCTCTGCCATCTCAGCTCATTATAATACTGAGCCTCCTCTCTTTTCTCACCTTCTCATCAAACAGTTCCTGAGAGGAGCTAACAATTTAAGGCCCCCTAGGTTCGCTCCCACCCCGACCTGGGACCTTAACTTTGTACTGGAGAAGCTCACACTTCCCCCTTTGAGCCTGCTGCTTCAGCAGAGTTAAAATTCCTCTCTTGGGAAAACAACCTTACTTCTAGCTATTACTTCAGCAGGAAGAGTGTCTGAGTTACAGGCACTAATGGCGGTGGAGCCCTTCATTATTTTCCATGCTGACAGAGTTTCCCTCAGGACTAACCCTTCCTTTATGCCCAAGGTAGTATCCAGTGTGGGTTTAAACCAATCCATCCATTTGCCAATCTTTTTTCCTAATCCTCAGAATAAAGGGGAAAGGATGCTGCACTCCTTGGACGTGCACAGACAGCTCAGGTTCTACCTTGACCAGGACTAAGCCTTTTTCAGAAAATCTGACCAGCTGCTAGTCAGGTTTGTTACAGAGGCTGAGGGCAAGACCTTTTCAAAGCAAACCATTTCCAAAATGATAGCACACTGCGCCCATTTCTGCTACAAACACCATGGAAAACCTACCCCTCTGGGGATCGGAACTCATTCCACTAGAGCTACTTCAACCTCTACAGCATTTCTCAGGGGAGTCCATACCAGGAGCATCCTGGAGGCTGCAACCTGGAATTCTGTACACACCTTCACCAAGCATTACCACTTACCTATTTTTTCTAAATCCAGAGCTGGATTTGCTACAGCAGTCTTACAAGGCCTGCTAGCCAGCCCTAACACTTCTTGACTGCCTCCACCCTTCCACAGCTTTGGGAATCAACCCAAGTGTGATGACTACAACATTGAAACACGAAGAACAAGTACAGTTGTGTACACTTACCATGAATGTAGATGTTCGAGTGTATTCACTGTTGCAGTCCTGGTTTCCCTCCCTCCATCCCCCTGGTTTTTCTATATCCTTTCTACCTATCCTCTTTATGGCCATCTTTTATGGCGGGGGTATTTACTTTTTACTGGAGGTGTTCCACACCAAGTAATAGCTTCCTATTTTGGGGGCTCCTGACATCTGGGGCAAGGAAAAACTGATGTAATGGCATCGGCTGCATGTTTTATACCCTTGACGACCTGATGTCATGGAAGAGGCGACAGCAACCGATGCAGAAATCCCAAGACTCTGGTATTCCGGCCGACTGAGGGATACCTGCAGGCAGATAACCCAAGTGTGATGACTGCAACAGTGAATATACTCGAACATCTACATTTATGATAAGTGTACACAACTGTACTTTACATTGGCTTCATGGTTGAGAAATTGTAGTACCTTTATCTACAACAAAAACACTGTCACCTTGCCTCAGAGTCAAAGCACATTCTACAAGGTCTATGGCAACTTCAGCAGCTTTCCATGCTAAGGCTTCCCTCAATGATATTTGTTCAGCTGCAACTTGGGCCAAACCTCATATCTTTATTCTTCATTACAAATTGGACTTGGCCTCCAGAGGTAGAGCTTCTTTTGTCTCCATGGTGCTTAGGAATGTCCTTCCATGAGGGTCACCCAGGGATACAGGAAGCTGGGGACTCTGTCCCATCAGTAAGGAATGAACGAAGATTAACATCATCAGATAAAGAAGTTACATCTTACCATAATGTTCCATCTGTTTTGTTGATCTTCATTCATTACTCCCCACCCACCGTCCCCCTCCAGAGGTTCCTTGTTGATCTCATATACTCCTTTATTATAGGTCTGTTATGACCAGAGGTAGCCTCTACTTTTATCTATCAACTTGCAAACTTGATCTGAGGTAACAGGGAGCAGAGCATTCTGGGTAGGACCTTGGCTCAAGAGTTTTTGGCTGATGCAAGCTTGATATTTGGCTGGCTCGGTTCCGAGGACGGAACCAATAACTCATCAATAATGAATGAATGAAGATCAACAACACAGATGGAACGTTATGGTAAGACATAATTTCTTTTTCTTATGATGTGGGTATGTGATGATTGAAGGACAGCTTATTGCTTACATAAGTTCAGGTCCCTGACTACTGGATCAGTTTACAGGGGATAGCATGCTTGCTGATGTACACAATGATATATTTTTTGACATTTAGTTTTAGTCTATTTTCACAGCAGTTATTTGTCTGGGAAAGTTTTTTTAGGGTCTTGGTGTCTTCTGGGGGATTTATGATAGCACCATATGTCATCTGCAAAGTTGGTTATCCATAAAACCTTAACATTAGCTTTGACCTCCAAGAAGTAAAAGAGGAGTAGCCCGAGGACTGAATCCTGGAGTACACTGCAAGTGACAGGTCTTTTAGAGAAGGGAGAATTTCCCATCCTAATTTCCTGTGTTCTACTAATGAGACAGTTTGATATCCAGTGAGTTAGTAGGGATTAACATTTAGCTATGTGAGATTATCAACTATATGGTTGTGTGGGATGATGCCAAATGCCTTTGTAAGGTCTGAATATGCAGTGCGTACTAATTTTCACTCTGCCATTGCTTCAGTAACCTTCTCAAAGAAATCATACAGTTTAAGTAGGCAGGATCTCCCTTGACAAAACCTAACTGGCTTGAGTCAAGAGTTTGTAGGTTGCCTACATCCTTATTTATTAATTTCAAAATCAGCATTTCCATGGCCAAACAGATGAGGCTGGTTAGACCTATTGGTCTATAAATACCCAAGTTCAGTGATGCCCTACTTTTGTAAAGAAGAACGTCTGTTGTCCTCCATTCAGATGGTGTAAGAAGGTATACACTTCTGCAACCTTGGCCATCAGGGCCTTAAATTGCCGCAACCTTGGCCATCAGGGCCTTAAATTGCCAGTTTCATATGTTAAAGTATCAGCAGCATATTATTGGATTGCTTAAACAAAAAATGATGTTGATTCCTGATTGTGCTGAAAATACGGATTTACAGGAGTTAATGCATTCTGCTGAATAGGTTGGAAAACATACTTTGCAATGTGGTTTTGATTTACTAGAGGCATCTTGCAGGGCTGCTGTCACTGGGTCTGTATTTAGAAGGCATGCTTGACTTAAGGAGCAATCTTTGCCAGATCATGTTAAAACTAAATTGCTGGATGCTCCCTTAAATCAGTACTGCCTGTTTCGTGACAAAGCAGAAGTTCTTAAAAAGATGGAGGAAAAAGCTAAATCTATGCAAACTGTTAGATTTCTTACAAGTGCAGCCTCCTAGATTTAGTAGGCATTGGCCCTAAAAATTGGTCCTTTCCTGCCTCTTCCAGGCCTTCTCAGTTAAAACCCAGAACCAGCAGAACACCCAGGCTTCAGTCCCAGGGTACCCACAGGACTAAGCAGTGGGGGGGCTCCCACTTTCAAATCAGGGAGTAGTAAGACTCCCTGTTATGGTAAGCTCTCTCAATGACTTAACTTTAAAACTTCCAAGCACTTCTCAACTGACTGCTCCTTTAGGGGGAAAGATTGCTCTGCAAGCAAAAAACTTGGGAACTCATTACCCAGGACAAATGAGTTTTAAACAGTTTCCCAAGGATACAGATTTCACTTCCACACGTTACCAACCCCAAACAGTTGGCCAGATCTACCCCCAAATCAGTGGGCAGAGGCTCAAAAGCAAGTACTCTCTCTCTTAAGATTAAAGGTTATTCAGACTGTACCAGAAGAGGAAAAGGGACAAATTTTCTGCTCAAGAATTTTCCTGGTACCCATAAAACACAACTCATGGCATCCTATCCTGGACATGTTGATCCTAAACACCTTTTTGGTCATTCCAAAATTCAAGATGCTAACTCTTCACCAGTTGCTTCCCATGATAGGCAAAGATGCCTGGTTGGCAACACTGGATTTAAAGGAAGCCTACCTGCACATCCCAATCAGGGAATCTTGCAGAAAATACCTACGCTTCAAATGCACCATCAGTTCTCTGCACTGCCCTTTGGCTTATCTACTGCACCCAGGGTATTCACAAAGTGCCTAGCTCTAGTCATTGCATTTTGCAGGCAAAGAAATATTCAAATATACCCATACCTGGACAATTGTCTAATTCAGGCAGAAAGCCAGGACATACTTCTGAATCATCTGGCATTTTTCAAAAGGTGTTAACTTGTCTGGGGTACACCATAATCGAAAAGAAATCACATCTGGTACCCTGTCAACAAATTATATTCCTGGGAGCAAGCTTGAACACAACTTCCCAGATGGCTTTCCTCATGGCAGAGAATCAAATTCATTTGACAACTTACTTCAAACTAGTGGCCACAAAAACCCTGCTATCTGCAAGCCAAACACTGTGAGCCTTGGGGTTCATGGCCTCGTGCATTCTACTAATTCCATATGCAAGACTGCATATGAGGAAACTACAATGGTATCTAAAAAGCCTATGGTGTCAACATTCTCAGGATCTAGAAGCAATGATTCCTATCATACCTTGCCCACGGTTAGAATTCCTTTGATGGGCAGAGGCCTGCCACCAAAACAAGGGACTACCATTCACTGTACCCCCTACTGCCCAAACCCTAACAGATGCATCAGACTATGCATGGGGGGCTCACCAGGCAGGGAAGTGCAGTCAGGGCAAATGGAACCCAAGTCAAATGCATCTGCATATCAATCAAAAAGAAATGTTAGCTGTACAGAATGCTCTGACAGCCTTCAAGGACCACATTCTTCCAGGACAAGTAATGGTAAAGACGGACAACACCACTGTTATGTGGTACATAAACAAGCAGGGGGGTACCCATTCTTACCCCCTCTGCAGACTAGCCATGGCTCTGTGGAACACAGCCTTGAGCTACCTAATGCATCTACAGGCTCAATTCCTGCCAGAAAAACTAAATACACTGGCAGACAAACTAAGCAGAAATCTCATGGACCCACATGATTGGAAATTGGAACCAAAAATTTTCAACATGTTGATCAACAAATGGGGGGGGCCCAGATATAGACCCGTTTGCCTCCCCCCAGAACTACCAATTGGACAAATTCTGCACAAGGACTCCCCACAAACAAGCTTGGAAAGTGGATGCTCTGTCCTTCAGCTGGAAAAATCTATCAGTTTATGCCTTTCCTCCTCTGCCTCTACTCTCCAAAGTGCTACTAAAGATCAAACAGGGCAAACCAAGGATGATACTGATTGCACCAGACTGGCCACGCCAACACTGTGTACCCCCTCTTGTGCAGTGTCACAGCTGGCCCCATGGCACCTACCTCAGAACCCTACCCTGCTGCCTCAGCAGGAGAGCCAGATTCTGCACCTCCAGCTTCAAACCCTGAACCTTTCAGCCTGGCTAATTACCTAGTCTGTCCATTACCATCTCTAAGTAAACAAGTGTTGGATATCATTTTTGGAGGCAAGGAGGCCTAGTACTAGAAAATCTTATCCTGAAAATGGAAAAGATTCTGTGCCTGGAACCAGACTCAAGGGATGGCCACAGCAGCACCCAAATTACCTCAGATCCTTCAGTACTTAACTGAGATGCTTCACAAGGGCCTTTCCTTTTCCTCCATCAAAATTCATGCCTCAACCATTTCAGCTCTTTACAACACAGAACCACCCGTCTTTTCTCACCCACTGCTCAAGCAGTTCCTCAGAGGGGCCAAAGACTTAAGACCACCCAGGAGAGCCCCAACTCCAGCCTGGGACCTTAATTTTGTATTGGAAAAACTCACTCTTCCTCTTTTCGAGCCAGCTGCAACTGCAGAGTTAAAATTCCTTTCTTGGAAAACAGCTTTCATTTTAGCAATCACTTCAGTAAGAAGGGTATCTGAATTACAGGCCCTTATGGCAGTGGAGCTTTTCATCATCTTTCATGCGGTGTCCCTCAGGACCGATCCCTCTTTCATGCCCAAGGTGGTATCCAGCATGGCTCTTAATCAGTGCATTCATTTGCCAACCTTCTTTTCTAATCTACCGAACAAAGGGGAATGGATACTGCACTCCTTAGATGTGCACAGACAACTTGGATTTTACTTGGGCAGGACTAAACCTCAAAGGAAATCTGAACAACTGCTGGTGGCATTTGCTGCAGGGGCAAAGGGGAAGGCTATTTCAAAGCAAACCATTTTTAAATGGATAGGCCATTGCATTCATTTCTGCTATAAGCACCATGGAAAACCTATCCCACAGGGGATTAGACTCCATTCACCCAGGGCTGCATCTACCTCTACAGCCTTTCTCAGAGGTGTCCCTACCAGAGAAATCCTAGAAGCTGCTACCTGGAGTTCTGTACGTACTTTCACCAGACATTACTATTTGGCAATGTTCTCTACATCCAGAGCTGGCTTTGCCACTGCAGTCTTGCAGGGCCTTATAGCTTGTCCTAATGCTATCTAAATTCCTTGTCCCATCCGTATCTTTGGGAATCTACCCAAATGTGATGACTGCAACAGTGAAACAGTAAGGACATAGTACAGTTGTGTACACTTACCATAAATATAGATGTTCGAGTGTATTCACTGTTGCAGTTTTGGTTACCCTCCCTCCAGTTCCCTGACTTCTTTTGGCTATACCTCTATTCTCCTCTACTATACTTAAAAGCTTTTTAGTGTATTTGCTTTTTTGTTGGAGGTATAGTTTTGTATATTTATATTTAATTGCTTCCCATTAAGGGGGGGCACCTGACATCTGGGGCAAGAAAAACTGATGTAATGGCATTGGCTGCATGCTTTATACCCCTGACTACCTGACGTCACAGAAGATGAGACAGCAACTGATGCAGGACCCAAGACTTTGATAATCAGGCCAACTGAGGGCTACTGCAAGCAGATAACCCAAATGTGATGACTGCAACAGTGAATACACTTGAACATCTACATTTATGGTAAAATTACAAAACTATACTTTCCTAATAAAACACACAAGTATTTTAGTCCTCCCACAGATCAATCTCATTGGAGCAAGGGTGTTTCAGTTTATCCGAGCTGCCACAAAGAACAGAGCTCCAACGTCCATCCTCTGAACAGCGAGCCTCAGGTTATTCATAGACATGGGAAGCACATTTACACTTCTCCATTTTTGGCCCGAGAGTTCTAAATTATTTGGTGCATTGTACCCACCTCCAAAGAGATTTGGTCTCTCAACTCCCCAAGTCTGTTTCAGAGTTGATGCCAGTGGAGGAGCTCAAGAAGGTATCTGCCAAGCTCACCACTCTTTCTTCTATTTCCAGTTACTCAATAAAGTTGATCTCCAGGACAATGGAGGGTACTTCTTGAGCAACTGGTGCACTATGCCCCACTCAATGGTTCCTCGCTCTTTGGACCTTCTGTCAAATAAGCCTTCTCTTGCAGTGAGCAGGAGGGCAAGACTCTGTCAGTAGTTGGGATCAAGTTTTCTACTCCACCAAGGTCCTATTCCAAGAATCAGTGGGGAAGTAAGAAGTTCTGGTTCCAGAAGTTTCAGGGTTCCTTCCAAGCTGCTCCAGTGGATTCTTCTTCCAGGGGCAAGGGAAGAGAATTCAATGGTAGATGCCATAGGGGAAGAGGGGATACGCAAAATCAGGGCACCAGGGGACCTTTCTCTGCAAAGCCGTTTCAGCATCCCTGAGGCATTGCATGGCTGTCCTGCAATGGAGATCATCGAGGGTTGATTTTCATTGCACCCAAGTGCCTGGGCATCTATAACAGCTGATTTGTGGGTGCTCAAGATTATATCCAGGGGTTATTACATTCCCTTTTCCCAACCTCCTCTGATTTCCAAGAAGGTTCTCCCTGACATGCCACCCTGTCAGAGAGAACTGGCCCAAAGAGAAGTGTTGGCATTTCTAAAAAAAAGTGGCATTCACGAGGTCCTTGCAGGACCAAGAGTATCCAGAATTTATTCTCACTTCTTTTTGGTGCCAAAAAAGACTAGGAACCTACGTTTGATTCTGGACTGCAGCAAACTGAACTTACCTGTCAAGAAGTGGAAGTTCCAGATGGTCACTGTTCAGTCCATCCTGCCAGATTTGCAGAAGAATGAGTGGATGTTCTTTATAGACCTCCAGGATGCCTACTATCATATCACGATTGACATGCACTCCATCTGACGCTGTCGCTCCAGGACTGACGTCATGTCATTAGGGGTATAAAAACAGGCAACTGACGTCATTACATCAGTTTTTCTTGCCGAGGAGCCCGAAGCGGTTCACAAGTGCCGGTCGGCCGCTACCTGAGTTTTTGTTTATGAATTGAATCATCCTGAAGTCTTCTAAAGCTAAGTACCCCATTGGGGATCCTTTTTTCTTGCTCTAACCAATGTCAGAAAAAGTTAATAATTGTCTTGCCTGTGGAAAGCAAATACCACACCGAGATTTTCATTCTTACTGCATCACCTGTCTAGGCCCAGACCACAACATACCTCGCTGTTGGTTTTGTGCCTTGTTCAATGCCCAAACCATTCATCATCGGGCCCTTATTGTCACTAAATACTTTCTTTCTCGATCTCCATATTCCAAAATGGCTTCTATAAGCCATCTGACTACCGATATTCACAAAAAATGTAAGGATAAAGACAGAGACAGACCTCACAGGTTCAAAGCTGCCGACGATGTTTCCATTAAGCTAGTCACCAGTTCACCGGTACTCAGTGAGGCACTTTCGCAGCCCCTGATGCCTGGTTTAGTGGATTCGCAGGCCTCTACTGAGACCCATTCGGAGTCCGGTATGCCACAAGACTCTTCGACTATGGAACCGGTGGATGTCTCTACCTTGGATGGGTCCAGAGCCGCTGAGCAGGTACCAGCTTCTGAGGAAGTTCTTCATACTACCGGTGTTCGGCATAAACCGACTACTTCAGTTCTGTCTAAAACTACCGAGTTTCTAAGGCCAAGAGTATGCGCTACACCTAGAAAACAGATGACCAAAGTGCATGCACCTGTTCCTTTACCACAAAATAAAATGCTTAGAATGGCAGAAGATCTTATTATGCTGATTAGGGGAAGTCAGCCTTCCCCTGCTAAGAGAAAAAGGGACCAGTCCCCAGCAGCTTCAACAGACTAAGAGTCCAACGACTGTGAGGTGTCTGATTATGAAGACATGCCCTTATCTGCTTATGAGGATTTTGATGCAGAGGAATCCATTCCCTCTGCCTCTCCTCCAGAGGATTTCACTTTTGGTGAAACCTTACATACTTTAAGAGAGCATATCCACTGGGAATGCCAAGAATATCTTCAGTCCAAAAAGAGACTCAGAGAATTTCTAGACTTGCCACAACACAGGCCTTTAGCAATACCACCAGTCCTGGAAGTTGTTGATGATGTCTTTATGGAATCCAGTCTTACTCCTGATATTTTACTGCCTGCCCCTCGGAAACTAGACAGATACTACAGAGTACCTGACTCTCACAAATTTCTTTAAAAAAAATCCTACTGCTGACCTAGAGATCATTTCACAGGAGCCTAAAGGTATCAAGGCTAATACAGCTAAGAATCCTACCCCTTTGGACAGGGATTCCAGAGCTTTGGACAGATGGGGTAAGAAAGTATATACCTCTGCAACTCTTGCCATTAGGGCTTTGAATTGTCAGTTTCACGTGCTGAAGTGCCAGCAACATATTATGGTACTTAAGCAAAAAATAGCTACCTTTACAGACTGTGCAGAAAATAAAGAATTGCAAGAGCTTATGCATTCTGCAAGCCTAGTCAGCAAGCATACATTACAGTGTGGCTTTGATGCCCTAGAAGCATCTTGCAGGGCAGCAGTCACTGGTTCTGTACTGAGAAGGCATGCTTGGCTTAAGGAGCAGACCTTGCCAGATCATGTCAAATCCAAGTTACTAGATGCACCTTTGAACAAGGGCCATCAGTTTGGCACCAAAGCAGAAGAGGTTCTTAAAAAGATGGAAGAAAAAGCTAAATCTATGCAGACAGTTAAAGTATTTGTGCAAGTACAGCCTCCTAGATTCAGTAGGCATTGTCCCTCGAAACACTGGTCCTTTCCAGCCCCCTCAAGGCCATGTCAAACTAGACCCAGGGGAAACAGACCCCCCCCAGACTACAGTCTCAGGGTTATGCAGAGATCAAAGCAATGGAGTGCCTCCACCCTCTAAAGCAGGGAGTGCTAAACCACCCCCTTATGGAAAGAATTCCCAATGACTTCTCAACTCTACCTCCTCCTCTGCCCAACTGCTTGTGCCCCTAGGAGGAAAACTTGCCCTTCATGCAAAAAACTGGATTCCCATCACCAAGACCGATGGGTCCTCAACATTGTATCCCAGTGGTACAAATTTTACTTCCTCTCGCTGCCAACCCCAAAAGGGTTCCCAGACCTCCCTCTAAACGAGTGGGCAGAGGCTCAAAACTAAGTCCAATTCCTGCTCTCTATAAGGGCAATTCAGCCAGTTCCTGCGGAACAGATAGGTCAAGAATTCTATTCCAGACTTTTCCTGGTACCCAGAAAAGAGGGCATTTGGCACCCAATCCTAGATCTTTCAATTCTCAACACCTTCCTGGTGGTACCAAATTTCAAAATGCTTACTCTGCAGCAGCTTTTACCTATGCTAGCCAAAGATGCCTGGTTAGTCACCCTAGACTTAAAAAAAGCCTATCTGCACATCCCTATAAGGGAGTCATGCAGAAAATATCTACACTTTAGGGCAAGATCTATGCATTTATTAGTTCTCTGCACTTCCCTTTGGCTTATCCACTGCTCCCAGAGTATTCACAAAATGCCTGTCTCCGGCCATTGCTTACTGCAGACAGAAAAATATTAAAATTTACCCATACTTGGATGACTGCCTGATTCAGGCAGACAGTCAGGAAATGCTGTTGCATCACCTGACATTTGTAAAAAACTTAATCTCCCTGGGGTACACTATCAATGAAAAGAAATCAAAATTAGTCCCTAGTCAAAAGATTGTATTCCTGGGAGCAAGCTTGGACACAGCATCCCAGATGGCATTCCTCACTTCAGAAAAACAAGCCTATCTGGCAAGCTATTTTGCTCAAATGGCTGCCAGAACCTAGCTGTCCACAAGGAAAATCTTGCAGGCCCTAGGGCTCATGGCCTCATGCATCCTGCTAATTCCATATGCCAGACTACATATGAGGAAACTTCAATGGTACTTAAAAAGTCTTGGGTGCCAACATTCTCAGGACCTGGAAACTGTCATTCCCATAATACCTTGTCTAAGGACAGATTTTCTTTGGTGGGCAGCAGCATGCAACCACAACAAGGGACTGCCCTTTACCCAGCCCCGCGCTGCCTAGACTCTAACCACAGACACATCAGACTATGCCTGAGGGGCACACATGGATGGCAAGTGCATTCAGGGCCAATGGAGCCCAAGTCAGATGCATCTGCACATCAACCAGAAAGAGATGTTAGCTGTGCAGCATGCTCTGACCGCTTTCAGATCCCTACTCTCACCAGGACACCTGCTAATAAAAACAGACAACACCACAGTTATATGTGGTACATCAACAAGCAGGGGGTTACCCACTCTTACCCATTCTGCAGGCTAGCCATGGCCCTGTGGAGCATGGCCTTGGACACGCAGGTACATCTGCAAGCTCAATTCCTGCCAGGCAAAAAAACTCACTGGCAGATGATTTAAGCAGAAATCTCCTAGACCCACATGAGTGGCAACTAGAGTCATGCACCTTCAACCTTCTGCTTCAGAAATGGGGGACACCAGAGGTGGATCTCTTTGCCTCCCCCTGCAATCACCAGCTCAGGAGATTCTGCACCAGGACACCTCACAGCAGGGCCTGGAAAGTAGATGCCCTATTCTTCCAGTGGGTAAATCTCTCAATCTATGCCTTTCTCCTTCTACACCACCTCTCAAGAATATTGGTCAAGATAAAACAGGACAGACCAAGGACAATTCTGATTGCCCTGGACTGGCCATGCCAACACTGGTACCTACTCCTGCGAAGCCTGTCACCGGTTCCACCCTGGCACCAAAACCAGAACCCAACCCTGCTCTCTCAGCACGGGGGACAGATCTTGCATCCACAACTGCAAACCCTAAATCTTCCAGCCTGGCTTATTCCTTGAATTCTTCCCCAGTAACCAGCCTAAGCAAGCAGGTGCTGGACATCATCCTTGAAGCCAGAAGACCCAGTACAAGGAAATCCTAAGCTGATAAATGGGAAAGGTACTGTTCCTGGTTTCAGTCAAAAGAAGAGGACACAATTCTGCCCTCCCTGCATCTAATCCTGGATTACCTAGCAGATTTACTCCACAGATGCCTATCCTTCTCCTTCATTAAGATCCATACCTCTGCCATTTCGGCTCATTACAACACTGAACCACCTCTCTTCTCTCACCCTCTTATCAAACAGTTCCTGAGAAGGGCAAACAACTTAAGGCTGCCAAGGAGAGCACCCACCCCTGCTTGGGACCTTAACTTTGTACTGGAAATGCTCATGCTGCCCCCCTTTGAGCCTGCAGCGTCAACAGAGTTAAAATTCCTCTCTTGGAAAATGGCCTTGGTTCTGGCCATCACTTCTGCTAGAAGAGTGCCGTAGCTACACGCACTTATGGCTGTGGAACCCTTCATTATTTTCCATGCTGACAGGGTTTCCCTCAGGACTAACCCTTCCTTTATGCCTAAAGTGTTGTCCAGTGTGGCTCTCAACCAATCTATCCATTTGCCTACCTTCTTCCCTAATCCTCAAAATAAAGGGGAAAGTATCCTGCCCTCCTTGGACGTGCACAGACAGCCCAGATTCAACCTTGAAAGGACTAAGCCCTTCAGAAAATCTGACCAGTTACTAGTCAGCTTTGCAACAGGGCCAGAGGGCAGGGCCATTTCAAAGCAAACAGTTTCCAAATAGATAGCACATTGCATCCATTTCTGCTACAAGTACCATGGGAAACCAACCCCTCAGGGGGTCATAACACATTCCACTAGGGCAACTTATACCTCTACAGCATTCCTCAGGGGAGTCCTTACCAGGGACATCCTGGAAGTTGCTACCTGGAGTTCTGCACACACCTTCACCAAGTATTACCACCTGCCTATCTCTTCCAAATACAGGGCAGGTTTTGCAACAGCATTCCTGCAAGGCATTCTAGCCAGCACTACCTCTTCTTGACTGCCTCCAGCCTTCCTCAGCTTTGGGAATCTACCCAAGTGTGGTGACCGCAACAGTGAACCACGAAGAACATAGTACAGTTGTGTACACTTACTATAAATGTAGATGTTCGGGTGTATTCACTGTCGCAGTCCTGGTTTCCCTCCCTCCAGCCCCCCCCTAGTTTTCTCTATCTTTCTATCTCTCCTCTCTATGGCAATTCATATTCTCTCATTAAACTCTCTATGCCTTTTACTACATCCCCCTTTTTCAGGGGTATTGGTATTTACTTTTTAATGGTGATGTTTCACCTACCGTAACTTAGCTCCCCTATTGGGGGCCCTTCACATTTGGGGCAAGAAAACTGATGTAATGACATCAGCTGTCTGTTTTTATACCCCTGACGACCTGACGTCAGTCCTGGAGTGACAGCATCTGATGCAGAGATACTAAGTCTCAGGTATTCGGGCCGACTGAGGGCTACCTGCAGGCAGATAACCCAAGTGTGATGACTGCAACAGTGAATACACTCGAACATCTACATTTATGGTAAGTGTACACAACTGTACTTTCTCCATTCATCTAGTGTGAAGCCTCTTTGGGGGTTGGTATTTAATTTATTTATTTATAGCTTTTGTGAACTGGGAAAGTCCAACTGGACACAAGTACCATTTTCAGTGGAGGCCTGGGGAGAAAGGCTCCACGTTACAGAATGAGTAGAAGGCAGTTATACAAGATTTACATAATAAATGTTCATACATACATGGACTAGTAATGATATAACAGTTAATAAAAAAAAATAATGTACATATGTAGAATAGTAATGAACATGCATGGAATTGTAATAATATGACAGTTAATGAAAATATGACAGTTAAATGAAAAATACAGTGAAATATTAGCTAATATCAATCTTATAAGAGTTTTGTTACTTTCAAATGGAATCAGGTGAAAATAGATATTGAGTGGGAGAAATAAAGTAATTATAGGATGAAGATGGTTGCATATTTTGGAGTATAGAGGAGGTCCAGGTAAAAGGGAGATAGACAGTGGTGGAGAGGGATAGATGATAGTGAGATAGTTAGAGATTGTGAAGAAGAAGCTGTATTGAGAGTGGTGACAGTAAGGGTTTGGACATTATCCAGGAACATCACACATACAAAGCTGGCAACTGAGTAGGTAGGACATTAGTTGAGTTTTAAATTATTTTAGGGAGAGTTCTTGTCGTATTGCTAGTGAGATGGAGTTCCAGGAGTTAGCGATGTGGTGAGAGAGTAGTGATTTGCCAGCAGAATTGTTGGGTTTGGATACATGTGACAGGTATTTGTTTGATGAACGTAGTGGTCTGGAAGGGTTATATACTTGTATGGGTTGGAAATGAATGAACAGTCAGTAGATTTATACACAATATTATGGATGTATGAAAGTTGTGAGTAGGTTAGATAATGTGGAAATTCCAGCCACTTTAATTCCCTTAGGGCAGTACAGTGGTGAGTTCTCATTGGAAGGTTGGCAGCGAATAATGCTATTTTGTAGTAACGTTGCTCTCAAGTTTGTTTAGCAAAGTCACTTTGATGTTGTTAAGGATGGGAGCAGAAAACATCAGAGAAGGCAAGAGGAGAGAAGAGGCAATATGTTTTTGTATAGTGTCTGAGAGAAAGGGTTTGGCTCTATAGAGAGTCTGTAGTTTTGGTGTAATGTTTCCA
This sequence comes from Protopterus annectens, assembly GCF_019279795.1. NCBI lineage: Eukaryota > Metazoa > Chordata > Ceratodontiformes > Protopteridae > Protopterus > Protopterus annectens. The sequence continues at coordinate 910,277,369 of NC_056730.1, forward strand.
CTATATTTTGAAATTGTGTATGTCAAATTTTAGGTTCTCATATACACAGATGCCTAGCAGTTTACTGTGTGTAACATGTTCGATTTTTGTTTTGTTGGATGAAGTAAATGAAGAGGTTTTGTTGATTGTAAGCTGTTTGGGAGTAAATAGGATTAGTTTCCATTTTACTTGGGTTAAGGAATAGATGAGCAGATATCTGCCAGGTGTCTATAGAGGCCAAGTTTCTATAGTGGTAAAGGTTTTTAAGGGGAGACAGACTTGTGGGTAAGTTCATTGATGTTTTTTGCAATACAGATAGCTCTGGAATCATCTGCATACTGTACTAGAATGCAGTTTTACAGACTTTTATGTAGGTCATTGATGATGTTATTTAAGAGAATGGGTCCTGAGGTTGATCCTTGTGGTACACTGACTGGGATGATGAGGAAAGATGTGATGTCTTTTTGCCAGTTGACAGCTTGAGCCCTATTTTGGAGGTAGCTATGAAACCATAATATAGCAGTGGTGTTGTGTTATGTCCTAGGTTATGAAGTTTATCTAGAAGGATAGAGTGACAGATGGTGTCAAAGGCCCTGGATAAATCAAGGAAGAGGGCAGACATTAGGCTTCCTTCATTCGTATTTGTGTTTTCTGCATTGGTGAAACTAAGTAAAGTGGTAGGGGTACTGTGGTGGGGACAGAAGCTATGCTGAGATGAATAGAGTAGGTTATTTTGTGTGAGGTAATGTAAGAGTTGTGACTGGATGCATTTTTGGGGTAATTTTGATAGAGGGGGAGAGGTTGGCAGTGGGTCTGTAGTTAGAGACTTCAATTGAATGCCCTTCTTTATGGAGGGGAAGAATGTGGCTTTTTTCCCAGAAGGTAGGGATGTATGCTTCAGTGGCGGTGCAATTTATTGGAATTGAGATGGGGTAATTTATTGTTTATGCAGCCATCTTAACATATTTGCCAGGTAGGTTGTCAGGGGCTAAGGTGGTAGGTTTCAGTTTAAATAATTGTTTTTTATGTAAGCAGTGGAGACTGGTTGGAAAGAGAGGTTATAAAGCGGAATGGTTGGTAGTGCTGTTGTCTGGTTGTTGGTATTAAGAGAATTTTGATGTAGTGATGAGACTGACGTAAATTAAATGAAAGTTGAAAGCATCAGCACAGTTGGTAAAGTTGTTAAGAGTTAAGTGTAGGAGATGATTGAGTGTTGTGGCCAGGATTGAGCAGCTGGTTTATTAGAGGACCAGAATGTTTTGGGATTTTGTAGTTTTTATGTTGCAGGTCAGAGTAGTATGTTGTTTTAGCGAACTTAGTTTGAGTTTTAGTTTGGTTTCTGAGTTCTCTGAATTTTTGGAGATTCATTAGTGTTTTATCAAATAGCCATGAATTCCAGGCATTTAGTCTCTTAAGGTGTTTTGTATTTCGAGACAACCAGGGAGTAAGTTTTGCCCAACTCTTCTTTTTCTTAGTGGAGGAAGTTCATTTAGGATGTTCAAGAAAGTAAAATTAATGTGCTACTGTGTCATCTAGTGAAATGTATTTTAGAGTATTCCAGTTATATAGTTTTAGAGGAGACAAAGGAAACTTTGTTGACGTGTGAGGTTAATTGATATGCTGAAATGTCTGCTTTTGAATATTAGTTTTTTTTTTTTTTGTTTTTTTTTACATAGGCAGGGAGATTATCACTTGGTAGGGTACCTGAAGTAAAGATTTTTTTGAGAGACAGAGGTAAGAATCCAGTCAATGTTCCCTTAGTGTGGTTTTTATTATAATGGGTGGAAGTGATTAGCTGTGAGAGATCAAAGAGATTTATTGATTGGTTAGGTGAGTCAGAGGAGAAAGAGACTCGATATTAAAATCGCCAAGTTTGTATTTTTCTTGGGAGATGCTGGATAAGACCCAGCAGAAGTCATCTACAATCGAGAGATTATTATTAGGTGGCAAATAAGCACCTATGATGGATAATGTCTTGCTTTGATTGAGTTTCATGGCAGATATGAGAATTTAGTGGTGAAGGGGAAAGCTGCAGAGAATTTTTGTATAGTGTCACAACTCCATCCGCCCTTTTATTTTGTCCTTCTGCACTTAGTATAGTATAGTTTGGGGGTAGGATTTCATTATCCTTCGTTTCTTTTTTCAGACAGGTTTCAGTTAGAACTGCTATATCTGGAGCATGTAGGTTAAGCCATGCATGAAACTGTGGTATTTTGTTCTAGATGTTTCTAATGTTTATATGTGTAATGTTAAGGGAAGAACAAGTACTGTTGTATTATATTGGAGGGGTGTGGTTTGTGGGGGTTGTATAGTTAATGGTTTACAGGGATGTAGCTGGTCCAAGATTAGAATGGATGTTGCCACTGAGTTTTAGTTTGGGGGAGATATGTTGTTTAGGCTAAGCATTTAATTTTAGCATATGAAACATGGGGTTGTATAAGTGTAGGTTGTGTTTGAAAAAGTCTGGTATTGGGAGAGTATAAGATGGATGTTATATTGGGTGAATCAAGTGTTGAGTACGCTGCAGCATGTTGGATAGTACAGCTAGGATGATAGTGATGGGTTGGGTGTAAGTGTAAAGGTAAAGATGTTAAGTGGGTGAGCAGCAAGAGAAGTGAGAGTCAGTGTGGAGATTGCTGTCATGATGGTTATTTGTAGGATGATATTTTTACAGGTTTAGGGATAAAGGAGGGGAGGAAAAGAAAGGTGATGTGTTGTATTGGGAAACAATATGGTGTTTAAATATTGGTAGGCAAGAGGGCAGGAAGTATGTTATGATATACAGGACAGAAATTAGTGCTGGACAGTGGAGGGAGTATTGAATGAAATATGGGAGGGACTGCAAACAGTGTGTGCCAATGTTATACACTGGGAGTGGTTAGCCTCCATAGGGGGTCTGAGAAGTCCTGTTTCAGGCTGTCTAGTTGGCAGCCCAGGATGTTATCTGGCCCCACAGAAGTAGTCTTCTTGTCCTTGAATAGTCCCTTGAGGACTTGTTCTTTGGGAGATTTAGGGGAGGTGTAGATGTGGGTATGTGATCTGAGAATATAGACGGGGAGAGGGAGTGAAGTTTGAGCTAAGTCTGTCCACTAGTTGATTGGCTATATTTTGTGGGTCCAAGTATGTCATATTTAATATTAACTCTGTGCAGTACTGGGTATTGTTTCTGAGGTTTCTAACATAGTTAAAGAAGGTCTTGTGATTATCCTTCGCCTGTTTTTTTAAAAACCTATTACCTGGTTTTGGTTGATTTGATCAGGGTCCGGAGTTCCTTGTTAAGCTTAGTAAAAGCAGTTGGGCATCATGAGAGTTAAACTTATTTGTGCATGCAGTGAGTTCATTTGTTATACTGCCTGTTTATATTTGGGTTCCACCATATGGGTTTATTTTTAAATTTGCATTGTATTTACTTCTGAGGGATATGGATGCATCTATGTAGCTATTTACTTGTACACAGAATTTAGTGGTAAAGTATTCTGCATAAGCAGTGGAGTCATCAGGTTGGAAGGAAATGTTAAATTGAACCATGTCATCACTCAGTTTTAGTAGAGTAGCCTTAGCATAATCTCTGAATACCAAGGTATTGAAAAATGCTTCCAGATTCAGTCTTATGGTAAATGTGACTGATTTCTGGTCCATTTTGACCAGGGAGGAAATTCCATTTGGGAAACAAAGCTATCCTGTATTGATAAGAACCAAGTCTAGGATTTTATCACCCTTTGTTGAGTGTTAAGAAGATTTTGCAAAAAGAAAAGGATCTTCCTAAACCTCAGGGAAAAGAGAATCCTGAGAAGGCTGCTGATAAATCTCAAAAAAGGTCTCCTGACCCGACTGCCCCCCTGGGTTCGGCACCTAAAATTTCTAAGTCTTTGGATCAGAAGCCTGGATGGATCCAATCTTCTTCTCCTCCATTAATGTTCTCTCCAGTATTCAATTCGGAAGAGAGTTGCAGCCAAAGCACTGGCACCAGGGTTGCCAAGGACAGGTCAGCTTAAAAGCTGTCTCTTCCTATTGGAGCCTCAATTCCAGATAGCTTGAATAAAATGTCAGTATTGGACCTGGGATGGGTCAGTGTCAAAGGAGGATTTTTTCTCTAATTCCTCTGCAGTGTACATCAATTCCATTCTTGGGCTTGGCATTTGAGGTTGCTGAGAAAGCTCTCATTTTAAGAGAAGGGGTTAGCTTCCTTCCCATTATGACCGATCCCGACCTGTTTCTTTTTTTGTGTTGTCCTCTGCTCCTTCTCATTGACAGGATAGTCAGCTCCCAAATGTCTCAGGCAAGTACTTAGTCCAAGCTTCCAGTCGGATTTGGATTTGTCATTTGATGGTCCCCAACATCAGATCCATAAGAAACAGACATGCAAGCAGAGGCACCTAGATTAATCACCCAAATCTGTTACAGAAGATACAGATTTGGATGAGGGGGAAGATTCCCCTAGATTCCCTTTTGGAGGCATCATTATTGGTGAAATCCTGGAACTAATGTGAGAGAAGAGAGGTTGGTCCACAGACACACCTTCCTTGGAGGAATCTGTGTTCCTGGAGACTTTTGGAGCTGACTGTTGTACTGCTTGAGTGGTCCCACCTCCTGACACCCTCATTGACTTGGTGGCTCAAACAGCCTGGAAGTATCCTGACATAATGGAGCCTATTCCAAAGAAGGCAGAGAAAATCTTAGTTATCCCGAAGTGTAGGATACACTAAAGTAAAGGTCCCACAGTGGATGATGTGGTCGTAATGTTGGCCAGTAAGAAGGTGTTCTCCAAAGAAACCATATCTGTTTATTCCCCTAATAGGGAATCAAGAGCTCTGGACAGATTTGGAAAATGGACTTAAGATTCAGCAACCTTTTCATTCAGAGCACTAAACTACCTGGCTCATGTTACACATTTTAGAGGGAATTGACCAAAGAGCTTACGGAGTCTTTCTTGGGTAACTTACCAACAGATATCTTGAAAAAAGTGGAATCCGAGCTGTCAACCCTCAAGTCTCATTACAACATTTTCATGTGACTGCTGTCAAACACAGCTGATAGAATGTCAAGAGCACAGGCATAGCTATTCATTGCCATGCCTGGATGCAGTTGTGTGATTTTGCAGAAGACATCCTTCATTAATGCTCCCTTTAATGGTTGTACTCTGAACCCAAGCACTAAACCGTGATATATACTTTGTGGAATAAAAGTTTGTCTGTGTGTTTTGAGCTACATGGTCATTTTATTTCATTTATTTGTTTTTGACGTACCAGTCCAAGATCTTTGCTTGTTTTTTTTCTGTTTGAACCCAAGCTCAAAGGCAAACTAACTGGAAGTGAGCAGGATGGTAAGACCCTGTCTGCCATGCAAATCCACTTCTCTATTCCTCAAAGGACCTTTTCCAGGAATCAAAGAGGAGGAAGAAAGATGTGGTTCTCAGAATCTCTGGGTTTTAACCAGAGTGCTTCTTTAGACAAACCCTCACAAGGTGGAGGGGTAACTTCAGTGGATGTCCTAGAGGCTGAGGCGGTCAAGAAAACCAAGGATTTCATGAACCCTTTTTGGAGAAATCCTTTCCTCTCTCCTGAAGGTTTGCCCAACTACCATTCTCTGTAGGCAGTCAGGACACTTATCCCTGCACTCAAAAACCTGTCAGGCCATCACTACAGATTATTGGGTGCTGTGAATAATTACCAGAGGGTACACTCTTCCTTTTCTTTACCCTCCATAGTCAAAGAAAAGGATTCCTCAGGTGCCACCCCTATAGCTGGAATCTGCTACAGAAAAAGTAAAATAAAAAAAAAAAAAAAAGCTAGAGAAAAGAGCCATCCAGCAGGTCCCACTAAAGCAACAAGGATCCAGTGTCTACTCCAGATTCTTTTTAGTGCCAAAAAAAAACAGGGGACCTAAGGCTTATATTGGACTTAGGTTACTTAAACGTATTTGTGAAATAGACAAAGTTCTGGATGGTCATGAAGAGTTTGCCTCTTCTCAGGAAGTCTACCTCTTCTCAGGAAGGATGACTGGATGTGCTGAACGGATCTCCAGGCTGTTTATTACCATATGAAGGTAGATGAGTAGTTAAGGTGATTTCTTCATTTCAGGCTGGGAGCTATCAGTTCATGGCTCTGCCCTTTGGGCTCACCACAGCCCTCTGGGTGTACACCAAATACATGACCGTAGTCACAGCCTATCTCGGGCTGCAAGGGTTTCAGGTGTTCTCATATTTGAACAATTGGCTCCTAACCACTCTGATGAAGGATCTACTTATTCAAAAGAAAGACACTTTACTACAGTTACTTTATAATCTAGGGATCACTGTAAATCTCTGCAACAGTCAACTAACTCCCAAACAGTCCATAGATTTCATCGATGCCACCTAGATATCTTGACTCAGAAATTTTTTCTTCCATACTCCAGAATTCTGAACCTTCAGTGTGTGTCCAACAAAGTCTTATCCCACCCTTGCCCACCAGCAGGACTAATTCTAAAGCTTCTAGGTCTTATGGCTTCTATGATTACTCTGATACCCCACTCCCACTTCTACATAAGAGTCCTCCCAGTGGACATTGTCAGTCCAGTGGTTACAGTTACATCATGTGCTGCATTCCCCAATCAAGCTTATTCTAGTATGCAAGTCACATCAGCTGGTGGATATCCTCCCCCTTCTTTATGAAGGTTGCCCCTTTTGTCCTCCATCTCTGGTAGTGGTGGTCACCACCGGTGCTTCCCTCGTAGGGTAGGGGTGGCATTATGAAGGGAAGACTATTCCATGTACCCCGGATACTGTAAGTGGCCAACCTACACATCAGTGTTCTTGAGATGAGAGCAGTCCTTTTAGCGTTGCAGACATTCCAAGATTCTCTTCCAGAAAGTGTGATTTTAATTCAGACAGACTATATGTCAGTAGTCTTGTACATAAACATGCAGGCGGGAGGACCAGATCTTATCCTGTTTGTCTGAAGCAATGAGTGTGTGCCAATGGGCATTGTCTTCCAGCCACTTTCTTATAGCAACACACATCCCGAGAACTTCCAGTGTGTTACCAGACAGGCTAAGCAGAAACATTCTTTTTCCTCACAAGTGGTCCCTCGATCAGTAAGTGGTATATTAAATATTCGGCCACTGGGGCCAACCTTGCTGCAACCTGTTTGCTTCCCACCTGAACAACAAGTACAGCAGTTACTTTGCCCTCATTCCTCCACAGGATCAATCACCGAGGGATCCGGTAGTCCACAAGTGGCCCCAGGGTTTCTTTGTCTTTAAAACTTTTCCCTTAATCCTGAAATTCATTCAGAAAGCCAGGAGAGGTTGATCCTCATTACTCCTTATTGGTCCCGACAGATATGGTTCCCATGTCTGTGGCCTCATCTAATATGTCCTCCTTGGACACTGGCTCATAGACAAAATCTCATTTTGCATACTTCAGAGTATCCTCTTCTGGACCTGGGCACCCTGAACCTAACCGCTTGGTTTCTCCAGTTTTGATGATGGCCAGCAATGCCAGGGACTCAGAAGTAGTAGTACACATCCTAACAGCTTCTCAGAAGGCTAGCACCAAGAAACTTTATAGAAGTAGAGGGTGAAAAGGTTTTCATTCTGAGCCATAGACAAAGGATTAGATCCTTTTTTTGCTCCTCTTCCTTTTATATTGGAGTTCCTTGTTCAGTAAAGGCTTTAGCTACTCTACTACAAAAGTACAATGGCAGCAATTTCTACTTTTCGTATTGGTCATAATCACAAACCTATAGGCTCATTGGGAGTTTCAAAGCTTTTCTTAGAGGAACATTTCTTCTTACACCTCCAATAATGGACCCTCTTCCCACTTGGGATATCACAATAATGTTATAAGCCTTCGCAAAATCTCCATTTGAACCCACAGATTCAATAGATATTAAGTTCTTGACTTGGAAAACAATCTTCTTAGTAGCAGTTACTTTCACAAAGAAAGAATTTTCTTGAAACCAAACCATTCATCTTTTATCCCTAAGGTGACATCTGAATCCACCACCATCCAATCCATTAATCTGACGTAGTCTTACCAAAGTATTTAAACAAAGGAGAATATAACTTGCATTTGCTTGTTATTCACAGACAGATCAGATTTTATCTTCATAGAACAAAAAGCTACAGAAAATCAGATCAGTTGTTTGTGGCTTTTTCCAAAGTTAAGCTAAGCTATGGTGTATCTAAGGCTACTTTTTCTAGATGGTTGTCAAATTGCATTTTGTTTATGATAAACTGGGTTTATGTTTACAACAAAAACCTACTGTTCATTCAACTAGATCAGTGGTGACTTCAACATTTTTTCAAAGAAATTTGCCAGTTGATGAAATTTGTGCTACTGCATTATGGTCTACAAGTTGCACCTTTGTTTATCATTATAAACTGGATGTATAATCCAGATCTTGCTCATCTTTTGGCTCTGCTGTGCTCAGGAATATTCTTCCATTAGGTCACCCAGACAGAACAGTAGCTAGGGAATCTGATTGATTCTTAAGCTATCATGCAATATTTTATATGCTCTACCAATTATTTCTTTTTTAACATCAGCTTCTGTTCTAGATTCTATTGAAAACTCTGCCAGTGTTTGACTTTCTTTTGGGACCCCCCTATTTCTTTCTGTTTGCTTATACTCTGATATTAATCCTTGATGGGGAAGGCAATCTCTAACCTGCAGTCCAAATAAATTCTTGGCATTTTCCCATTCTATTACCTTTCCCTCTCTATTTATTTGCTCCCAACACCTTGGTTCCTTTGCCAGTTTTCTCAAATAAATTCCAACCGCCTTTTGCCTATTATCTCTATCCCTAATTGGAGTCATCCGTATCAGCAGAATCTCTTTTCTCCATTCCCGTCTTGTTTTAGTTCTTAGAATACTTTCTGCAACTTTATGAATATAATAATCTGTATGATTATTGTTATTCTTCTTAAAGGTCTGCATCCAAAATCCCAGTGTCTTGTTTCTTGAGCTTCCCCATCCCTTTCTGCTTTGAATTATAATTTTCTGCTTGTGCTTTGTATAGGAGGCTTAATTGTGTTGTTCTGAAATACCCCTTCAATTCAGATAATCTCAATCTGCCTAGTTATATTGGAAGAATAAGCTTATCCCACTTGACTGTTGCTGTCTTCCCCTCCCAGATAAAATCCTTCAGCTCTTTATTAATTGCTGTCCACAACTTCTCTTCTGGTTGATAAAAATATGCCTGACCTGTGTGTAAGATTAAAGGGACTAAAAACATTTTAACTGCTTTGTATCTTACTATCCATATCTGTATAACAGACCTTCCATTTTCTCTGTTTTTGTATTATATTTTGTTTAGTCTCTTCCCACATATCCTTAGCTGCCACACCAGAAACATTTTTAATCCATACTCCTAAATACTTCATTTTATCATGTCCCCATAAATATGGATATTGCTGAACAAATCTGTGTATGTGTACATAATTTACCACCATTGCCTTTGCTTTGATTCAGTAATTTTGTATCCCGAAAATATTTGAAATTGTCTCAAAATGTTCCACAACACTGTAATGTCCCTTTCTGGATTTGTCAGGTGTAAAATAATATCTGCAAATAGAGCCAGTTTTTCTTGACCAACATACCAATTATATTCTTGAATTTCTTAGTGCTTTATTTTCTTTGCCAGTGATTCTAAAAGTAGTTGGCAAAAGACCTTTCAATATAAATTTATTTCTTCTTCTTTCAGTTAAGGCTGTTGTGTTCAGCTCGTAAACAGTAAATACATAAAGAGCGGCATCAGTAAATAGCATCTTGTGCTCACATTTTGTACATTTTTAAAACCTTTTTCAGACATAGCCACTGGTGAAATACTGAACAATCAGAAATTTGCAAAAGTACCAAGATATCTATTAAGACAATAGCGAACTAAATACTGCCACTAGAGTAAGGAAAAAGGCAGAGAAAAAAGGTTAGCAGATTTTTTTTTTAATTTAGAAAAGTGAAAGGTATAACAGCCTTAACAGCAAGGGATATACAGGGGTAGGAAAGGCCTACTAACAATGGTAATGAGAATCCACACACAAGTGTATAAGAGAAAAAATAAATCTATAATAGCAGAAAACTTGGCAGGAAGAAGTTATCAAACAGAGATAAATTTACCAAAAGAAACCAATAAAGGATGAATTTTTTAAAGAAATACACTTCTCATAAAATGACTGCCCAAGAGAGTAACTAACCATGTCTAGTCACGAAAGTGGCAAACAAGTTCTGAGGAACGTTAGGCATGGTGCACTGTGGGTAGGAAAGGACCTTGAGAGTTTGTTGGTCTCCATGAGCTGGAGTAACGATGGAGTTGGATCAGAGTGTCAGATCTGAACCCATACATTGAAGAATGAATGAAAACTGACATCAGATCATGTTTTTCTATACCTACACAACCTACCTTGATTGTTTTTAGTGGAAAACCATCTGAGGGGGAGCAACTGCTTTCCGTTGCTTACCTGATTGCCCCTCCCCTGAGCTCTGTTGGTCTCTAGCTAGTATAGCTGTTGTGGTTCCAGTTTTAAAATCACTTTGCTAGTCCATGACCCAAATGACACTAAAACATCATAGATTGTTTCTGGGACAAACTGTGAGGGGGGAGGTTCCCACTATACTCGGACTTACTCTACTCCCAATTCCCACCCACTCTGTCTTACTTTACTTATATTTCTATCCTTAATCCCACCGACTTAAACTTCACCTATCAACAATTACCTGTTTAGGAGCTCAACCCCATAGCATATCTTTCTAACACCATCCCACTCAATCTTTCCTGTCCAAATTATAATTTTTTCTTCATCCATATACTTCTACTACCTCCCTCTCACTCCCCCTGCAACCCCACCGCCTCCTATCACACCTCCACTCGTAGTTCCATCACTGTTTTTATTTATGCAATCACTACTTCATCACCATATATAGTAGCTCCCTATATATCTTTGAGTATGCTCCCTTCCTGCTACAAATAAATCACTACCTCTGAAAAAATCAAACCTTACCCCTTTCTTCACTTTCTCACAACACCAGCATCCGAGAGAGCGTATCTAAACAATCCTGTCTTGGTTTGTGATTTGTTGATCTTTACTGATAAAAGAGGTGCAACTGTGAGTGATAGTAAGCTGAAGCTACTGCATGTATTTGCATGTGGTGTAAAGGAATTCCAACTTTTGTGTGACATTCACAACTTGTAGGTTCAGACCAACAATTTCACTATACTAAATTTTATATTTAGTTGTATACTGTTTGTGTGATTTTTCTCATAGAAATTAATTTAAATTCTCTTTGAATTCTGTGTTAACTGATTTTGATTATTCTTTTCTTTTAGAATTCTTTATTCATTTGTAGCTGAATATGGATTCCTTAAATGAGTATGCCATTGATGATTTGCTAAAGCACAAGTATCTTGTACAGAGTACTAAATGCTATGTCTATTTAAAGGTAACAGCTAATAACACTGATAATCTGTGCTCCTCATGGCAAAAGTTGGATGATTTGCTTACCATTATTAGTAGTAAATCTAGACTTACTAATGATGATTGCACTTGTGCAACTGGCACAACTAGGAGAACTTTTGTTGCATATATTATTGACTGGACTAATGAGATAAATAATGTTAGGCAAAGAGCAAATACAACACACTTAGGAAGGGCAGTGTCTATTGTCTGTAAAGATCACTTGACCCCTGTTGAACAATATAATAACACTGACATGTTTGGAATTCTGGATACAAGCATTCAGCAATCTGAGGATTCAGAGCATATAGAAAAAATAAAAAAGAAGGAAAGGAAGACGTTTACAGCAAATAAGGAAGAAAAAGAAACTGTTAATGTCTAAAGCAAAGAGAATACATACTAAAAAGGACACTGCTTTGTTATGTAACACACAGATTACAGCGAATGATAAAATTTTTCTATCAGAAAGCCTTTATTCTACCAAAAAAGGTATTTTTCTGAAAAAAGGTAGAAAAAAGAGGCAAGGGGAAGGTGAAAAGGAAAAAAATTAAAGCTGAATGGGGAAGAATTGAAGAACATTCCTGTAAGAAAAAAGAAGAGAAAGACAAAACGATGACAACATGGCTCAAGCTGTAGATGTACAAAGCCAGCTGAATGAGAACTGAATGCTTGCAAATGTAAGAAGCAAGAAAACAGTGGGATTAATAAGACTAATGGTGATGAAGATCATTCATTTGTAACAATTGATAGAGCTTACTGAATTAGAAGTTGAATATTCTTAAGATCTGGCCAGAAAGGATATTCTCGTAATTGAAGATTCGGTTATTAGAGTAACTGATACTTATATTTATGATATGAACATCAAATAGTGTTATGCTTGCCAGAAGCAAAAATAGAGGCTGTGAGATGGGCCTTGGGATGCCTTAATGTAAGGAAGTGTGGATCTGTTTTTATTCATATCGGTACAAATGAAGGAAGTATGGATCTGTTTTTATTCATATTGGTACAAATGAACTCATCCGGAAGGACACTCTTGACTCTTAGTAGGGAACTTACAGCCTTCTTAGAAAGCATAGCATATACTGGTGTTTGGACATATTTTTCACAAATCACATATAGAAAAAAGAGTTTGCCGTGAATTAAAAGATAAGTAACCTGCATGAAAAAATGTCCCATTGTAAAAATTGGAAATGTGTACAGCATCCAAGCCTAATTTTGGGCACAAATGTTCAAACTGGTTGATGTGCTCTTATCAAGATCAGAGAAGAGAACATTTTTGCAGCAGATATTTTGCAATAATTGACAAAAATAAGGCAGGATTTTTGCCAGGTCAAAAAATTTAACAGTTCACAGATAGCAACATTTGATGCATCTCCAATGGTTGTAAATTTTTTTATTGGAAAATTTGCTACTTTCCCACAAGATTGATGTTGTTATTGTTTGTGAAACATGGTTAAAGAACAATGACTAGAATCCGGATGCTCTTTATGTTTTACTGTTGCAGTCATCACACTTGGGTTATCTGCCTGCAGGTAGCCCTCAGTTGGGCTGAATACCAGAGACGTCAGGTCGTCAGGGGTATAAAAACAGACAACCAATGCCATTACATCAGTTTTTCTTGCCGAGGATCCCGAAGCAGTTCGCAAGTGCCAGTCGGCCACTACCTGAGTTATTGTTCATGAATTGTATCATCCTGAAGTCTTCTAAAGCTAAGTACCCCATTGGGAGTCCTTTTTTCTTGCTCTAACCGATGTCAGAAAAAGTTAATAATGGTCTTGCCTGTGGAAAGCAAATACCACACCACGATTTTCATTCTTACTGCGTCACCTGTCTAGGCCCAGACCACGATGTTACCTCACTGTCAGTTTTGTGCCTTGTTCAACACCCGAACCATTCATCGTCAGGCCCTTATTGTCGCTAAATACTTTTGTTCTCGATCTCTGTATTCCGAAATGGCTTCGGTAAGCCATCCGACTACTGATATTCCGAAAAACCATAAGGATAAAGACAGAGACAGACCGCATAGGTTCAAAGCTGCCGACAATGCTTCCATTAAGCCAGTTCGCCGGTACTCAGTGAGGCGCTTTCGCAGCCCCTGATGCCCACTTCATTGGATTTGTAGGCCTCTACCAAGACCCCGTTCGGAGTTTGGTATGCTGCGAGACTTTTCTTCAACTATGAAACCTGCGGATGTGTCTGCCTTGGATGGGTCCAGAGCTGCTGAGCAGGCACCGGCTTCTGAGGAAGTTCTTCGCACTACCGATGTTCGACACAAACCAATTACTTCAGTTCTGTCTAAAACTACCAAGTTTCTAAGGCCAAGAGTACGCGCTACGCCTAGAAAACTGATGACCAAAGCGCATTCACCTGCTCCCTTGCCACAAAATAAAATGCTTAGAATGGCAGAAGATCTTATTATGCTGATTAGGAGAAGTCAGCCTTCCCCTGCTAAGAGAAAAAGGGACTAGTCCCCAGCAGCTATAACAGACCAAGACGCCGACTCTGACGTTTCTGATTATGAAGACATGCCCTTATCTGCTTATGAGGATTATGATGCAGAGGAATCCATTCCCTCTGCCTCTCCTCCAGAGGATTTCTCTTTTGGTGAAAACTTACATAATTTAAAAGAGCATTTCCACTGGGAATGCCAAGACCATCCTCAGTCCAAAAAGAGACTCAGAGAATTTATAGACTTGACACAACACAGGCCTTTAGCAATACCACCAGTCCTGGAAGTTGTTGATGATGTCTTTATGGAATCCAGTCTTACTCCTGATACTTTACCACCTGCCCCTAGGAAACAGACGAGTACTACAGAGTACCTGACTCTCACAAATTTATTTTCAAAAATCCTACTGCAAACTCAGAGATTATTTCCCAGGGACCTTAAGGTATCAAGGCTACTACAGCTAAGAATCCCACCCCTTTGGACAGGGATTCCAGAGCTTTGGACAGATGGGTAAGAAAGTATATACCACTGTAACTCTTGCCATTAGGGCTTTGAATTGTCAGTTTCACATGCTGAAGTACCAACAACATATTATGGAAGCCCCCTCAGGGCCATTTCAAACTAGACCCAGGGGAAATGGACACCCCCAGACTACAGTCTCCGGGTATGCAGAGATCTAAACAATGGAGTGCTAAACCACCCCCTTATGGAAAGAATTCCCAATGACTTAACTCCACCCCCACTCCTCTGCCCAACTGCTTGTGCTCCTAGGAGGAAAACTTTCCCTTCATGCAAAAAACTGGATTCCCATCACCAAAGACCAATGGTTCCTCAACATTGTATCCCAGGGGTACAGATTTTACTTCCACTCACTGCCAACCCCAAAAGGGTTCCCAGACCTCCCTCTAAACCAGGGGGCAGAGGCTCAAACCAAGTCCAATCCCTACTCTCTATAAGGGCAATTCAAACGGTTCCTGCAGAACAGATAGGTCAAGGATTCTATTCCAGACTTTTCTTGGTACCCAGAAAAGAGGGCACTTGGCACCCAATCCTAGATCTTTCAATTCTCAACACCTTCCTGGTGGTACCAAAATTCAAAATGCTCACCTTACAGCAGCTTCTTCCTATGCTGTCCAAGGATGCCTGATTTGCCACCCTAGACCTAAAGGAGGCCTATCTGCACATCCTAATAAGGGACTCCTGCCTGGCTGCAGCCATTGCCTATTGCAGACAGAGAAATATTCAAATATACCCCTACTCGGACGATTGCCTAATTCAGGCAGACAGGAAAAGCTGTTGCAGCACCTGACATTCGTAAAGGACCTTCTAACCTCCCTGGGGTACAGTATCAGTGAAAAGAAAGCCAAACTAGTCCCCAGTCAAAAAATTGTATTCCTGGGAGCAAGCTTAGACACAGCATCCCAGATGGCATTCCTTACTCCAGAAAAACAATCCTAGCTGACAGGCTACTTTGCTCAAATGGCCACCAGAACCCAGCTATCTACAAGGAAAATCCTGCAGGCTCTAGGGTTCATGGCCTCCTGCATTCTACTAATTCCATATGCCAGACTGCATATGAGGAAACTTCAGTGGTACTTAAAAAGCCTTTGGTGCCAACATTCTCAGGACCTGGAAACTATCATACTTATGATACTTTGTCTAAGGAAAGAGTTCCTTTGGTGGGCAGCAGCATGCAACCTCAACAAGGGGCTTACACAACCCCACGCTGCCCAGACCCTAACCACAGATGCATCAGATTATGCCTGGGGTGCACATCTGGACAGCAGGTGCATTCAGGGCCACTGGAGCCCAAATCAAATTCATCTGCACATCAACCAAAAAGGGATGCTAGCTGTTCAACATGCTCTGACGGCTTTTAGATCCTCTCACCAGGGCCCTTACTAATCAAAACCGACAACACCACAGTGATGTGGTACATAAGCAGGGGGGAACCCACTCTTGCCCACTCTGCAGGCTAGCCAGTACGTGGTGGAACATGGCCTCAGCCATGCATATTCACCTACAAGCTCAATTCCTGCCAAGCAACCAAAACTCTCTGGCAGACAACTTAAGCAGAAATCTCCTAGACCCACACGAGTGGCAAACCCCAACAGCTTCAGCCTTGTGATCCAGAAATGGGGTACTCCAAAGGTGGACCTATTTGCCTCCCCCTACAACCACCAGCTCAGCAAATTCTGCACCAGGGTACCTCACAGCAAGGCCTGGAAAGTGGATGCCTTATCCTTCCAGTGGGCAAGCCTCTCAATCTATGCATTTCCCCCTCTACTTCTTCTTACAAGAGTATTACTCAAGATAAGGGAGGAAAGACCAAGGGCAATCCTGATTGCCCCAGACTGATCACGCCAGCACTGGTACCCACTACTGCACAGTCTGTCACCATTGCCTCCATGGCACCTACCTCAAATCCCTACTCTCTTGACTCAGCAGGAGGGACAGTTCTTGGATCCACAGTTGCAGACCCTGAACATTTGAGCCTGGCTTATTCCCTGACTTCTCCTCCAGCCTAAGCAAGCAGGTACTGGATGTCATACGTGAAGCCAGATGACCCAGTACAAGGAAATCCTGTGCTTGACAAGTGGAAAAGGTATTGTTCCTGGATTCACACTAAAGGAGCGGATACAGCACAGCCCTCCTTACCTGTCATCCTGGATTACCTAGCAGACCTACTCCACAGAGGCCTCTCCTTCTCCTCCATTAAGATCCATGCCTCTGCCATCTCTGCTCATTACAGCACTGAGCCACCTCTCTTCTCTCACCCTCTCATCAAGCAGTTCCTGAGAAGGGCTAACAACATAAGGCCAACAAGAAGAGCCCCCACACCTGCTTGCGACCTTAACTTTGTGTTGGAAAAGCTCATGCTACCCCCCTTTGAGCCTGCAGTGTCAGCAGAGTTAAAATTCCTCTCTTGGAAAACAACCTTACTTCTGGCCATCACTTCAGCTAGAAGAGTGTCTGAGCTACAAGCACTTATGGATGTGGAACCCTTCATTGTTTTTCATGCAGACAGGGTCTCCCTCAGGACTAACCAAACTTTCATGCCTAAAGTGGTGTCCAGTGTGGCTCTCAACCAATCTATCCATTTACCCACCTTTTTCCTTAATCCTCAAATAAGGGGGAAAGGATCCTGCACTCTTTAGATGTGCACAGACAGCTCAGATTCTACTTTGATTGGACTAAGCCCTTTAGGAAATCTGACCAGTTACTAGTCAGCTTTGCACCATGGACAGAGGGCAAAGCCATATCAAAACAAACCATCTCCAAATGGATATCACACCATATCCATTTCTGTTACAAACACCATGGAAAACCACCCCCTCAGGGAGTCAGAACACATTCCACTAGGGCACCTTCAACCTCTACAGCCTTTCTCAAAGGAGTCCGTACAAGGGACATTCTGGAAGTTGCTACTTGGAGTTCTGTTCATACCTTCACCAAGCATTACCACCTGCCTATCTTTTCCAAATCCAGGACGGGCTTTGCAACAGCAGTCCTGCAGGGCATACTAGCCAGCCCCAACTCTTCTTGTCTGCCTTCACCCATTCTTCAGCTTTGGGAATCAACCCATGTGATGACTGCAACAGTGAAACATGAAGAACATAGTACAGTTGTGTAAACATAAATGTAGATGTTCGAGTGTATTCACTGTTGCAGTCCTGGTTTCCCACCCTCCAGCCCCCTTGTATCTCTCTCTCTCTCTTCCTCACTCCTTCCAGGGCTATTGGTATTTACTTTTTACTGGTGGTGTTTTTCCACCATAACTTAGCTCCCTATATGGGGGCTCCTGACATTTGGGGCAAGAAAAACTGATGTGATGGCATCGGCTGCCTGTTTTTATACACCTGACATCAGTACGGAAGCGACAGCAACCGAGGCAGAAATGCTAAGCCTCTGGTATTCGGGCCGACTGAGGCTACCCCTGGCAGGATAACCCAAGTTTGATGACTTCAACAGTGAATACACTCAAACATCTACATTTATGGTAAGTGTACACAACTGTACTTTTCTTGTATGAAACACAAGAGGGAAGAATAACAGTGCCTGGGGCCTTAAATATAGCAGAAACAGACTGGAATAATATTGATTCAACAACATTATTAAATAAATTATTCACAATGAATGTTCAAGAAAGTACAGTTTTGTACCTACCATAAATGTAGATGTTCGAGTGCTCATACAGCTGCAGTCATTACAGATGGGTTATCCTGCCGTCAGGCGGGTCCTCGGTTGGCCGACTTCCAAAGTCCAGGTCCGGCGTCAGTTGTCGTCGCTTCTTCCCTGACGTCAATGTGGCAGGGGTATAAAAGAGGCAGCTGACACCATTTTCTTCAGTTTTTCTTGCCCCAGATGTCAGGTGCCCCCAGAAGGAAGGCAAAACAAAAAATTATGCGAACATGCAATGATGATAAATCAAAAAACAGTAGTTGCAAGCAAATACACCATAAAAGAAAACCCCAAAAAGTTTAAATGATAAGGTGTTTGTCATAAGGCCTGTCCTAAGAGGGGATGGAGGGAGGGTAACCTGGACTGCAGCTGTATGAGCACTCGAACATCTACATTTATGTTAGGTACAAAACTGTACTATGTTCATCGTGCATACAGCTGCAGTCATTACAGATGGGTAGAATCCCAGAGCTAAGTAAGGGTGGAAGGCACTAAGAGGAACTAGGATGCCCTGCAGGACTGCTGTGGCAAAGCCCGCTCTAGATTTTGAGTATAGTGGAAGGTGGTAGTGCTTGGAGAAAGTGTGCACTGAACTCCAAGTAGCTGCTTCCAAAATGTCCTTGGTAGGGACCCCCTGAGGAAAGCTGCAGAGGTAGCTGTAGCCCTGGTGGAATGGGATCTGATGTATATAGGCACAGTTTTTCCATGAAATGAATAACAAAGGCGTATGCAGTGGGCTATCCATTTTGAAATTGTCTGTTTGGAAATGGCCTTTCCCTGAGCACCTGTAGCATAGGACACAAAGAGCTGCTAAGATTTCCTGAATGGCTTTGTTCTGTCCAAGTAATAACAAAGTTGTCTGTGAATGTCCAAGGAATGTAGTAGTCTCTCCCCTTTATTCTGTGGATTTGGATAAAAGGTAGGTAAATGAATAGTCTGATTCAAAGCTACACTGGATACTACCTTTGGCATGAAGGTAGGGTTGGTTCATAAGGAAACTCTGTCCTGATGGAAAATGATGAATGGTTGCACAGCCATGAGGGCCTGTAGCTCCGAAACCCTGTGTGCTGAGGTAATAGCCAGAAGAAAGGCTGTTTTCCACAAGTATTGTAGCTCTGTTGAAGAAGCCGGCTCAAAGGGAGGCAGGGTCAGCTTTTCCAGTACGAAGTTGAGGTCCCAAGCTGGGACTGGTGGTTTCCGTGGGGGTTTTATGTTTTTTGCCCTCTGAGGAACTGCCTTAATTGAGGATGTGAGAATAAAGGAGGATCTGTATTGTATTGTGCAGAAATGGCTGAAGCGTGGATCTTGGAGTAGGAGAAGGAAAGGCCACTGTTTAACATCTCAGCTAGGTATTGTAAAATTTGAGGCATATTTATTACCCAAGGATTCTGGCCCTTTTCTTGATTCCAGGAACAAAATCCTTTCCATTTGGTGGAGTAGGCTTTTCTAGTAGAGGGTCTTCTGGCCTCCAACATGACATCCTGCACCTCCTTGGAGAGGAGAGTCTGTTGGGAAATTAAGGTATTCTCCATGCAGCTAGATTCAGGGTTTTGAGCTGGCTGTGAAGGGTTTTGTAGTTGTGCTGGGACAACAGAAGAGGAACTAGAGGTAGGGTCCATGGTGGTGAGTGTGTCAGGCTCTTTAGGAGATGATACCAGTGCTGTCGTGGCCAGTCTGGAGCAATGAGAATCATTTTTGGCCTCTCTGCTCTGGCTTTTAATAGAACTTTGGTCAGCAGAGGAAGAGAGAGCAAGGCATAGACTGTCAATGTTGTCCAATTGAAAGAGAGTGCGTCCACTTTCCAGGCCTGTGGATGATAGGTCCTTGAACAGAATTTTTCCAACTGGTAATTTCTGTGGGTAGCAAACAGATCTATGTCTGGCTGTCCCCATGCCTGAGTTATCTTTGAGAAGACTTGAGGATGCAACTTCCATTCGTGTGGGTCTGTCATATTTCTGCTTAAGTTGTCTGCCAGTGTGTTTTCCTTCCCTGGCAGGAATTGTGCCTATAGTTGAATTTGTAATTCCAGTGCTGTGTTCCACAGGGTCATGGCTTGCCTGCACAGGAGGTATGAATGAGTTCCCCCCTGTTTGTTTATGTACCACATGACTGTGGTGTTGTCTGTCCTTATCAATAGCTGGCCTGGATGGAGTAGGTCTTTGAAGGTCATAAGAGCATTTTGCATGGCTAGCATCTCCTTTTGGTTGATATGTAGGTGCTTCTCTTTTTGGGACCATTTTCCCTGAATGCACTGATCTGCCATGTGTGCTCCCCAGGAGTAGTCTGAGGCAACGGGGTACTTAGCTTTAAAGAAGACTTCGGCTGAAATACTTTCGTAAATCTCAGGACCTGGCAGACAGGCACTTGCGAACTGCTTCTGCTTTGGGCACCGCGCGGCAAGAAAGACTGAAGAAAATGGCGTTGGCTGCCTCTTTTATACCCCTGCCGCACTGACGTCAGGGAAGAAGCGACGACAACCGACGCCGGACCTGGACTTTGGAATTCGGCCGACCGAGGACCCGCCTGACAGCAGGATAACCCATCTGTAATGACTGCAGCTGTATGCACGATGAACATCAGTTGTTTCAGATTGTAAAAAACACCAGAGAATGGAACATATCAAAAAGAAACAGAGTCGTCAGACAACCTACAGTATGTAGAAGACTAGAAACATGAGCCACAAAGCATTATAGAAAATGATGGATGTTCTGTAGTCCTATCTCGCCTTCATTCTTACATATGGAATCGGAGCCTATCCTTGGCTCCGACAAGGCCAATTTACAAGCTGAAGACTTCTAGTTGGCTTGTGGCTAGTTAGGTATCCCATGGTGCACCAGTACAATCCCCAGATCTCGTTTGCCGCGTCGACGAGTTCGGTTGTGGTTCACTTTGGCTAAGTTTTTCAATTTATTCAAAGTTCATACAAAATTTTGGGACTTTTCTACTTAAAATTGTTCTTATATCATTGTTTAGTCATAGTGTAGTTTGCAAGTTAGAATAGTTAACGTTTATAAGTGCGCCTTTTGTGTGCAATTTCTTTAGTACAATTGGCCTTTTGGCTTCATAGTATTTGGCATCCTGTGTGCTGGTTTTTCTGTTAGTGATGTTAACAGAATGAAGTTCTGTTTTCCATAGTCATAGGTCGAAGTTTTTTTGTGGTTTTCCGCTTGCTAAATTGGGTAGTGTTGTTAACAGAATGAGGTTCTGTTTTCCTTGTTGAGTAAATTTGAAAATTTACACTTTATTCCTGTTTGAGTGTGTGATGACTCTTCTTATTGTACCTTTCCCTAGGTCTGTTTTAGTTAGAAGACCTAGTTTTCCATTTCCTTTTGCTGCCTGGGCTAGGCTCGTTTAAGTAAGAGGACCTAGTCCTCATGGTGTCTTTCTCTTTTCTGCAGGGCTAGGCCCATTTAAATTAGAGGACCTAGTCCTCTCCTTTTTGTGTGTGTGTGTGTGTGTGTGTGTGTGTGTGTGTGTGTGTGTGTGTGTGTGTGTGTGTGTGTGTGTGTGTGAGATAGCTTTTCTCTGTAAGAATGTCTAAAGAAAGCAAGGACCATAAGAAATCTGGCTTTAAGAAATGCATAAAATGCTCACAGAAGATGTCCATAATGGATGGCCACAGTAACTGCGTTTACTGTTTGGGGGCCATCCACTTACAGGAAACTTGCTTATTTTCCCACTCTTTTAGTGCTAGGGTGTTGCAAGAAAGAAAAAAATAAGTTCATCCTAAAAGGTCTTCTAAAACCTTCCTTTGAGAAAAATCTGGCTAGCTCTTCCCCCTCTTCTAGATCTCAGGTATCTAAAAAGGAAAAGTCTAAGTCCTCTAAGAGGCCCTCCCCGGCACCAGCTGGTGTCTCAGAGCCACCTCTTAAAATTACTAAATCTGATAAATCCACTGTCTCATCAGCCCCATGGAGTTCAGTGCCAATTGAGAGTAGTACTGTGATTACAGGGTCAGCCCCCAGTAGCTCGGAGCCGACCTCTGAGAGTATTTTATGGAGCTGGTCTATGGATCCTCTACCGGTTTCCCCTACATTGAAGTCACCGATACTGCAGAGATCCTGTTCTCCTACTCTGTCCTCCAGGTCATCCAGGAGTTTATTGGACGAAGATGTGGAGAGGATAGTGCTGAGACTCTTGAAGTCATCTCCCTTACCAAAATTGTTGTTGGCTCTGACCCAGTTGGTTCCAGAGTCACTTGAGTCTGTTAAGCCCCCTTCGGTCATTCCTCCTCTGAGCCATACTGGCCTTTCGGAGCCTGAGTGTTTGGTGCCAATGGTGGAACCCTAAGCTCCAGCTCCCCCTGTGGCTGTTTTGGGGCTGAGTTCTGCTCCAACACTCTCTGTCGTCCGTGGTGTCTAGGAGCCGAAGCTCCCCAGTCGGCCTCGACAGGGATGCTGGGAACCGAACCTCTTCGATTCAGAGTCTTCCTCTTGGCGCATTGGCAAGGGTGAGTTCGGATCCTACATCTGTCTTGGAGCCGATGGTTTCCTTGGTCTCCTCGGAGCCGGGGAGGTCTTTGGAGCCAGAGAGGTTGGCATTCGAGATGAGGAGTGTGCTGTCCCGATCTTCAGCTCCTACCAAGGGTACCGACACTCTTCCCCCTAAGGCACCTACTTCTGTCTCAGCTGCTACTCTCTCTGTGGACAGCAGAGATACTCAGCCTCAGGAGCCACTGGCTGGTGGCCCCCACTCTTCTGAGACCTCCCTGGAATATCCTTCCGAGGAGCCCCCATGGAAGAGATAATGTAAGAGGAAGCATGTAGACTCCCAGGATGAGTCTTTGACCTCTGACACTGACCTTGAGGAGTCAGAAGGGTCTCCCAAGTCATCCTGTGATGATGATTCCTTCGTAGACATCCTGGAAATCCTTAAACAGAGGTGCGGCTGGCCCACTGTCACCCCTTCTGAGGAGGAGTCGGTTTACCCGAAGGCTTTCGGGTCTCAACCTTCAGCCTCTTGGGTGTCTCCGTCCTTCGACGAACTGATGGAGCTAGTTAGTCGAAAGGTGTGGGATACTCCTTATGCCATGAAGCCAGTCCCTGGGAGACTGAATAAGTTCCTTTCTGCACCCCAGAAAAGGATTTTTTGTCTAAAGGTGTTCCCGTAGATGCCATGGTGGTGGCGGTGGCAGCCACTAAGAAGGAGCTAGCAGAGACTAATTCTTCCTCTGTTCATCCGCCGAATAAGGAGTCTCGAATGATGGACAGATACGGGAAGCGTATCTTCTCCTCAGTGGCATTTACCCTTAGATCGCTGAACTACCTTACACACTTCACGAGGCTTCAGAGAGATCTCCTTAAGGAGTTAGGAGATTCTCTACAAGGTACATGTACTGAGGGAGTCCCTGGCAAGGTGTCTGCCCAGTTGTCCACCTTGAACTCTATCGTCAACTCGTCCATGTGGCTTATTTCATATGCAGCCGATGGAGGAAGTAGAGCAGCGGGTTCAGGAATTTCCCTAAGGTGTTATTCCTGGATGCGTTTATGTAACTTTGCGGAACCGATGTTCTTCATGTTTCACTGTTGCAGTAATCACATTTGGGTTATCTGCTTGCAGTAGCCCTCATTCTGCCAAATTATCAAAGTCTTGGGTCCTGCGTCGGTTGCTGTCTCATCTTACATGACGTCAGGTAGTCAGGGGTATAAAGCATGCAGCCGACGCCATTACATCAGTTTTCTTGTCGTGAGGTGCATGAAGCAGAAGCAGTTCGCAAGTGCCGGTCGGCCGACTCCTGAAATTTTCGTTTTCGAGTTTCAGAACCGAAGTCTACAACTAAAGCTAAGTACAACATTGGGGAAACTTTTTCTTGCTCTAAACCGATGTCAGTAAAAGTCAATCATTCTATTTCTTGTGGAAAGGAAATAGCTCACAAAGATTTTCATTCGTACTGTATTCCTTGCCTAGGCCCTGACCACGATGGACCTGTCAGTTTTGTGCCTTATTTAAGCAATGAACTATTCGTCGTAGGTATATTTACGCTTCTAAATATTTTGGTATTCGGTTCAGTTATTCAGATATGTCTTCGGTAAGCCATCTGACTACCGACATTCTGAAAAAACGCAAAGATAAAGACAGAGACAGGTCGCCTAGGTCTAAAGCTGCCGACGCTTCTCTTAAGCCAGTCGCCAGTTCACTGGTACTCAGTGAGGTGCTTTTGCAACCCCTGATAGCTACTTCAGATTCGCAGGCCTCTACTGAGACCCATTCAGAGTCCGGTATGCCGCGAGATGCTTCAACTGTGGAACCTGCAGATGTCTCTACCTTGGATGTTTATGGAGCCGCTGTGCAGGCACTGGATTCTGAGGGTGTATTCATGCCTACTGACTTGCATAGTAAACCGACGCTATCTTCTTCTTCAAGGCCTAAAACTCAAACTATAGCTAGAAAACCTACGCCCAAACTGCATGGTCAGGCCTCTATGCCTAAAAATCAGATGATAAGAATGGCTGAAGACGTTATTACTTTAATCAGGGGAAGCCAACCTTCCCCCTCTAAGAGACCTAGGACTGAATTTGCTTATGATACTTCTGACCAGGATTCTGAAATTTCTGTTTCCTCTGATGACCACGATTTACCCTTATCTACCTATGAGGATTCTGATGCAGAGGACTCTATTCCTTCTGCCCCCCAGAGGATTTCTCTTTTGGTGAAACCCTGCATACTTTTAGGGAGCACTTTCGCTGGGAAAGCCAGGATTACTCTGATTCTAAAAAGAGTCTTAGGGATTTCTTACTCCTTCCCCAGCACAAGCCTTTAGCTATCCCTCCTGTACTAGACATTGTTGATGCCTTTTCTGAATCTAGCTTGGCCCCTGACTCTTTGCCTCCTGCTTCCAGAAAACCTGATATATATTACAGGGTTCCTGACTCTCACAAGTTCCTTTTTAAAAATCCTACTGCGGATCCTGATACCATTTCAAAGGTACCCAAGGGCATTAAGGCTACTACTGCCAAAAATCCTACCCCCTCTGATAGAGACTGCAGGGCGCTGGATAGATGGGGTAAGAAAGTATACACTTTTGCAACTTTGGCCATTAGGGCCTTAAACTGCCAGTTTCATATGTTAAGCAGCATATTATTGGATTGCTTAAACAGAAAATTATGCTGATTCCTGATTGTGCTGAAAATAAGGATTTACAGGATTTAATGCATTCTGCTGAACATGTTGGAAAGCATACTTTGCAATGTGGTTTTGATTCACTAGAGGCATCTTGCAGGGCTGCTGTCACTTGGTCTGTACTTAGAAGGCATGCTTGGCTTAAGGAGCAGTCTTTGCCAGATCATGTTAAAGCTAAATTGCTGGATGCTCCCTTAAATCAGTACCGCCTGTTTGGCAACAAAGCAGAAGTTCTTAAACAGATGGAGGAAAAAGCTAAATCAATGCAAACTGTTAAAGATTTCCTACAGGTACAGCCTCCAAGACTTAGCAGTCATTGGCCCTCTAAGAATTGGTCTTTTCCTGCCTCTTCCAGGCTTTCTCAGTCCAAACCCGGAACCAGCAGAACACCCAGGCTTCATTCCCAGGGTACGCACAGGGCTAAGCAGTGGGGGGGGGCCTCCCACTTCCAAATCAGGGAGTAGTAAGACTCCCCCCTATGGTAATCTGTCTCAATGACTTAGCTTTAAAACTTCCAAACACTTCTCAACTGACTGCTCCTTTAGGGGGAAAGATTGCTCTGCAGGCAAAAAAAACTGGGAACTCATTACCCAAGACAAATGGGTTTTAAATATAGATCTGAAGTAGTTACTTCATTTGATCTGCAACCTGTGGGTAGTCGGATCCGACCTCGGATCCGAACCAGCAGCTTTCCAAGCTCCAAGATCCGAGCTCCTAGCTCCTCCCCCCTACCCATAATCCCTTGCCACCAACCACATTACCTCAGATCGTTTTTTGCCGCGGCTAAAGACAGTTGCTTCAAAGTGAAGAGCTCCTGGCCTGGTGAGATTGTTCTTTTTTATAGGCTTTTTCTTGTAAAATTGTGTGTGTGTGTTTAAAAAGAAACCCTTTAAAACCTTTTTAAAAAAAAAAAAAAAAAAAAACTAACTAATCTTTCTTTAATTTAACCTTATCTCCCCTAGTGTTTGTGAGAGATTTTTATGGCTGAAGCTAAGGCCATATTTTCAAAATGTACTGAGTGTGGCCACAAGCTTTCCCCAGCTGATGGCCACACTAAGTGTGTTTTGTGCCTGGGGGCAGCTCATCTGTCGGAGGCCTGCCAGATATGTGCGGCCTTCAACCCTCGGGCACTCAGGGACAGGAAGAACAAGCTGATCCTGGCGGGAAAACTCCCCCAGGAATCGGCTTCTTCTTCCTCTCCCAGCCAGGTTCAAGCTACTCCTGTAGCTTCTGCGCCGGCTACTCCCTTAGCTGTACCCAGGACTCAACCTCCCTTATCGGGTACCAGCTCGGTGGAGTCTAGTGCTTTTTCCCACAGGGAGAAGAAGAAGCACAAAGACAGAGAGGGTCACAAGAGTCTCATCCCTCGGCTCCGCCTGAAAAAATTCTGAAGTCCCCAGTGAGGGTCTCCGGATCCTCATCCTCTCGGCTCCATTCACCTTCTTTTTCTCCGGAGCCGGAGGACGAGGATACGTCTCCCTCAAGGTCTTCGAGGCGGCCCTCCCGGCCTGCCTTGACTGCCTCTTCGCGGTCTACAAGAAGCATCTCCGAAGCAGACATGGATCGGATGATGCGAAGATTTTTACAGACCCAGATGCAGATGGGGATGCTCTTGCCTCCCCCCCCTTGGGAGGGAGTGCAGCCCCCATTTTTGCCCCGATCGCTCCTTCTCCGACCCGTTTTCGGGTCTCGGAGTTATCGGATCCAGGCCCTTTCGGATCCGGGGATACGTCGGCGCTGATAGCGATTGTGTCTTCGACGCTGACTATACCTTCAAGCTTGTTGGATCCGAGCTCTCGGGGCGAGGGTTGAGCATCGGATCTGAGGGGGTGGCTGAGTCTTCGGCGCCGATTGGGTCGGAGCACACCACTACCTCGGTTCCGATTGCTTCGGCTCCGACCCCGATCCTATCCTCGGAGCTGAGGCGGTTACTTTCTCAGGCTGGAGACAGTGAATCTCCCTCGGCTTTTGAGGTAGTGGAGAGGGTACTGTCGAGGTCATCCAGGTCCCCCGACCGGACCTTCGGATCCACCCGTACCCCCACTGTATCAGGGTCTGTCTTCGATCATCTGTCCATCTGGACAGCCTGCCCAAAGCCTCCAGTTGGTTCCTATGGAGGAACACCACCCCGTGGACGAGCCCTCTTCGGACAGTCCCGCCGAAGAGGTGCCTCGGAAGAATAAGTGCAAAAGGAGGCACCTGGACTCCCCCAAGTCCATTACCACGGATACGGATTTGGATGATACGGAGGGCTCCCCAAGGACACCCCCTGAAGATGTCTCCTTCGGAGACATCATGGAAATGTTGCGTATAAGAGGGGGTGGTCTGCCCAAAAGCCCTCCCTGGACGAGTCTGTTTTTCTGGAGGCCTTTGAGGCAGGCCCATCTACCTCCTGAGTGTCATCCCCAGCTGACCCCTTGGTGGATTTAATTACCACCAGGGCTTGGAAGGAGCCCCGACACCGTGGAGCCTATCCCTAGACGCCCAGGCAAGGTCCTCAGCCCTCCCTCTGATAGACCTTCTTGGTCCAAAGGCGCACCAGTTGATGCTATGTTGGTGGCGGCGGCCACTAAGAAAGAACTTGCCCAAGAAAGTTCTTCGGTCCATCCGCCGAACAAGGAGTCCCGGGCATTGGACCGTATTGGGAAGTGGATGTTTGCTTCAGTGACCTTTGCCATAAGGTCGCTGAACTACATGGCACACACCATTAGGCTACAGCGTGACTTAATTAAGGAATACGCTGCAGCCCCTCCGGAGTCCATGTCGGTCCCAGATAAAAAGGTTTTTGAGACTCGAATGGCCACTCTAAAGTCCATATCAAATACATCTATGCGGCTCCTTTCCCATGCCACGGAAGGAGCCGCTAGAGCTAGCGGAGCTGGAGTGGTCTTGCGACGTCACTCCTGGCTCCGCCTTTGCGATTTCACAGATCCCTTTAAGGCGTCCTTCGTGAACGCCCCTTATGACAGTTCGGCCTTATTTGGCTCAACAGTTCGCGACACGCTAGTCCAAAGCGAAAAGGATGGGAAGACGCTGTCGGCCATCGGAGTCCGCTTCTCTAGTCCCCAAAGATCCTTCTCCAGGAATCAGAGGGGGCAAAAGAAGCTGTGGTTCCGTAAATCTCAGAAATTCCGTCCTGCTGCGGACAACTCATCCTCTAGAGGCAGAGGAGGACAAGGTGGACGCCGGCCCAGAGGCAGAGGGGGACCGCGTAACTTCAGGTCTAGAGAACCTTTCTCGGACAGACCCGCGCAACAGCCCTGAGGGCTTGCCCGACTGTCCCTCTCTGGAGGCAGTCGGGGGGCGATTATCGGAGCACCTGTCAAACTGGGAGTCCATTACAAAAGATCGATGGGTGCTCCGGATTATATCCAGAGGTTACACTATACCGTTCAACCCCCCCAAACCCAAACGTCTCCCCGATGTTCCACCCCATCAGAGGGAGTCCACAGCTCTAGAAATTTCAGAGTTGCTAAGAAAAAGAGCCATCCAGCCCGTCTCCCCAGATCAGTCCAGATTGGGTTATTACTCGAGGTTCTTCTTGGTGCCAAAGAAAACGGGGGACCTCAGACCCATCCTAGACCTCTCGTCTCTGAACCTGTTCATACCCAAGGAAAAGTTCCGGATGGTCACCCTCCAATCTATTCTCCCCCTTCTGTGGGAGGACAATGACTGGATGTGCTCGTTAGACCTCAGAGATGCGTACTACCATATACTAATGGACAGATGATCCAGGAGGTTCCTCCGCTTCCAGCTAGGAGCCAATCATTCTCAGTTCAGGGTTCTTCCATTTGGCCTAACCTCAGCTCCCAGAGTGTTTACCATAGTCATGGCAGTGGTTGCTGCCCACCTGAGACTCCAGGGCATTCAGGTGTTCCCTTACCTAGACGACTGGCTCCTCACTGCCCCCAACAGGCATCTACTGGTTGTGGCGAGAGATTACGCCCTCTCTCTCTGGCCTGTTCTTTGGGCATTTCAGTGAATCTAAAGAAATCCTGCCTGTGCCCCACTCAAGCCCTAGATTTCATAGGGGCCAGGCTGGATACTCAGATCTCCAAAGTGTTTCTTACACCTGTCAGGTAGAACAGTTTGTCTCTCCAAATCTCAGACATTCTTCGGAGCCCCGCTCCTCCAGCAGAATTAGTCCTGAGGGCGCTAGGGTCTATGTCAGCAGTGATCGGCCTTTCTCTTCATGCCCGTCTGCGAATGCGAGTGTTACAGCGGACTCTCCAGGTCCAATGGTCACTATCGTTCCATCCCTTAGACATGCCGATTCCCCTGAGCAGGGCGTGCAGACACTCCCTTCTTTGGTGGTTACAGGCTCAGGAACTCAAAGAAGGGAGACCCTTTGTGATTCCCCCAGTCAAAGCCACATTGACCACGGACGCTTCTTGCCTCGGGTGGGGTGGGCATTATGCAGGCAATTCCGTCCAAGGCACGTGGACTCCTCTAGAGACTGCTTTGCATATCAATGTCCTAGAGATGAGGGCAATGCTTTTGGCGTTGCAAGCTCTTCATCACCTTCTTCCTCTGGGGACTATTGCAATCCAGACGGACATGTCCATTGTCTGGTATATAAACAAACAGGGAGGGACCAGATCTTACCCCCTGTGTCGAGAAGCCATGAGAGTGTGGGAATGGGCGATTTCCACCAACCGCTTTCTGATAGCAATGCACATTCCGGGACGGTCCAACATATTAGTGGACAAGTTAAGCCAGGTATTCCTCAACCCTTACGAGTGGTCTCTGAATCCTTCTGTCACGAAGCAGATATTCCTCAAGTGGGGTCAACCTCACTGCGACCTTTTCGCTTCTCCCCTAAACACAAAATGCAGCGATTACTTCCCGCCAGAGGGGAACCCCCCAGGGACACTCTGGTTCATGCTTGGCCGCCCGGTCTCCTTAATGCGTATCCTCCTCTTCCTCTGATGATGAAATTCATCCAGAAAGCCTGTCGGTTGGGGAGCAGAGTAATTCTCATAGCCCCATTCTGGCCTCGACAAATCTGGTTCCCCTTTCTGCAGTCTCACAGTGTGGCTCCCCCATGGATTCTGGACCCCAGACCAGACCTAATCTCGCATCCAATGAGATGCCACACTCCGAACCTGGTCAATCTCCGGCTTACGGCTTGGTTGATCCAGTTCCATTAATGGCTAGGACTCCCAGTATCTCGTCCCCTGTTAAGGCTATTCTGGTGGCAGCTCATAAACCATCCATCAGAAAGCTCTACAACAGTAAATGGAAACGCTTTTCCATCTGGGCAAAGGAGAAGGAATTGGATCCCTTTACGGTTCCTATTCCCACTATCCTGGACTTCCTGTCCCTTCTTTTTAGGCAAGGAGCTAGTGCGTCCACCGTTAAGGTCCAGCTAGCAGCCATCTCTCATTATCATGTGGGGGATGGCGTAACTTCCTTGGCGTCAGCAAAAATATGCAAGACCTTTTTAAAAGGCGTGTTTCTCTTAAAGCCCCCTGTTAAGCCGGCAGTTCCTCCATGGGATCTTACCTTAATCTTACAGGCATTAACAAGACCACCTTTCGAGCCGGCGGCTACAGTGCCACTGAAATTCTTATCTTGGAAAACGGCCTTTTTGGTCGCTATTACTTCAGCCAAACAAGTCTCAGAATTACAAGCTCTGTGCATTAAGCATCCATACCTTATTTTTCACAAGGATAGAGTGGCCCTCAGGACTAATCCTTCCTTTCTGCCTAAGGTAGCCACAGACTCTAACATTAATCAGTCTATTAATCTTCCTGTTTTCTTCCCGAATTTCCAAAACAAGGGTGAATACACATTGCACAAATTGGATGTACACAGACAACTACGTTTTTACTTGCATAGGACTAAAGATTTTCGCAAGTCAGACCAGTTGTTTGTTTCTTATGCTAAGTCAGCCATGGGCAAACCAATTTCTAAAGTGACAGTGGCAAATTGGATCTCTCAGTGTATTAGACAGGGATACACTTCATCTGGGAAGCCAGCTCCGGTTGGTGTGCATGCGCATTCTACTAGGTCTGTGGCTACTTCGACAGCTTTTTGGTCTAGAGTTCCGGTAGACTATATTTGTTCAGCAGCTACCTGGTCCTCTTCCCACACGTTCATTTCTCATTACAAACTGGACATGATTTCCAGAAGTAGGGCTTCCTTTGGCTCCGCGGTGCTTTGGAATATCCTTCAGTAGGGACCACCCAGGGTCTTAGGTAAGCTGGGGACTCTGTCCCACATGTTGCAGATCAAATGAAGTAACTACTTCAGATAAAGAAGTTATGTACTCACCATAACATTCCATCTGAGTAGATACTTCATTTGTCTGCAACCGACCCCCCCTGCCATCCCCCGAACCTCGGTAAGGTATTATTACTTTGGAGATTTGTTTCTCCATCTTTAGCCTATAGGGCAAAATAACCGATCTGAGGTAATGTGGTTGGTAGCAGGGGATTATGGGTAGGGGGAGGAGCTAGGAGCTCAGATCTTGGAGCTTGGAAAGCTGCCGGTTCGGATCCGAGGTCGGATCCGACTACCTACAGGTTGCAGACAAATGAAGTATCTACTCAGATGGAACGTTATGGTGAGTACATAACTTCTTTTTTCCCAAGGGTAAAGATTTCAATTCCACACATTACCAACCCCAAATGGTTGGCTAGATCTACACCCAAATCAGTGGGCAGAGGCTCAAAAGCAAGTACTGTCTATCTTAAGCATAAAGGCTATTCAAACTGTACCAGAAGAGGAAAAGGGACAAGGTTTCTACTCAAGACTTTTCCTGGTACCCAGAAAAGACAAGTCATGGCGTCCTATCCTGGACCTTTGTATATTAAACACCTTTTTGGTCATTCCAAAATTCAAGATGCTAACTCTTCACCAGTTACTTCCTATGCTAGGTAAAGATGCCTGGTTGGCAATACTGGATTTAAAGGAAGCCTACCTGCACATCCCACTCAGGGAATCTTGCAGAAGATTCCTATGCTTCAAAGCAGGCTACATGTACTATCAGTTCTCTGCACTGCCCTTTGGCTTATCTACTGCACCCAGGGTATTCACAAAGTGCCTAGCTCCAGTCATTGCATTTTGCAGGCAAAGAAATATTCAAATATACCCATACCGGGATGATTGTCTAATTCAGGCAGAAAGCCAGGACATACTTCTGAATCATCTGGTATTTGTACAAAAGGTGCTAACTTGTCTGGGGTACACCATAAATGAAAAGAGATCACATCTGGTGCCCTGTCAACAAATTATATTCCTGGGAGCAAGCTTGAACACAACTTCCCAGATGGCTTTCCTCATGCCAGGGAAACAAATTCATTTGACAACTTACTTCAAACTAATGGCCACAAAAACCCTGCTATCTGCAAGGCAAATACTGCAAGCCTTGGGGTTCATGGCCTCCTGCATTCTACTAATTCCATATGCAAGACTGCATATGAGGAAACTACAATGGTATCTAAAAAGCCTATGGTGTCAACCTTCTCAGGATCTAGAAGCAATGATCCCTATCATACCTTGCGTACAGTTCCTTTGGTGGGCAGAGGCCTGCCACCAAAACAAGGGACTACCATTCACTCTACCCCCTGCTGCCCAAACCCTAACAACAGATGCATCAGACTATGCATGAGGGGCTCACCTGGCAGGGAAGTGCATTCAGGGCAAATGGAACCCAAGCCAAATGCACCTGCATATCAATCAAAAAGAAATGTTAACTGTACAGAATGCTCTGACAGCCTTCAAGGACCACATTCTTCCAGGACAAGTAACGGTAAGGACGGACAACACCACTGTTATGTGGTACATAAACAAGCAGGGGGATACCCATTCTTACCCCCTCTGCAGACTAGCCAGGCTCTGTGGAACACAGCCTTGAACTACCAAGTGCATCTACAGGCTCAATTCCTGCCAGGGAAACTAAATACATTGGCAGACAAACTCAGCAGAAATCTTATGGACCCACACGAGTGGAAACTGGAACCAAAGATTTTCAACATGTTGATAAACAAATAGGGGAGCCCAGATATAGACCTGTTTGCCTCTCACAAGAACTACCAATTGGACAAATTCTGCTCAATGACTCCCTACAAACAAGCTTGAAAAGTGGATGATCTGTCCTTCAGCTGGAAAAATCTATCAGTTTATGCCTTTCCTCCTCTCCCTCTACTCTCCAAAGTACTACTAAAGATCAAACAGGACAAACCAAGGACAATACTGATTGCACCAGACTGGCCATGCCAACACTGGTACCCCCTCTCGCACAGTTTGTCACTGCTGGCTCCATGGCACCTGCCTCAAACCCCTACCTTGCTGTCACAGCAGGAGAGCCAGATTCTGCACCCTCAGCTTCAAACCCTGAACCTGGCAGTCTGGCTAATTACCTAATCTCTCTGTTGCCATCCCTCAGTAAATAAGTGTTGGATGTCATTTTGGAGGCAAGGAGGCCTAGTACTAGAAAATCTTATGCTGAAAAATGGAAAAGATTCTGTGCCTGGAGCCAAACTCAAGGGATGGGCACAGCAGCACCCAATTTACCTCAGATTCTTCAATACTTAACTGAGATGCTTCACAAGGGCCTCTCCATTTCCTCCATCAAAATTCACGCTTCGGCCATTTCAGCTCATTACAACACAGAACCACCCCTCTTCTCTCATCCATTGCTCAAGCAGTTCCTCGGAGGGGCCAAAAACTTAAGTTCAGCTCATTACAACACAGAACCACCCCTCTTCTCTCATCCATTGCTCAAGCAGTTCCTCGGAGGGGCCAAAAACTTAAGACCACCCAGGAGAGCCCCAACTCCAGCCTGGGACCTTAACTTTGTATTGAAAAACTCACTATTCCTCCTTTTGAGCCAGCTGCAAGTGCAGAGTTAAAATTTCTTTCTTGGAAAACAGCCTTCCTTTTAGCAATTATTTCAGCAAGAAGGGTATCTGAACTACAGGCCCTTATGGCAGTGGAGCCTTTCATCATCTTTCATGTGGACAGGGTGTCCCTCAGGACCAATCCCTCCTTCATGCCCAAGGTGGTATCCAGTGTGGCTCTTAACCAGTCCATTCATTTGTCAACCTTCTTTTCTAATCTACAGAACAAAGAGAAATGGATACCGCACTCCTTAGATGTGCACAGACAACTTAGATTTTACTTAGACAGGACTAAACCTCAAAGGAAATCTGAACAACTGCTGGTGGCATTTGCTGCAGGGGCAGAGAGGAAGGCTATTTCAAAGCAAACCATTTCTAAATGGATTGGCCATTGCCTTCATTTCTACTATAAGCACCATGGAAAACCTATTCCACAGGGGATTAGACCCCATTCAACCAGGACTGCATCTACCTCTACAGCCTTTCTGAGGTGTACCTACCAGGGACATCCTAGAAGCTGCTACCTGGAGTTCTGCACATACTTTCACCAAGCATTACCATTTACCAATTTTTTCTAAATCCAGAGCTGGCTTTGCCACTGCAGTTTTGCAGGGGCTTATAGCTGGTCCTAATGCTATCTAAATTCCTCCTCCCATCCTTAGCTTTGGGAATCTACCCAAATGTGATGACTGCAACAGTGAAACATGAAGGACATAGTACAGTTGTGTACACTTACCATAACTGTAGATGTTTGAGTGTATTCACTGTTGCAGTCCTGGTTACCCTCCCTCCAGCCCCCTGACTTTTGGCAATACCTCTATTCTCCTTTACTATGCTTAAAAGCTTTTTGGTGTATTTGCTTTTTTGTTGGAGGTGTAACCTTGTATATTTATATTTAATTGCTTCCCATTAGGGGGGCACCTGACATCTGGGGCAAGAAAAACTGATGCAATGGTGTCGGCTGCATGCTTTATACCCCTGACTACCTGACGTCATGGAAGATGAGACAGCAACCGACGCAGGACCCAAGACTTTGATAATCAGGCCGACTGTGGGCTACTGAAGCAGATAACCCAAATGTTACGACTAACAGTGAATACACTCGAACATCTACATTTATGGTAAGTGTACACAACTGTACTTTCAAATCTACCGTTACCAATGCCCCCTTCGATGGTTCCTCATTGTTTGGACCCAATGTAAAGGACACTGTCACCCAGTGTGAACAAGAAGGAAAAACACTCTGCCATGGGAATACATTTTACTGTACCCTCTAGACCATATCCTAAGGGTCAGAGGGATGGTAAGATGTGGTTCAAGAAGTCCCAAGGTTTTTTCAGGATGCACAGGGTGACTCCTCCTTCAGAGGCAGAGGAGGAGGAGGAGGAAATGGTAGATGTCACCCTAGAGACAGGGGCGGTCCACAAAACCAGGGAGGTTGCAATTCCTTTCAGAGCTGGCCTTATCATCCTGATGTGGGGCCTGACTGTGCTTCTCTGGGGCCGGTCGGGGGTCGCATTTCTTAGTATCCAGAAGCCTGGCTGGGTATCACTCAAGACAAGTGGGTACAAAGAATTATTACAAGAGGTTATATCATACCCTTTTCTCTTCCACCTTTTGTCCCCAAGAGGATCCCGGATGTTCCACCCAACCACAGGGATCGGGCAACTGTGGAGGTCAACAAGTTGCTGTCAAAAAGAGTCATCCAAACTGTCCCAGCAGACCAAATAGGATATGGAACTTATTCCAGATTCTTTTTAATGCCAAAACGTACAGGGGACTGGAGGCCCATTTTGGACCTCAGCAGATTGAATGAATCAGTGAAGGAGGGCAAGTTTCGGGTGGTGACACTGCAGTCTATACTCCCATTATTAGGGAAAGACAATTGGATGTGCTCAATAGATCTCCACAATGCTTACTACCACATAAAAATGGATAGGGTGTCAAGGAGTCATCTATGCTTCTGGCTGGGAGCCAGTCATTACCAGTTTCGTGCTCTGCCCTTTGGTCTCACCACAGCCCCCAGTGTGTTTACCAAGTGTATGGTGGTAGTGACAGCTCACCTGAGATGTCGAGGATTCCAGGTGTTTCCGTATCTGGACGACTGGCTCTTGACCGCCCCCACCAGGCATCTACTTCTTCAGACCAGGGACAGTACCATTCAGCTGTGTGCCCAGCTGGGAATTTCTATAAATTGGGAAAAATCTGCCTTATTGCCCTCTCAATCTGTGATTTTTATAGGCGCAGAGATAGGCACAGTGAACATGTTGGCTCGTCTTCCTGTAGAAAGGGCATAGAATCTGGTTCTTCAAATTCAGCATCTTCTCCCCTTACACAAGGCCAAAGCCAAGACTATTCTGCAGCTTTTAGGGACCATGGTCTCCACCATATTGCTAGTGCCCCTAGCCAGACTAAACATGAGGATTCTTCAGTGGCTCATGCTGTCCCAATGGTCCTTTCAGCACCTACCATTATCTCATCACATTCTGCTGACAGACTCTTGTAAGAAGGACCTCATTGGGTGGACTCTACCTAATCAGTTAACCATGGGCACTCCATTTGTTCCTCACCAACCTGTTGCCACTTTGGCCATGGATGCCTCACAGATAGGGTGGGGGGCATTATCTAGGCAGGACTGTCCAAGGCACATGGCAAGATCATGAGGCTTACCTGAATATCACCTTTCTAGAGATGAGGGTGGTGCTCCTGGTGTTGCAAGCACTTCACGACCTTCTGCCTCTGGGGACTATTGCAATACAATCAGACAACATGTCGGTAGTATGGTATATCAACAAACAAGGTGGAACCAGATCTTACCCGCTCTGTCGAGAGGCCATTCAAGTTCAGAAATGGGTGATATCTTCCCAGCATTTTCTGGTGGCAACGCACATTCTGGGGACAACCAACATAATAGCCGACAAGTTCAGCCGGGCAATCCTGATGCCTCACGAGTGGTCTCTGAAACAAGAAACAGCAGAACAGATTTTCTGCAGATGGGGACAGTCTTGCTGTGATCTCTTTGCCAGTCCAATCAATGCCAAATGCAGCAGCTACTTCTCCCTCATCCCCCCTTGGGGGGGGGAGTCATCGAGAGACTCGCTTGTTCATGATTGGCCCCCTGGGTCTCCTTTATGCTTTTCCTCCCTTCCCTCTTATTCCCAAGGTTATTCACAAAGCAAAACGTCTGGGAAGCAAACTGATCCTCATTGTTCCTTGCTGGCCTCGTCAGGTTTGGTTCCCCTTTCTTTGGCATTTTCTCCTAGGAGATCCTTGGATTCCGGACCCAGTTCCAGACCTGTTGACTCACATGTCAGGTTCGCTTCACCCCTCCTTACACACCCTCAGTTTGACAGCGTGGCTGCTCCAGTTCCATCCCTAGTCAGGCTTCATGACTTCTCACCCTCCATGACTCATATCCTTACATCTTCTCATAAATCTTCCACTAGGAGACTATATTCAAGTAAATGGAGAAGATTCTCTATCTGGGTGGAGAAAATGAATGCTGATCCTTACACTGCCTCCATTCCAGTGGTTTTGGAATTCATGTCTGAGCTTTTTCACCAGGGATCTGCGGCTGCCACTATCAGAGTTCAAATTGGCAGCGATTTCAAATTTTCATCTAGGCTTTCAAGATTCTAATCTGATGTCACATAGGCTGTGCAAAGCTTTCCTTAAAGGTGCCACTTTGTTAAGACCCCCCCTTGCAAGAACCTGTGGCCTCATGGGATTTAAATTTTGTGTTATCCAAATTAACTTCTCTGCCTTTTGAGCCTTCTCATTCATCCCCTTTGAAATTTCTGTCTTGGAAGACTTTGTTTCTGGTGGCTATCATGTCTGCCAGATGGGTGGCAGAGCTGCAAGCATTGTCTGTGAAACCCCCTTACTTGATTTTTCACAAAGACAGGGTGTCCCTTCGTACTAATCCTTCTTTTGTCCCCAAGGTCTGTTCCTAAGCCACCTTGAATCAATCCATAGAACTTCCGGTGTTCTTTCCTAATCATTCTAACACAGCTGAATACAGGTTTCATCAGCTGGATGTCCATAGACAATTATGTTTTTATTTGCACCGGACTAAGGAAATCAGATCAATTATTTATTTCCTTTTCCGAATCCAGGTCAGGCTTACCAGTTTCCAAAGTAACACTCTCAAATTGTATTTCTAGCTGTATAGCCTACGTTTACAACTCTGAGGGTAGACCTTTACCCTTTAAAATCA
The DNA here is from genome assembly GCF_019279795.1 of Protopterus annectens. Classification (NCBI taxonomy): domain Eukaryota; kingdom Metazoa; phylum Chordata; order Ceratodontiformes; family Protopteridae; genus Protopterus; species Protopterus annectens. Next base: position 910,315,593 of record NC_056730.1, read on the forward strand.
AGGCTCATTCTACCAGATCTCAGTCTACCTCTGCAGCCTTTCAAGCCAGGGTCCCACTTGATAATATTTGTGCAGCAGCAACATGGGCTATTCCTCACACTTTTATTACTCATTACAAACTGGATTTAACCTCCAGGGGTAGAGCATCATTTGGTTCCATGATACCCAGGAGTATTTTTCCTTGAGCCACCCAAGAATAAGGCACTAGGGACGCCGTCCCATCAGTAAGAATGAAGGCGAGGTAGGACTACAGAACATAATGAAGTTATGTACTCACCATAACGTTCCATGTTTGTAGTCCATCTCGCCCTTCATTCTTACGAACCCACTCTCCTACCCCCATCCTGGAAGTACGTGGAGACAGAAAAATACTATTACTTTTTTATGGAGACCTTTTAGTATTGGCTTTCTTCTGTATATTTGTTATCTCTCCTAGTTAGCAGCAAACAAGACCTGGGGATTGTATTGGTGCACCATAGGATACCTACCTAACCATGAGCCAACTAGAAGTCTTCCAGCTTGTAAATTGGCTGGATCAGAGCCGAGGATCGGCTCTGATCCCATATGTAAGAATGAAGGGCGAGATGGACTACAAACATGTAACATTATGGTGCGTACATAACTTCTTTTTTTATATCACATGGGATCATCCTTTACCAACAGTTCAAAAAAATAGATGCGAGAAAACCAGATATAGTAGTCCATGAAAAGAAGACAAAAATGGCATTGGTCATTGAAATTGCTACACCCGATGACTACAGTGCCTTACATACAGAGAGAGACAAAGTCATAAAATACCAGGATTTGCAGGTAGAACCGAGGACAATGTGGAAGGAGGATACCTAGACAGGTTCAGTAGTAGTAGGAGCAGTGGATCCTCTAAAAAAAGAATTTAAAATCATACTTCGATATGTTACCGATATATGTAACTCCATCTGAATTGCAGGAGTCGTCATTACTGGGCATATTGCGGGTGCAGTGAAGAGCACTTCTGATTAACATCAAAGATTGAAACAATACTAATTTCATGAACTTTATTCATACTTTAAGTTAGGAATGGGGTCCATTCCCATCATGATGTTAAAAACCCAAAAGACTTGGAGAAATTAAGAAGAAAGATTCTATAGGAATAAGAAGTGTACTAACTGGTTTTCTGAGAGCGCAGCTGAAGCATGGAACAGACTACCAAATTACATTAAAGCAAGTACTAGTTTAGATATTTTTAAGAACAGCCTGGACACATTATAAGAACAACAGTTTTGGTAATTTGGCAGGCTAGAAGGGCATGAATGCCAGTGCTTGAAATATCTTATCTTGTATGTGTATGTATGTGATAAACTTAAGCCACAGTGGTGCAGCGGTAGCGTTGTTGCCTCACAGCAAGAGGTTCTCCCGTTTGATTCTCGGCAGGAGCGTCTTCTGTGTGGAGTCTGCATGTCCTCCCCGTAGTAGAGTGGCATTTGAAATACATGCGTAGAATGGGCATGCCTTCGTTGAAGGTTGGAGTCGAACTGGCATATTGGCACCCATAAAAAATCTAGGACCGGAGTTCCCCTGTGGCGACCCCTAACTGGGAAAAGCCGAAAGAAGAACATGTATGTGATAAACTTATGATATTCTCTTGCATTCCTTTCACAACCATTATAATCAACATGCTGCTCCTCATAACAGTTGTTCCTATTCTTGCAGTAATTTCCAACCTTGCAGACTGTCATGTTTTCCTCAAACTTAATAAATTAAGCCCAACATTTAGCTTCTCAATTAAACAAGACTTCTACAACACCTACGCCAACATATCATCCTGTCTCTTTAGCATCTCCCTCATCCTCTGTCTTAAACATAAACATCTGCATTCACTAAACCTCATAGAGAATAAAACAAACTATCATATCCATCATCAAAATATACTAAAAAATTATAGTACACAACTCTAAAATCTCAATGTGTGGGAACATTCTTCTTCTGGCCTTGCAAGCCAAATTTTAAACCTAAACATTACCAACATAATTAACGCTATAACAACTCGGGCAGCTCTCCTTCCTTAGTCAAAAGAAATCCCTCCGCTCCTGCATCCTATAATATAAACATGAAAAAAATGATCCACCCTATTAAACACCCACACCCTGCCATACCCTACTCACACAGAGCCAGCCTCATGCCCCAACAAACAACTAAATCTCTCTCTCTTTCAACTTTTCACCAGTTAGGGGTCGCCACAGCGGATCACCTTGTCCGCTCATGATTGGCAGTGGAGCTTTTACTGTGTCGAGTTGCCAGCACGGTGCCCAAACTTCCACATAAGGCACACACATGCATGCACTCAGGCCTAGGGCCAATTTTAGCATGTCCAATCCACTTACATCATGTCTTTGGGGATATGGGAGGAAACCGGAGCACCCAGAGGAAACCCACATGACCACAGGGAGGACATGCAAACTCTGCACAGAAGACACCCCAGCCGAAGATCGAACCAGAGAGCCTCTTGCTGTGAGGCAACAACGCTAACTGCTGCACCACCGTGGCCATCCAACTAAATCTAGTAACATTAAATCTCTTTAGCATTTGCAATAATTACAAACCTGCATGCCTGGATATCAAATTACACTCCAGATATCTCAGCCCTCACTGAAACTTGGCTTAAGTCCACTATAACACATACAGAAGTACAACCTCACAATTACATCATACATAATGACTGACCTCACAAAAAAGGACGCAGAGTAGCATTACTTTACTCCAGTTCTTTCAACCTCTCCTCCTACACCAATGTCATCCTTCAGTTTCAGGCAGCTGAAATACTGCCAACTCTGTTAAAACTAAACAGCAACAAAACTGGTATTATTGTACTCTACATCCCCCCCAGAAAAAAATTTTCAGAGCTACAAGGAACTTTGTAACCAAGCAAAAAACCAAGTACACAAGACAAAAAAAACCCAACTTTAATCACACAAAAAATTCTGGTCCTCAACACATTGTCTATTCAGTCTTGGCTCAAAAAATAGATGTGTCCTTCACAAAACTGCTCTCCCCTTGGAATAGCTACAAAAGTTAATACCTGATGTTAAGTTGTCTATCTCGCCTTCATTCTTGCTGGATGGGTTCAGAGCCGATCTCGGCTCCAACTCGGCCACTCTAAAAGCTCGAGAGTTGGTTCCACCGGCTCGAGGCTGCCCCTATATCCCACAATGCTAGGCGTGAATTACCTCAGATCTCGTTTGCCGCTACAGCGATCGAGGTGTTTTTCTACCGGCTCCAGGTTAGTTTAAATTAGATTAGTCTAATAACTTTTAAACTTACTCTAGCTTAGTTTATCCCCTTTTTTACCTTTAGTGTAGTGGATATTTTCCCTTCTACCATCTTATCCAGCCCCTTCTTCAAGAACTAATAAGTTCTTTTCTTAGGCCTTCGGGCCCTTCCTTCCCTTCAGTGTGTGTATGTGTTTTTGATAGGAGTTTTATATCCTTAACTTAACTTAATTTTCAGAACTTTTGTTTAAAGTAATTTTACTTAGATTTTTCTGACAGTGTAATCAGTGTGTGTGTTGTTTGTGTGTGGTTACACTTCGGTTCCTTGAAAATGTCCAAGGATTCAAAGGTCTCAGGCTTCAAGAAGTGTGACTCGTGCTGTCAGAAAATGTCTCTGACAGACGGTCACACTTCTTGTGTGTTCTGCCTGGGACCTTTACACCTGCAGGACTCTTGTGCTGTATGCCATGGTTTCAGCCCTAGAGTCCTGCAGGAAAGAAAAAACAAACTCATACTAAGGGGTTTGCTTAAGCCTGAAGGTTCCCTATCTGCTACCTCGGGAAAACCTTCCAAGGCTTCTAAGACCTCGGCTCCAGCTTCTGAGTCGAGGCCTAAGGCTTCGAAGCCTACTGCTACATCGGCTCCGGCTGGAGCCGATGAGTCTTTGACTACAGTTTCTTTGGTTCCCTCGGCTCCGGCCAGAGCAGAGGCATTGGAGATTCCTGGGTCGGCTCCGATCAGACCATCGGAGCCGACATCTAGAAAGAGGTCGAGGTCACCATCCCTTGGCTCCGTTCATTCGGCTCCAGCGTCTCCCTTGCTGTCTGAACGGAGCCACAGATCTCACTCCTCCAGGTCATCGAGGCTCTCGGATCATGACCTCCAGAGGGTAGTGAGTCGACTTTTAAAGTCCGAGGCACTGGCCCAAATGCTTCAGAGCCCGACTCATCAGTCGATGCCTCAACCTATTCCTCTAAATATTCCTCCTCCGACTCCTTTGAGCTCGGAACCGGGGCGTCTCGGAACCGAGACTGTGGTAGCGTCGGAGCCGATACATTTGTCTTTGGCTCCGTCGTCGGCTCCGATTTCTTCCTTTGAAGAATCTCGGCGCCGGACTTCCCTCGTCGGCTCCGAGGGGGTGAGTGGCATCGGACCCTTGTCCGACCCCGCTCTCCCTCTCGGTGCTTGGCGCTGGTGAGTTCGGCTCCGACATCGGCCTCGGAGCCATCTCTGTCGGTGCCGAGGGAGGTTCTCAGCTTCTCGGAGCGGGGACCTCTGGCTCTGCCTGACAGGGGTGCGTTCGAGGTCATGCGGAGTGTGTTGGAACCTTGTTCGACTCCACAGTCGGCTCCGTCCGTCCCTCCCTCTTCGGTGCCTCTGGTTATGTCGACTCACTCCCTCATCCCAGACCACAGAGAGCCAGCTCCTCAAGAATCCCCTGTGGGGATCTCATCTTCTTCCGAGGCCTCCCCTGAATTGGCAGGGGAGCCCCCTAGGAAGAGAAAGTGTAAGAGGAAGCACATAGACTCACCTGAGTCTGTCACCTCTGACACAGATTTAGAGGATTCCGAGGGTTCCCCCCGTTCCCCTTCTGAAGATGTCTCCTTTGCGGACATTCTAGAGATTCTGAAACAGAGGGGAAATTGGCCAGCCCTTAACCCTTCGGAGGATGAATCTGTGTAACTTGAGGCGTTTGGCTCTCGCCCTTCCACCTCCTGGGTGTCCCCCCCTTTGATCCCCTCATGCAGGTGGTGGCAAAGAAAGCCTGGACGGCTCCTGACTCAGTGGACCCTACCCCCAGGAGACCTTCTAAATTTATAACAGCACCAATTGACAAACAATTTCTGACCAAAGGTGTTACAGTGGATGCTATGGTGGTAGCTGCTGCCACCAAGAAGGAACTAGCTGATCCTTCAGTGCCTGTTCATCCCCCTAACAAAGAATCTAGGTCTATGGACAGGTATGGGAAGCGGATGTTTTAGTCAGCGACCTTTGCAATGCGTTCGCTGAACTACCTATGCCATTTCACCCGTCTCCAAAGAGACTTGATCAAGGAAGCGGGTGAGATGTTGAAGTATCCTACAGCTGCAGATTTTCAGGACAAAATGAACACCCAGCTGACTACCCTGAATTCAATAGCTAACTCCTCCATGCGCCTCCTTTCATATGCAGCTGATGGAGCGAGTAGAGCCGCAGGGACAGGTGTCGCCTTACGCCGGCATGCCTGGATGCGACTATGCAATTTTGCTGACCCCTTTAAAACGTCTTTCACTAATTCCCCATTTGATGGATCATCTCTCTTTGGTCCTCAAGTGAAAGAAACCTTGACTAGGTGCGAGACGGATGGCAAAACTCTGTCTGCCATCGGAGTCCGTTTTTCTACTCCTTCTAGACCTTACCCCAAAAGCCAGAAAAGTGGGAAAATGTGGTTCCGCAAACAATCTCAAGGGAAATTGCCTGACGCACAGAGTCGGTTCCCCTCCAGAGGCAGAGGAGGGAACAATAATGGTAGACGTCGCCCCAGGGGCAGAGGGGGTCCGCAGAACCAGGGCAATCGGGAAACCTTTTCCGATAAGCCCTTTCAGCATCCCTGAGGTGTTGCCCGACTGTCCACCTTCGGAGGCAGTCGGGGGAAGATTGTCACCGTACCCAGAAGCCTGGCTATCCCTAACCCAAGACAAGTGGGTACAGTCCATCATTTCCGAAGGCTATTCCATTCCCTTCGTTCGCATTCCAAACCAATCAAAAAAATCCCTTCCAGATGTTCCACCCGCTCAAAGGGATCTTGCAGCTTTGGAAATTTCAAAGCTGCTTGCAAAAAGAGCAATTCAGCCAGTTCCAGCAGACCAGCAAGGATCCGGAATCTACGCCAGGTTCTTTTTAGTTCCAAAGAAAACAGGGGACTGGAGACCAATTTTGGATCTCAGTATCTTGAACAAGTCAGTCAAGAAAACAAGATTTCGGATGGTCACGCTACAGTCCATCCTTCCCTATTGGGAAAGGAAAACTGGATGTGCTCTATAGACCTTCAGGATGCGTACTATCACATAAAATGAACAGGCGCTCCAGAAGATTCCTCCGCTTCAGGCTGGGAACCAGTCATTTTCAATTCAGGGCCCTGCCCTTTGGTCTCACCACTGCCCCGGTGTTTACCAAATGCATGGCAGTGGTAGCTTCTCATCTGAGACGTCAAGGATTCCAGGTGTTTCCATATTTGGACGACTGGCTCCTCACAGCTCCCACCAAGCATCTTCTCTTAATGGCCAGGGACTACACCTTTCGCATTTGTCAAAAGTTAGGCATTTCAATAAATTGCGAAAAGTCTGTTTTGTCGCCTTGTCGTACTATTACCTTCATAGGCGCAAATCTAGACACAGTCAACATGTCTGCGAGACTAACAGATCAGAGAATAGCAGACATACACAAACTGGTCTCGCTCCTCTACAGCAGCAACAGAGTCAAAGCCAGGTTAGTTCTGAAAGTATTGGGGATTATGGCGGCTGCCATACCTCTGCTTCCATTAGCCAGATTCCACATGAGAATCCTTCAATGGATGCTCTTCACACAATGGTCATACCAGCAACTTCCGATGTCCCACACCATTATGATTACGCAAACATGCAAGAATCATCTTCTGTGGTGGATGTCTTCCCCTCAGCTCTTCTTGGGAAGACCCTTTGTTCCTTCCCCCCGGTTTGCTACTCTGACAACGGACGCCTCCCTGAGGGGGTGGGGGGGGGGCATTATCAGGGCAGAACTGTCCAGGGCACATGGCAACCAGACGAATGCCACTTGCACATAAATGTTCTAGAGATGAGAGCAGTGCTTTTAGCGTTGCAAGCCCTTCAACACTCTCTTCCCTTGGGAACGATAGCAATCCAGACGGACAATATGTCTGTAGTGTGGTATATCAACAAACAAGGCGGAACCAGGTCCTATCCCCTATGTCGAGAAGCACTCAGACTGTGGCAATGGGTGATTTCTTCTCAGCGGTTTCTGATAGCAACGCACATCCCCGGGAAGTCCAATCAAATTGCGGACAAGTTGAGCAGAGCTATCCTCATGCCTCACGAGTAGTCTCTGAAAGACTCTGTTGTGAGAGGAATTTTTCTCAAGTGGGGTCAGCCTTGCTGCGACCTTTTTGCTACTCCCCAAAACAGCAAGTGCAGAGATTATTTCACCCTATTCCCGTTACCAGGCCAGCCCAGCAGAGACGCTCTAGTCCAAGTTTGGCCCCGGGGACTTCTGTATGCATTTCCTCCCTTCCCACTAATCTCTCAAGTGATACAGAAAGCTATCGCTCAGAAGGCCTCATTGATCCTCATTGCTCCTTACTGGCCTCGACAGGTTTGGTTCCCCTTTCTACATCAGTTTCTGTTGGAGCAACCTTGGCATCTGGACTTAGTTCCAGATCTTGTGATCCATCAGTCGGGTCAGTTACATCGCTCCCTCCCCTCTCTGAACCTCACTGCTTGGTTCCTCCAGTTCCAATCTTAGCCAGGCTTCCTCAAATATCTCACTCTGTTCGAGATATTTTGATAGCTTCCCATAAATCAACCACTCAAAAGATTTATCTCAGTAAGTGGAAACGTTTCGCCTATTGGGCTCAAGGAAGGGACTTAGATCCTTTCACTGCTCCCATCCATATGGTTCTTGATTTTCTAGCTGAGCTCTTTCATGCAGGTTCATCTCCTTCTACTCTCAAAGTTCAATTGGCAGCTATATCTAACTTTCATGTGGGCATTTCAGAGTCTGCCATAATGTCCCACAAGCTTTGCAAAGCCTTTTTGAAGGGAGTTTTTCTTCTCAGACCTCCTATAAGAAATCCTCCTCCTCCTTGGGACCTTAATTTAGTTCTCAGTTCTTTGATTCTCCCCCCTTTTGAACCTGCAGCTTCCTGTTCTTTAAAATTGCTATCATGGAAGACTCTCTTTCTGGTAGCTATTACTTCAGCTAGAAGAGTTTCAGAACTTCATGCACTCAGCTGTCGACCACCATATCTGTTGTTCCACAAAGACAGGGTTTCCTTACGAACCAACCCGTCCTTTTTACCTAAGGTAGCCTCTGCATCTAACCTAAATCAAAGTATTGATCTTCCTGTGTTTTTCCCAGGATATTCTAATAGGTCTGAACAAAAACTGCATTGGCTAGATGTTCATCGTCAGTTAAGGTACTATTTGGATAGAACCAAACAATTCAGAAAAACTGACCAGCTGTTTGTCTCCTATGCAGAAGGCAGAAAGGGACTTTCTGTTTCAAAGGTATCGCTATCTAGATGGCTAACATCTCTGATTTCAATTGTTTATGAAATTAGACACCAAAAGCTGCCTATCAAACCTAAGGCCCACTCCACCAGAGCTTTGGCTACTTCTATAGCCTTCCAAGACAGACTGCCTATTGACACCATTTGTGCAGCGGCTACTTGGGCTACTCCTCACACTTTCATTTCACATTATAAGTTGGATTTAGCTTATAGGCATAGAGCTAACTTTGGTACCACTGTTCTCAAGAGTCTGTTCCGTTAGGCCACCCGGGACAAGGTGCTAGGGACGCGGTCCCATCCAGCAAGAATGAAGGCGAGATAGACAACTTAACATATAGAAGTTATGTTCTTACCATAACGTTCCATGTTAGTTGTCTTCTTCTCGCCTTCTTTCTTGCGTCCCACCCTCCTTCCCCCTGGCCTGGACAGACCTGGAGGAGTTTGATTATGACCTCTCTTTCTACCACCTCTATGCTATACCTATATGCTCTGCGGTGCATATTTTCAGGGATCAGGATTTAGGTCTCCTTTCCTCTTTCCCTTTGTTATAGAGGTGGACTCTCTTTCCAGTTTTTACTGGTTGACTTTTAGCTGGGCCTAGCTCACAAACGAGATCTGAGGTAATTCACGCCTAGCATTGTGGGATATAGGGGCAGCCTCGAGCCGGTGGAACCAACTCTCGAGCTTTTAGAGTGGCCGAGTCGGAGCCGAGATCGGCTCCGAACCCATCCAGCAAGAAAGAAGGCGAGAAGAAGACAACTAACATGGAACGTTATGGTAAGAACATAACTTCTATTTTTATTGAAAGCATAGCTGCCTTCACCAGTAGCACACTACCTTCTCCTACTCTGTCTAGCAAAATATCCAATATTGTCCCCTCTAGCACTCTCCTAACCAATGAAAAGCAGGAGTCCAATCAATCATCAGTCACATATACTAGCAGGTTTACCCTAAAACCTGTACCAACATTCATTATAAAAAAAAACCTTGTACTTAAACTTAAATCATGCTCCACAGCTGCAGACGACCTTTCACCAAAACACCTTAATATGACTTCAGAAGCTTTTACCCAGTAAGTATCTTAAACAAGAATCTTTTGTACCAACCATCTGGAAAAAAATCATGTATCATCCCACTCTATAAAGGCTCAACAGAAATATCTAATATCCGACCTATTGCTATCCTGTCTCCTCTTTCAAAAATCCGTGTGAAATGTGGCAATTAACAACTTAATCACCAACTCCTCACAGAGCAGCTCCTAACCAGTACTCAACACAGATTCTGCCAAGGTCATAGTACAAATACTGTAACCTTTCATGAATAATGTAAACAAATGCAGGGACTCTGGCAAACTTATCTCTTCTCTTCTCGTGTCTGTTTCTAGATCCTCCCAATGCCTTCAATATCACCTCATATAGTAAACTCCTACAATGGATGAGCCATCTTGGCCTAATCCCCTCTCACTCTGATTTAAAAAACTACCTGTCTGACAGACAATAAACAGTCAAATGGCAACATACTTTCTCCCCTTACCTCCTTATTACCACTGGAGTACCATAAGGTTCAATTCTTGACCCCCTTTCTCTTTAACAGTTTTATTGATGACCTTCCTATCTCTGCTAAGCAAGTGCCACTTACATAATATGCTAGTGATTTGACACTAATAAGCTCAGCAGGGGTCTATGCCAGATGATCAAGTTTTCAGAAACTCAAAATTCATATGGTTGAGACCATATGATCGAGTTTCTAAAAACTCAAACATAAAAAAAATACAAAAACCTTACAAAAATCTACATTCTTTACTTTTTTGCAAGCCCCCTGCACCCAGCCTCCCACACCCACTATAGTGAGGAAAAGGGTAAATTTCCCAATCCACACTGTACTGTGATCTCCATTCAAAAGCTTTGAGTTTTCAAAAACTTGATCCTATGGTCTTGACCACGAGTTTCTGAAAACTTGATCAACTGATTGTTCCCATCTTGGATCACCTTACTTCATCATTTCCTATCAACCATCTTACCACTTGCTACTCAAAAATCTCTTTGAGCTTATTTCCAATAACTCCATTCCAATGTTGTAACCCAAAATACTAAAAATGCCAGTCCCAAAATCAAGGTAATAGTTCTCCCCATTTCTACTAAAAATGGCATAAGCAAACCATCTTTCTTCCACCATCCATCAGTGTGGTAAATTCCACCCAGTCCAGGTCCCAACCAAACCCCAAACCAAAGAAAACACCCTAAAAGTTTTAAAATAGTCACTCTAAGCCTAAAATGTATATGAAACAAAATCACAGATTTTCATGCCTGGATGACTCAATACAACACAGATATCCTAGCCATAAAACAGACCTGGCTAAACCCTAAAATAAAAGATGCTGAAATACAACCTCCTGGTTATAACATTATTAGGCTTCATAAAAAAGACAGTGGAATAGCAATAATCTTCCCAAATATGCTCACAGTAACTCCCTATGCAGGCACAATCCCAAAATTTGGAAAACAGAAATCCTAATCTCATTCCTAAAATTTAATACAGCCAGCAACATACGCATTGCTGTGCTATAGATCCCCTCAGGAAAGACCACTCCAATACTTAAAAACATACTATCCTGAATAGCAGATACAATCACAAATTAAATTATCCTCCTGGGTGATGTAAACATTGACTGGCAGTGTTTATCTGCAAATTCAGTAATCGACAGCATGAAACTCTTTTGGATTCGCTCATCTTATTAATACACTAATATGATATGGCAAAAATAACTCCCAACAATATGTCCTGGAATAGCTTCCGATTACCAACCCATCTAATTTTACCTGTTCAGGTACCCTTCCAGATACACTAAGTGACTGCTTACCAGCTTATTCCCACAGGAATATTACACAACTAACAAAGGAACATAAGCTCAAAACAACCTGCAATCTCTCCAGTTTCTCCAGATTCTTTCATTGAAGTTCTAAAAGCAGTTGACGGGTTCATCCTAAAAATACACCCCTTAAATGATGCCATTGAATACTTCAATGCACCATTTCTGAATATTCTTAACACCTTAGCCCCACAGTGTACAACAAGAATTAAAAACTACCATACCCCATGGCTCACCAACCAATGCAAACTCCTTATGAAAGACAGAGACAAGGCATGAATTAATTGGTAAAAGAATAAAAATGACAAATATTTGCAAATATCCGGACAGCTATGAAAGCAAGTCAAGAAACAAGTTAATACAGATAAAAAGTTTTACTATACTCATTTACAAGATAGCCATAACACAACCCTAAAAAACAATTCTGGTCCTCCATATCCTCTGTCATCAACCCAGATACAAAAAAGTATCCCAGCCCATACCCAGACATTCCCCCTCTTCAAACAGCTACCTATTTCATTACATACTTCAGAGAAAGCATAAACTTAACCTCAAATTCACGTAACACAACCCTTTCCACGCAGCTAACTACCCACACCTTAGACCTTAGCATAGCTCCTTCACAAAACTCACCTAACTGCAGCCTCTCCAATACACACATAGACAACTCCACCCACTTTACCTTTCAACCAGTTTCTGTAATTCTCATAAAAAGCTTTTATATAAACTAAAATATTTTTCTTTCTCAGCAGGCAACATTTCCCCAGAATACCTAAATCTAGCTGCAGATGCAATAGCATACCCAAACCAGCATCCTTACTAATAGTTCAATTACAGAATCCTGTGTCCATGACTTAGGGAAAATGACACATATTATCCCTTTATGCAAATGAGATAATTCTACTGACATTACAAATTTCCATCCCATAGCCACCCTGTCTCCCCTCTCTAAAATCCTTGGAAGATGTATACATCAACAATTTCTCCTCTATCTCTTTCAAAATAAGCTAATCACCAACACATAACATGGATTTCGGCTGCACCACAACACTTACATTGCATTACTACCATTTACAGATACTGTCAATAAAGCTTGCTACTCTAATAAACTTGTATCTGCAGTATTTCTAACTCTATCAAAGCCTTTGACATGGTTTCTCTCAGTAAACTCTCCAATCAACTTTCCACACTGGATCTGTCATCTCCATCTATTTGATGGTTCTTTACCTAACTTGCCAACAAGCAACAAGCTGTAAAATGGCACGGATTCAGCTCTGCATACCTTCCTACTTCCACAGAAGTCCCACAAAGATCCATTCTTGTCTCTCTACTATTCAATATTTTTATCAATAAACTACATCTTCTTGTGAAGGCACACTGATTCAATATGAAGATGACTATACCATCATTTGCTCTTCAAACATCTTAACTCACCTCCAAGAAATCACACAACAAGATGTCATCTCCATTGAAACTGACTTACAAAGGCCCAATTCTTACTTAACACTCCCCCAAAAAACTCCTTTTTATCTCCAAAACTCACACTCCTAACAAAGCATCTTTCAAAATCTTTTCAGAAAATGGCACTGAAATTTAATTTAGTTTACTATCCCAAACTATTAGGAGTTGTAATAGATGATTATCTTAAATTTGACCTCCACATCCAAAGCAATATCAATAAAAATCTGTCAAAACCTAGCAGACCCAATTGGATCTCTATTTTACCATAGTCTACAGACAGTCATTGTCCCAGTAGAATGGAGAACAGCAACAGTCATTCCTCTGCACAAGGGGGGACTATCAACTGACCCAGGAAACTACTGACCCACAAGTCTGACTAGCCTCATATGCAAGGCTATGGAAAAGATAATCATGGACCTGATTAACAACATAGGACATCTCCAGACTCTAGACCCAACCCAAGTCAAGCTTCATCAAAGGCAGGTCCTGCCTGCTCAGTCTGGTGGACACCAAGGCCATAGATGAGGGTAAGACAGTGCATACCACCTTCCCTGACCTGGCAAAGGCAATTGACACAACATCCCACTCTGGCATAAACCTGTATGCTACAAGAGGGATAGCCAAATGGCTCAAAAATAGGACACATGTTGTTGGAGTGGGGGAATCCACATCCAGCAAGAGGCCAGTCACCAGTGAAGTACCACAGGGCTCAGTGCTGGGCCCTCTCCTGTTTGGGATATACTTCTCAGAAGTCAAGGCAAATGTAGATGGCCTTTGGCTGATGACTGCAAGTTGGGGGCAATCACTGACTCCCCAAATGATGTTGATATCCTACAGAAAGGTCTGGTGCACACTGACTGGTGTCAGAGCCATGGCCTCAAACTAAATGCAAAGAAGTGTATAATAATACCTTTTGGGAAGTCAAATACCCGTGCAAATTACACCATTGATAGCACCCCACTAAGAGTGGATCCAGTGGTGAAAGATATCAGTGCTGAGATAGATTGTAATATGAATTTTGACCACCATGTGTCGACAGTAGTTAGAAAATTCTTCTATGTGGCTCAGCTTATAAGTAAGGGCATGGCAGCCAGATCTAAGAATGTTATAATACCACTGTACTCTGCCCTCATCAGACCAATAATCCAGTACAATGCACCTTTTGGCGTGTACCTTGCCAGACACCTGCAACAGTTGGGGAGTCCTCAAAGGATTCTCATCAAAAAATACAGGATATAACCAACATGTCATATGCGGACTGATTAAAAGCCCTATCACTGCTTTCAGTTTCCTACCAATTACTGAGGGATGATCTGTGCTTGAACTACATGGCAGTCTCTAACCCATCCCTGATGGAAATGTTGCATATTTGCAAAACTGACTGCCTGAGGGTTGCCTACTCCAAAGATCTAAACCTGATCTTGGACATGAATAGATCATGCTGGAGAGACAGATGTGTTCCAGAGATTGCCCCTTCTTTGGAATAGACTTCCTATTCACATGAAGCAGAGCCCTTCCCTGACCATCTTCAAGTGAAAACTGGACCAATGGATGGATTGCAAATGGTGCTCATGTCCCTTATGGACAGAGGCAGTGTGTAAAAATAGTCAAAACCCCACTTGCTGACCCCTGTTTTCTTTTTCCTAGGGATAGAAAATTGGGAAAAATCTTTGTGAAACTGTCCAGTCTTGTAAGGGTTCTTGATCCATTAGCCTAGCAATATCCTATGAATTTATGATCCTATGAATTAGGCATGGTATATAGAAGGAAACATTTTCTGAGCACACCCACAAAAAATACTCTAGCCAAAACATACCTTCTGCTCTCCCTGCCCTATGGAGTTCCAATTATAACCAATTTACAACCATCTATACAAAACAAACTTAAAAGCTGCTACAACAAAATTGCCAAGTATGGCTACTAATTCAACTTCATTTATCCATCACTGTAAAGCTCTGCATACTCTTAGCTTTCTGGAATTCCCCTCCACCTCTTCTACATTTAACTTATAACAATACATAAAATTCATACACAAACCATTAGTCTGTTCATCTCTTACGCCTTTTATCATTCCCTAAAAGAACTCTCAAATCAGAAGTCAAACAACTTCTCACCATAAATAAACCAAGTAAACCCCTGGACAAAGCCTAGGCTCATACTCAGTGGCAAAAAAAATGATACTCCCTATCTCTAACCACCAGAACTATTTCTAACCTATCCACCTTTAAATCCTATCTAAAAGAATACTTTACAAAATCATGGACCTGCTCCTGTGCCAATCCTGTCTGAACTAACTTACTATACTTCACTCACACCCTTCAAACTAAGTCACACCTCACAACTCTATCTAACTTACTCTACTCCTTTCTTTTTTCCACTACCTTGCCATATCTACTTTCTCTCTACAGACTTTTCCTCTACCTGTTACTTTTTCCTCACTACTCACCTAAGCTACCGGAAGACACCCTATCCTGCACTCTTCTCATAATCTCCTTTTATCTCCATCCTTACTTCCTTTTATAACCCAAATATGAGCACCCCCTCTCATACTAAGACATCACTCAATTTCCCCTCACTGTCTCTAATCATGTAATCTCTAATATATCTCTTAAATATTTTATTTATTTATTTGCATTTGTTTACCAGGATGGTCCACTGGGCCAAAAAGTGCCCATTTTCACTGGAGGCCTGGGGAGAAAAGCTCCACATACAAAATAAATTTAAATACTGTCACATTTTCTGGATACATAGAGAGGTAACTTAAAAAAACAGACATACAATCTTATAAATTTCTAGCTAGAATAACAAAGGCAGTATACATTATATACAAAATATACAAAGTACAATATATCATCTGCTTTGGATACTGTAGCGTGAAGACAGCAAGAGATAGTTGCATAACTGTTAAGCAGAGGGGAGAAAAAAGTTAGTGAGATCACGTGGGGAAGATGCTCTGTAGTTGTAGCCACATGTACATTGCCATAGGGCTAAGAGATGCTGTTTTAGTGACTATTTGAAGGATATGTGATTGGAAATAGTTCTGATAGAGCTGGGTAGGGAATTCCAGGTTTTAGAAATGGTACATGAGTAGAGAGATTGAGCAACTGCTAGACTGGGTATTTGCACTTTTAGAAGGAATTGATTTTCAGATCTGAGTTGTCAGGAGTTGTAAGCAGGGAGGTGAGGGATGGACAATTGGAAGGTTTGGTAATGATATTGTGAGCTGTGGTTAACTGCGAGTAGGTTAGGTGATGGAGATGTTTGAGCCATTTTAGTTTGCGTAGGGAGATGCAGTGATGGGAGGAGTAAGTTTTGTAGGTAGCCAACCTGGCAACCTTCTTATAACAGGACTTGATCTTGGATTTTAAGGAGCTTTGAATGTTAGTGAACAAATGAGCACTGTATAAAAGTGAAGGAAGCAAATAGGATAGTGCAAGGGTTTGTCTAGCAGTGGGTGTGAGGTACAATTTATGCTTATAGAGGGTGACTAGTTTCTGATGGGTTTTTTGATGCAGTTTTGGATTTGTAGATCGAAGGTTACATGTTTGTCTATTATAATTCCTAGAAGTTTAGTTTATGATACTGCTCTAATGCAGAGTTTGTTTTGTGAATAGATATTAAAATCTGCTCTATTTAGGGAGGGGGGGTATTTTTTGGGGGTGAACAGAAGCAGGTTAGTTTTGCTAGGGTTAAGGGCTGGATGGTTCTTATTCATCCATTCCTCAGTGATTGAGAAGGCATGTTGGGTCCTAGCTAGGAGTTTGTCAGCAGAGTCAGCAATGCAGATAATGGTCGAGTCATCTGCGTACTCTATTACAGGATTTAGGGGGAGGTGGAGTGGAAGTCATTAATGAATACCCTAAAAAAGAGAGGTCCCAATATGGATCCTTGGGGAACTCCTGTGTGTATATTGAAGAATGGTGAGAAAGAGTGGAGCCATTTAGTGGCTTGCTGTCTGGTGGTTAGATAATCAGAGAACCAGTTAAGAGTGTGGGGGGTGACATTCCCAGATTGGATAGCTTTGCCAGGAGTAAGGGGTGGGATATAGTGCTGAAGGCTTTGGAGAGGTCAAGAAAGAGAGAGGAGACAATTTTTCCAGTGTCCCTTGCTTGGGACACAGTATCTATGAATGATAGGAGTGCAGTGGTGGTACTATGATATGGGCGGAATCCATGTTGGGAATGGGATAATATCTTATTTTCTGTTAGGAAATTTAGGAGCTGAGCGTGGATGCATTTCTCCATGATTTTGGATAGTGGAGAGAGTATTGCAATTGGCCAGAAATTGGTGAAATCTATGTTAGGGCCATCTTTGTGAAATGGGAGTATGTAGTTTTTTTTCGAGATTACAGGTACATGAGATTCTTGGAGAGGGATCTGTTGATTAATATGCTAATGAGGTAGGCTATATGACATTTGTAAGTAATCTGGGGGTAGATTATCTGGAGCAGTTGTATAGGGTTTTAGTTTGAGTAGTAATTTGCGAATGGTAGCTGTGTGGATAGGGGAGAAGGAAAAGCAAGCTTTGTGGTGGTTGTGTGAAGGTTGCATGAGTGTGTGTTTGCTAGCTTTAGAATTTGTTTGTGGGAAGGTGGCAGAGAGTTGGAGATGGTGTCTATGAAATGTGCATTGAATAGGGTTGCTATTTCATTGGATTTGTCTGGATGTGGGCATGGGTTGTTTTTGCTACCTGGATGCAGTAAACTAGAGATGGTACCCCAAAACGTCTTAGCATTGTTTGTGTTTTGGTTTTAGGATGTGAGGTAGAAGTTTTTCTTATCTCTGATTATAAAGTGTTTGGCTTGATTTCGGAGTTGTTTAAATTCTAGGAGGTGAGCAGGATTTTTCATTTTATGCCAGAGTTTCCATGCTCTATCTCTGTGTGTCATAAGTTGTTTTGTGGCTCTAGTTAGCCAGTTAGCATGGTTGGTTTTGATCTGTTTTATTCGTAGAGGAGATAAGTTATTTAGAATATTTAAAAATGTAGTATTGAAGAGTTCAACTGCCTCGTCTAAGGGTAGCACTTTTAGGGCACTCCAGTCTACTTGTAGGAGGGTGTTTAAAGTTTCTGGGCTGAATTTGGATAGGTTCCTGGTTACTTTATTCTGGTGGGTATTGGGGGTGGGGGAGTATTTCCGAAGGATATAAACAGGTAGGTGATCCCTTATGGTTTGAGGTAATGTGCCTGTGGCTAAAATTTTACTCGGGTCAGACACTAGAATCCAATCTAGTGTAGAGCCATTGCTTTTGATTTTGTTTGGTCTGGTAATGTCTGTTACTACTTGGGTGTTGGAGAACAGGTTTATGTTGGAGGTGGACTGTTTTTTGGTAAGTTCTAACCAATCAATGTTAGCATCACCTAGGATGATTGTTTCATTTTGAATAGTTTTAGATGTCCAGGCAAGGATTTGTTTCTAGTATAGGAATGTTATTTCCAGGGTGAATGTAGAGATTGACTATACAGATTTTTTTAAGTGTTATTTAACTGGAGATACCCAATGAGAATTTCTGCAGATTCAAATTGAGGTATGGGGCTAGAGTAGGGAGCAATGTTGAGGTGGTTGTAATAGAGTATGACAATGCCACCTCCTTTTTTATATGGACTGTCAGATCAAAGACAGTTGTAGCCTACTGGGAGAAATTCAGTCTTTTATGTAAGATTTGAGCCAGGTTTCAGTAGTAGCAACTATATCAGGTTGGGTTTAGGAAATCCAAGCATGGACGCTTGTGATTTTGTTTCTGATGCTTTGCAGGTTTAGAGTTATCAGTTGTAGGGTTTTACTGGAAGTATGATGGGCTGTGGACTCAGTGGAGGGTCCTGGGTTGGGGTGGACATCCCCGCATTGAGAAAGGATTTGTTTTTTGAGAGGGTGGTAATTGTACAATAATCTTATTTTTAGATGTAGTTTGCTAATTTGGGAACATAAGGGTGTTTCTTGGTATGACATGACAGGCCTTTTAGTTTGGTGTAATGTATGGCTGAAATAAAGGTTAGACTAGAGTGTATAGATTTGTAGTTGGGGCTGAAAGTGTAATATTCAGAGGTTGTAAATAGTGGTTTAGTATGGGGATGTGTGTGTTGAATGGATGTTGCATTTAGCAGGAGCAGGAGGGTGGAGGAGATGAGGACGAGCCAGCTTAGTGAGAACACAGTCATTGTCAGGAGTGTGTGTTAGTGTGATTGGTTAATAAAAGGGATGTAGCCAGTTGGTGTGGAGGGTTTGGTGAGTGGGGACTGGTTAATGTCAGGTGTGGGTTGAGTGTAGGAGAAATAAATGTATTTGTCCTTGGGGTGGGAGGCATTAGGGGGCAGGGTGGAGAGCGGAATGAGACGAGTCTCAGGTCGCATTTATCACATACTTATCTATATAACAAATAATATGACTAATGAGTTTTTCCTTACATATTTCCTCCATCTCATGTTATTGTTTTTCATTGCACTCTACTATGAAACATGTGTTTTATGTTTTTCTCATTACAACGTTTTTTCATTCCTGTGTTTTGTAGTGTTACATGATACTTTGTGATTTAAAATATCTATAATTGATTTTTGATAGATTGTGATTGTGGAACTTTTCTCCCTGGGCCTCCACTGAAAATGGGCACTATTTGGCCTAGTTGGACTTTCCTGGTAAACAAATGTCAAATAAATAAATACTTATGTATCTTACTTATATGTCTACAACACTGTAAATAACTGCTTGTGTATCTTATCAAGATGTTTTGTAACTTAGCTGTGTAAACTAGAACTTTTCTCCCTGGGCAAAAGCTGAAAATGGGCTCTTGTGACCCAGTCAGACTTTTCTGGTCAACAAATGTCAGTAAAATGAGTAAATAAAACATAATTACATATTTACAAATCCAATAAGTATTTCATACAAAAGTAATCACACTCCATCATATATAATTAGTGCTTGGATAATTATATTTATATTTCCAAACTCTTTCTGCCATTACCACACTTTTAATCTACCTGGCATATTACACACTTCCTATTTTTTTATCAAATAATATTTTTCATTTCTACCTTTGCAGATAAACCATACATTAGAAAATAAATTACCAATCCTATCACAAATATTCACGTTATAACATATTTACTAAATAATATGTGTGTATCTACCAACTAAACATATTACAGCCTAAAAAGATTTGACTCTTGTCACTTGTAAAAACGTGTTATGTTGCTTCTTCAGTATCACATACATTACATATTCTTTTTTTTTAGTTTTTATACAACAGTGATGTCTTTGCTGGTAATTTATTATGATATAGGTACAACAAAATGTCCTGACATTCATTCACTACTTTAAACTTCATTTGTATTTGCTTTACTGATAGTTGAACATTTAAATTCAACTATAGTTAAGGATCTCTTAAAATATTTATTGTATTTAATATTTGTTTACTGAGAAAGTCCTACTGGGATAGAGCCCTTTTTCAGAGAAGGCCTGGGGAGAAACACTCCAGACGCATGTCTTTGAAATGTGGGAGGAAACCGGAGCACCCAGAGGAAATGCACGTGAACAGAGAGAACATGCAGAATCCGCACAGAAGGCACCCCAGCTGAGAATTAAACCAGAGAACCTCTTGTTGTGAGGTGACAACACTAACCACTGCACAACTACGCCACCCAAATTCTTGAATAACATGTCTTACTGTTAACCTTACTGTTAACCTTGAGATGTTCCATTTTTTGCATAGAATTCATTGATCAACAGCACATAGTGTAGTGCTAATTAGTGTCCATGCAAAGGATGTAGGGAGTAAAAGGCAAATAATAATGCATATCTTCTAAGGTGTGAGCTATTCAATGAAGTGCAAACCCAATAATCAGCACTGCACAAGTGCAGGTGCAGTGCTCATATACAATTCCTAGCTTATATTCAAATGCCATATGTTGAATATTCTTTGATTTTCTAATACTTTTTATTGTCCATTACTGGCACTCTTTCTACTTGAATGACCTCCCAAAAGTGTGCATACTCATTACTTAACATCTGTACAACTAAATTATTACTCTGCTATGTTATTTTCAAAACCCAGAATAAATGCACTGATATCCAGTATGCAATGGGATTTATCAACCCATCTCACTTTTGTCTCTAGAATTTTAATTCACCTCTCTTTCTTTGGGGGAGGGATCAAACATAAGACCTGTATGTGCTTAAAAATTTTTAAATACCCTTTCTCCTTCCTTGAAGCTAACACCCATATAGGCCAGTTTGCAAGAAAAAAGAAATAATATAGTACACTTTTGGGGGAATTTAATAAAGCCTACACATTTGTTTTTTCTGTGTATGGATCTCACCACACTGCTTAGATGGACACAAGCATTTTTAGATTCAGTAAATGCTGCTGAGCAGTGCGCATGCATGCGGCAACACGGAAAGTGTTGTGGCATGCATATCACCTCATAAGCAAGTGAATCTCATGCAAATGAGGCAGGTAGAGCAATCCAGCAAGCAGATAGGCATTTGTTCAGACCCCGTGTCAATGTTTGTAGTGTACACAGAAAAATTCCATGTGCAGGAGTATAGACAGACAAAGGGGGCTGTAAAAATGTAGATATATGGACAGAAATGGCATACCACATACAGTTATGAGTGAAACTATCCTCCTGTGTGTCTGAAAGATTAAAAGAAATTAATTAAAATGTATTTTCTTAATATTCTGGGCATGTTTGCGTGAGTGCCGCAGTGCGCAAACATGCTTTATAGATTTTTAAAAAATTGTAAAACTAAAAAAAAAATATGTGACAGAAATGTATTACAGGACTTTGTGTGGAGTCCCTACAATGGTGCTTTGGTGATGTTGCTAATGTAGTAGGGCTGTGAAGCATGTAGTTTCCAGGCTGTGAGCATGGATCCCTATGCAAATGAGGTGGAGTTACTGAATAGCATAAAGGGGTAATCATGTCTGCATATCCCATTTGTGTAGGCATAGACCCATGTTGGTGTTTACACAGTATGTAGCTGACATCAGGGGAGGGTGTGTCCGCTGTCTTCTAAGCTTATTTCAGCTTAGCTGTGCCTGTTTGCATGGCATACCACTGTGCTGAACATGTCCTTTCAGGGGTGGGTGTGCAGTAACTTCTAAGCTTTGTTTAGCTAAGGGACACATTTTGTGTGGCATGCTGCTGTGTTGAGTGTGGAAGTCTGAGGGTGTGAGCACTAACTGCTAAGCTTTGTTTATCTGTGGGTCGTGTGTTTGCGTGGTGTGCCACCATGCTGAGTGTGTCTAAAAAGCCAATGACAATTACTTTTGACCACTGTTTAACTTAAAGTAGGGCCATTAAATTATGTTAATTATATTCTAGGCAGGCAGAATGCATCATAGCCAATCACACATTCTGTACCTATGTCAGAACTCTATAAAGTATGCATACATCCTACAATCTGATTTTTACCCAATACTCTGGACCACTGGAGTACAGACTTGGGAATTTTAACTGAGAGAATGCTAGTGGCTGCTGCAGGTCTGCTACATCTGCATGTGCTAGATGCTGAAGTCAATGCTGCTGCTGACAGTAATCCTAGACAGAGAAGGAGAAGAGTGTTCAGGCACAGGGTAACCTTCCAGGAGCTACATGAGCTGGAGATTGTAGAGTGCTACAGGGTGGAGAGGGACTTACTACAAGAACTCACTGAGCTCTGCCGCCGTCAACTTAGACCCAAAGCCAACAGAGGGGAACTCACCCCAGTGGAAACAGAAGTATGCATAGCCCTTAGGATACTAGCTACAGGTACTTTCCAAAGACCAACTGGGAACATGATGGGGTCTCTCAGGCATCAGCATCCAGGGTACTCCACCAGTTCTTGGATGCCATGCTACCACATGCCAGTGAGCATATTTATTTTCCCCTCACCCCTGAGGTGAGGGACAGTAATATGCAACACTTCCCATAGACTGCACTCATGTACACATCAAGGCACCATATGGTGAGCAGGGTAAATCTATGTCAACTGCAAGGAGTACCACTCCAAATGCCAGGTCATGTGCAGTGCCCAGGGGATTATCATGAATGTGTGTGCTGGCAGCCCTGGCAGTTATCCCGACTCTCATATCTGGCATGCATCACAGATGTACCAGATGTTTGCTAGGGGGGACATCCCACACGGCCATTTACTGGGGGATGCTAGCTACATACTGGAACCATGGATGATGACACTCATCAAAAATGCACACACACGGAAGAATGCCATAATGAGGCGCGCACACAAACTAGGAACATCATAGAGCATGTGTTTGGGCTTCTGAAGTCATGGGTCTGGTGCCTTGATATATCTGGTGGAGCCCTGAAGTACTCTCCAGCCACATGTGCACATATGTTCACAGTATGTGCCATGCTGCACAATATGATCCTGCGGAAACAGCTGCAGCAAGATCAGCAAAGGGAAGGGATACACAGGCCCCTCACCAGTGCCTAAGTCACCACATCCACAGTCACAGGAGGACTCAGAGGAGGAACCCGCTGATAATGTCCCTGTAGGCAGACGTAGATGTGCCCAGTATGCCCTGACTTTGGCTAACAGACAATGCATAGCACATTCAATGACAAACTAGGGCCCTAGGGAATGACACCTTACTACTACTCAGATACATATATTAAAATTGTTGATGCCAGGCAACCCACACAGCCTATATCTATCCATGTATTGGCTGTGTACTGCTTGCATCAGTCAGCCCTTAACTACAGTTCTGTCTACTGCTGCATTTGCAAGGTACATCTCTAACCTACACGCTACTTGTAAGGATTACTGTAATATGGTATTGTATGTATGGATCTGCTGCATTTATGCTAGGAAATATAGTGGGCTATTTGGACAGAAGTAACATCCACATGGGACTACAGATACCCAGTCCACTACTATGTGTTCTTTAATATTCACTAGGCTGCATGGTTGTATTATTTACTACATCAGTCAAGAGAAATGTTAAACAGTGGGGTCACATGATATTTGGACTACTGTGAATCCCAGCAGATCATGTGCTGTTGCTCCTCCACCCCCAACACAGCAGTATTCCCATATAACTGCTTTAACTGTAAGTCAGCAATGGTATATCTGCGGTCCAGGCAATCTCAGGGCAGTAACATAGAAATTGATCACACATTGTATGTCTCACTTAACATAGGAAAAACTATGTACATATGAGGCTGATTGTGTGATGAATGACTCATCTCTGTCTGGCAGCTTGTGTGGCTCAGTGGACTAGGGAAGTTAGCATGGCTGATGGTCTTGATGGTTCTAATCTGGATGTATTCACATCTTTGCATGTAGAGTATTATTATGTTGGTGTTTTCACAGACTCAGTCTTTGTGTGGTTTAACATTATGAACCTCAGTCACATATTTACATCAGACAGCTGGGGAATGCCATGAACAATTTGAATCGAGTAAAGTGCAGTACTGCAGAAACAGGGACAGATCTCATTGTCTCTAACACACAAAATCCTAGACTGGAGTACAGGTAGGTGTGGGCAATAGTCACTTTATAAGTACTGACAGTCCCACTGGGCATGCCCATACACTTAGTTAAAATGAGCGCAATTCTGTTGCCCCTTCATCAAAATGACCTGTTATATGTAGATATGTCTATACATACAGACATATATGTATACATATCTGTTTGCCAGTCTCTCTCTCACACATACATTGTATATCTATCTCTATGTATTGTCAAATAGATATATACTGATATATATATATTAAAACGATACATAGACTCTCCCCATATATCTACATAACACATATACACACACACACAGCTACATTTGTATATACATCCCTGTTTTATACATAAATGTGTGGATGTCTTTATTGCCCTACATACTCTAATAATGGTGATTAAAGCTGCACTATTATGCATCTGTGCTGTTGCTCAGGGGATCCAAAGTAAGGGCTCAACAGTACATAATGCACTTACCTACAGACACGTGTGCCTGCTGGATGTCATCACATAGACAGAAACAGGTGAACAGGTTGTGTAATGTATATTGTTGTCAATGCATGCATGGACAGGGCACATTGTTCCTGCTCAAAGGCTTGCCTAAGTGCAAGCAGCAACATTTGGCCATACTAGTAACTGTACACATATAGCTAGGATAATAATCTCACTGCTAGGATACTAGATGCAGATAACAGTATGAGGCAATATCATTCTGCAGGATGCAGATGCTGTTCAACACAAGCCTAACTTGTGTAATCCAAAAGTACTGTGCCTGCAATCACATATAAGACTTAACCTGTGGTGCATATGATAAATACTGTGATCTAAAGTGTATAAGACTAGATAGATAGGGGTTCTAATTCCACTCCAGGCCACTTGGTGCATATGTGAGTGTGTGTATCCTCCTGCAAAACAACTGACGTTCCCTCATGGGCTATCAAACTGCAATCGTTATGCACCTTTTTGGCCCTGTAAGTTGCTACTGGCTTCCAAACTGGCCTCTTCTACAAGGTCTGATGATGTCATCCACCTTAAGACTACCAGCTGCCGGTGTAGTATCAGACTTAAACCATGGTGCATGCATGCAATAAGTACTGTACTCTATAGTGTATAAGACCAGATAGGTAGGGGTTCTAATCTTACTCTAGGCCACTTTGTGTGTGTGTGTCCTGCAAAACAACTGACATTCCCTCATGGGCTATCAACCTGCAATGGTTATGCATCTTTTTGGCCATGTAAGTTGCTACTGACTTCCAAGCTGCCCTCTTCTACAAGGTCTGATGATGGCATCCACCTTAAGGCTGCCAGTGTAGTATCAGACTTAAGCTGTGGCAAGTGTGATAAGTACTGTGATCTATAGTGTATAAGAGTAGATAGGTAAGGGTTCTAATTGCACTCCAGGCCACTTGGTGTGTGTATATGTCCATGTGGCATAAATATGATCACCTCAGTAACTTCGAAATAGATAGGGTTTTGGAGTATTTTATTTGTAACAGGTGATGTGGCCCCCCAAATGACTGATCACAACAAGGTCTGCTGATGTCATTAAGCATTATACGTCCTAAACTGATATTACTAGCAGACATGAGGTGTGTTGGGTGCATAATGTACTGTGATCTGTAGTGTGTACCATTACACAGGTAAGTGTTCTAATCATTATACAGCCAACTTGCACTACGTGTGCGCCTTGGCATGTCCTGTACACAGTAATTGGAAGTGGTGCTAGCCTGAATGTAGCCATGTTTCTGTGTGAGGCTGTTAGTGCATTTTACATCATATTATTAACCCACAGGATATTTGAACTTCACTAGCATAATGGCCATATAGCCCTTACAATCCTAGACAACTTGATACCCATAGTTACAGGATCAGCACATATTAACCCAGTCCAAAAGGGACACAGGCAGATGCCCTGTGTTGAGATTATTGTTGCCCAGCCAGTCATACAGATGGCAAGTGCTGATGTGCACTGAGGTGCTCTGTCTTTTGCAGGGTTCTGTTTCAATGGTGTATATAAGTTTGCTAGACAAATATCTCCCACCAGCATGTATAACTAACATCACATATGAGGTTAATGTCCTTACAGTGATTTATCCATCTAGTATGCCTCCTACAGCTAGGCAGCATATGCAGTCAAGCAGGGTCACACATTGCCCTGTATGCAAGGCACAGATCACCTCTGAGTAGTCTATATGCCACAGGCTATAATGACACTCATTGCAGGCAATCTCCACTGAACACATACTGAAGATGTGAAGTGTCCTTGTGAGAGACCATACTGTTGTGTGCAATTGCCAGTACTGCTTGGAAAGGTACATTATCAAATGGCCATTGCACCCAGATATTGGTATGCTGAGGGAACAGTACTTGGAGGTTATGAGTATGTCACTTACAGGTGACTGTGCCTTCAGCTATGTCATATGATTCCTGCCATACCACTGGAGAGACATGATGATCTGAGGCACATTAGGTGTATACCTGTGTGGCCAGTTCTTTCACCCCTGAGTGTGTACATCACATGTTATAACTGATGTACTACTTACCAGGTACATAGGTCTTACTGATGGAAATGATATGACATATATTTGCATGGCATTTATGGCCATTAGTATGTCAACAGGCATGTGTTCAGCAATACCCTGTTGCAGGATAGTGACATACCACAGAGACTCTGAGTGCATTAGCCAACATTGTTAGCCACAATCATTCAGTAGTCGCATGTGGAAGTTATGGGATGGGTTGTAGGAATCTCATATGTCACATGTGGTGGGGACAGGGGAGTGTAGTTGATGCAGACAGTATGGGACTGCAGGTTAGCTATGAGTACAAACCCATCATATGTGGCATCATTATGTATGAGTTCACCGATAATCTGGGCCTGTCCTTTGATGTTACACATGAAACTACACTGTGCACTGTGGTTCTGCTTTGTGTGGGTGGCTAATTTTGTCACTTACTGTGTCTACACATCACAACACTCTGACCTTCTTTTAGCTGAAGAGGTAGTGCCTCCATGTTGGGGGGAATCCTAACCCCAACTGCCACACAGCACTGTCCACCTGTTATTGTACAGCCTGCTAATGGCAATTGTCCTGCAGTAAGGTTTGCTGTGCTATGATGAGACTGTGTCCTCCCTGTCACGTACAGCTGAGTTTTAATGCTGTTGACATAATGCATGGGTGTAGAGCTCTGCATACTTGCCTGTCCCATCTGAAGAGGGAGGTGCAGTCATGCTATGTCAACTGTCCCACGGTAAGAAATGGCTTTGTTGACATATATGTCTGTATTGTCTTCAAGGAGGGGTTCATGCCAGTAGTTCTAAGCAGACTGATCTGTGGCCAGATTCCACCAGGGTGGACCTCACATTGGTGGGGCTGTAGTAGTCACCCATATTAGTAAACACATGATGAGATACATTGGTTCCCTGTGAGGGGATGCCATTGCACTGCTCCAGGGAACTGTAGGTAAGGACCTGGACTAACCTTTGGGCAAATGAGCTGCAGCACAGCTAAGCAACACACTGTATACATATTACACTTCCCTAATGTGTTTGCTTGTGCTGTGTACAGACACCTTGCGTGACTCTCTTCTTGCAAAATGCTGGAAGTAACTGCACTACTTACTTGCACAGAGGACAGCTAGCATGTAGTGCCAAGCGGTGTTGTCAGATCTCTGAGTCATGTCACCTGAAATGCCATGAAAGTAGTGAGCATGGATATGAGCACTAACACTGTTGTACACCTACTGACACTGGACCAAATGCTATTACTTTTACTCAAGGCCAGATCATGCCTACTGACTATAACCAGCAGAGCCCTTTGACTGTTACACTATGCAATGGATGATAGAAATATGTCTCACTCCACCAACCATGGCCTGACAAGGTGTTTGACAATATTAGGCCAACAGGCCTTGCTGGAAACTGTGCAAGTTATGCACAGAGTGTTATGTGTTATGTCAGCAGGTGGATAGGCAAGTGTCTGACAGTCATACTCTGGGAAGATAGCATTGGGAGACCTACACTGCAATGACACCAGTGGAGTTTACCATTCTTCATTATTGGCGTAGCTCTTCTAGCCATCCCCTCTCTGCAGTCACAGCCACTGACCGTGACCTCTGACTGAGTACATTATAAGGTGATTGCATATTACGAGCAGTCACCGAATCCCACATAGAACCAAGAGTTATCCAGGATGGCCTAAAACACACATTCAGTTGTTGTCTGAGCCATTGACAAAAACTAAATGCAACAACTGCACAATACTATCCTTTGGGTAGTCATCCACCCCTGGAAAATATTTTAGTGTCTGCACACCACACACAGTGGAACTATTACTCATGGAATTATGGACACAGAGAGTAATGTAGCCTTTGACTTTCACTGGTAAGATGTTGGGATGCATTCACTATTGTACAACCTATACAGACAGGTATGGGATAGAAATCCCAGACCATCACTGTTATACTAAATGTGGCAGTCATCACACCTATTATTGTGTGCAATGGCACCCTTGCTAAGTCACTACACAGTCATATCTTACAACTGTAGCAGCCACACAGGTTCCATGGTACACCAATACACAGTGTAGATAGCATGCCTTATGGAGTCTGTGTCAAGACCGTACATATGTAGTCTGTCTCCTAAATGCTTTGGAGGGGATGTATATGGCTCCCTACAGGGAGGTGTCAGATCCCACTGTGTACCTCCCGTGTATCCATGACAGGACTAACACGTCTCACCTGTTCTACACACCTACAACATCACTGTGGTATCCATAGTATGTGCTGGACAGACAGGTATGTAACACAGACAGTACAACTTGTATGAAACAGGCCCCCCATGCATGTGAAGCACACATCTGCTGTGACACACATCATGTTCAGGTTACACAATGGAATGTAGAACACAACAATCATAACTGGTGTCAGACAAATCTCTGTACTGGACACGGGATATTTGCAGATGGGTCATCTCCATCACCACAGCTTGTAGATGTGTTAGTTCCCAAAACCCTGGTGACACTTATCAAGGGTAGCAGACCTTTTCACAGATTAGGGATGCATGAGTATGCTGAATGACACCATTGTCCTTGTTAGCCTGTTATGCACATATGAACCTATGGAGCCATGCACTTATAGTGCTGTATCTTGCTGAAGACATATTTCTGCTGTGCTGACATTCCATTGTGTGCTGCTTTATTGCCGCTGTGTATCCATAGGTTATCCCAACAGACTCCTGAAACAGAAACAGGTCCATAACACACCTTTCATTGTCTAAGTATACAGTCATTACAACATTATACAACATAAGGTACACAAAAGTATGTGGTGTACTCATGACAAATGCCAGCATATAGTATCTGTCAGTAACTTCTACAATACCCTTGGCAAAACAACACTGCATTACACAAGTACTTGTTAACTAATATAGTCACCCTGTGCATCAGACACACAGCTTAATTTCCCTGCATCGATGGTGAGGATGACAGAGATGTGGCACAGGTATCACTTGCACAGGGTGTTGTGTGGCGGTGCAGGAGGGCTAGGCTGACCCAAATGGTTGACAGCATGTGTGTGAGTTAGGAAGGGAAGCAGGTAAAATGGACCATGGAAAGGTGCCATATGTGTCTGTAGGTGACATGCATTTGACAGTGGTGTGTATGCATGTACACAGTCAAGCTCAGTGATAGTCCTACATGTGTGTACGTTGGACAGCTTTGGACCATACATGGTAGAGTTGAAAGTTCACCGTCTCTGGCCCTGAATGAACATGGGAACTGGCTCTGCCATGAGTTGCACTGGCATCTCCATGCCCAAGGTAAGAAGCGGTGCTAGTACCTGACGGTGACTGCTGTCTGCTGGGACCATGTCTTCCATGGGGACACCCAAGACCACAAGCCCATGGCCTGCCATGTCTTGGTGTGGACAGCACACTCCCCTCTGTAGCACTGGATATGCTGCCACTACTGGAGCATGATTGTGCAAAGCTGCATGGATTGTCAGATGGGGTTGTTGACCTACGCCCATGAGCCAGATGCTCAACTCCAACCACACGTTCCAGGACAGACACTGTGCGTTCCAAGACAGGAACTGTCTCAGCCCACCTTATGTCCACTGCATCAGTGAACCAATCCAGGGGGTCACTAATGCAGTGGAGGCAGTCACGAATATCAGATTGTGCTTAATCCATAACCCTAAGCATACATCTGGACTTCCATTCAGAATGTGCCTTTGCCTCCATGATGGCCCAAAACATGCGCCAAGTAACCCGTGATGAGACACCAGCAACAGGTGGTGGACAGACAGCAGGCCCCCTACAAACACCCCTATCAGTCTGCCTGCCTGGAACCTTGCCAGCTGTCTGGCTATAGCCAGTGTGTACACTCATTGGAGCCATAATTGCCACACTTTCTTTTTCATTGTCCCCACCCATATCTGTGGCCTTCGGAGACTGGATATGTTTTGGCATAATGACTGTATGCGGTGACAATGAGGGCAGAAGAGGGATGTCAACTTCTAGGACAGATTCAGCCCCTGAAACCCCCACCTGTGCTTCACCGTGGCTACCATCTTCAGAGTCTGAGGAGACACTGACATCAGGTTGTGTAGGGGAGAGAAATCAACCCCCTCCTCAGTTACCTGTGATAAAGGAAAAAACAGTACATTAATACATGCACTATTATGCTCTGCAGTACTATGTTTTGATATATGTAAGGCTCTATACACTGTCATCACTATTACAGACCTGTTGATAACCCAACCTCATATAGTAGGATATGAGGACAATGCTCTTCCCACTGACTGCTGTATTTACTTGTAAATAAAATCTCATTACACTGCAATCTCATCAGCAACAGTGAGGTACACTGTTGATATTTGTGGAGACTCTGCACAGTTGACAAATATGACACTTTGTAATGTCCTGACAATATTGTCACAGCTGTCAGTGTAGTCACACCTCCAAGGCATAGCTATGAGTCTAACATGTACAGTCAGAAAATATGTATGCAGTTGGCAATCATGCTGACAGTACAGGAATGCAGGCAGCAGGCCTCGGATGACAGTCTAGGGCTTACATTGCTGTAAACCTACATCTATAACAAAACAGTGTCATGCTTACCAGGAGCAGGATCACAGGCTTTTCCAATACCTGACGGAGCTGTGAAAAGTTGAGGGAAAGGTAATGTCAGTACCACCGCGTGTTCCACCACCATAAGGTTATACATCCATATATCTCACATTTACAGTAGTTACTGTATTAAATGTTATATTGGTTAAACTGCAGTTAAACCCATCTCCCCCCAACGAAGACAGACCTGACACCCAAGTAAGACTGTGTATGCCCTGACACACTGAATGTTACAGTATTGCAATTCTGATCTAACTAAGCTTACCTGCACATTCCTCTGCCATGGAAACTATGGCACCCACATCTATGATGTAGGTGTGATGGGTGGCTGGGAGCTGTCATGTGTGCCTAGATTTGCCAGGACAGGAATTTTTCAGTGCTGAAAGTGGTTGTTCCACTGCAGGCCCTCCACCATTGGTGCCACAATCCCTGGCTACATCTGCTGCTGTTCTGCTTGCAGCATTGATCATGTCCATTGCATGGTGTTGAACCTGCTCATATGTCCTGCTCTGGTGACCTTTGGCATTCACATCACAGACAAGGTCAGCCCACAGTGCCTCGCGCTGTTCCCTGTTGTGCCTCCCCCTGGACAGTAGGAGTTCATGGTGTAGACAGAGGCCTTCTGGTATTAACTCATTCTCTGTATCTGTGAAAACTGCACAGCAACTTGTATACATGTTTCCTGAAAACAACATGGGAACACATCAGGATCACATGCATGAAAGTACACTATGTAGATACAGCAAGGGCAGAATGGCTGATAATATCCACTGATTCATCACACATGTCATATTCCACAGTGTGCAAATATACTAAGCATGTGGATACAACTAGGATACTAGCGGTTTGTCAGGTATTCCTGTGTGTGCCATGACAGATACTGCTGTATGATCATACAGCTGACACTGGAGTCTATTGTAGTGTGTCCCCAAGGAGCAACCCCCTGATATGTCAAAACAACTGTGCCAAACAAATAGCAGTATGCTATTACAACCACTATAAAGGGAGAGTCCCACGAGTCCAGTGTGCTACATTGACAATATACATTGCACCCTTGATGTATTGCCATCCTCTGTATGTGTGACAAATCTGGAGATCATTGACCTGTCATTATCACAGTTCTAAGAAAGGCTTAATGCTGTAATCCCTATCCCCCATAAGTATATTCACATATCTGCATCCTGATGTAAACAAAAAGGTTACATACCTGTTGGAGTGCAGTACTCCTCTGCTATGTGCTGATAGTTATTATTTTGCATGCATGTGTTTTGTGTGAGGAAAGTCTCATACAGAATGGTTCCCCATTTTGCAGGCATGTGTTTTGTGTGAGGAAAGTCTCATACAGAATGGTTCCCCATAGCCAACTGCTTGCCTTTTTGACATGCTTCTCATCAGCAGGTGATTGCGTCTTAACCAGTCTGTGTTTTTGAAATGCTAATTGCAGCCAACACAGCTGATTTGCACTATCATCAGCCAATGGCATGCAACCACTGTACAATATATAAGGCCTTCATGTAGATTAGGGGCCCTTTCTGATATGTTGCGCTGGACATTATTCGGATGAGGAAACTACATCATCGCAGAGGGTAGGTCTGTATTAGCAACTTTTACATAGAGATGTGTGTGCTACAGGCTGCAGCTGCTGCTGCTGTAGGTAGTAGGCATAGGCAGAGAGAGTGTGACCACTTTGGAGGACAACAAGCTGTAGGAGTAACTGTGGGAGCTGTGTCAGCCTTGTAAAAGCACAGCCAGAGTGAGGGTATCCTTTCCAGTCCAATTAAGACATGTGATTAAGGTAAGTATGTTAAGCAATGGTATTACTAACAGAGTACTAGGCCACATGTTTGTTGTGTCCTTGAGCAACATGGGGGATAAATATAAGAATATGTCCACCACTTGGGCAACTGTCAGGCCAAGTGTTACATTCTGGTAGTAATTTGGAGTGTGTATGAGGGCAGTCCTTGTTACAAGCAGGGACTTCAAATGTATATGTTAGTTGTGCATCTGTGCTAATCAGCACTGTGAAGTTGAAAGGAATGTGTGGTGCACTCTGATATTAGTGGCCCTCATTTGCAGTACCTGAGTTGAACTTATGTGTGAAAGCATATGAATGCATGCTGTGACACTTTATGCACTTATAGTTTTGCTATAGGGATATGTGAAGTGTGTTCCTATCTGCAGGACACTGACTTCTATCAGTGAAGTTCAGACATTTCATTTGAAATGCATTTTGTGGATAAAGAGTGCATGACTCAGTCATTAATTGCTGACTTCACAATACTGTACTTCTACAGCTACACACCACTAGATTTGAACCCTCGACTGTGTGTGTCAAAATGTACTGTTTGCAAGGCATTTAATAGACTGAGCTACTGAGACACTCCTACAGTGTATTTACAAGATATATGTGCACACACACACAGGCTGTGACAAAACATTTTTACATCCATCAATATGTGCATGACTTTATATGGATGTATTTCTGCACCAGGGTCTCAGTTGAACATGTATTTTGCCATTAATGCCTTAGCAGGTGTATTTCTACATGTTGCTGATAAAAGGGCACATTTACCTGCTATCACAGGCGTCACTTACATCCATTCTTATGTGTTTGTCTTTCTAGTGGTGTAGTCTTACACCTGAGTCCACAGTATACTCCCATTTTTTCCATTACTTTTTAATTAAGTTTACACAGCGTTCAGCTCCACTGAAACATGTTTAATGACTGTAACTGGCAATTACTATGTTTTGTTTAAAATACCTGTTTTAATTAAGAACTGTGTTGTGTGGCAGGTTAATGCA
Source organism: Protopterus annectens (assembly GCF_019279795.1). Classification (NCBI taxonomy): domain Eukaryota; kingdom Metazoa; phylum Chordata; order Ceratodontiformes; family Protopteridae; genus Protopterus; species Protopterus annectens. Next base: position 910,349,811 of record NC_056730.1, read on the forward strand.
GTACTCTTTAGGCGCAATGGTCATGGGTTCGAAATATGGGACAGGTGTTTATTTTGTACATGAGTTATACACTGAAAACACATATATTCAATATAGCTCTATTTAGTTGAGCTTAGCGAAGCTGTGTAGCACAGCTCATAGTGTTGCATCACGCTAAAAAATAAAAAGAAAAGAAAATTGGGTCGATAGGAAAGTGGTGAAATAGGGCGCAAGCAGGGGAAAAAAACATAGTGATAGACAGGTAGGGATGTGTAGGAAAGAACCATAGCTATCCAATTCTTGTACAGCAACAACTGTGCACTTTGACAGAAATTGTACATGACTTTGAACTCTCACCTCCAGAGAGAGGGGTAAGGACAACATAACTGTGTTGTCAAGCCAACTGGACCAAATTATGTGTGTCCAGTGGACATGTGTGTGAAATGGACAGCTATGTATGGGACAATATTTTTTTCTTTTGGGACAGGTGCCCATTTTTAAGTGAGAGTAGAATGTTGGGTAAGGGACATAGGTACATGTGGGGGAGGTAAGTTGGGTAGGTGAGGATGCATTTGCAAACAGACAAGGCAACAGACAGGGTGGTGTGTGACACATGAGGGGGGTGAACACCTTGGATGGGGAGGGTGTTGTGGAGTCTAAGTCCCATGTGCCTCCACAAAGCAGCAGCATGACTCACATCTCCACCCATGGGACTGCCAGCACTGCTCCAACACTGCCCTGGGGATGGCAATAGTGGAGGCTGGGTGCCAGGTCAAGGCTGTGCCACCAGGTTGACCAGCATGCCCTCCATCTGGAACAGGCGGTGACCAAAACCACAGTACACAATCCTGCGCATCAAAATGGCAGCTCATCCCAGGTGACAACTCTCTGTCTCCACCATCACTCCCAGAGGGGGGCCCATCTCCATCCCATTAAGTGGAACTACCCAACACTGCAGGTGGTGCAGGAGCGGCAGAGGGGGTCACCACTGGTCTGGGTCCCAGATATACTGGGACCCGGTGCCAAGGCCAGAGGAGGCAAGGTAGGTGGATCAGCCAGAACTGGCCTACCTTGATGTGCTGTGGTAAATGAATTATAGCAGTAAGTTAAGGTTAGTAATAACCAAACAGTTGTTAGTGTTAACAGAATGGAACATCATATTTATTAATCCAAATGCATATTAATGTGTATTATGTGTAGCACAACATTAAATAACATAACAGTATGTTAACAGCATGCCAGTAACAAATCATAAGGCCAACAAAACAGTTTAACAAAATATTTTAATATTGAATCATAGTAATACATAAAAATAATAAATCAAAAATTTACAAAATATAGTTAGTTTAACAAAATATGTTAATATTAAATCACAATAATAAATAATAAATAAATGAAGATAAGGGGTGGGGAGGGAGAGAGAGAGAAACATTCCATTAGTGACATTGCAGATGATAACCCTGAAAATACTGGTAATACATACTTCTACAGATGTGTAGTGTTAGTTTTAAGTAAAGTGACTACAATTCTTCTATAGCTGATGTGGCACATGCATACCTCTCAAGCTGATAGCATGGGTCAATATGGGACAAACAATAACAAATACAGGTACACAACTGCATAGAACAGTTCCACATAATGTGGACTTGTATTACTACCAAGGTGTTCTGTAAATAGATTTGGTAATACATTTCATTTCAGGTAATCATTTATCTAGTAATCATGTGACAGGTGGATTAGGCAGTTTTAATTGCATTACGAGAAATCATGACACTTGAGAGGCATGTTTGTGTACATTAAGCAAACTAGACAGCCATCATGCCTTAGTTTGCAGAATGGGAAGAGAACCCAATAGCTGTGACTGCAAGAGACATCTGCAAATGTAACAACTGACTGAATCAACTTAGCACAGACATGCTAGGAATACAGCCCTACCACAAATATTCAGATTTATCTAGGAAAACACAATGCTACTTAATACCTTATTGGTATTGCTGATAATTCTCTGTGAAATCTGCACACAATATCTGCTCATAACATGGGCTACCTCAACCATATACCTTTTGTTCCTGGAGTGGGAGAAAATGAGAGCATTATGTGACTGAAATTGGCCTGGAGACAACCTTGAACCATACTATGAGTTGAGCAATACATGTTATAGGACATTTGTTTTGCATTCTAGAGCTATTACAGTATTATACCTGACTGCAGTGACAGTAGAACACATAAGCAAGGAATACAGCCGTACTGCAAATATTAAGATAGATTTATTTTGGAATCAGCAATGCTGCTTAACACTTTATTGGTATTGCTGATAATTCCCTGTGAAGTCCACACACAATATCTGCCCATAGAGTGGGCTACCTCACCCATACACCTTCATTACCTAGAGTAGGAGGAACAGAGAGCATTATGTGACTGATATTGGCCTGGAAACAGCCTTGGACCATACTATGAGTTGAGCAGTACAGTTTGCAGGCCAAATGTTTTGCATTCTACAGCTATTACAGTGTTACACTTGATTGCAGCAACCTTACCATAGACATGCATTGCTTACAGCTCTGCTGCAATTGTTACGTTTTGCTTACTGTTATTGGTATTGTTTATTTCAATACAGTTATTGTTCATTTATTGCACTACAGCTCTACTTTCCCATTTATTGCATTACAGTTTTTATTATGTATACTTTATTGCAGTAATTTTTTTTTATCTTTATTGCTTATTGCACTACAGTTAGCATAATAAATCCATACTTACCACACTCACTGTGCAACCTGACCAGGCACCCAGCTGCTGGGAGAGAAGCACACCATTATGCATACCAGTTTTGCATACATTCAGCTTGCATTTTGGTAAAACAGTGGAAAATGCACTTACATATATGTGAGGCATGCCCATCTCTCACCTCTTGGACCCAGGTGTCCAAGGTTCCCCTCTTTCTCCTCTTCAGGTTATCATAATGGTGATGACACTGCTCACCAATGTGGGGGATTCCAGTTGCACTGCTAAGTTCCCTGGCCAACCGGTCCCAAGCCTCAGCCTTACATTCCAAGCCCTGGAAACCACTCTGCATCAGCCTAGGTTCATAATTTCATAACAGGAACCCAACAAAAACCCAGGACTCCTGCACACCCAACGTCTGTGCCCGAAAGTGTGCACCCTCTCCAACACCACCTAGCATATCAGCAGATAAGCAGACTCAAAGAATGGTGCAGAATTCCTGCCTATTGTGCCTAATATAGGCTGTTTTCCTGCCCTTACACATCACTGAGCAACATTCAAAAAAAGGTCTGCATCACTTAGCATCACACAAACTAGCTAAGCAGAAGGCAAACTCACACAGTCATGGTTTTAGCGAAGCTTAGCACCATGCAAACAATAGTAGCTGTTAGCATGTTTAAGCAGTGCTCATCACAGCACAGGACTGCCATATTTAACAAATTTGTTTTTAAAATTAAACACAAACAAATTAAATTACAGACATGTTATGACTGCTACGGACTCGAACCCAGAATCTACTAAGCATTAGACCATAACTCTACCCATTTAGCTACTTGGATATTATGAAAACTAGTATATCTTTACATATACTACTAGGCTACCTGTTTATGTTACTGAGCATCACTCTGCACCATGCAAACAAGATTAGCTATAACCAGAAATAATTAATCTGGTTTCTATTTTTAGATGCCTGGTAGGTGTTGGCTATGTATGTATGAGTGCCGCTCTGCTTTGCTGTGCTCTGTGCCATGCAAACGGGAATTAAAAATAAAAATAAATAATTATGATACTTAATCCCATCCAGTTTCTATTTTTAGATGTGTATCAGGTGTTAGTTATTTAAGTGTAGCTTGGTATTCCTGCACTCCGCATGATGCAAACATAAAGCATCAATAAAAAAAAAACAATTACATAATACAAATATTATAACAACAAACACATCATAAAAATATATCACAAATATAAAATACCTTCACAGCATTTCAACAGCAGTGGAGAACATTAAAAGGAACTTCACCCTGTACATAACATCTTACCAGGTATCAACAACCATGGGAAGCCCCTACACTTGTCCCTACACAGATTCAATATCCCTGTTCCTATGCGCTCCCTTGGCAGCACACCATCATTAATATTCTTAGTACACTGCCAAGGGGGAACCATGGCCATGTACATGGATACATTCTTTGTAGGCTCTACATGGATTTTATTAAATCCTGAGGTTTATTTTTAAATTCCATTTTGACAGTTTTCATAAACACAATACCTTTTAACTCTGTTAAAATACCTCTCCATTATGTATTATTTCTTACTTAGCAAATCTGATTTTAGTATGGATATTTCTGTCAAAGAAAAATGTATTTGCCCATCTTTACTTTTTCAGTTAAACTTTTACATCTCTGTTCATTTCAAAGCCATATATTGTGATTCTTTCCAACTGTTTCACTTTTGCAATCCATAGTTCATACTTTGTGAATAGTATCCATAACTCTCAACTTCTTTGTGCAAGAAATCTAGACAAAGCCAAAAATAATGTGAAGACAAAGGCCCAAAATAGGGACACATTTTAAACATTCCTCTTATAAACTTAGAAAGTTTCTAGAATAGCAGGATTTGCTTTAGCATGCATCTTCTGAAGGATATGAAGTCTGACACTCAAACATATGTCTTTATTTAATGACTTAAATCCAAAGCAATTTGCCCAAAATCCACAAATTTTATGATAGACCAAATATATGAGGTAAAATTTGGACATTCTGCAAAATTTGGAGAGTTGAGAGTTATGTATCACATTGTCTGCATATGACATAATTATCAGTAATACAATTTTTACTATATTTCCCTTGAGCTCATTGTAGTTAACAGTAACAGGATTTGTAACCATAGCAAACAAAATGTTACTCATTGGGTACCCTTACTGGGCCCCATTCAGTTTGTTATGGTTACAATCATATTACTGTTAGTTACAGTCAACTCAAAGGGAATATAGTCAAAGTATTGTATTACTGATAATTATGTCAAGTGCAGACAATGTACTTCTACTCGCAAAGTATAAGTTTCTGTACTTAAACATTTACTAACATTTTACTCTACTATTAATGTAACTGATTCCAAAACTGTCACAATTTAACTAACTTTCAGAATAATCATTTATTCCCAATGAATGCTGTTATATGCTTTTGCCACAATCATAATTTTTTTTAGGTGATTTTTGCCCCTGTAACCCATGACCATTCAAGTTGTAACCCTAATTAGAGAAGTCCATTCTTTTTACTATCCAGAAATTTCACTTGGACTCAAGGCAAGAGTTATCCAGAGGGGCCCAACATCTGGACAGCCATGATAGCACTTTGGTGCCTTCATATCCATGCTTTTGCTTCAGCTAGCAGGTTTAGAGATGTGTGTCCCCCCTCGGCTGAGCACATCAAGTTTACCCCTGAACTGTGGCCTGAAGGAGCCACTCCTTCTAATTCAGCCATAACCTGAGGTATCCCATCATTCCAGCTGAGTGAGTCTGGCTTACCCCCCCCCCCACTTGCACCCCATAAGGAGACCTATCCTTCTAGCCCTGACAGGCAGGCAGGCATTTCCTCTTGTCAGTGACCTGCATAATGTTGTCATAGATGGAGTTTTTTTTTCTTTTGAAAATTCTAACCCACTGGTAGTGACATAGGTACTACATCATCAGTGTACTGCTCTCCGTCTGATGTGTGTATGCTACCACATACATGCCTCTATAAAACTACTCTCACTGGTTTATATTCCAGGCCTGCATTCCTCCAGTCAGTGGCTTCCATTCAAGCTTCCCTCTGCATTTGGAGTACAGCAGAGCCAGACCAGGAACCACAAATTCTTGCCCCAGAATGGTCAATTCTGCCACTCATTTCCTTCTTCCCATGCCAGGTCCTACAGGCACCTGAGTCACTATTTGATCTCTGGTTTCCTGGGTCAAAAACATAGCTTTATCCCTCTATGCCACTGGAGCTGGCTATTGCCACATCACAATTGGCATACTGTCTCTTTCATTATTAATGGAGTATCTTCTGCTACTAGTCTTATTACAAATGACCTTTCTTTCAACAGCTTATGTTTAATGCCATAAATATCATCTGCCACAACCATACCTATTATACTATCAAATCTTTTATATAGACTTTTCATAATGAACTTATAATCCACATTAAAAAATGAAATGGGTATGCAGTTTTGCGCATGTTTTCTGTCTTTATTTCCAAATAATTTTAATTATACCTTCACAAACTTGTTCACTTTCTACCCCTATCTCTAATCATTTATTTATTACTACTACAAAAGGAGATTTATTTCTTCTATACTCAATTCTGTAAAAGAGAAAAGCAAGTGTGAAATGGCCAGTCCCCTAACTCTTTGCAGTATGCCTCATGTGGCTGTATCACTAACTAATAAAAATAAAAACTAGTTTGGATGAACTAAAAGGAAACTATATTGAGCTATTAAACTGAACAATAAGTGTTTTTGTCTACTAATCTATTTCAAGAACTGTAGACTTCTTCAGATAGCAGTGTTTCTAATCTGTATTTCTTAACTGAACAGTGCTACGCTCAAGCTACATTGCAGAAGTTTCAGTAAAAAATAACTTCTACCCACAGAAATGGATCCAGTTCTAGGTGACCTAAGTAGCCCAAAAAAGGCACAACTTAAAAATATTTTTTTTCAGAATTCAGATTATGATCCGACAATTCTGACATGTTGCATGCAATGCACATGGTTCAGGGTGTGCAGGTTTGCAGAGTTATCATATTCATGTGCATTGAAATTGGCTTGGCTTCTACTCCTTTAGGAGTGTGGGGGCACATTCCACTACTGATGCTTTTTTTTATTCCCAGGCACCGGACTAAGCAGCACTAAACAGGTGTATTGGTCTGTCTCTCAACTGACCGACGTAATAGTTCAGTCAGTTCAATGACGGGTACAACAGCAGGTTTATCAGTGCTTCTTAAACCATGCTTAATTACCTTAATTTTTATTGCTGAATCCCAACACAGATCCCAAGTTCCCGTCCTGAGTCCTGCTTCTTTGAGAAAAAAAAAAAAAAAAAAAGAAGTTCAGTGGCAGCCAGTTTGTCTGCAGCAACATCAACCTCTTACACAGACAGAATGAGTTTGTCAAGGCTAGCCCAGCCAGATGAATGGAATGGACTGAATGACAACATACTAAGCCGCAGTCACTGTCTCCAGAAAACATATGTAGTAAACTGGAGAGTAATGAGTTCTGGCCTGGCAACTGGCCAGTGTGTGTGTGTTTGAATGTGCAGGATGGGTAAGAATCCATACAGTGGGAGAAAGGCTGCAAATACTGTAATCAAGAGTAGAAAGATACATAGTCAACTGTCCAGATTTTTGAGAGGCCCAATTTTTGCCTCATATTTTTGGTCTGTTCCTCATAAAACTAGTGGTTTCCTAGTAAATCACCCAGGACTATACTGTAATCAAGAGTGAGAAAGATACATAGTCAACTGTCCAGATTTTCGAGGGACCCAATTTTTGCCTCATATTTTTGGTCTGTTCCTCATAAAACTAGTGGTTTCCTAGTAAATCACCTAAGACTGAAATTCCTAAATAACAATATACATTTGAGTTTCAGACTTCATGTCCTTCAGAAAGCACATGCTAACATAAATCCCATTATTCTAGTATTTCTCTAAGTTTATAAGAACAATGTTTAAAATATGCCTCTATTTTTTGGGCCTTTGTCCAGATGTCTTGCACAAAGAGGTTAAGAGGTATGAGAGCATACCTCTCCTTAACTGTCCCTGATTTTGACGTAAATGTTATCACTGTCCCTTAATAAATAATGACAATAATTACAGTTATAGACTTCTTTTACATCAGTAAACGAGCATGTTAATTCACATTCTCTTATTCTGTCAGTGGGTAAAGTTAATAATAGTAATGTTTTAAGAGTGTCTGTGATTGTCCCCATTTGTCTATGATTATTTTTGCATTTTGTCCCGGTTTCTTTTTTTTTTTATTTGTCCCTGATTAGTTGAGAGCTATGTTGTAGAGTAAAAGTACATTTTTAACCAATATGTGTATGGTAACATGATATGTGATTACTTCATTATCATTACCAGACATTTTTGAGAGTCGGGGGAAATGAGGACATTTTTTTTTTCTTGTGTAGTTGTCATATACCTATCTCAAGTGTTAAGGTTTGGACTGAATGTTCAGACTTTTGCCCCATATTTTTAGTATATGTTCCTCATAACTGGCAAACACTAAGGATAAAATACTAATAAGCAATAAAGCTATACATTTGAGTTTCAGACTTTCTGTATCCTTCAGAAAATGCATGCTAACAACAGAAATCCTGTTATAAGAGAGCAATTTGTCTTTATTCTTGGGTCTTTGCCCCATTCTATTATTTTAAACTTTGTCCAGAATTCTTGCGCTTAGAGGTTGAGAGGTATGCAGTAGTGCATTAATGTACAGGACAATAACAGATTTTTTTTATACTCCTTCCAAATTCTGCCATGTTGCATTAGTCAAGAAAAAGGCTGTCCCTCTTAATCCCTCCTAAAATGTTTTTATTTTTTATTTGTTTTGGAGAAAAGGTGTGAATTCATTTACATTTAAATAATGACAATAAATAGTTATAGACTTCAGAAAATGTATATGAATTCACTTTTCTTATCATGGCTCAAGTTAATAGTACTAATATTTTAAGTGTCCGTGATTGTCTCTAATTATTTCTGGTGACTGGTTGATTACTTTTGGGGAACAGGTGGTGAATAATATAGCAATAACCCACGCCTGGGTGTGGGTAATGCTAAATTTACCCACGGTTGGCGTGGTTTGGTCCCGGGAAGCCCGAGGACCAAACAAAGCCAACCGTGGGTAAATTTAGCATTACCCACACCCAGGCGTGTATTGCTATTATACATGACATTATTTAAGAAAAGAAACTGTTACTTTTCTTAAATAATGGCATAGTATAATGCCTGTTTACTGCCCTTCCGCAGATGTCTTGGCATCCGGCAGTTCTGATGTACTGCGCCTGCGCAGTACATCAGAGTTGAGCAAAAGCAACGGAGAAAGCAAGATCTCCGTTGCTTTTAGTGTCTCGCTATGTTAAATGAGTTTAACATAGCGAGACAGTTTTAAAATAAGCAACGGAGATGTCCGTTGCTTATTTTAAAGCTGTCTCGCTATGTTAAACCCATTTAACATAGCGAGACAGTGTTTAAAAAAAACGAGTTATACTAATGGAAAAAAGTCCGGGCGACCGGACCTTTTTCCATTAGTATAACTCGATTTACAACGGGCACGCTGGCCAATCAGCGTGCACGTTTTGGGGGGGATCATGGTATAATACTAAATAATGATATGACACTATTACAGTTATAGACTTTTTTTACTTCAGAAAATGTATATTGATTTGCTTTTATTATTCTCTCAGTGTCTCAACTTAATAGTATAGTAAATATATTATATTTTAAAAGTGTTTGTGATTGTCCATAATTATTTCTGGGTTTGTATCTGATTTGTTGAGAGGCAAGCTATGGATGTGACTGGCTAATGACTTTTGGAGAAAAGGTGGTGAATGAATTACACACCATAATGACACTAGTACAGTTATAGACTTCTTTTACTTCAGAAAATGTACATTGATTCACTTTTATTATTTGGTCAGTGTCTGAAGTTAATATTAGTAATATTTCAAGTGTTCCTGATTGCCTGGACCACTCCATAATTATTTCTGGATTTGTCCCCAATTTGTTGAGAGCTATATGGATGGTGACTGCTTCTGATTATAGAAAGCAAAGCTTAAAGTTACAATAGGTATTGCAGTGGGCTGGTATACACACACACACACATGTATATACAGAAATGCACACACTATATACACTCACACACATACATAGTCAGATGCAGACATGCATGCAGCTGCTATAAAAATAATTTTAGAGGGCATTTGTTGTTACTGTCTGGTACAATATTTTTATTTCCATCTCAAGGCTTTTAGATTGATCATGTTAAAAGCAAATTATTATTGATGTTGCTTGTTAGGAGGGAGGACTCTCAACTCAGTAGCTATCTAAGAGCAGATTGACCATTATATTTATGTGATTACTTTATAGTTAAAGGTAGTATATACCCTCTGAAAAGAGGCACTCTCCTGAGACTATATGTTTGTGCCTTGTATCAATGTACCTTATTACAACTCTGTGAACTTTTTATTGTAACCTGCCTTTGGAGAAATGACAATAAGGACTGTATACAGCTAGTAAAACTAGCATTTCAGATGGATTATAGGCTTTTGTTGTTGCAGTTTGGTACTATGCTTGGTTTCCATCTGGGGATTATGAAATCTCTCCAAAAAAGGCTGGGGCAGCTGCAGCTGATGTATGAAACAACAATGGCAGGGACAGGGGATGTATGAAAGTTACTGGCGACGTCGGGATAACTTCTGATTATTGATATGGTGTGTTGGAAAGCAGTGGCAAGATCTTTGAAAGACCTATATTGCCATTATTTACAGTAATGTAATTACTTCACAGCCACCATTTCAGAAGGCTTTTGTTATCACAGCCTGCTGTTGTGCTTTGTTTCCCCCTGAGGGTTATGGGATGTCTACAGGAGAGGCTGTGTAAAACTAATGTCAAGAATGCATGTGCACTAAGCTTGCAGTGTCTCAGAAGTTTCAGTCAGGTATTGTAGCTTCCATGCCATGCTTCCAAGCAGCTAAAGCTGTAGATTCAAATTCATAGGAATGCTGCATTATAAGCTCTATGGTTAGAACTGCAGTCCTAAGTGTGCTTTGTAATGGAGTCCTGAATACCCTCTTCTATGAAAGTTTTGTAATACACTCAGAGGCAGACAGAGGTATAGGCTTTGGCTTTAGCTCATGCACTTCCAGTCCGACATTTTGCAGTGTGGTTGGGTTTTCACTGTGGGTATTGTGTAGTGAACTTCTGCTAAGTAAAGTAACAACCTAAGATGCTTCCTTATTGAATTTGAGTTGGCAGAAAGAAATTTTTTCAAGCCAAAAAATGCATTTCTACAGTTGTAATGTGCTGTGATTACAATGCCATGTTTTCAAGCTGCTAAAGCTCTGGGGTTGAATGTAGAGAGAGGTGTGCGTGTGCTGCACAGACAGAGGCTGAAGTTAGACTGCAATTGCAAGTGAGTTTTTTTATGTGCATATCGTGTTTGTTACCTGAAAGTTTTATAATGAGAGATCCAAAGGGGGGAGAGAATGACTGACCCCAAAACACTGGTCCTGAGACAGACTGACCCAAAAACACAGGTACTAGTGAATTTACAGTACTACGTTTGCCTTTTCTGTTCCTGTCTGGCATGCTGTTCTACTCTTTTGTACTGTTGTAGTGAACTTCTCCTCAGTACTCTTGAGTGACTACTCTTGTATAACATATACTGGTGTTATTTTGCCTTTTTTTTGGTCTGTCTCATAAAATGTGATTTGAATTCCAGTTATTATAGGATGACAGACATCTAAATTTCTTTCAGACTTCATGCTCTTAAGAAGGGACAGCAAATCATATATATAAAATGTCAACAATTGTATCCTTTTATCCCGTACTTTTTTTAGCTTTGCCCCTGATTCTTGGACTAAGTCTACGTAGTACAACCAAGTTAAACTAAAACATTTTTTTTAAAAACTGGATGGCTTTTTTGATTGGTGTTCAAACAGTTCAAAAATAACACTGGATGATGGGTAGAGACAGGCGAGGTACCTGTGTCAGCATTCCCATTTGGTGTTTTATTGACTTCTGTTTAGCTCAGTGGAGCAGCTACTGATAGGGTATTTGCCTACTAGTACATCTGACATGAGTGATTTGAAGGAAATTAAAAAAAAAAAAATGCAGAGCAAAATCATTGAGTAGGGATAAATGAAAACTGGCAGAAAGTACATTTGTGTACATTTGCCATAAATGTAGATATTCAAGTGTATTCACCGTTGCAGTCCTGATTTATGGGGATGTCCTACTTTGGAAGACCTTGGTCAGCCCAACTACTAGAGTAAAAAAATTCCTTCCTCCTAAGGCCGGTGCATGCTGTACCCTGATGTCAGCATGTTTGGGTATAAAGGGAGCCAGCTGATGCCATTACATCAGTTTTTCTTGCCCCTAGAAGGTAGGAGCCCCATAGGTGACCCTGAAGTGAGGGGTAAAATAAGAGGACATGGTGTCTGAAGGGTCCCCTTGCATAGAGTCCTCTGGCAGGAGAGGACAGGGAAGTAAGCTGTTATTGTAAGAATAATAAGGGAAATGGAGGGAAAGGAGACTGCAACAGTGAATACACTCGAACATCTACATTTATGGTAAGTGTACACAACTGTAGTATGTTCTTTGTGTTTCACTATTGTAGTTCTGACTTATGGGATGATTCCCAAAGCTGTGAAGAGGGTGGAAGTTGTATTTAGGAGAGCAGAGGATGCCCTGCAAAATGGCAGTGCCACACCCTGTTCTGGGCCTGAAGAAGGCTGACAGGTGGTAGTGTCTGGTAAAGGTATGCACAGATGACCATGTAGCTGCTTCCAAAATGTCTTTTATAGGTACTCCCTTTAGTAAAACTGTGGAGGTAGAAGTGGCCCTAGTAGAGAGAGTTCTAACGGATTCAGGAGGCTTCTTGCCATGGTAGGTGTAACAAAAGGAAATGCAGAGGGAGATCCAGTTGGAGATAGTCTGTTTGGAGACTGGTTTGCCTTCATATCACAAGACAGAGAGACAAACAGTTGTTCTGTTCTTCTGACAGCTTTAGTTCTGTCTAGGTAGTAGCAAAGTTTCCTGTACACATATAATTAATTAATTATTCTTTCTCCATGGTTTTGTGGCCTAGGGAAGAAAGTAGGCAACTGTATTGCCTGGTTCAGAGAAGTGTCTGTGACCACCCTGGGCATAAAGGAAGGGTTAGTTCTGAGTGATACTCTGTCAGGATGGAAAATAAGAAAAGGTTCCACTGCCATGACAGCTTGCAACTCAGAGACCCTTCTAGCTGAGGTTATAGCCAGTAAGAGGGCAGTTTTCCATGTCAAGAATTTTATTGCACTGGAAGTAGCTGATTCAAAGGGGGTAAGGTCAATTTTTCTAGAACAACGTTGAAGTCCTCAGGAGGGGTGGATTGCCTCCTGAAGGGTCTGACATGAAGCACTCCCCTAAAGAATTGTTTCATTAGGGGGTGGGAGAAAATAGGAGTAAGATTAGGAATGTGGGCTGAAGTAGCAGAGGAGTGTATCTTGATGGATGAGAAGGATAGGCCTCTGTTCACCAAGATAGCCAGGTAGGTTAAGATGGCTGCATTGTTGGCTGAGGAAGGATCGAGGGCTTCCTTCTGACTCCAAATGGAGAATCTTTTCCACTTGGCAGAGTACTTTTTTTTTCTAGTACTGGATCTTCTAGACTCTGAGTATATTAAGCACCTGGCCACTCCGGGGGGAGCTCAGGGTAGAACTTTGTTGAATTATCCAGGCTGAGAGTTTGCGAGTCTGCAGGTTGGGGTGCAATAGTTTCCCCTTTGCTTGAATCAGCAGATTTAGCCTTTGGGGTAGCTGTCAAGGTTTTTCTTAGGTCACACTCATTAGCAGAGGGTACCAGTGTTGCCTGGGCCAGTCTGGGGCTATCAGGATGATCTTAGGCCCTTATTTCCTGATTTTTAGGAGGACTCTTGGAAGGAGAGGGGATGACATGCTCGACAAGCAACGTTGCTTCACTAGGGATGGCTTGCACCTGTCACCCTTAGGCTTTCGTATACTGGCCAAGGCTCTTGCCACCCCCATAGTGCCTTTTTTAGGCAAGGCTCAAAGGACAAACCCACCTCCATAGACAACCCAAAGATAAAAAAACTAAAGGCAATGCTACTCAATGCCAGAAGTCTAAACCTCAAGATGCATGCACTCGAGACTCTCCTCAGTATGGAGAAAATCGATGTCTGTGCAGTAACAGAAACCTGGTTCAAGGCTCCTGAGAGCACCCCAGCACTACCAGGTTATAACTCATACCATGCGTTTCAGCCCCAAAACTCAGACCGAAGCACAAAAGGAGGGGGAGTATCTATATTCATCAAAGATACCTACACCTCCAGGTTAGTGGCACTGCACGAAGCATCCATGTGCAACTAACAGCGGGCAAAACTGCCTTTCAGTATGTAGCCTGCTACAGAACACCATCCCTATTACAGGAACCCCACTTGGCATTCCTGAAAACACTGGAGAATATGAAGGTCTCTCCAAACACTATGTTATTGGGTAACTTCAACTACCCAAACACTGATTGGGAAAACTACTCAAGCCCAAGCACCCTCGCCCAACTGTTCCTTGAATTTATAAACTCTAATGCAATGGAACAACTGGTCACCACTCCCACAAGAGGGAACAACATATTGGACCTGGTCATCACCAACATGGGGACTCTATGTTCCACACAGGAGGTAAACCCCTCATTGGTAAGATCAGACCATAAACAAATTTCCCTGGACATCCATATCCCGTCCCCACCCCCAGCCAAGGAAATCACTGTAAAGAATTTCTCAAAAGCCAATTTTGCACTTCTCAAGACCGAGGTGGAATCCTTCAATGCCCCTGGGCCAGAGGATAATACAGCCCAATCCGCAAAATCCTTTACAAATGCATTCTATGAGCACCTGCAGGAATGCATGGATTGTGCTATCCCAAATAAAACCAAGACTCACTCCTCCAAAAACAGGAGACCGGTCTGGTGGACCCCGGCCATAAATAAGCTATACAACAGAAGGAGGAAGCTACTACATGAAAGAGCAAAATCCCAAAAAGGGAAGGCATCTCTAACCAGTATTAGCAAGAAACTTCGATCCCTCATAAAATTATCAAAGGCCAGTTTTGAAAGAAAAATTGCCCTAGACACTAAAGATAATCACAAGGCCTTCTTTAGTTATGTCAGAAACATGGGTGGAAACTCCCAGATATGCTCTGAATTGTTGCATAACGGTACAAAATATACCGAACCTACAGACATAGCCAACATCCTGGCAGACAGATTCAGCACAAACTTCTCCCCCCCTTCCCCCCAAAGGAGCAAACGCCTATCCCAACTGAATGTAACCTCCCTGACATCACAGATGCACAGGTGAAAGCTGCCCTCTCCAAAGCAAAAAAACACAGCATCTATGGGACCGGACGGTGTCCCAGGCTGTGTCTTACATGAGCTCCAAGAAGAACTGAACCCTCACATTAAGTCACTGTTCAAACTTAGCCTTACTACAGGATATGTACCCAAAGAATGGCGTACAGCTACAGTGGTCCCACTCCACAAACGGACCCCGGAAACTATCGCCCCATAAGCCTGACTAGTCTGGTCTGTAAAGCTATGGAGCATATTATCATGGAACTCATAAACAAAGACATTGGGAGCCTCCAGACACTGGACCCTACCCAATTCGGCTTTGTTAAGGGCAGATGTTGCCTCTTAAACCTAGTTGATTTCTTTGAAACAGTTACCAAAGCCATAAATGAGGGCAAAGTAGTCCACACAGCCTACCTGGACCTCGCAAAAGCCTTCAACACAATACCCCACTCGGGCATCATAAATAAGCTTACCAGCTTAAATATCAACCCCTATATCACAAGATGTGTTGCAAATTGGCTCAGAGATAGAACCCACATGGTCAGAATCGCAGGTGCCATGTCCGAATCCAAACCAGTTACAAGTGGCATCCCACAGGGCTCAGTTCTGGGACCTCTCTTGTTCGGTATATACTTTTCTGAGGTTCAGTCTAACACGGGGGGATTATGGCTGACAAACTTCGCAGATGACTGCAAACTGGGGGCCATAATTGAATCTCCAGGTGACACAAGCATCCTCCAAAAGGGTCTCACAGAGACAGATGCTTGGTGCCAGAGCCACGGCCTCAAGATAAATGCTAAAAAGTGCATAGTTATCCCCTTTGGGAAAAACAAGGTGCCCACAAATTACCACATAGGTGGTAATCCATTAAATGTGGAAGAAGTAATTAAAGATTTGGGGACCAACGTAGATAGTAATCTCTCCTTTGATAATCACGTTGCCAAAGTGGTTAGAAAGACCTTCTATATAGCCCACCTTATCACGAAAGGGTTCGCATCTAGATCAAGAGAGGTCATTGTGCCCCTCTACTCGTCACTCATCAGGCCCATAATTGAATACAATGCCCCTTTTGGGATGTACCTTACCCGACACCTGCAGCAACTGGAGAGACCCCAAAAGTACCTCACCAAGAGGATCATGGGCTACAAACAGATGTCCTATGCAGCTCGACTAAAGAAACTCCAGCTCTACTCAGTTGCTTACTGCCTACTCAGAGGTGATCTATGCCTGACATACAAAGCCATGTCAAACCCAGAATTAATGGACATGCTCCACCTCAAAAAATTCAAGTCCCTTAGAGCTACATGCTCCAGGGACCTAAACCTCAGCACAAAAGTAAATAGGACATGCTGGAGGGACAGATTCATTTCCCAGAGGCTCCCCTCACTCTGAAATAGAATCTCAATTCATGTTAGACATAGCCCCTCGCTGACCCTCTTCAAGCGAAATTTGGATGCGTGGATGGGAAATCGCAAATTCACCCCTGGGATCTCTCCTGTGTCCCTGCTAGACAGAGGCACAGTAAACTAATCTTAAAAGGGTACCTTCTGTGACCTACTTTACAGAGGCACAGTAGGCTAATCTAATAGGGAGGCGGAAGCCATATATACTCTGGCTAGGCTTATAAATGCCCTAGGGCAGATAGCCTAGTATCTACCTATGAACCTATGAGAGTCAGGGGAGGGAGTGCATAAAGAAACAGATTATTTCAAGGGAATGAGAAGGCATCTGCCCTCTAGGCTGTGCAAAGTTTGTTCCTGGAACAGAATCTTTTTGGCTGAGCATTTTTGTCAGTGGCAAAGAGGTGTATTTGAGGGGATCCCTGTTTCTGGGCTATGACAAGAAATGTTTCCAAATGCAGCTGCCTTTCATGGGGATCTATCAAGTGTCTGCTGAGGCAGCCTGCTAAAGTGTTCTGAGCCTCAGGAAGGTACTGAGCCATCAGGTGCAACCCCATAGCATCTGCTGTGTCCCAGATCTGCATTGCCAGATGGCATAGAAGGTAGGTGTGGATGCCTCTTGTTTGTTTAGGTACCACATGAATGTTTTTCATTTTGATAAGCAAGACCCTTGGTTTCCAGTGATCTTGGAAGGCCATCAAGCCCTTCTGTACTGCCATCCATTCTTTCCAATTTATGTGTTTGTGCCTGAACTATTTTTCCCATTTGCACAGAGATAGGAGGTGCTGGAAATGGGCTCCCCAGGCTGTGTCTGATGCATCCGTGGTTAAGGTTGTCCTGAGGGATGAACCTGAAGGGGAGACCCTGGTTCTGTGTACACCCTCATGCCCACTATGCCAGTTCCTCCCTGAGGCAGGGAATTAGCTGAATTTCTGTCTCCAGGGGCAGTGAATCTTGGCACCAGATATTCCTGAGCTACCACTGAAGTTTCCACTTGTGAAGCCTGACTAGAGGGAGCATTAGTATGCAAGTTACCATGTAGCCCAGTGCTTTGAGGAATTCCCAGGCTGAAAGGCATTGTCTCTGCATAATGGCCTGGAAGTATTGGGTTAGAAAGGTAGCTTTGTCTGGTGGAAAGAATGCCTTTTGGAGTGAGGAATCCAGCAGAGCCCCCAGGGAAACTATCCTGGTGGTAGGGTTTGTGTTGGATTTGTTCAGATTTATGGTGAACCCTAGGGAAGAGAGTATAGTCTAGTTGAAATCTAGATCCGTGAGGAACTTCGACTGACTTGTGGCTTGTATGAGGCAGTCGTCCAGGTAAGGGCAAATTTGGATGCCTGTCATTCTGTAGAAGGTGATCACAGGAGCCAAACATTTTGTGAAGACCCTGGGAGCAGTAGACAAGCCAAGGGGAAGAGCAGAGAATTGAAAATGATTTGTACCTGCTCTGAAGCATAGAAAACTTATGCAGGACTCTTGTATAGGAATGTGCAGCTAGGCACCTTTCAGGTCCAGAGTAACCATTAGAGCCTGAGGAGTTATCATGGGGAGCACCTTTTGAAGTGTAAGAGTTTTGAATTTGAGAACTCAGACTGACTGAATGAGGATGCTTAGACAAAATTTTGGCCCTATATCTTATAGTTCTGGTATTAAAATGGGCACACAGAAAGCAATTAGGGACATCGTGGTTTGTGCCTAAGCATGTTACACACAAAGTATGAAAGTCTCTGTGTGGGATTTGTTTTCCACAGTAGAGACAATTGTTAATTTTATCTGATATGAAAGAAAAAGAGTTCCTCAAGGGGGTAATTAGCTTTTAGAAGATTTCTCACTCTGGTGTGGACAGATTGACACACTTACTACTGCTTCAGGCTCCGACAGCAAGAAAGACTGATGTAATGGCATTGGCTGGCTCCATATATATCCAAACTTACTGATGTCATGGTAGAGCACGTGCCAGCCTTAGGAGGAGGGATTTTTTTACTCTGGTAGTCAGGCCGACCAAGGACTTCCAAAGCAGGAAATCCCATAAGTCAGGACTGCAACAGTGAAACACGAAGAACCACTGGTTTTAAATGACAAGAAGAACTTCAAGTTCTTAACTAGTCTCAGTCATTACAGTAATAAACAGATGCCTTAGGAAGTGGAGCGATGTGCAACACTGAGAATGATTGACTAGTAATCAGTAGTTTGCAATAACCTGATGCCAGCATGCCTAGGAAGGCACAGTAAAATGGGAGTGAGTACGTGTGATTTTCTTCAGCTACAGAAGGATAGGAGACATTTAGAAATACTATTGGCACCATACCTACTGGGACTGAAGCTGCCACTACTGAAAGCAGAGAAAGTTTAACTTCACTGAGAAAAACGTCATGGGGAAAGAAATATCAGTTTGGAATATCAAGTGAAACCATTACCTGCAAAACAAGTAAACATCAAAGCTTTGTAATCTCCAGTGGATTCTCTTCCAAGACACACTGTAAAAGTGGTGTTTGAAGTGATTTGATGTACAATGTTACGGGTATGGTGCATACTGATTAAGTATCTCATCTCATATATACATTAGCATTAAGTATTTTTATTTAAATATGAGATATATGTATACATTGGGCTACTACAGTGAGACATTAGTAATACATCTACAATATGATGTCAGTACATGTTATGAAAAGTATTTATTTTGTTTTTGCAAGACTTTTTCTGAATACTGGGAGACATTAAGATTTCATCATTACAATGGATGCATATAAAATTATGAAGCATGTCATTCACAGTACATACTCTGCATCTCTCATTTTGTGACATGACCCTGCATGCCTTATTTTGTGTCTTATGCACACTATGTAGAAAATATAACTCTGGTTACTGTGAAATGTGGAAAAGACTTCGAAGAACAAGGGTGACTGACAGACTGTGGGAACACAATACTGTGCAGAAGAAGGCAGCCAAGAGGCTGCATAAGTATTGAAAACATGGCAGAGTTTTGTGAAGTTGTCTGTTACCACTGTTGCATCTGGACAAAAAAGGAAAACAGAAATTGAACCTTTCATTTTAGAAGATGAAGAGATGAACTGTTGCAAAAATCCAAACAAGATGTAATATTCTGATTGCCTATACTTAGGGCTGAGTTACTAATGGTGAATATTTTCTGACATGTATGTTAACTGATGATGAATGCTACACTTTTCTCAGAAAAGACTTGTTATGATTTAAATATTTTTACTGATGAAATGTACTTTGGTATATATATATATAGTTTACCTCTTATTTTATTTACAGGTGCAGATATATGTTGGCAATAGGACTTAACATTACATAGCACAGGAGCATAGACACAACAGACATTCATAATTGGAAGTACATTTTCATAATGCATAGGCATGCATCTGGAGCTACTAAAAGGGAGAAGAAGAGATGAGAAGAAATGGAAGCCCAAACCAGGTGGTATTCATGCAGTCTTTTCTAAGTCAAACGTTTTCGGTGTCTTTCACTGAGCATGAGCTACAGCCAGAGTCTGATGCATTGGCAACTTGTTCCACCAGTGAATGATTTAAATCCCATTACAGTTGTACAAATGGCAGGTTTGAGTATGTCCATGGAGCCCAATGTTACCAGCCAAGAAGTGTTTGAAACTATCGGCACCATACCTACTGGGCCTGAAGCTGCCACTACTGAAAGCAGAGAAAGTTTAACTTCACTGAGAAGTGAGCAAATACAAGATATTGAGAGTCCACAGAAATCTACCACTTTTATATCAAGACCACCAACAATTGCTGAGAAACCAATGGAAGATAATGTAAAAAGACACACCAGACTGCTGAAGAAATCAAAAGCTATCTGGAATGCCATGGCAAGACCACAACAAATAAGTAAAGTTGCTTTAATACAAATACACACTTTTCGTTCGGCTCTCTGGTCGAACTTCTTCAGACAAACGATAGTTCAAAACATACTGTTAAAAAAACCCAAATAGGGTCACATGTTAAAAACCTCCTATCACAGTGTGCGTAAACCATTAATTGTACTAATAAGCTGACTTCCGCCCGATAGATCCACTCATAACATTAACTAATATAAAAGAAAAGAAATGGGCGGATCAAAAAATACTTGCTTTTGCTATGTTCACAACATTCTCGGTCAAGAGAGCATTTAATAGCGAACTTATTCATGTATTTCTTACAATTGATCCCAGCTTAAATAAATTAAATAAAATCACACTAAGATCATAACTTTCATGCATAATATAACAAGTGTTGATGACACTATAAGCATCAAATATTTCATATTCCTTCATTACACTAGCATTTATAAAATAACTTGAGACCTGATGGAGTAAATAAGATCGTAACTACCTTGTAAACTCCTCGTACTCAAAGGTGATTGTAAATGGCACCAACCGTAACAAGGAAAAACATTTTTATTTATATTCACCCCACCAGCGAAGTTTGTTCTTTTAAGGTAGATGCCTCAAAGCTCTGCCCATTCACTCGTAAGTAGATGGGATGAGCTACATTGGCGGCTAGGTTGACCGTCACTAATTAATTCATTATATTACTTTTTATACAATTTAAAATAGGTTAAACATACATATGCTAAAACAAATAATAATGAAACTATCACACAAATACAGGAATGCAGTAACTGTAAGTGCAGTTAAAGATGCTCAACAATGGACCAAATAAACTGCAAGGAAGCTTCAAGAGTCTCATTCACTACCACCTGGGACCTCCACATTAAAAAGAAAACCAAATAAAAAAATAAGGGACTGAGGGGAACTAGATGTAGGCTTGTATATACAGTACTGGAATATACTATATATCCTACTGAACTATAGATATATATACAGCTCGCTCATACAATTGAAATGCCTAACATTCATAACGACATATCTAGGCCACCAGGATGGTAAATATACATGTATTAATATCTTAAATAGTCACATATGTCTAAACACTAATATAGCCACCCAACTGACCCCATACAAAGGAGAGTATGCCAACGAGCACCATAAACAACCACTGTCAAAAATACAGTGGCCCTAAGGGCCTAGATTATAGGTACTACATACTAATGCAAAATCTGCTGATATACTAATGGAACTCATAGGTCATTACCAAGGACTGACTGGCACTCTCTATGGTTTACCTTCCCAAACTTTTCAACTTTAAAATGCACTTGATGGAACAAGCGTCATTCAGTCCTGGATATCTATAGGCATCGAATTTGATTTGCCAAAGTAATTCAAGCTCTTCCAACTTTAAGCCCTGAGGAGCATCCCTTATATTATGTATGACATGATCAATGGCTGAATATTGGAATGAATGGTCATTAAATGAAGCCACATGTTTTGCCAAGGCATTCCCCAACTTGCCCTTACTAATTGCATATTGGTGTTCATAAATACGTTCACGAAGCTTATGCTGTGTCTTGCCTATATAATAGGCAGGGCATTGTTGGCACTTAGCAAGATAGATAACTGCCTTGGAATTACAATTAAATTTATTCTTAATTCTATATTCAATGCCATTGATACCGGAAAAATTTATTACTCCAATGTGCCTGCAAAAGTTGCAAGCTTCACATCTGGCCATACCTGCAAGGTTGGATTTCCTGGCTATTTTGCCCTCCAACAGGTTCTTCAAATTGGGTCCCCTTTTATATTTAATCTTAGGTGAACCCCCTATTTTTTTGAAACATATCTGCATCACTCTTAATTAGGTCACAGTTTTTATTCAAAATATACCTGACCAACTGACTATCCATGTCGAACATGGTGATAAAGCTCAACGGGAAGTTTTTTACACTATTCAAACTAGCCTCTACCGTATTAATGCTCTGTTCGGTTTCACCATTAGGGCTACTAAAATTGGTAATTTTTAGGATAGGGAAATATATCCGCTTATTCCTCTTAAGTTTAACCTCCCGGATCACCGATTCAATAACTATTTCGGGATAGCCCCTACTGAGGAACATTCCTTTGAGTGCCATACATTCATTGAGAAAGTCTTCCTCTAAGGTGACTATTTTCGCTGCTCTTACTAGTTGTCCTTTAACAACCAAGCATTTCTGATGGTAGGGGTGACTACTGGGAAAATGCAAGAAGGAGTTTGAATATGCGGTCTTCCTATAAACATTTGCTGCATAGCCTTGATTGTGGACATCCTTCCTTAAATTGATGTCCAAGCAACTAATCTCTTCTTTGCTAAAACTAAATGTAAATTTTAGGAAGTTTGTAGTGTTATTGAGATATTCAACCAAGGCTTCCACTTTAACTATATCCCCCTTGATGATCATAAAAATATCATCAAGGAAGTGTGTATAGAAAATGATCTTGTCCTTAATTCGCTTTACTTTAAAGATGAAATTGAACTCCCACTGGGCCATAACTAAACTGGCCATGCTGGCCCCACAAGGTGACCCCATAGCTACCCCTATCTTTTGCAGGTAATATTCCTTCTGAAATAGGAAGTAATTATTGGATAACGTTAAATCCACTAATTTCATCACCAGGTCAGTCTCCGTATTATTAGCACCTCTTCTGGCTAAACACAATCTAATCCACTCTAACCCTATTTCATGTGGGATTGAGGTGTACAAATCCTTCACATCAATTGTAAGGAACCCATGGTCATCATCAAACTTTAATTGATCTATTTTCTGTAAGAAAGACCATGAGTCCTTACAAATTTGTGTTTCAAGTGGAAGGTATTTCTTTAAGATGGAATCCACCCATTTAGCAAAGGGGTACATGATCAAATTCCTGGCATCTACAAGGGGTCTCATTGGGGGGGTCTGTCATGACTTTATGGATTTTGGGGATCCCAAACAGGACTGGAGTTCTAGGAAAAGGCATACTCATTTAATTGTAAGTAATTACATCAATCCTTCCGTCTATAAATGATTCCTCAATCTGGCTCCTTATCCTTTGTTGGGCCACATTAAATTCATTCAAGGAGACTTTTTGGTATGCTTCCGTAGCTAAGACCTTATGCATTCGAGCAACATAATCCCAATTATCCATTATAGTCAAACCCCCGCCCTTATCGGGCTTACTGACCCTCACCTCAGCTACCCTTAAAAGATTAAGGCATTCCCACTCTTGTTTGGATATATTCGGTTGTATACTAGTTAGAGGCGAATGTCTCATAGGTGCTCTTCCAATTATGGAACGAAGATCCAACTCGCACAACCTCTCAAATGCCTATAACGGGTGATTTGGGGGACTGAATGTACTGGCTATACGTAAGGAGTTGTTCACCTCATTACGGCTATCCCCTAGTAAGGCCTTCAAGTTAAATTTTCTAATAAAGCACTTGAAGTAAATAATTGTCCTTGATAAATCCATATGAAGGCTAGGAATGAACGCATATGTCCATTATAACAGCCCTGTGCTTCTAATGTTTAGTCAAACACTCTGCTTGTGCTGTGCTGATGAGGTCATAACAAGGCTGAAATATGCATATCCACAGCTAGTGGGGTTTGGCTCTATTGGCCTGAAATTGTCCATTAAAACGAAGAAACAAGTCATGGACATTCAGAATTTCCAATTAGCTGAAACACCTGATGTTCATAAGGATCATTTGCATATATCCTATGTGCCTCTGATACAAGAGGTTTAGGAGGTCACTCAGTGGAGGTTCTAGCTTTGCTGGAGTTTTCATTTTGTTTTTACTGATTGGTTTTTCAGTGACCTTCTCACTCATTGTTTTGGTATGTATGTTTAGAATATTTTGCATAAAAAGATGTTTGGTATTGCAAGTTTACATTTTTACCTCATGATGTGTTTAGTATGTAAATTTTTGCACAGAGAATGTGTTCAGTATTGCCAGTTTGCTTCTTTGTCTGTTTTTAGAACGTCAAATCTTACATAATGTTTTGTGTTAGTACTTAATTAGTGCTGACATTCTTGTTTAGAATGTTAAATTTTGCAAGAAGTATGCTGCAATGTACTATAACCTAACTGCTGTCTTTTGCAGTGTCGTCCTCCCTTTACTATTGTGACTTGAATATGGCCATAAAATGTGGAGGTCAAAAACTTTATTTCCATGTGTGAGGCACAAATGTTCCATGGGAAAACTGTGACTGGGATACACAGACAAGCACTTTGTGGGTGTACAACACTAATTGGAAAATTCACTTTGCATGGTTATTATCCCTTACCCATTCTGTCTGAAATGAATCCCTCCACAATTTATATAACCACTCATTAGTGCTTCCATATAAACTGCCTGACCTTGAATCCCAGCATATGCCTCTATTTTTTCACTGGCAAGCCAGATGCACTTCCGTGTGAGTCTCAACTCACAAGAAAAGTAAGGCTTGCTGTTGTTTATGCTAAATCTGTTTGCAGTATCAGTTATTTGTTTTGCTGGTTGGAAAATACCTACCTATCAATGTTTTGCTGTGTGAAACTTGACATAAAAGTTTAAAATGCAAATATTTGTGGTCACTGTAAAAGCAAAGACTGGTTTGAACAGTATTTTATGGTAACTGGAATGAGACTGCTATATAGTGGGATATTGGTATGGCTGTGGCATGACGGGTGGACACAACGAGGTCATGATAGGGGTAGGGGTCATGACAGGGGGCCCAGTCCAGTGTCCTCCCTAGGGCCCCATATGACCATGATCTGGCTCTGTCTACTCCAAGGTCAAAAGTGTGATATTCTTGTCAGTGTACTTGTGGTGGGGGATGAGGTATCAGGGTCTATTTGAAGTAGGGAATGGGTGTAGAAAATAAGCAAAGAATGATAGAGTTCATGAAAACTGATTCAGTCACCTAGATTTGGAAAGGAGAAAATTATGTGGAATGGTAGTGATGGGGTGGCTCTTTGCTTTCATCTAGGTGCTCAGCTTTATTACAGCAAACAGCTGAGAGGATGGACCGTATGTGGGTTGCAGACATTGTGTAGTTCTGTGTGAAGGGCATAGTGTAAATGATGAGAATGAGCCTTAGTGAACAAAATCCTGTTTATAATGTCAAACGCATGCACACCAATTGCTGGGATGTAGAACTATACAATTTTTGTTACACTGAATTAAAATCACAAAAAGGTACCAACTAGGTGAAAAGAGGATAACAGTAAAACTTGGCAAACCCTACCAAAATGTGCAAACAATAGCAACATATATAAATATATTTTATATACAAAATCCCATAGTCCAATAAGATAGAAACCAAACAGGATGGAAGCAAGGTAAAGGGTGAGCAGGGACTTGGAATATTAGTAAATGTTTAGTGAGAGAGGAAAAAGAACAAACCCTCCAAGACAGTCCCCAACCAGCCCCTCACAAATTCTGAAAGCAGCTGTGAGAAGGAGATCAGGACCCTCCTCAGCAAACTATACATGTGCAAAAACTACACCCTCTCTAACAGTGCCAGCCTTATGTGAACTGGCACTCTAAGCAAAAGGTTGCAATGCACCCTCTCCAATCTCCACTGTTCCCACTACATAGCACTTGGTGACTTACTGGTTTGTCTCCCCATCCTGGCCTACCTACACCATCCAGGTTACTTTCTTTCTTTTCTCACAGTTTGTCTTACTCTTTAGATTCTCCTTGCATTCATTCATTCACCACATTCTAATTAGGCATGATGGGAAACTGATAACTGTAGAGAAAAACTACATCAGAAGTTGTGGGGGTTCTAGATGCTCTGAGGTGTATGTTACATTTTTTTTAAACAACCTGTAAATCTAATGATGGCCTGAACAAAAATCTTTATTAAAATAAATTCGGTCTTACTCTTCATCTTTGCTTTTTCCTGTATCCTTTCAACGCAACCTAAACTGACCACTACTGCACTGTAATAACTGTAGGGGAAATAGCTGAATTAAAATGGGCTTCTAGATGCTTTTAGTTGCATTTCAGAGATTTTTTAAACAACCCCAGGATTTAATAAAAGCCATGTAGGCACTGTGTAGAGCCTACATGGAATGTATCCATGTACACAGCCATGGTTCCTCTTCAGCAGTGTGCCATTCATATTAATTATTTCGTGCTGCCAAGGGAGATCACAGTAACATGGATATTGAATCCATGTAAGCAGCAGTATACAGGCAGTCCTGTACATGTCTGTCCAGAAAACTCCTGAACAGATGTAACCACAGGACAGTAGTCTGTCTAATGTACTCCGCTATGGTTGAAATATTTATTTTTATTTATTTTTTTTGTTTTACTGTGCCTGTTTGCACTGTGCAGAGCAGTGTTTAGCGATGCTGATCTGCACTTATACATACATACCAGACACCTGCCATAATTATAAAAATAGAAACTGGATGTAATCAGTTGTTGTGTGTTCTTTCTATTTTTTTTATTTTATATCGGGTGCTGACTTGTCAGAACATGGCTAAATTCTTGACTAGGCTTGTAAGGGCCTCAGGGCCAATAGCCTAGTAACTTCCTGTGATCCTATATATATATATATATATATATATATATATATATATATATATATATATATATATATATATATATACATACACATATTTCTGCCTGTTTGTGCAGCAAGGTATGGTGCTTTGTGATGCTGAGCTGCGGTTATACATATATACCACACATCTGCCATAGTTCTAAAAATAGAAACCGGATGTACTCAATTGCTATGTTTTTTCTATATATTTCTGCCTGTTTGTGTGGCACTGCGGGGTGCTTAGAAACGTCAACAGGCACCTTAGTAGTATATGTTAAGATAGTCCTGTTGTCTGTACTATCCAAGTGGCTGCATAGGTTGAGTCACAGCCTAGAGTGTAGTAGGTCCTGGGCTCGAGTCCTAAGCAGTTATACCTTTTACATTTAGTGATGTGAAAATGTGGCAGGTGACTGAAACATCAGTTTAATTCAAAATACATTTGTTACATTTAGTTAAGCTGTGTGATGCTAAGCACTGCTTAAACATGGTAAATGGTTTTCCTGTTTGTGCGTTGCTAAGCTCCGCTTAAACATGGTTGTGCAAGTTTGTGTGATACTAAGCCACACAGCGCTTTTTTGAAAGTTATAGTATGACATGTAAGGGTGGGAATGCAGCCTATATTAAGGCCAATAGGTGGGAATTTCACCCCATTCATTGGAGGTCTCACTTGGCTGCTGATATGCCTGGTGGTGGTGGTGAGGGAGTGAGCTTTTGGGCACAAAAGTGGGGTGGGCAGGATCCAGAGTGTTTGTTGGACTCCTGGTCAGGCACTATGAACCCCGGCTGTTGCAGGGCAAGTACCAGGGCTCAGAATGTAAGTCTGAAACCTGGGATCATTTGGCTAGGGAATTTTCCAGTGTTACTGGTATCCCCCGCACTGGTGAGCAGTGTCATCACCACTATGATGACCTGAAGTGGAGAAAGAGGGGAACCTTGGACACCTGGGTCCAAGAAGCTCAGGCTGGGCAGACCCCACAGATATGTAAATATATTTAGCATCACTGTGGAAATGTTCAAGCTGAATCTGTGCAAGACTGGTATGCATAATGGTTTGCTTCTCTTACAACAACTGCAGAAGAGCGAACTTGCAATGCCCAGTCCCGTGCAGGGTGGCTGGCCAAGATGAGCCGTGAGTGTGGTAAGTAGGGAAATTTCAAAGTAATAACCTAAGGCATAACATACTGTCAAAATAAATTATTTATAGAGTTGGCAGTCGTAATGGTCAAGTATGACATACCTGGGAAATGTAATAAGTGTAGGAATGAGTCACTGCCTACTTGAAATGGTAAAGCAAGTTAAATCAACAAAGCATGCAGTACTGTGTAGTATAGCATCCAAACAACAGTTGATGATGGGGGTCTACACAGATTAACAGAGAGTCATTATTCTGCTCTGCTCATTGTGTGATATATGCTGTAGTTTGCACTCAAGTAATGATGAGGGTGTGTGAGTTATTTCTTAGACGTCTGACACAGCTATCCATGCTGTATATGCCAGACTTGGAGCAACAGTAATCAATACATTTTAAATGGTGATGGTGTTGTGAAATGTACTGTTTTCAGACAAATAGATGTGCACTATGCTGTTATTCACTGCATGTGTGTTCTAACCTACCTCCAGTCAATTCTAGAAGGGACATGAATAAAGAATGCAGAAAAACTGTTTGATAAATGTAGTCCAGTACCCACAGTAAGGTTCAAGCCTGTGTTCTGATCATTTTGTTACAAATAATGATGTGTATTCCACCCACTTGAGGAACAAGGTATATGGGTAAGGTTGCTGAAGTTCTGGCCAGATATGCATGTGTATAAATGCCAAACTTTAAGGTGCATTAGCAATAAAGTTTAAAGCAAGACTATGCTTTGATAAAGACTCTTTTAAATAACTGTGCAGTATGCCTTTAGTCACTAAATGTGTGTTCTAATCTGACAGTAGTCAATTGTGAAATTCAGTATACATTATCCCTAGAGTCACAGCTTGTGAGTTCTAATCCCATGGCAGACAACTAAGTATTAATCCCATGGCAGACAACTAAGTATTCAATGGCTGTCTACTCTATGTAGTGTACATGAACATACCTCTCAACTGTCATGATTTTCAGAATGTAATGCGTGATGCTCCAGATGCCTGGTTCTTGGTTAGCAGATAAATTACATTTCTTGGAAAGCAATTCAGTGGCAAATGCGTTATCAGAATACCTTGCTTCTAATGTATGAGCACACTATGTTCAACTGCACCCAGTAGGTGTGCCTCCATTCCACCATGTGTTACAGCTTGGCCCATACTGTCCCATGCTAACAGCTTGAGAACCATGTACATGCAACATCATCTATACAGTAGTTGCATTCACTGTACTCCCAACTGATATTATATACATATGTAAAGGTATGTAGTAGTAGTCTGTGTAGTAATATTACTTGCAAAGTTACTAATGGTATTTTTCTCTCTCTCACCCCAACCCTTCTCTTCTTTAATTTATTAATGTTTATTATTATGATTTCATATTAATATACATTTTTGTAACCTGTTATGTTGGCCTTATGTATAATTTCATATTGGTTTGCCATTAAAATAATTGTAATAACATTAATTACTATTGTTATACTTATTATTGTTGTTGTTTGTCTTTCGGCTTTTCCCGGTAAGGGATTGCCACAGCGGAACTCCGGTCCGCTAATGATTGGCAGTAAATTTTTCCGAAATGCTGAGGTGCCAGCTCGACACCCAACCTTCAACGAAGGCACGCCCATTTATGCACGTATGTCTTTCGAATGCTACCCAACCGCGGGGAGGACATGCAGACTCCACAATGAAGGCACTCCCAAGCCCACCCAAGAATCGAACGGGAGATCCTGCATATTTCATTTGATTACTCATTATTGTGTTCTATAATGTTAATAGTAACATCTGTTTGGTTATGTTTATTCTAACCTTATGTTTATATTTATTTTCTATAGCATGATAAGGTAGGCCAGTTCCTGGTGATCCCCCTACCTTGCCTCCCCCAGCTGTGGCACCGAGGCCCAACATGTCTTGGCCGCAGCCTGGTGGTGCTCTCTCTGCTTGCCCCTGCACTACCTGTGGCATCTGGTAGTTCTGCCAGCTGGGGCTGTCCCTCCCCCGGGAGCAGAGGTGGAGGGGTGATTTTATCACCTGTGAGGAACTGCCAGGTATGGTGCATGAGTTGCTGTGCCAAACTCTTGAAACATGCCTACGCTGGGAGGAGACCATATTGTCTATCCTGGTGGGGTGGCCCCACCCCAGACATCGGTGTCCACCACTGCCACTACAAGTGCAGTGAAGGAGCAGTGCAGACAGTCCCATGGCATGAGGATTTGAGTTGCACTGCTGCCATGTGTGATGCTCATGGGACTGGGATTCCACAATACACTCCCTAACCAAGGTGTTTACCCCCCCCCGCTCATGTGTCCCACACTACTGACCCTGTCTGCAGTCTTGTCTGTCTGAAAATGCTTCCTCACCCTCCCAACTTACCTCCCCAAACATACTAGTGTCCCATCCCTAACATTCCACTCTCACCTTAAAAAAAATGGGCATCTGTCCCAAATAAAATATCATAGTATACATAGCACATGTATTTTGCACACATTTCCACTGGACACACTCAATGTGGACCAATTGGCTTGACAATGCACGTATGCTGTCCTCACCCCTCCCCCTGGGGGTGACAGTTCAAAGTCATCTACAAATTCTGTTAAAGTGCACAGCTGTTACTGTACAAGAAATGGATAGCTGTGGTTCTTTCCTACACCCTTCCAGCACATACCTACCTGCCTTTCAATATGTTTTTTCCCCTGTTTGCATTCCATTTCACCACTATCCTATCTCTCCATTTTTCTTTTCTTTAAAGATTTTTTGCACAATGCGGTGCATTGCGCAGCATTGCTGAGACCCTCTAAATGGTACTAAACTGATATATGTCTGTGAAATAATAGCAATCACATGCAAAATATACACCTGCGCCCTGTCTTGATTCCAGGAACATTCCACCTGCAGACCAGTGCATCAACCCACCAAGCCACACAGCTGTGCTTTAAACAGGTGGTTTAAGCAAAATATAGCAACTGGCAAGTAAACTTCATTAAGCGTGTTCAAGCAGTGCCATGCATTGCACTGCATCATGCAAATTTGCTTAAAGAGTAATGAAAAAATGGGAGTGTAACTTGGAGTCTGGTGCAGGAATAAATACATTACTACTATTATACATTATTATGAATTCTGCAATGACTGACTGTGTCATCAACTATTCCACCTAATGCATTTCAAATTGAATGTCTGCTGTTTAATGATGGACAGAAAAGGCCTGCAGATAGGAACATAGATGACATAGCCCTATAGCAACACTACAAAGTACATAGAGTGTGAGATGATGCATTAATATGGATTCAAATGGATTTTTAACTTGGGTAATGCAAAGGAGGCCATCTAATGTCAGACTGCAGCACACAATCATTTGCTAATGATATTACAGATTAGCACAGTTGCACACCTAACATACAGATATGGCGGTCCTGCTAGCAACAAGGACTGCCAGCACACACATTCCAAATGACTACCATAATGTAACACATGGCTTGGCATTTGCCCTAATGGTTGACATAACAGAATATGCACCCACTATGTTGTTTCAGGACACAAGAAACATGTCGCCTATTACTCTCTTAATGATACTTTTGGCTAACATACTTACCTTAAACACATACCTCACTGTCCTGTGGAATGGGTTCCCCTCTAATGTTATATTCTATCTGGTCAACGGCAATGAATCTGAACATGTGCCCAGGCAGTTGTTTAAAATGCTTTGCTAAGGCATTGTTCAAATGCCCAGTTTGTATGTCATACATATGTGGATAAATATGTTTTCTAAAGGCATTTTTTGTTTTTCCAACATAAAAACTTCCACAATCCTGACACTTAGCAATATATAGTAACATTTTACTCAACACAATTGAACTTATTTTTAAGGGTACTTGTTCCAAATCTTGGAATCCTGACATTTTCACCTTCCATGATATATCGGCATTGCCCACAATGTTCACACCTACTCATTTTCCCTCTTGTCTAACTTGCTGTCCCTTCATTATTTCTTTCCAAAAATGTTTTAAAACTCATGTCTTTTTTATAGACAACAATGGGTTTATCCCCCACTCTTCTTATATGTTTATCGTCTCCTCTAAATATAAACCAGTTTTTATTCAAAATGTCTTTAATACAATAAAACCATGGATTGAATGTTAAAATCATTGCATTACTGTAATTCTTAGTTTCAAGCTCACCATGCTCCCATCATTGTGAGGGTGTGGACATTGTGGGCAATGCCGATATATCATGGAAGGTGAAAATGTCAGAATTCCCAGATTTGGACCAATTACCCTTAAAAATAAGTTCAATTGTGGGAATAAAATGTTAGTATATATTGCTAAGTGTCAGGATTGTGGAAGTTTTTATGTTGGAAAAATAAAAATTGCTTTCAGAAAACATATTTATCAACATATGCATGACATACAAACTGGGAATTTGAACAGTGCCTTAGCAAAACATTTAAAACAACTGCCTGGTCACTCGTTCAGATTCATTGCCATTGACCAGATAGAATATAACATTAGAGGGGGATCTAGTGATCTCTTTCTTGAATATGAGGAACTTATGTGGCAATTAAGGGTTAACGTCACAAGTTCACCAGGTTTAAATGAAGTAGTGTCTTTGTCGAGTGCATTGAGACTCAAAGTTGATTATCATATATAATGCTATGTTATGACTAAAGCTAAGGGAAGTTAGTACTGTATTTAAGATGTTTCATGCAAGTATTTCATCAACAATAAGTAATGTTTTTTTTTATCCATTTCATATACATATGTTTTACATAAAATTGATGGGTTGTATAAATGCACTTATGTAATGTTTTTAAACTGGGGGGAATAAGTGTTGTTCCAATTTATTTTAATCAGTCACCTGATCAGCCTGGTTATTTAAGGAAGTGTTGTGTCACATGATTTTATTCTGAAGAAGTCAAGTGTAATACTGACGAAAGCGCTAAATAGAGTCTTTGGTCCAGTTTCTACCTTGGAGAGTCTTCTTGCTGGGATTTTATTATGTCCTAGTAATGTCATACTGTACATTCATGTTCCCAGAATACAACACTGTGTTCCCACATCATACAGTTGCTGTCTGGTTGTTTGACAGGCATTTTAGATGTGCAAGGGCAAACTAATGACTGCAAAGTTGTACACATTCCCAGTGCATGCAAGGACATCCACATCTTCACTGCAAACATATGATACATCCAACAATGAGCAGATTGCCAACATGCACATCTCACATCCCACTCCTCCCAAAACCACAACACATACCTACATAAACAGAGCTCCTTTCTAGTAACATACATGCACACCAAACACCTCATAAAAAGAAACACAAGCATGCTACATATAATACTACCTGTGCAGAACAGTACATATAATAGTTCACTCACCATTGTCTCACCCGTCAAACCCTTAAGGCAAAAAACTTTATTAAACTTATTAGAAATAGGTGATTACATTATGACACAGATTGATGTCCCTCCCAAAAGGCTACATAAGTGAAAGGTAGTGGTCATCTGTCTGTGAGGTGCCCTGATACGACATATAACACATGTACTCAAGTCTGTGAACAGCAGATACTCTTATGACTATGTCTTAGTTATTAAAAAAGCAGCACATCAATAGACACATATAAAAAATAAATACATTTATAAAAAGAAGGGACGAGGGCTTAGGATTTAATTGTATTTACAAACATTATGATTATTATTTCTATTTTTATTAATAGTTATTTATTATTTTTTTATACATAATGGTTATGATATATACTTTTTATAAATGTATTTATTTTTTATACGTCTATTGATGTGCTGCTTTAAGGGACTGATTGTCTCTGTTTCATGATTGGCTTATTGTTAATTCATGGTCTGATATATATATATATATATATATATATATATATATATATATATATATATATATATATATATATTTTTTTTTTTTTAATGGTCTGATGAAGCAGTTGTGAAAGCGCTTACCTACAAATTAAATTTCTCAATTCTTCCTTTTATGAACTATTTGGCAGTGTTTTATTCCATTGGTTTGTTGGTTTTGTTTTTTGTTTTACCAATGGATTATTCATCTCAGCCACCATATTTTGCTGTACTTGTGCTATGTCATAGTTATTGTTGTGTACGACATGAGACATACCTCTCTGGACAGTATGAAGAAAGACATGACTGAGCTCTCAGACTATGTGTCTCAGGCAGGGATGCCCTTGGCCTTCGACTTTTTATTACCTTCACCTGGGATGATGCATCAATACAAAATGAAAATGATTGACTTCAATACTTGGCTTAACATCTGGTGTCATTTGAAGCTGGGTCTGACATCCTCAACACACCTTGATGCCTTGGCATAGATAGTCATCATCTGTCACCCATGGGATTTTGGCTTCTGGCCAAGGCTCTTGGCAGCCCTGTAATGCCCTTTTTAGGTGGTATCCCAGGTACAAAATACCACTGTAAAAGGCTTGTCTACAAACAACCTTAAGGTTACACTGCTACATGCTAGGAGCATCAACACAAAACTCCACACATTGGAAACTACCTCACCTTGGAGGACGCAGATATCTGTGCAGTCACAGACACTTGGGTCAAGGCTGTGGACAGCAACAGAGCCATATCAGTGTACAACTCCTAACACAAGTGCAGACCTCAAACTGATGGCATGCAAAGTAATGGTGATGGTGTATAAATATTCATTAAGGATACATACATATCCAGACTGTTACACAATATGATGCCCTGCAGACAATTCAGGTGGTTTGGACTGTTTGTAGGCACCTATTCAAGTAATTACCAGCTACAGGAGCCCCACCAGGATCAGGACACCCACTTTGCTTATTTGCATCTACTTGAGTCTATCATGATACATCTTGACACCATGGTGTTGGCTGACTGTAACTACCCACCAACTGGGTATATTACTCATGCACAGAGGCACTTGCACAAAGGTACCACGACCTCATTAACCACAATGCCTTGGACCAGCTGGTTGACACACCCATAAGAAGAGCCTATATACTGGATGGTCTGCTTATCAATATGGGGGACCATTGTAGCACCCCCGCTGTGTGCTCCTCCCTGGTGAGTTTTGACAACTAATTAGTCTCATTCAGTGTAAGTATCAGACCTGACTCCCCCTTGCAGAAAATAAAATTATAAACATCAACAAAACCAGATTATAACCTCTTGCAGGATGGTTTCAATAGCTTCACTGCACCTCCCTTCTCAGAAGGAACTGGCAACTATGCTGAGCTCTACACCAATGCCTTATACAGACAGCTGTATAACTGCATTGCATCGGCTGCACCTGATAGGTGCATATCAAACCCCTCATGGAAGAGCAGCCATGCGTGATGGACAACTGCCATTAGGCTTTACAATAACAGGGAGACATTGCACCCTAACAGTAGGAGGGAGGGACCCCCTGAACTAGCAATAGTACCTCAGCAGCATGAACAAGCAGATAAGAGGTGATGCAAAGTCTTCCAAAACAAAGTATGGTCCAAATTAGCTTCCTCCATAAAGGACAACCACAAGGCATTCTGCATTTACATCTGTAACCTAAAAGGAAAGGGCCTGATTAGTGCCAAACCCATCTGTCATGATACCACATATACTGGTGCTGTGGACATATCTGACCCTTTGGCAGACAGGTTCTGTGAAACCACACTCCCCTGTTCCCAGTACACATACTGGATGTCATGCCTACCACCTGTCCCCTACCTTGTATGTCTGTAGAGTATGCCATAACTGGTCTCTCTAAGAACAGAAATACAGCATGTATGGGACTTGATAACGTCCCAGGCTGTGTCCTAAATGGGCTCCAACATGGACTTGTAACAGCCTTAAGAACTCTTTAAATTCATAATGTAACAACCGGCTACATCCCAGCTGACTGGAAAGCATCTACCGTTATCCCATTGCACAGAGGTGGCACATCCACTAAACCTGGAAACTATATGCCTATTATCCTCGGCCATATCTGCAAGGCCATGAGGCAGACCCTCATGGACATTATAAACAAGAATGCAGGTAATGTTTAATTTGTTTACCCTACTCAGTTTGGATTTTTCAAAGTGAGATCATGCCTGTTAATCCTGGTGGACTTCTTTGAGACAGTCACCAAGGACCTGGCTGATGGACCAGCTGTCTGCACAAACTACCTGCAGTTAGAAAAGGCATTTAACACTATCCCTCACTCAGGTATCATCCACAACCTCACCCAACTAGTCTTCAACCCTTATATCATTAGAGAGGTTGTTAAATGGCTCACTGATAGAAGTTATATATTCAAAATAGGGGACTCCATCTTCAATAGCAGAGCTGTAACCAGTGGTGTCCCACAAGGTTTGGTCCTGTGTCCTCTACTGTTTGGAATCCATTTCTCAAAAGTATAGGCTGAGGGTAAGTGTCTGCAGCATATACTGTTTCATGATGAATGCTAGATGGGAGCAATCATAGAATCTCCACATCATGGCAACATCCTACATGAAGATGTTACATGAACAGATGATTATGTCACACATATGGCCGCAATGTCAATGCAAATATACTGTATGTATCCTCACACCTTTCAGTAACAATGGTGGTCCTGCTAAGTACCACAGCCATAATGACACCTTACATACATATTCAGGGGTGAGAGACCTAGTGACATGTATTGACAGCTACCTTAACTTGGATCACCATGTCTACACAGTGTAGAGTAGGGCATTCTGTCTTGCTCATGTAATACATGAGGGCATTTTCTCTGGTAAAAAATGTATAACCTCCATGTAGTCTTCCCTCATCTGGCCAATATTTGAGTGTAATGACCTGTTTGTTATGTACCTCTCCAAATGGCTGTGGCAATTGGGGAGACTACAAAGGGTCCTCACAAAGGGGATTTAAGTCTTCAGCATCTGTCCCATGGGGATTGCCTGAAATCACCATCAATGTACTGTGTGTCATACAGACTACTCAGAGGTGGTCTCTGCCTTACATATCAGGCAATCTCGGACCCTGCTTTATTGGAAATGCATATGCATAACTTAACTGGATAACCAATTTACTCACAGTTAAGAACTTAACCTGGTATGCAACATTACTAACATCTGCTGGATGGAGATAATTGTCTACCAGAGGTTAACACAACTTTGGAACAGACTTCCAATTCATGTCAAAGAGAGCACCCCATTGGCCCTTTACAGATCCAATCTGTACAATTGGATGGGTGACCATTATTACACCACAGTGGTTCCACTTGTGTACCTCCTGGACAGGAGCAGTAGCTGTTTATCGTGTTAATAAGGGTAAGACTTTGTCTAGGATTATAAGGCCCCCTAGGGCCATTGGCCTAATATATTACAATGATACTTTGATACCATAGGCTGATGTAAACCATTAGCCAACATCCATACTTGCCAACATGGATACAGTTAGAATGTTAACACTACCTATGTGTGTGTACAGCGCGCGCGCACACACACACACACACACACACACACACACACACACACACACACACACACACCATGTTAGCTGGAGTGAGATTAGAACCCCTGCCTATCTAATGTTACACACAACAGATCATAGTAGTTTTTGCACACACGACATCTTAAGTCTGACAGTGACATTGCATCAGGTACTCTTATGGCAGATGACATCAGCAGGACTTGTGGAGGACAAGAGTTTGAAGGCCTGCATCACCTACTAGGTCAAAAACATTGCAAAATATCTTGGTGTTTGTCATTGTGGGATTCACATTTAGTTTGCAGGGAGATGCACATACACACACCAAGTGGGCTGGAGTGATATTAGAACCCTTACCTATCTAGTTGTACACACTACAGATCACAGTACTTATCTCATGCACCATGTCTTAAGTCTGACAGTAACATGGTGTCAGGTACTCTTATGGTGGATGACATCAGTAGGCCTTGTGGAAGACAAGAGTTTGGAGGCCTGCATGAAGTGCAAAGGCCAAAAAGTGCAGCATCATTGCAGTTTTGCCTTCACATTTGTTTTGTGGGGGAGGTGCACATACACACACACCCACACACACACACACTAAGTGGGCTGTGGTGAGACTAGAACCCCTACTAATCTAGTTTTATGCACTACAGAGCACTACATTTATCACACACACACCACAGCTTACATCTGATATTGCAAGTGACTGCAGGTGAAGTTATCCTACAGAATATAAACAAGCCATGTGTTTAACAGGTTTGGAGACCTGCATAGTCACACAGCTCCCTACTGTCAACTGCAGCTAATAGCCTAACAGTCAGAGAACTGTTCTGTAGCCCAGCTATATGTCAACAGCACATGTGTTGGGCATATGTGTCTGCTTGCATTTGTATGGGCAGGCCTGTGTCAAAATTAAATTTATCCTGTGAATGAGTGGGCACACAACATAATACATTACAGCAGTTGCTGTGTTGTGTGTTTGGTGAAATCAAGCGGACACAGAGGGCTATGGTGAATGCAGATGTTGTTGCTGGTGTAGATACATACATATAACTTTACAATATATGTACGTATTCATGTACCATGCCATAGATTTAAAGGGTTTCACATGGTCTGTTAGGGAGATGTGGTATGACTCACCACTGCCAGCTTTTTGCAAGTACACAGGTGTGAACTCATGGTTGTGTGTGTTTCACAGTACATTGCATTCTGCTGTCAAATGTGGTATCATTTACACATGATGGGTGAAGACTACCATGACTGTGAACTTCAGATATCCCAATAAATAATCCTAAGATTGCACCACATGCTACTCTATGCAGTTGCAAGTTTCTGTAAGTGTATTATGTAATGTTGAGCCTTTCCTTGTGGTCCTTCATCCAACCATATAAGTGTCATAATGCAGCTTTACTATCCTTGATCTGTGTATGTAGGGCAATACAGACATATACACTACATATATACATATATATGTTTATAAATATAGAAATATTTAAGAAATATACATTTCTCTAAACAAACTTGCGTGACAGGGAACAGAATTGCACTCTGCTTACCCAAGTTTGCGAGCATGCTCAGTGGCATTTTGGCTTGTTTGCACATTGCTTGGCAACTAACAAGTTGGAGGCGCACTGCTTACATCCGGGAGTTACTGTTGCATAAGCTGACTCCATCCCACACCTAGCTGTACTGTAGGCCAGGATTCTGAGGTGATTTTGAAAACCCCAAGCTGGATCCACCTTTATACTCAGTTCCTCTAATGAATCTACTGTTTCAGTCACTGTGTGCTGTAGGTAATATTCATCTTTCTATTTCTGTCTTCCACATATCATATGCTTATTTTCTGATGTATTTAACAGCATCTGATACTCCTGCAGCCAAGTTATTGTGCAGATAAGCCCAATCTGTAACATTTAAACAGTATACCCAATTTCAAGCCATCTGCATGTAGACTGTAGAACAACTGTGATGACACAGATAGGTGTACAGAGATATGTAAACAAATTTGGCCCTGCTACACCTCCCTGTGGGACACCTTGACTGTAACCACAGATATCAGTTGACCAGTTGCTGTATGATACTTGCCATATTCTATATGTAAGCCATGCAGCTATCCATCTTATCAAGAGTGCATCAACACCTGGTTGTTCTGATTTATTGATCAGTGTGTTGCATATGGCTTTTTCAACTCCATATGACTCCCACCACAATTTTTCATTCACAACTGTTATATTGTTAGACTACATCATATTCCAGGAGCTACTAGATGTATGTTCTACATACACATGCTGATATATTGTGTTAAGTCCCAGCCTTTACAAGTCTGATAATACCTTATCCAATAGTACTGAAGGAGTGTTTATATAGGTCCTAGAAAGTTGGTGCAGATGCAGTTGTGTATTTAATATGTGAAATACAGTCATACTAGTATAGCACACACAGAGACAGTCTGTAAAAGGATATACATACTGCTACTTCACATGCAACATAATGGGATATTTCAGGATTAGATCCTGGACACCATCACACAACCTGCCTGCCTTAGTCCTTTGAGCCACACAAGATGCTACATGAGCAAGGAATTATTCACCACACTATCACCTGCATAAACATGTACTGTGATATTCCCAGTTAAGTTGCACATGAAATGTATGTTCAAATCGTACATTACAGTACTGATATTGTGTGGCATACTAATTGTGTAAGAGGTCATACAGCATATTGTTAGTGTTATGGCAGTAACATAGGGACAGTGCTGTTTTAGGGGGTGAGTAAGTAATGCACATGTTCTGCTAGGATATACAATCTGACTATCATTTAACCTTCCTGTCCAACATGTCCCGTGAATGATGTACCAATAATCTGTTGCAGTAGGACTGCATGAATTTCCCATGCATGAGTGAGGTCTACTGCATACAAATGGTGATGTGTTACTGGAATGGGTGTCAGCAGTCCCATGTGGATGTACTGTCTGTCCAAATAGGCCAGTATATGTGCCTGCATATTGTACTTGGTCCATAGGTACAATGACATAACATAACAATCCATTATAATACTGTGTAGGTTATTGACTTACCTTGCAAGTGCAGCAGTTGACAGGACTGTATTTCAGGGATAACTCTGTGTGTTGCAAGCAGTACACATCCAATACATGGATAAGTACAGGATGTGGGCATTGGCTGGCATCACTGTTACTATCTGTATTTGAGTAGGAGTAAGGTGCTAGTCCCTAGGTCTCTAGGTTGTCAGTGAATGTGCTATGAGTTGTCTCTTAGCCAAAGCCAGGGCATACTGTGTACACCTACATCTGACTAAAGGGACATCAGCAGGGGATTGCTCCTCCAAGTCCTCTTGTGACTGTGGCTGTGGTGACCTAGGAACTGGTGGGGGGCTGTGTATCCCTCTCCTTTGCTGATTTTGCTGCAGCTGTTTCTGCAGGATGAGATTGTGTAGCTCAGCACATACTGTGAATATCTGTGCACATGTGGCTGGGGTATACTGCAAGGCTCCACCAAATATACTGAAGCACCTGAACTGTGTCTTCAGAAGCCCAAATACATGCTCTATGATGTTCCTAGTTTGTGTGTGTGCCTCATTATGACATTCTTCGGAGTGTGTGTCTGCATTTCTGATGGGTGTCTTCATCCACGGTTCCAGGAAGTAGGCAGCATCCCCCAGTAGATGACCATGTGGGATGTCCCCCAGCACACATCTGGTACAGCTGTGATGTGTGCCGGATATGGGAGTCATGATAACTGACAGAGTTGCCAGCACACACACACTCATGATAATCCCCTGGGCATTGCATAGGACTTGGCAGCTGATGGAGGCAGCTGATGGAGTGGTATCCCTTGTGGTTTATGTAGATTCTGCCCTACTCACTGGGAAGTGCCATGATGTGTATATGAGTGCAGTCTATTGTGCCTAGTACTTCAGGGTAGTGTGCTACATGGTAGAAGTGTTGTATATTGCTGGCCCTCACCTCAGGGCAAGGGAGAAAGAAAGGTGCCCACTGGCATGTGGGAGCCTAGCATCCAGAAATTGGTGGAGTATCCCGGATGCAGATGCCTGTGACACCCCCATCATGTCCCCAGCTGGTCTTTGAAAAGTACATGTAGCTAGTATCCTAAGGGGTCCACATATGTCTGTTTCCACTGGGATGGGTTCCCCTCTGTTGGCTCTGGCTCTGAGATGAGGATGGTAGAGCTCAGTGAGTTCTTATAATATGTCCCTGTCTACCCTGTAGCACTCTACAATCTACAGCTCATGTAGCTCCTGGTAGGTTACCCTGAGCCTGAACACTTTTCTCCTCCTCAGCCTAGGTCATCAGTACCAGCAGCATTGCCTTCAGTCTCTAGCACATACAGATGTAGAATAGCTGCAGCAGCCCCTATCATTAACTCAGTTTAAAATTCCCTAGTGTGTACACCAATGGTTCAGATTATTGAGGGAAAACCAGACTGTAGGGTGCATGCATACTTTATACAGTTGTGGTGTAGATCCACCATGTGAGATTGGCTAATTTGGATGCATGTCAGCTGATTGTAATATCATTATGTTGATTTAAAGGCCCTACTGAGTTATGGAGCATGTCACTGAGTGCCACATAGCTTAGCATACAAAAGTAAATATTCTTAATTGAAGATATCTGGCTATAACTGATAGCTTCCTAGGTCACCACTGTGCCATGGGGGAGTTGGTTAGCGTGAGCACACTAGGCTAAGTTAAGCAACATAGTGCGTCATGCAAACACACACACACCGAGCACAAAATCTCCTAAATGTAACATGACACACACCCCTGATGTCATCCACATCCAGTGGGAATGTCAACACTGTGTAGGAGCCTACACAAAAGGGATCTGCGGACACGGATGCTCCTTTTGGTGATTCAACAACTTCTACTCATTTGCATATATATTCATGCTGACAGCCTGGATACTACATGGAACATACCTGTATGAGCTGGGGAACAGCACAGATGCACCATTATACATAACCGATGCAAGGCCCTACAGTACATTTCTGAGAAATACATTTATTAATAGTTTTATTTTATCAAATCTTTTTTGTTGCATTAAGCATGTTTGTGCATTGCGGCACATACTGCAAACAAGCGGAGATTGGTAAAAAAAAATGAATTATACATTTTCCCTTGCATATTTACAGATCACAAAGTATTTTTCACCATTACTGTATGTGATGTAACCTTTTCAGAGGAATTATGTCCATATTTGTGGAGTACACTAGGAACATGGACATGCAGTCTACATAGATGCCTTTTGGGCTGTTGGATTGCTTCCCCTGGCAAATTTGCATTAAATTCACCTGCTTAAGTGGGAATTTGCATTCCACAGAACTTTCCCTGTTTGTGCATGTTTGCACACCGCTAAGTGTGGTTTACTGAATCTGAAAATGTTCATGCTCATGTACGTATCATGGGACGATGCATACTCGGGAAAAAAAATTGTGTATGGCTTACTGAATTTCCCCCTGCTTTTTTCATCCAATGTTGGCCTGATCAAAATCGCAATTAAAGAAAGAACGTCAGTGTTACTCTTTAATTTTGCTTTTTCTTCTATCCCTTCAATAAACCCTGACCATGACTACACTGTAATAACTATATTAAGTGGGGGGTTGGAGCCACTAGTGCCCCAAAAGCCAATGGGTTCTAGATGCTCTGAAGTGCACTTTTGAGCTTTTCCCCCCAAATCTTTTGATCAAATGATGCCTGAAGAAAAATAGCAAGGAAAGAAATTCAGCCTTACTTTTTATTTCAAGGAAGAAAGAAGTTTCATCTAAGGCAGCTTAATGCTCAAAGCTGACAAAATACCAGTTCACAATAAACTGAAAAAAGTAAATGCTTAAAAGTATAAATAAATCATATAGCCTGCTTCCCTACACCCCCCAAAAAAGAAGATAGTCACTTTTTGTGTATCCCGCTTTTGAGTTAGCATGAGATGAAAGTGAAAACACAAATGGCCACAGTCATATATTTCAAGTTGCTGCTGTTTTATATCACTTTCTGTGTATCCTGCTTTTGAGTTAGCATGAGATGAAAGTGAAAACACAAATGGCCACAGTCATATATTTCAAGTTGCTGCTGTTTTATATCACTTTCTGTGTATCCTGCTTTTGAGTTAGCATGAGATGAAAGTGAAAACACAAATGGCCACAGTCATATATTTCAAGTTGCTGCTGTTTTATATATAAGTATTATATATTCTCACCCCATCCCCAAAAGAGAGACTGTGTACTTCTCTGATGTCAAATTGGCAAGAAACTGAAAAAAAAACAAATAGAACATATTTCATCTTGTTATTGTCAGTCATATATAAACAGCATGCTTCCTTATCCTCCCCTAAAAGACAGCTACCAAGATATGCATCTGATATTTGATAGAAAAGTAAAAAAAAATAATGGTCATGTTAATGTTTCTGACTTGTAACTCCTACACAGTACACTGCTTCAGTACACGCTGTAGTGATTCTCTTTGCTCATTTCTGAAGTTTATGAGGAAAGGTAAAGCAATAATGGCCACTATACCTGTGTGTGCCTCACTCCTCTGTTGTTTGACTGGAAAAAGAAATAATACATCATTCATTTTCCAGCTCACACACTACAGTGACCTTCTATACATAACTCTGAGCAAAGCTATGCTTAGATTAGGTGGGGTTTAGAGCACAGGCTACTACTAAACCGGTCTCAAAATCCAGTTATACAGCCTTGGGGTGTGGTGGTTACCAGGCCCCCATAAGCTCTGAAGGTTGGGATGTTCTCTGATATCCTAAAAACAAGCAAGGCATAGAATGTAACTGTCAAAGGAAAAAACTTCAAAGACCAATTCACGTAAGGTTCAAGCAAGGCACCCTTTATTAACTTGCAGCAAGGAGACAAAGCATGCAGGCAGAATTATTTGTCTGAACATTAATGATTAGTATGGTACTTTTATACAGTTCTTTCCATGTCACACAGAAAATGTTACTATTCTATTGACGTAGTTAGACACAACTTTCTGTATTGTTCTACAGAAAATGTTACTGGACTAATTGCTGACTAGTTGAGAATAACTGCTGATTTGCAAAATATTTGAGAAAAACAACCTGGCCTTGGGGCTTATTTTAGCCCACCACAAACTTTCTATTCTTCAATTGTGCAGTTCTAATATATGTGTTACATTTTGCCTAGATTCAAG
Source organism: Protopterus annectens (assembly GCF_019279795.1). Lineage (NCBI taxonomy): Eukaryota > Metazoa > Chordata > Ceratodontiformes > Protopteridae > Protopterus > Protopterus annectens. Next base: position 910,394,455 of record NC_056730.1, read on the forward strand.
GTATATTTCTAGCTTAGGTACAAGTAATGCTGACTATGGTTTATACTTTCAAGCATCCTTTGTTTTCATTATCAATAGCTTCTAGCAGCTGTGTACTTTCTCATGGCATAAGCAGAAAATCAATAACTCTTTGTTAAGTCTCATGACACTAGTAGAAATGAAACACTTCTTATTATTTTCATGACATTAGCAGAAATCAAATGCTCCCTGTTATGTTTCTAATAGCTGTGCAGATTCATGCAGTGTGAACAGAATAAATGTATTAACCATTTTAAAGCTCAAATGCACTAAGCATGCATATTACTAATACATATTTTTCTAACATTTACCCCCTTTTAATACTTTTATTCTACTTTCAAAATAAGCATAAACAGTTTTTTCTTCCCCTAACCTCTTCCTACTCAGGATTTGCAGTTAAGAGAGTCATTCAGTTTAAACTTATGAAAGCATTTTCAATTTTTCAGCAATTCTTCAAGTTCAGCACCTTGGTGTAAGGTTTCTGAAACTGACATGTCTATAAAGTCTTTAATCAGTCTTTTCATGCAGGGGATGCAGCAGCACACACATACCACCAGCAGGATCATTCCTACACAGATGGCAATCAAGATGTTCATTAGGATACTGCCCCACCCCCCAAACAATCTCTGGAAAAAGTCCGTCAATGGATTTGGTCCTGGTTTGGTCATAGCCGACACTTGCTGAATTACCTCAAGGTGATTGTCTATCTCGTGTTTGTGGTCAGGAATATACAAACAGCACTCCTCCTGGATTAAAGCGCAAGTACCTCCTCTTGCCACTAGGGTGAAGTCAAGAGCCATGCGGTTTTGAAGCACTACAGTTCTCATGGCAGTCAGTTCATCAGTCACCAATTCTAGAGCGGAAAAGGTTGCATTGCTCATTATTTTGAGAAGTTTAGACAGTTTTCTCAGTTCCCAGATTGATTTCATTGCTCCATATGCTGGCAGTACATCTGCCCACGAGATGATGGTATCACCCAAGTCCATATGCGACAGTCCATTTTTCCCTAAGCCCACAGCATGATGGTTTTTCCAGCCCGCATTGATCTGCTCCACTGGATTGACAGGCTTCTTGATTTCTCGTTGAACATTCCGAATTTTCCCCTGAGGTAAAACTGCTGTGTGTCGTATGGCCGGAACCAGGTACCCCAAATAACAACTGCCAGACCAATTCTCAGGTAACCACTTATATGCTTTCCTACCACATACAAAGTAGCAATCTTCTACTTTGGTAGTAACTTTACTATGTCCTGGCTCTGGATGAAACATTTTTTTGTCAACTATAATCAGTTGTTTATAAAGGTCAGCATTATGTTTTACTTCATCAGTTGTCCTATGCATCAGTTCAAAAAATGAATCATAGCTTGTGTTGCAATAGGAACCTGTGTTATCAGTTTTATTGTAGCATCTATAGGGAACAGTCACACTGCAATTGCTCCAACCCACCTGAACTGTATCATTTTTGTAAAAACACACAGTCCCCTTCTGTCGAACAGACAAGTGCAATGCTACTTTATCTTGTGATGTAACATCTGATGTATCATAGACTAAATTTTCCCAGGTCTTGTTGGCTCCTAGGGGGATGGAAGTTAACAATAACCCCCGTATGCTGTTGCCAAAGCTGTGCAAATCCAGCAATTTGAAACATTGAAGGTCTCAGCATACACATATTTGATTTCCTGGTAAGTGTTGAAGTTTGGGTGCCACTCTACGTGCAACTCTCCATGCTTATTCAGTTCAGTTTGTGTGGCTGGGAAAAGGAATGGCCACAACAAAAAGATTATTGTCACTAGTACAGTCAACAGGATGATTATGCAATACTTCTGAGGAAACGGTTGTTCTGCATTCCTGTTTTCTCCGACTCTTCCGAGTAGGTGTAATTGGATTTTTCTGGATTCCATCATTTTTGCTTTTGACATGTGATCTTACTCTCTGCCCTAATAGGACCTTCAGCACCGATGGTTTCTTCACTGGGGTTGAGATGGATCAGTCCTATTGATCTGACCCCCCTTTGTAGCCAGACTTTGTGCTGAGGGCCCCTATGGAGAGGTAAGATTTTTGTCCAGTTCAAAGTTCTTAACTAGTTTGCAGTGCATCAGGTGGATCCACGAGGCTCGCTGTGCTATCTTGACTGCAGTGGGTGTCGAAAGAAGCACCTGGTATGGACCTTCCCACCTTGGTGATGACCAATTCTTCTTTATGACTTTTATCCACACCCAGTCTCCGGGTGTCACTGCCACTTCTGAGGTCTGGGTTTGTTCTCTATCTGAAACAGAATTTGACTGCAACAGATGTTTAGAATTCATTAACTTCTTCATATATTCAGCTAGTGTAAAATCAGCTTCCTGGTCTGAGGACATGAGAAGTTTCCACTGGGGTGTATAATAAGCCCATTCCAAATAGTTTTTCAAAAAGAGTCAATCCTTTTGCAGTCAGAACAGTTCTCATGCTCAACAGCGCCAAGGGCAAACAATACAGCCAATTCTTTCCTTTCTCAGTTATTAACTTTCTCAATTTGTTTTTTAATATACCATTATGCCTTTCAACTAGCCCTGCAGATTGTGGATGGTATGCACAATGATTTTTTAAAGAAATACCAAAATGCTTACTTAACTGCTGTATGGTTTGGTTTACAAAGTCTGTACCATTGTCACTGTAGATCCTTTCCGGAATGCCGAATCTAGGGATGATTTCATTGACAAGTACTTTTGCCACCGTGGCTGCATCTGGATTTTTGGTCAGAAAGGCTTCCACCCATCTGGAAAACATATCTACAATGACAAGACAATACTTCTTATTTTCACATTTGTTCAATTCTATGAAATCCATACAGATAGTGTGAAACGGATATGGTGGTGTAGGGAAACTCCCTTGCTTGGGCTTTAACGTCCCTTGTGCATGATGTTTGTTGCAAATCTGACACGTCAAACAAATTTTTTTAAAGTAGTTTGTAAATCCGTACGTTGTGAACACCTGGTTCACCAGCTGTACCATCCCCCCTGGGGTCCCCTTTAGTTGACCGAACCGACGATTCCCCGACACGCGGAAGACGAAGACCAAACAACCGACAGGTAGGTTTACCGAAAGGGTGATTTGCCGACAGCGGAAAGACCGACAAGGGTAATGTGTGAGCGCGACTCGGTAAGTGTGCAACAGTGACGGAGTTAGGAGCGGTCAGGTAAGTGTGCGATATTGTGGGATTTTGGGTTAGGGTGTGGGAAAGGTGAGTGTGTGTTAGTGTCAGAGTTAGGGTTCGGGTAAGGTAAGTGTGTGATAGTGAGGGACTGTAGTTTAGGGATGGGTTAAGTGAGTTAGGTTTAGAGTGCGGGTAGGGTGAGTGTGCGATAGTGACGGGCTTTATGTTTTTGGGTGGGTTAAGTGAGTTAGGGATAGGGTGCAGGTAGGTGAAGTGTGCGATAGTGACAGTCTTTAGGTGTAGGGGTGGGTTAAGTGAGTTAGGGTTAGGGTGCAGGTAGGGTGAGTGTGCGATAGTGTTGGACCTTGGGGTTAGGGGTGGGTTAAGTGAGTTAGGGTTAGGGTGCAGGTAGGGTGAGTGTGAGATAGTGTCGGACCTTAGGGTTAGGGTTTGGGTTAGGGCTAGTGGCTATGCTATGTAGTGTAATGTGTTGTTTACGTTCAGTGTGTCGGTGTAATGGTGTTCGGTGTTTTGCGTTGTCGGTTTTGTGTGTTGTCGGTTATCTGGTCTCGGTGGTTTGTGTGTTGGTGAACTGGCGTGTCGGTTTTCTAAAGTAGACCCCCCCCCCTGTTGAGACATGGCACTGCCCATGGCTCAACAAAGCTGCATATCTAAACAAATTAGATGGTAGTATCGGTTTCCCTTCTTTAGAGATGTACAGCCCCTTTTCGAGAATTACTCCTCGTTTTACCCATCTTTGTTTTTCAGCTTGCGTAGTGAGTGTCTGCATTGTTTTTAACATTTCTAAGTCTAAAATCTCAGAGGGTTGTAGTTCCTCATTTAAAAGAAATACTTCTGTAGCTGCTTGTTTTGTAGCCATATCAGCTCTCACATTACCTTTTGAAATTCTATCTTGTTGCTTGGTGTGAGCTGTGCATTTACAAATAGCTATTTTCTGAGGTAACTGAATAGATTCTAAAAGATCTAAAATAAACTGTGCATGATTTATAGGTTTGCCAGTAGATGTTCTCATTCCTCGGTTTTTCCACTGTTGCGCAAAAACATGTACAGTAGAAAAAGCGTACTGGCTGTCAGTAAAAATGTTTACACATTTACCCTTTGCTAAGATACATGCCCGTGTCAAGGCAATCAATTCTGCTGCCCGTGCAGATAAGTTGTGTGGTAAAGGTTTTGCTTCTATAATCTCAGTGTCAGAAACTACTGCATATCCTACTAGGCTCTGTCCTGCAGGACCCCTTTTGCACGAACCATCCACGTAGTATGTCACCTCGGCATCATCCAAGGGGACATCCGTGAGATCTTTTCTAGGTAGTGTCTTTTGCTCAATTACCTGCAGGCAGCGGTGTGGTGTGCCATCTGCAGGGGTTGGGAGCAAGGTAGAAGGGTTCAAAGTCATGCATCATTCAATTGTCATATGAGGCTGACTCAACAATATGGTCATACAGGAAAGATGCCTAGCAGGGGATAGATATGCTACCTTCTCTTGCAGTAAAATAATCGTGACTGCATGAGGCACTCTCAAAGTGAGAGGGTGGAATAAAACTACTGAGGCTGAAGCCTGCACTGCCATTGCAGCTGCAACTACTGCTTGTACACAGTGGGGTAAGGACCGTGCCACTGGGTCTAGTTGTGATGAATAGTAAGCAATGGGGCATTGCTTGTCCCCATGCTGTTGTGTTAACACTGATGTCATATAACCTTGCTTACAATCTACAGTTTGGAAAAAACATTTATGGTAGTTTGGCAATCCCAGAACTAATGAGGATGCTATTAACTGTTTCAGTTTACAGAAAGCAGATTCTGCCTCTGGTGTCCATTGTAACAAATCCTGTGCTGCCATAGGCTTCTTATATATAAGGTCAGTCAGAGGTGCAGATTCCAAGGCATAGTTTGGAATCCAGCTCCAGCAAAAATTAGTTGTACCTAGGAAGGACATCATTTCCTTCTTGGTAGTGGGTTTTGGTGCTTGCAAAATTGCTACTTTTCTGTCCTCATCTAATGTTCTACCTTCCTTGGATATTACATATCCCAGGTATTTTACTTGTTTTTTCCAAAGCTGCAGTTTATTTTTGTTTACCTTATGTCCTTCAGCGGCTAAAAATCGTAATAGTGCTATGGTATCCTCTCTACAATCTTGCTGGGTGGGGGCCACCAGCAAGATGTCATCAACATAAAGTAAAATCTGACTGCCTCTTGGTGGGGTAAATCCCGCCAAGTTGCTTGCCATTTCTTGTGAGAATATTGTTGGACTTTCACAATATCCCTGTGGTAGTTGCGTATATGTATACCTTTTCCCCTGAAATGTGAATGCAAACCAATACTGGCTATCAGGGTGTATCAGTGCCGAAAAGAACGCATTGCTGATATCTACCACAGAAAAATACTTCTGTTGAGGTTTTAGATCATTCAACAGAGTGTGTGGGTCTGGCACCGTAGGTGACCTTGGTATTACTGCATCATTTACAGCTTGTAAATTTTGGACCATACGCCATTCTCCATTTGCTTTTTTAACTGGAAATAAGGGTGTGTTACATGGTGAATCGGAATATTCTACTAGTATCCCTCCTTTAAGTAAGGCTGCTATAATAGGCTTTATCCCTGCCTCTGCATCTTTTCTTAAGGGATACTGTCTTTTCTGTGGTCTAAATACTGACTTTGGCATGATAGTTACTGGTCCCGCTGTACGAATAAGTCCTACATCTGATTTTCCTGTTGACCAGAGAGTTTCTGGTATATTTTGTAAGGCATTTTCTTCCTCCTTTAATAGGAGTCCTAATCAGCTGTCCTTGCTAGACTGCAAGTGCACGGATGGGTGGGTCTGAGTTATCCAATTCAACTTCTGTATTTGTATTCCCTGTTCTGATAGTTCTAATTCTGTCTGTTTCTCCCATCTCGTGACTTTTTCTCCTAAGTCTGCCCATTCTATGTTTTTGTTTTTTGTTAAGCTAACATGTGGTAATCGATTAGATTTATAAAGTGCAAAGAAGTCCTGGGGCAATGAACAGCTGGCTACGCTGTTCCCTTCTGTGTCCCAGTACAGGTTACGTAATATCAGTCTGTTTGTATAAACTAGTATACAAATTGGCCATTCTCCCCTCTCCTCGGAAAAAACAGGGGAACCTAAACCTAGTCGGACTTTCCCAACACAACAAATAAATAAAAAAAAAAAAAAAAAAAATTTTAAACAGTTCTTGCTCATATTCCTTATCAGGTCCTGGTGTGTTACAATAATACAGGGTACAGTGCAACAGATGTTGCTTATCAATGTCAAGGGAGGGGAACTTGCTGATGGCTACATTCATTAATTCTTCGGTCACAGTCCCTGGACCAGTCATAACCAAGTCCTGGCTGTACCAATAAAACATTTCACCCTCCGATTGCACTGCAAAAGTATCAATTTGTTGTTGTGCTTCCATAAGCTGCATGGTTGGGACTACTGCTGTACCAAATAGTTGCATGAGGTCTCTGCCCAAGAGGTTTACTGGGCATTTTGCAGAAACAACAATTTTGCTTTTCTGAGTCAATCCTGAAACTGGATCAGTTTTTGCAATATTACGGGAGAGGGGCTCCCGATACAGCTGTCCATCAGCTGCCTTTACCAGTATGTAATCAGGTGACTCTATGTTTTCTGGCAGTTTGGAGGGATGTATCAGGGTTCGTGATGCCCCTGAGTCACACAAGAATTTGACTTCCTTCCCTTCTACCAAGAGTGTAACTTCTGGTTTTGTGTCTGCTAAATAGAGCTCCAAGCTCAATAAAGCTAGATCTAATATTTCATTTTCTTCACTGTCACTAACTTCTTGCACTTCCTCTATCCCTTCTGTCACATCCTCTACTCCCTCTATCACATCCTCATTTGTCCATTTTTTGCTATCCCCTTCTAGTGATTCCTGACTACCATATAATCAGTCCTCACCCTCCTCGTCTTCCATGGTTTCCTTCTTATTTTTCCTGCAATCCTTTGCTAAGTGTCCCTTTTTACCGCATTTAAAACATTCACCCCTTTTCTTTCGCCCTTCAAAGTCCTCTGATCGTTGATCAGATTGTTTGTTTCCCTGTACATTTTTCTTGCCCTTTTTCCTGGACTGTACTACATAAACTTCTGCTCCATCTTCTATAGAAAATACTTGAGCTTTCTTTTTGCTGTTAAAATGCCTTTCGGCATGCCTAGCATATTCAAGTAATGACTGTAACCTGCTCGTATGATGGTCTACCATGTGTTTTGTAATAAAACTGCTTATGGGTGCAATACTGCCTTTTAAAAATGAATTCTTTAACTGCTGTTCATATAGGAAATCTTGTGTTTGATCTTCAGAAACCTGCATTCCACAGTGGTTATTAAAACATTCTATCAATCTGGCATAATACCGGTCAATTGTTTCACCTTCTTGTTGGATGCATTGATTAATGCAAGTCCAGTCTGCCCTAGGCTTCCATTTTTCAGAGATGCAGTCTGTAAGACCTTTTACTCTTTTGTCTAGTTCTGCGCTGCTATGTGGGAGGGGTCTTTGTGCAGCATCACAGGGATTCCAGTTGCCACTAATCATGTGCCAATCTGGCCCCACAATTTGTCTAACTACTTTTTCTACCTCTTCTCCATTTAGGTTATAACTCAGCCTCATTCCTTGTAAATCTTCTAAGAATTTTCTAAAATTAACTTTTGGATGGGGAATTCCCTCAGTGGCTTTTCGGATATCTTCCGGAGTCCAAGGTCTATACACTAAAATAGTTGGGTTCTGATTATCTTGACCTGCCTGAGGATTAGGTACTTCTATAAGTGGGCATATTTATTCTTCACTCATAGATCGTGAATTCTTAACCATTTGATATAACTCAATGCCTTCATTTAAGTTACCTGCCTTTGTTCGAGACCTGATCTCGATAGGATCTCTAATAAATGGTTTTACTTTTACAATGTCTCTATTTTCAATGACGACAGGATATCGTGGGGGTGGATTAACTTGTTCACTTGCTTCATATTCTGGTAAGGGAGGTGGAGGGGCCAATGCTATTACTAAGTTATTGTCCTCCTTATCTAAAAACATTGTTTTTGAATTGTTGTTCTTTTGCTTCCTACGGTTTACTTCCTCAAGCCACCTGTGTGCCTGAGGAATTCCTAATTCACGTTGCTTTTTTACCCGACCTTTGGAATCGGTTTTGAGCTGTTTGACAAGTTTGATAAGCAAGGATTTTTCTAATTTTCCATCAAATTCATATTTATTAACCCATTTTGAATAATATTTAATATTGTCGGTGCGCTGCGACTGCATGTATTTTGCGTCTTCTGTTAACGGTGGATTTTGGGATCTTTTTGTGCAATTATTACCCATTTTGTTCTACCCTTTTGATCGTTACGTAACTTCTCTTATTTTTAACCTGGTACCACAGATTTTGTTATAGTCTCTTCAGAATGACTGCCTACTTATTCTATTTCTCCTGATCTATGACAAGACAGTAATCTTTTCTGTCCCTGACTTGTAAAATACAGTCTTGACAAAAGCAATATAAATCTAGTCCCTGATCTAAAACAGAAAACAGAAAAAAGTAGATTCACCTTACCTGAGCCTATGTGATTGATCACCTGATTCGTGGAGACCCGTCCTTCAGTCACAGATCAGAAAGGGCTTTTCAAATAAGAAGAACCGATTTGGTTTCTTCCCCGTACAGTTTCAACCACCTGGCCTGTCTGATCCGAGGTGAAGAGAGGGTTCCAGTCCGAAGGACCAGTCTGTCAAAGGAAAAAACTTCAAAGACCAATTCACGTAAGGTTTAAGCAAAGCACCCTTTATTAACTTGCAGCAAGGAGACAAAGCATGCAGGCAGAATGATTTGTCTGAACATTAATGATTAGTATGGTACTTTTATACAGTTCTTTCCATGTCACACAGAAAATGTTACTATTCTATTGACGTAGTTAGACACAACTTTCTGTATTGTTCTACAGAAAATGTTACTGGACTAATTGCTGACTAGTTGAGAATAACTGCTGATTTGCAAAATATTTGAGAAAAACAACATGGCCTTGGGGCTTATTTTAGCCCACCACAAACTTTCTATTCTTCAATTGTGCAGTTCTAATATATGTGTTACATTTTGCCTAGATTCAAGGTACATTTCTAGCTTAGGTACAAGTAATGCTGACTATGGTTTATACTTTCAAGCATCCTTTGTTTTCATTATCAATAGCTTCTAGCAGCTGTGTACTTTCTCATGGCATAAGCAGAAAATCAATAACTCTTTGTTAAGTCGCATGACACTAGTAGAAATGAAACACTTCTTATTATTTTCATGACATTAGCAGAAATCAAATGCTTCCTGTTATGTTTCTAATAGCTGTGCAGATTCATGCAGTGTGAACAGAATAAATGTATTAACCCTTTTAAACCTCGAATGCACTAAGCATGCATATTACTAATACATATTTTTCTAACAGTAACTGTTAAACTGAATACAAGAGGCTCAATTACTTTCAAGAGAAAGCACCCAATCCCACCCAGTAGCTGTAGCTACTTCTGTGTTCACTTCAGATAATCGTGATAAATAAATGATGGACTTATATTGTGTGTTAGCTCTATTTCCCAAGAGCAGTAGCCACACATTAAAGTATTCCAACCTGCTTTGCACAAATCACATTAATCTTGCAAATGCACACTAATCCTTCATAGACAGATAGTGAATTTTTAAACAGAGAAAACAATAGAATCATTTACTTTCTACAGATAACCCTACCCCTGCCAAATAATTATAGCTACTTCTGTGTGCACTTCATATAGCTGAGTCTACTAAAAATGATGGTCCACCTCAGCTTTGTTTCATGGACACAGTAGTCACACATTAAACCATTTTCAGTTACTTTATATAAATTACACTGATCTTGCAAAATTAGAATAATGACCAAAGATCAGCAGTTAGTCATAGCCCACAAGAGGCCAGGATGTTTATGTTGATCTAATTCTCTTAGTTGTAAGAAGCATGGAACTCCAATGTTTGGAATTTTATATTGAATGCAATCCCCAGTGATTTACTCATAGCTCTCACCTTCTTTGCTCAATAGTCAAGGATATAGCCAAAAAAAAAAAAAAAACATGCGGTAAAGACCTAAAATCATGGACAATGTTTAAATATTACTCTAATTCACTTATGAAGTTAGAACAGGTTTTGCATCAGCATGCCTTTTTCTGATCAATAAACTGTAATGTCTGGCAATGGCCGACAGTAATCCCCAGTAAATCACATATTTTAAGAAAGGCAGAGAAAAATATGAATCAAAATTAGGGACATCTGAGGAATATTAGCATAAATATCTGATTGTCTGCCAGTAACAGTAAAAAAACTTACCTCACAAAATCACCAATAGCGCCTTTACCTTACCACTGCATATATTACAATTTAAAAAATGTGTTGACTTCTTGTTCCCTCCTGCCCATGAACTACCTCATTTGAAGTCTAGGTAAATCATGGGTTTGACAAAGCAGGAGGCCAAAAAAATCAAATGGCCAAGCCTACAACTTTCTCTCTAAGATGTTGCTGTCACAGATTTGGTGGGGTGCTTTTCTGTTATTTATTTTCTAAACGTAAAAAAATGCACATTTCTTTACATTTAGAAAATATGTAAATAAGTAAAAAAATGACAGAAAAGTATCCCTACCACAGCTGTGAGAGCAATGACTTAGTTGACCAGCCTGTTGCTCTCCGAACAATGAACAGGCAGCCCTTAAGAACCTGACCCAAGACACCCATAAAATACCTGATTTTTTTTTTTTCCCTTTTGTTTATTCTAGGGTTGAACATGCTGTTTTTGAAGTGCTACACTCCTAAGTGTGAAGTCCTTTGGATAGGACATTAAACCTAGGTTCCATCTGCTTGAGTTGGTGGTAGCTCAGGTGGATATAAAAGATTGCATGGCATCTATCAGAATGAGTAAGGGCCATTTATTTAAAGCATAAAATAATTTTACAGACTTAAAATCAGTTTGCAAATTTTACATCAGACCCCATCTTATCACACTTCAATACCATACCTACAACACACCGCAAATGTCTCATATTACCACAGTTTCACTACTTCAACCTCTCCATCCTTTCTGACATAATCAAAATCTTATTTTTTAGTATCAGCTGTATGCCATATTTTATTAAACACAACTTCTTTTGTCCTTGCTTGCCATACCTGAAAAGTAACTTGCAAACATAACTTATCTTTTTTTATCTTACACTTCAAACTCACGTTCTCTTTAATGCCCATAAAAAATATTCTCCATTTTAACATCTCCTAATACTTTCACAAAATCATACTTTTTAATGTATTCCATAAACTACTCACTATTGGGCATTGCAGAAAAAAAGCATGTTCTGTTGTGTCATTTTCATTACATTTTATGCATTCTCTTTCACTCACAGCTTTAGACTCCATATCCACCATCACTGGTAACTTTCTAATTGTTATTCACCACTATATATATATATATATATATATATATATATATATATATATATATATATATATATATATATATTATTCTTCCTCCCATTTCTTTGATTGCTTTTTTCGTATCCATGTCTAAATCTCTCAGAGGATCAACATAAAATAATTTTATCATAATTTCCTGATACCAAACTTTTCTCTTTTGCTCAACCTTATCTATATCAATTCTTCAGCCCCTTGCTGTCATTTCTTTATTTCACCTTTCCTTTTCCCAAGATAAAAAAAAACAAACCTTTTCTATTTCACTTGGGAACATTTTGACTGAGCCTAAATATCCTAATTTACTTTGAATCACTGTATTATTCAAATATGCCTTCCTTGTAAAATTTAATTTAAACATCATCATCAGCCTTTTTTCTACATGGGGTCTGGGTGTCATGTTAACTGTTGCCATCCTTGTCAATTCAGTACCATGCTCCTGCCTTCTTTGACACTCATGCTTGGCTCTAACAGATCTTCTCTCACACAATCTATCCACCTCTTTGATGGATGCCCTCGTTTCCTTTTACCTTCTTCCTGTCTGTCCCAAATCCTCTTCATAAGTTTGTTTTCTGCTTTTCTGCACATGCCCAAACCACCATAATCTATTCTCTTTGATATTTTCTGTAATTAGAGCTACTTTGGTATCTGCTCTTATGTCCTGATTTCTTCATCTGTCCAGTCTGCATCCTGCCACCTGTCTCAGCTAATTAATTTCCATCACCTCTAGCTTCCTCATCTGCTGTGCCTTTAATGCCCGGATTTCTGTACCATACAGTAGTAGTGCACCACTGTTTTGTGCACCTTACTTTTCAGCTCTTTGGAATTCTTCTGTCATACACTATCCTTGACACTGTCTGCCAGTTGACTGCAACCCCTCTGATTCTAGTTTCGACCTCTTTGTTTAGACTTCCCTTCTCCTCAACCACTCCTCCCAGCTACTTGAAGCTGTTAACCTGTTCCACTATCTTCCCTTCTATCTCATTTCTCCAGTGTGCTGCCATTACAACTATATTATCTGTACTCGGTTTCATCCCACATGCCTTAAGCTTTGCATTCCATTCCCCTACCCTTTGCTGAAATTCTTGCTCAGAGTCTGCATGTAGTAACACATCATCTGCATACAGCAACATTATTGATATGTCTCTTCCAACCTGTTTGCTAATGTAATCCATCACCAGTATGAGCAGGGGTGGGCTCAGAGTTGAACCCTGATGCACACCCACTCCCACTAGGAATCCCTCTATGAAACCAGACACTGTTTGTACTTGAGTCATTGTGTCCTTGTACATAGGCTACACTAATTCTATCAATGTTTCTGGGACTTTGAACCAAATCAACTTTCTTAGCACCTTGTCATATGCTTTCTCCAAGTCTAGAAATGTCCAATCAGACTCTTTCCTCATCTCTGCTTCTTCTCCACTATATGTCTCATTGCAATCATTCAGTCAGTTCTGCTGCATCCTAAGCTGAATCCAAACTGCTCATCTCCAGTTTTACTTTTTACTACTCTGCATGTCCATTTATTAATCACCCTCTCCAGAACTTTCATACGATATGACAGGAATTTGATACCTCTATACTGCCAGTTGTGGATGTTCCCTTTGTTCATGAGTATGCGCATTTTTCTCCACATTGCTATGAGTACTCTCAGCATCTTTATCATACCAGCTATGACTTCATCTGAGCCTGCTGCTTTCCCTGACTTCATTTTCCTTAGTGCTGTTCTTACTTATTCTATGGTGAGCTTCACCTCTTCCCTCATTTGTAGGCTATGCCTGGGGTAGTACAGCTTCTGTGGCATTTTCTTCATTCATAAGTGCTGGAAGTACTCCCTCCATCTGCCACTGATGTCCTCTAGACTGGTGACTAGTTCTTGCTGGTATCCCTTATGAAGGGTGTCTGACTATCTTCTTTATCTTTTCATCTTTGCCTTGCAACCTGACATAGTTTCTTTGTACCACCTACTGAGTCACTTTCCAGAAGCTGGAAGATGACCTCTGGTGCCCTGTTCTTTGCTATTGCAACTCCTTTTTTAGCCTCTTTGTTAGCCAACCAATATTCCTTCCTAGCCTGGTCCATCTTTTTTGTCTCCCTGGACTTTTGCATTCCATCACCAGCTTTCCTTATGTACCTTATTTCCATACCTAGCTTGGACACATATCTGTTCTGTGCTCCTGACACATGCTGATTTGAGGTGTTGCTGTTCTTCTTCAACTCCACCCATTTCCACTTCTTCTTGAGGTGCTAGATCCCTGAGTAATTCCTTGAACTGTTTTGCTTTCTCTCTAGTCAACTTCCAGGTCTTCAGCTTTGTCTCTGTGAATTTTAGAGCCTTCTCTGACCACTGATTGCAGCTGATTGTGGCAACCAGTGGTTTATACTGTGGACCAACTGTTTCACTGGGGATGACTTTGGAATCACTGAGTCTACTCCAGTGCCCCTTTCTTACTAGGAGGAAGCCTATTTGAGTTGCATGTTGGCCAGTCTTGCATGTGATCTTAAAACAACAGATAACTACACACTGCTGAAGGTAGTCTTGCCAAAAAAGAACCAAAGTAAAAAACAATGCAGATGTACCACCATAGATACAATAAAATCTGTGATTTAATAAAACTCTTAAAAGACAAAACAAACAAAGAGAACGTGGGATATTCGGGATGACCGTAAAAAGACTTTGCATATCCAGTGTGACTAATAATAATCCTTCTTCCTGGTTCTCATTTCCATTTTCTCAAACAAGAGACCTAAGAAGTGTGCTGTGTCCTTCAGAATCATAGTGGCCTTTGATAGGACCTTCTTTAATTCAGCTTCCAAGAACACTGATAGTGGCTCAGTCAGCCAGCCCATTCCAGAGGCAATGGGCCGCATAGGTGGATCCTCTAAGTTCTTGTATATTTTTGGTAGTCCACTAGTGGTTGGTGTTACAGGATGGGCTATATCGAAATAATCATAAAGCTCCTTCGTAATGCTCCTAGTCATAAGGAGATCATATAGTGTGTCATGTACACCATTAATCAGTCTCATCAGATCTATCTTGTTCAATTTTTGATAATTCCCTCTATCACTTAATAAGTCTCTCATCTTGGTGCTATAGAACTCAGAATCCATTATCACTGTCGCACCTTCCTTGTCTGCTGGTTTAATGACAATGTCTTTTCTCCCCATCAATTTCTTGAGTGCTTGATATTCATTTTCAGTCAGGTTATGTAATTGGTTACTCTTAGATTGTAACCTATGTCTTGCCACCTCATCGTCACAAAGGTAAATAAACATATCCACCATAGGATGGTATAACGGCATGAAAGTGCTTGGTTTTTATATGGATTAACTTGTTCCTTATTGTTGCCGAAAATGTGTTTGAGGGTGATATTCCTCCCAAAACATTTCATGTCTGTCACAAATTCATTTAGTGGTGATCGAATGGAGGGGATAAAAGTATGTGATCTTGTGACTGTCTTTCTGAACCATGTGTTGTCTATTATCAAGCCATTTGCAAGACAAAAGTCTAGAATGGCCTCTCCTCCTTTATGCCCTGCCCATGTGGATTCAGGCAGTCCTGATATCCTGTTCTGTCTGTCCTGATAACTGCATTCAAGTCACCCATAATCAACACCAATTCTTGAAGTCCTGCTTTATCTAGTAGGACCTGCAACTGCTGTCTGAATGTACTCTTCTCTTCACTATCACAAACCTGCTGTGGGCCATAGGCTGAGTTTATGAATACTGTCTTATCATTATACTGAAGTCTGATTGCCATGAGTTTGTCACTAATTCTGCTGACATTCCTCACTGCCTCTATCTCACCAAAATTTCCACACCATTTCCAGCCTGTTTCCTCCTGAGTAGTAGATTCTGGATATCCCAAACCAAATGGCTTTGCTGCATTGCCCTTCTATCTTATCTCCTGGATACATAGAATGTCCAACCTCCTCCGTACCATCATGTCATCTTCTTCCAAGCCCTGTTCTGTCAGTAAACCTAAATTGAGTTTAACAATCCTTAGTTCATGTTTGGCAGGTTGATTGGTTTTTATGTTTAGCTTTCGCTCAACAGAGCTATTCCAGATAAGCCAGACTAGGCAATTGGATAGCGAATGGCCAGCAGCTTATTCACCCATGGCTGCTGGACTTTGTGGCAGGCCCACACTGGCTAATAGGGGCACATAAACCCCCCTCCACCATTAGCATGGGTTCCTGGCATAGGCCAGAGTAGGCTGGGTCCTCAATACACTTATCACTGGCAAATACCCATCCCATTTTTGGCAGCATTAGTCAACATGACCAAATTACCTAGAGCCATATTTTACAACATCGAGTGGCTAGCCTTGTCACAGCAAGCAGTCTATGATCCGTGTTCTCCTTGAGAATACTGTGCACGACAGTACATGCCCAAAGCAGTTCATCTATACAACTCTTCCCCCTATAGGGCACCATGTAGCAATGCTGCTGCCCATAGCTCCACTCACTGGTGAGTTGGAGATGGAAAAAGCATGTTTTTGGAGGTAGGAGGAAGCAGTGGTTTATGCTGAACCCCATAGTGACACAGAGAGAACATGCACACTCCAAGCAGGCATTAGCTGGAAGGCAGGATCAATCCTTGTCCCTTGTGCATGGGAGGTGAAGACCTTAACCATTAAGCCAACTGTTCTAAACTTAATTTAAACTATCTCCATAAATGATTTATTTATTGCACATCATTACTTCTGAATGCTATTCCTAATATTTCAATCTCCTTTGTATTAAAATAAATTCCTGATACTTTAATTATCTCTCCAAATCCTCTTTTTCTTTATTAATGTTTAATCCTACATATTCCAACCATCCCTCCACTTTTAGCAAATTCCACTAACCATCTTATATTTTTGCTATAATATCATCAGTATGTGTTATAACTAATGGCAGTTCTACTTTTCTTTTACATTTATAATGTTACATATTTCACATTTAGTGCCTATTAAGGCCTTCAATGAATTTGCTTCAGTACAAACTAAGATTAAAAGATCTATTAACCACCAAGCTGTCCAAACTTTGCTTAAATTGCAAAACAGTATTTAGTTTCCTAATTTTTAAAGGTAATGTATTCCACCAACTACTTGCTCTGAAATAAAAAGAGTTTTTATTTTACTCTTGAATTACACTTTCTAAGGTTAACCAAATAATTATTTCTAGTGTACACTGGTTGTTTTAACTTAGCAGGACCCACACTAGCACCATAACAATCACAGTAGAAGCACTTGTGAATTACAGTTAGGTGCCCCATAAATAACCTAAATTTAAAAGAAAATAGAGATAATGATTTCAACGTAGTTTGATAACTAATACCACTTAAACCTTTTAATTGACAGGTAAAAAAAAACTTTGCATCCTCTCAACCCTTTCAGTTTGAGTCATACTAAATATACATACTGAAACACCATATTCAATTACAGGTTTTATTACTGTCTTAAAATGAGGTAATTATACATGTTTATCCCTACTTACGATTACAACTAGTAATTTTCATAATTTGTAACAACACTTTGCTGTTTCAGTTAAGTATAAATCAAAACTAAATATTTTAGCAAGTTATAACTTCCCATCTCTAATCCTTCGGTTATGTTCAAATTTACTGTATTCATGGGTAATGCAAACACAGTGGGCACCCCTGCCTCACTCCTCTTTGTATTCTAATGTCTTTTTTACCAAACCATTACTATCACACTTATTATATTAATATCATTTGCCATTTTCACCACATTTCTGATTTGTTCATCAGTTTATATTGTTCTAGTGTATTCCATAACTGGTTCCTTTCAGTATTATCCACATCATGTTTTATAGTTCTTTCATTTCTTCTTCTTCTTTAATACTATTTTCTACATTTTATAGTTATAAACATTTCTCTCTTCTGTCTTCCTTTACTATCGTATATCCCTCCTTTCTATAACCTATGTAATGTCCTCTCTAACCTTGCTTAAATTGTTCTTATCATAATTTTATAATCTGCATTTATTACTATGATTAGCCTCCAATTTTTAAAATCCTTTCTGTACTCTTTTTCCAGATAAGTATAATCACACCTGCACAAATACATCAGCAAAACCTTTTTGTCTTTCCATTCACATTTTTTCTGCTCTTTTTCCATCTCTTTATAATACTCGCAAAATATTCATCTAATCTAGGTACAGACCTATCATTATCTTTTTAAAGTATATTTTCTAACTCTTCTACTGAAATTGTTCTTTAATTCTTCATTTTCCTTTTTAAATAATACTTCTTATTTTTACTCAATTATTTTCCTTTCCTCGTTGCTCCAGATCTTTCAAGAAAATCAATACTTCTCTTTCAGTTTCTTCCTGTTTCCAAACTATTTCTACACTCTTAGTTTTCATTTCCTAAACCTTTTTCTTATTTTGCTCATATAATGCCCTCTTTTTAAATACTCTACATTCTCTTCTTTCATCAAATCTATCACATCTTAAATATATTTTTATAATTCCTTTTATTTTTTCTAATAACATCTCTTTTTGTTTCCCCAAGTATATTCCTAAACCTTTTCTTATATTCTATTCACCATACTGGGCCAGAGTCATTAACACCTGCACTAAATGTACACAATGTTTATTCAAGAACATCCCTACAATATTTTTTTGTGCTTTCTAGTTACTCAGAAATATTTCAGTAAGTATACATGTTGTCTGCACTTTGTGGTAACCTTTATGAATCACCCACAATATTTAAGGCTGCAAGAAAATCAGTAGGAAAACCAAAATTAGGAAAAAGAAGGTGTGAGTTATGCTTGTGTTATCTTTTCACTCAGAGCAGCTTACACTTAGTGTACGGGTTAATGAATCCCATGGACTGTCTAATTCTCATTCATAAATCTTGTAGTAACATGATACTTCCATAACATTTTTCTTTGCTTAAATGTTTTTTTCATAATATGCGCCCTATTCAATTTAATCCCCTTACATTGTATAACTGTCTCCTTGTTTATTATTATTCTTGACCAAATTGTCTCATGATCTGTAAATTCTGCTTTTACTTTCCCTCACTACCTTCTAATGTATATAAAACATAACACAGTCTATCGCTGGCTTTGCTTTAGTTCTAATATATGTAAACTCTTTCTTTGACAACTTTCATTTTTTCTGTTTTTACTTCTTTTAATTTCTTAGCAGTATTTATTTCCCGTCCTTGTTTTCTAACATTGCAATGTAGATTTCTTACCTTAACAATATACATATTTACGAACAGATGTGGTTTAATTTGTACAAATAATTCTTCATCTTATTGCATCCATACACAACATGTATTCTTACCAGCACAGCTTTATTTTTAATGTCCACTAATAATACTCTGCTTTAACAATAACATTATCTAAAATTCTCAAAGTGTCTTTCTTACATAATACCACTATGCCCAAACATCTATCCAGACCTAAATTCCACACCTTATTTTCTCTATAATTTATCTAACTGTTCCCTTTTTTTCTAAATTACCAAAACTTATATCTTCCAAACAAATTATATCTGCTTCCACTCCTCTATACCCTTGTTAAACTATAATCCTTCTTACACCATTAACTATAATATTCACATTAAGGAAAGCTACTCCTAAACTAACAATTCCCTTCTTTCTTATCCTTTAGTGCTATTTTTTCTATTTCTTTTACTATCTCTTACCATTTTCCTACTTGAATTTCTGCCATCTATTATTCTTGCCATCCCCATTGTCTTCACTTCTAAAAGCTACAGTTTTACCCTTACCAAATGGAATAACTGCTTTTTATATTTTGACTTTCTCTTCTTTTGATTTTCCTTCTCTTCTTCATTAGTATAATGACCTAGTTCATTATTAGAAACTATTTCACTTTCACCCTTATTCTGCTCTACTTCTTTTTCCACATTCCTTAAATTTTCAGTGCCTCTCACATCCATCCATCCATCCATCCTTAATCCTTTTTCCCATTTCGCACATGGGGTTGGAGTGTCACTTCAGAAGTGACAATCATCTGAAGCCAAGGTTTACACCACCGGGTGACTAGCCCTGCCATGGTAGTTCATTCCTATCACTCACTCGCACACACACTCTCACCTACATCCAACGTAGAGTGTCTAATCCACGTTCTGCATGTCTCTGGAATGTGGGAGGAAACCGGGGCACCCGGAGGAAACCCACATGACCATAGGGAGGACATGCAGACTCTGCACAGAAGGCACCTCAGCTGAGCATCGAACCAGAGCACCTCTTACTGTGAGACGACAATGCTAACTGCTGCACCACCATGGAATCCATCTGAATTTACCCTTCTTTGTATACTTATAACATTCTGCAATCAAGTCTTCTGTCACATATCCTGTCTCCTCACAACATAAACACTTTCTCTTACTACACTGCCCAACCAAATGTTGTTTTGACCCACATAAAAAAAACATGTTTTAGGTTGTCCCCAATATCTTAAGAGTGTTAGTATGATACTCCAGAACGCAACACAAGAACACTGTAGTTGGTGAAACAGACTTCTTTCTTTATTGCATTCTGTTTTCAAGGAATACATTCATCTTGCATATCACCACACCTTTTATATCCTTAACCATGTGAAATTAACATAATTAAATGCGATCAAACAATTAATTAAACCATTCAACAACCATTAAGTGAACCTATTTAAATAACTTAATGAACATTGCTGAGAACATTATCAAATACATTGTTCCCATATATTAATACCTAAAAACTAATATAATGAATGGAATTTGATTCTAAACATTGTACTGAATAATATATGACCCCATGTGTTGTTCTATGAATCTATACCAAACAATATATATAAATATATTTTTTTATAAATATAATTTTAAATATTAGATTTTTCTTTTATTTAATTAATTATAAAATTATGAAAATGTTATTTGTTTTTGTTTTTACCAGAAACTATCTTTGCCTTGTTGCTTTTTAATATACAATGTTCATATTTCAAGGTTCAAACCATTAGGAAAGTGAGTTTTGTAATTCAAAATAAATTTGGACTCCATTTCCAATAGTCTATTATGGAATCCTGCATCGCCCTCTGCATTTATTGGCCTTCCTAACACACAATATATAAATCCTTCTGATGTCCCCTTATGGAAGTCCACAAAATGTTTAGCCACAGGGCTCTCCAGTCTTTTATGCCTGATGTCGCCCAAATGTTCCATGATTCTCAGTTTTACTTTTCTGGTAGTTTGACCAATATACCATTTTTGCTTACTACAACCACACCCTATGATATACACTACTCCTACCGAATTGCAATCATAATATTCTAAAGCTTTGTAACTCACATTGTTGATCTTTGTACCATCTAAATTCCTAACTTTACTGCAAATTTTGCACTTGCCGCATCTGTATGTCCCTACCTTTCCTATTCTGGTGTTGTCACCCAAACAAAGCCTAGTGTTTAAAATCTCTTTGATGATTTTACTGGGGAAAAGATTCCCCACTCTGTCATCCCCCAAAACTATTGGCCACAAATTTAGAACTGTTTCCCTTAAGATCTCAGAAAAAATGGGAAAACTTAGTAACAAAAAATAACTTCTCTTGCTTACTAAATTCTAATTCAGTACTTCCTGACCAACTTCCTTTGAAAACGTGAGGACTTAAATGTTTATTTCTGACTGTTTTCCTGTCAGAACAATCCAAGCATTCAGATGCTATCAGGCCCAATTCCTTCTCAACCTTTATTCTTGCTGATTTAATAATAGCCACTGGATAACCTCTCAGACTTAATTTACTTTCTATTTTGTCAAATTCATTTCCCACCATAGTCAGATCAGAAATATTAGCCCCAATACGTTTGAATTCCCCTGAAGGTAAAGAGTTTAATAAGGACCCGCTGTGCATACTGGAAGCATGCAAAAAATTATCAGCGGCTGTCTCTTTATAAAAAGGTTTAAACTGAATCCTATTATTAAATCCTACATAGAATTCAACATCCAAATATTGTATACTCTTACCTTTGGTAGAAATCCAAACCGCATGGATTTTTCTTGATTTCTGAAATGAATGTGTCAAAATCTGAGGGATCACCCCAATGTATCTTTTATATTTAACCACTTTCGTCCTGAAAAAATTGTTTGTATAAATGAAGGAATTTTCAAAATGGGCCATAAAAAGGACAGCATATGAGGGTGCATTCAAACTCAAAACAATTATGAGTTAGACAGAACTCCAAAAGTTGTATAATGTAATTGGTCCTTCCCCAACATCTTTTCTATGGACACCAAACCCCAATGCTTATTGATGCTTGTATAGTAAAAATCCTGTTCCCAGAACATATTTCTCATATCTTCACTTACTTCACTGGTATTTTTGTTGTTTTAACACTGAATCCATCCTTTTCACATCTTTAGATGTAAAAAGGACTTCTAATAATGCAGAGTTGAAATCCTTTAGCCTATTAGAAACCAACCTAGTATAGATCTTATCATCATTTAAGAGCTCTACGCCCGTGTTGTACCTGTCCCTGGGTAAAATCACCCAGTTACCCCCTTTATCGGCTTGGGTAAAAACTAAATATTTATTACATTTTTTCATAGCTGATAGAGCATACCATTCATTTTTGTTCAAATTATAATTCATACTCTAGCTGCTTGAATAAAGTTTTCTCAAAACTTGTACTTGTAGAGCTACTTCTAGGCACATCCATCATCATTCACATTTAATGCATTTTCTTCATCAGTGAAAATATCTACCAAATCATTCTGGTGCAAGAAATGTCCATTAATGAACTGTCCAGAATAGAGTCTGTAGTGTCATTCAATAGATGATAATGCAGAGTTACTGGCAGTCTCATTGGTGTGTAATAACAAAAAATCCCCATATGCGACATCCCTGGCATAAGAAAAATATCTTAAGACCCATAATACCATCAATGTTTATAGCATTTGGAATATTCTACAGATGTCCTTCAAGGATCAGGACAACCCATTTGTTATGACTGCAGATGCTATCCTGTTGATCTACATACATTTTAGGGTACAAACTGTACTTTTTACCATTTTCTATTTTTAACAATATATTTCCATTCCCCAGGTCCATATCCCTTTTTTATCAATAACTTTCAGTCTCGTATACCTTTTGATAAGCAGTTTTTAAAAAGTTCTTCAAAGTTTCTTTTTCAACATCAGTCCTGAATTGCACAAAACTTTTCTTCTTCAACTCTCTAGTCTGAACAGAAAAGTACAAAATTATTCCATGGAAACATATTTGCTTTATCATGACCTGCAAAAATGTTTTCATGCCTTCCCCAGTCTCAAAACTAATATCGCAAAATGTCTCCTCTTCCTCCAACAAAATAAACAATCTCATATCTGCTACCCTTATATCCAAGGGTATGACAACATTGTCCCACACTTTATATCTGTTTAATGACTTTTTGGTTGTAGACTGTAGTCTTACTATATACTTTTTTGTCTGCTTAATCTCCATTATGCTCTTTTCTGAACTCTCTTTTGTTTCTGCTACAGCAGTCACATTAGGTTTTCTTACTTAACTCTTTTTTTTCTGTTCTTCTCTCTTTTCCACTCCTCAAGTATTTCATTCTTCATTCACTTCAACTCCTTGTACTTTATTTATAATATTTTAACATGATGCTTCTTGTCCATCTTCCAGTTCATTTTTGTAAAAATAAACCATGCGGTACTCCATCCTATAACCCTCCCAACTGAAGGGTTGTTACTTTGGTCTTTCCCCTTTGTGAATCCGATACTCCAGCCTTCTCACATCCCTCAAATAGCCATTATTGAAACAGAGACTCCGACTCTATAAACACTCCATTCATTTCTACTTTTTTTTCATTTTGGAGTATTAAATGCTATCTCCTTCATGTTATGACTCACATGTTCCCTCTCAGATGCCACTTCACTAGGAATGGGAAAACTCATGTGATCTCTGTGGACGTGTAGACATTTTTTACAATGTCCTAACTAAATTTCCCCAGTAGTATAAATACAACCTTGGATTCCTGAAAAGAGGCTACTAGCCTAGTGGGACTAACCCAATAAGCAAAAAGAAATTGAAAAAAAAATAGATCCATAAATATTGTACTATGTATACTGAGGAAATTAAAGTGATGAACCAACTGTGAAGTAAACAATTTAGTGTAGAAACCCCAGTATAGGCAAAAGCACAACATGATGAGTCAATTGATCCAGATGGTGGTCCAGCAGATATAGAAGGATGTGTTTACAGAAGTTATACCACGGAGTGATGTTTTAAAACCTTCTGTGGGAGACTCATATGAAAGTCCAGTTAGAACTGAACAACAAGAAAAAGAGTAAGAAACAGAGACAAAGACACAAGGGAAGACTTGCTTAATTTAATAGAAATGGACAGACACATTGAAATAGATGAAAGAAAGGGATTAGAGAAAGTAAATAAGATACAAAATGTTAGAAGACTGGTAAATCAAATGAACACAGTTGTTATCACTACTGGGAGAGATCAATGTGATATAACAGAAATCACTAGAATATGCTATTGTGTATCTAAATTAATAAATACAGTGTAACCACAAAATACAACGTAATAAAGCAAATGAAGGGAACAAGAGGAATGTTACCATTGAAACACTGCTTAGAGAAAAATATAAAGCAACTAAGGCAAGAAGTATCATTATTAGAAAAACACAGAGAGGGAAATGATCATCGAAAATTCTTAGAAATATATATGTAGTAAAAGCAACACGCATCGTCAAAACAGATCAGGATTTACCATGCACTATATCCAATTAGAAGCTTAAAATATCCAAACAAGGGGAAACAAATTAGAAGCCATCCAAGAAAATATAAACGAAACATGCAAAATAAGCAATTTACTGGCGACTTAAAAAGGTTTTAGAGAGAATTGTGAAATTATGGAAAAGTAACAGCAACACCACCTAAAAATCAGTACATTTTGGAGTAGTATTTATGAAGACCCTGTTCAACACAAGTTCCAGAGACAGCATCACTGTCATCTCTGGCTATAGTAACTAACACACATTGTCATGGCCATTCTGAAAGTGATGGCCAACAACATTCTTAAGGTTCTGCTCCAGGCTGCTTACTGGCTACATACAATCCATATCCCATGTTGGCTGACAGAGTGCCAGGGAAGGGAGTGACTGTATCATAGTGTCATAAGTCAAAATATACTCATGTGGCCATTATGTCTTTCAATCTAAACTTTTACAGTTTTCTAAAAGATGTCCACAGTCAGAAAGCTGATGCATCTTGGGGTCAGAGAGTAGACTATGTGAAAGCAAGAAATACTACATTTAGTAACATTTACTTCATCACGATTAAATGATCATCAAAATAGTTTGTTGGGAGCTGGGTTATCTAGCAGCAAAAATGTAGATACATTTCTGTAGCCACTTCTTATTTCACTTTGATCACACTCAACCATCAAATGTATATGCAGCCAGAAAATGGCTATCTCAAGCAGGTAAGGAGATGCATATAAAGGTTAGTGGTACTGCAATTACTTGATCCTTACTAAGTGATCATTGATAGGGCTTTTCATTGGAGATATTCAGCAATGTCCACTGAAATCTTGGAAAAGTTAAAAGAAGTAGATTGTAAGGTAAAGCAAACTAGTAAAAAAATAAAAACAAAAACAAGTCTACCATGCCAATGTACTGAAAGACTAGAACAAAGCTGAATCTTCAGTAGTGAGCTGTTTCACTGCGACAGAAAAATGAAACAAAAAAAAAAAAAAGAAACTCATTCCCACTGTTTAGACAAGTGAGCCTTTGTCTAAGGTACAGACACACAGGCTGCTAGAATTTTTAACCAGAAATAAGGAAGTTGTTTCAGACTGACCTTCTGAGCCCCCCCCCCACACTTAACTAGGGTTAAACTATTCCTGGCGCCATAAAGTCTGCTGTTCAAATTTTCCCTTGCAACTAGCCAGCTTTTTAGTTTTAGCACTCAAATATGTTTTTTTGAGCTCAGCACTTGTTTAGAACTCATTGTAAGCACTAAACAAGTTACAAATTACTACAGCACTCAACTTTACTCACTTGTCTAGAGGAAAACAGTTTTAGTACTTAATAAATAAGCACCTATTCAGGCATGTCTAAAGGTCAGCTCCCGGTGTTTTCTCCTGTCCACCTGGTGAATCTGGGCATACTGGGGAAATGCAGCAATTGCCTCATGTACACAAACAACCCTCTCCTCCTACCACCCAACACTACGACCTGTGAGAGATGCACTTATATAGCCAAACTGGAAGCAAAGCTCTCTTCACTGAAGACTGGACTAGACAGTCAACAGGAGAAGGTAAACACTTGCACCGCACCACACTCATCACATAGTTCCTCAAAACCTACACCACCAAAACACACACACACAGAACCACAAAACACACACCTACATTCGCGGAGGCTCTCAATAAAAATCTGCTCAAACAACTCAGACCTCCAAAGCAGAAATGCAAGCAACCTCCACCCCCCAACACAACCCAAATGACACATAGCCCACATACTCAGTATGCCACTCAACTGCAGCCGATAAGGCATAGCATACCCAAACTCTAGTCATAGGTGACTCTATAGTCAGGCACACTGATGTTCCACTCACCAGGCTAAACAAGGAAAAAGTCACTGTCAGCTGCCTGTCGGGTGCCAGGATCTGCCACATAACGCATGCACTCAGGTCAGTCCACAACAAGTACAAATATGACTCTGTCATTGTCCATGTTGGTGTGAATAACCTGAGACGTACCTCCCTGGACTACATGAAAAGAGACATAGAGGAGCTTTCTGATCTTGTAGCCCAGGCAGGTATGACCCTAGCCCTGAGTAGCATCCTGCCATCACCCAGAATGATACCACAGTACAAGGACAAAATGATTGACTTTAACAATTGGCTAAGCTTCTGGTGTCATTCTAAGGGAATCCAGTATCTGTCTGCCTGGGATGACATAATCGACAGACCATGCTGCTTTGCCAGAGATGGCCTGCACCTGTCGCCCTTAGGATTCCGGATACTGGCAAAGGCTCTTGCCACCCCTATAGTGCCTTTTTTAGGCAAGGTTCGAATGACAAATTCATCACCGTAACAGGTACAAGCAAGCAAAATCTGAGGGTAATGCTACTCAATGCTAGAAGTCTAAACCTCAAAATGCACTCACTCAAGGCACTCCTTAAAATGGAGAACATTGACATCTGTGCAGTTACAGAGACCTGGTTCAAAGCTCCAGAGAGCACCCCTGCCTTACCAGGCTATAATTCATACCACACCTTTCGACCACCAAGCCCAGACTGAAACACTAAAGGTGGAGGCGTGTCCATATTCATTAAGGATATCCACACCTCCAAGCTAGTTGCTCAGCATAATGCATCCAAGATTATCCAAGTTCAACTAACTCTGGGCAAAACCGCAATCCAGATTGTAGCTTGCTACAGACCCCCCACCCCACCATGCCCCAGGATTCCCACTCCTCTTTTCGTGATACACTGGAAAATATTAAGGTACAACCCAACATTCTAATAATGGGTGATTTCAACTACCCTACCATTAACTGGGAAAACTACTCCTGTACCAACTCTTTTGCTCAATGTTTTCTGGAAATCATCAATTCCAATGACTTGGATCAACTTATCCACACCCCCACCAGGGACAGCAATATCCTAGACCTGGTCATCACCAACATGGGTGACCAGTGTTCCACACCAGAGGTCAGCTCCTCGTTGGTCAGATCCGACCACAAGCTAACCACCCTAGACATCCACATCCCACTCCCACCCCCATTAGGAAAACAACCGTAAAAAATTTCTCCAAAGTCAACTTCATGCTTCTTAAGACAAAAGTGGCAAACTTCACGACACCCATGCAGATGGACAATAGAGGTACGACTGCTGAATCCTACACAAATGCACTTTATAAGCACTTACACGAGTGCATGGATCATGCTATCCCTAACAGAACCAAGATGCTATCCTCCAAAAAAAGGAAGCCAATCTGGTGGTCTTCTGCCATAAACAAACTCTACAACAGAAGAAAGAAACTGTTGCAAAAAAGAGTAAAATCCCACGATTGGAGAAACTCCCTGGTCAGCCTCAGTAAGACACTGAGATCCCTCATAAAATCCTCCAAAGCTAGTTATGAAAACAAAATCACCACTGATTCTAAAGACAACCACAAAGCATTCTATAGCTATGTCAAGAATCTCAATGGCAACACTCAGATCTGCTCTGAGTTACAGCACAATGACACTAAATATACAGAACCAACTGATATTGCCAACATCCTGTCAGATAGGTTCAGTGCTAACTTTACCCCCCTCTCACCCCCTAAAGGACCCATCTTTATACCGGAAAAATGCAAAGTTCCTGTAATCATGGCTGCACAGGTAAAAACCTCACTGTCCAAAGCCAAGAACACAGCATCCATGGGACCTGACAACATCCCAGGCTGCCTTCCACATGAACTACAGAATGAACTGGCACCCCACCTAAGTACCATGTTCAATCATAGCCTCACCTCAGGCTTTGTGCCCATTGAATGACTCACCACAATGGTTATCCCACCCCACAAGGGGGGGGCACAACAGAGCCCTGGAACTACATTAGCCTGACGAGCCTGGTCTGCAAGGCCATGGAACGTATCATAATGGAACTCATATAAACAAAGACTTTGGAGATCTGCAAACTCTGGAACCCACACAGTTCAGGTTTGTAAAAGGCAGATCATGTCTCCTAAACTTGATAGACTTCTTTGAAGTAGTCACCAAAGCCATAGATGAGGGTAAGGTGGTTCACACAGCCTATCTAGATCTCGCCAAGGCATTCAACACCATCTTCCACTCTGGAATTGTATATAAACTTACTAAACTAGGTATAAATCCCTATGTCACAAGATGGGTTGACAACTGGCTTACTGACAGAACCCACACTGTGAAAGTAGCAGACTCCAAATTAGACTTCAGACCAGTGACAAGTGGAGTACCACATGGTTCAGTCCTGGGTCTTCTCCTGTTTGGTATCTACTTCTCTGAAGTACAGGCTAACACAGAAGGTCTTTGGCTAACTAAATTTGCAGATGACTGCAAACTAGGAGCCATAATCAAAACTCCTAACGATGTGGACATCCTACAAAAGGGCCTCACTGAGACAGATGCCTGGTGTCAAAGCCATGGTCTCAAGCTCAATGTCAAAAAGTGCGCTGTCATCCCCTTTGGTAGAAACTCTGTACCCATGAACTAAGACATAGGCAGTAGTCTACTTAACACCGAAAGTGTGATAAGAGACCTTGGGACACAGGTGGAACGTAGTCACTACTTTGATAATCACATTGCCACAGTGGTCAGGAAATCCTTCTATGTGGCACACCTCATCACAAAAGGTTTCTCATCCAGAAAAAAAGAGGTCATTGTTCCCCTCTACTCATCACTCATTAGACCCATTATAGAGTACAATGCCCCTTTTGGTATGTACCTCACAAGACATCTACAACAACTGGAAAGGCTGCAAAAATACCTCACAAAGAGAATTACTGGCCTCAAACAGATGCCTTATGCAGACCAACTCAAAAAACTCCAGCTTTACTCTGTCGCATATCACCTACTCAAAGGTGATCTCTGCCTAACATACAAAGCTATGTCAAACCCAGAGCTGTTGGACATGCTCCACTTAAAGAAATCCCAATCTCTCTGAGCTACATGCTCTAGGGACCTAAACCTTGTCACCACAATAAACAGAACATGCTGGAGGGATAGATTCCTGTCACAGAGACTTCCCATACTCTGGAACAGACTACCTATCTATGGCAAACAGAGCTCCTCATTAGCACTCTTCAAGAAAAATCTTGATGATTGGATGGGTAATAGGAAATTCACCCCGGGGATCACTTCTGTGGTTCTGCTTGACAAGTGCACAGGAAAATAATTTTCTTGGGTGGCGAAAGGCAGGTTACCTTTTTGGCTAGGCTTGTATAGGCCCTAGGGCCAATAGCCTAGTACCTACCTATGAACCTATGAACTGGCCTGGGAAGGCAAATCCAATGTCTTGAAGATGTATTTTAATCCTTACAGAGCACATGAAGTACAAAAACAGTGCATGGTAATGAGGGCAGCCCTACACAGTAGAACGTTTGTGAGAGATTTCAAACCAAGAAACAATGGGTAGATGCTGAAAATTAATCAGAATGCAAATGATAGAACAGGTAACTCAATTAGGTAAAAGAAAAAACAATGAAATTAAATAACTGTAGACTTTGTAGAGTGTAAGGATTCTTACAATGAAGTTAGTGAAGAATTATCTGACCAGAGTAGTCAGTTATATGCCTGGACTCTCATTAGCAGGTAAATTCCATGAAAGGATAAGCAGAGGCTACCAATTTTTTGTTCTATATAAAGCATGGTGAAAAAATTAAGAAAGACAGTACCATAAGTTTCTATAAAAGCAATGATATGTTTCCAAGAACACATTATTAATGTAGACAGGGATCAGGAAACCAGGTATAGAATTTCAGAAGGAAAAGAATATTGTTTGCATTGCTTTCATAAAATCTATCCTTTTAGTACCTTTGACTGACTAGAAGGGGCTGCACTGCAGTGGTGGCTAGTGAGTTCAAATCGAAGGGGGGCTGCAGGAGACAGGTGAATGGGTGGGGCCAGTGGGAAGGGGTGTGGGCAACTAGAAAGGGGAGGAGCTATGCTAAAAATCACAAAACTTGGAACTTTAATTAAATACGCTGCCCTGGGTGCCAAACCATAATTATGAGAGTCCAATCAAGACAATGTGAAGTGTAGAAGAATATTTCAATGCATTAGCTGCATGACAGCTTACTTAATATCTAGATAGAAACAAAAAGGTTGTGAGACATGAAAAAATAAATTACTTTTTAAATACATTACTGGAATGCCAGTCAAAATCAAGTACAAGAAAAACAAGCAGCACTCAACTCAAACCACTTCTCCTTGCACTGCAGTATAATTTATATTCAGCTTTATTAAAGTACCAAGTAACATGCTAAAAGTAGCCATCTCTGTGATACCCCACTTGTAAAAAATGTTTCTTATCCAAAAAAGACCTGCTGCCTGACAACAACTATCTACATGTTTCATGGGGAAACATGATCAAGTAAAAAATGAAAAGCAAACAAGAAACAAGCTCAAGGTACATTGCTTAAAGGATTACTGTATAGGTAATGGACCACACACAATAGATTGGCATTCTGTTTGGTTTACAGGTAAAGCCTGCAAAGATGACTGCAAGTCTCCAACACATGCAATGAGCTTCTTAAAATAATAATGTAATCCTGTCCTTTATTACAAATACTGTCATATGCATTTCAATACCCAAGGCATATACATTATCTAGTTATGCAAGTATTCTCTGCATGGCAACAGAAAGGCTTTCACTGTTGGCAATTCTTTAACAGTATGCTTATTAAAGCTTACCTGCATCTTACAATCTCAGACAAGCTTACATGATGGTCATTAAAGCATTGCTACTTAAACACAGAGCAACAGACACTTTCTGAGTAATAATAAGCATAAATTAACAGTATAAAATATGACAAACCAGAACATTCTGCAAAATCAAGGACAGAATAAAAGTAGTACTTGTATCTACCTTGGATGGGGGGGGGGCTACTCTGCACATTTACACTGCATAACTGCTCCTTGCCTTGCTTGGACACATCCAGAGTCACACTACATGAGGCAGTGGGGTGCAACAAGTATGTCACAATTTGAAATGTCTCTGGCTGACTGTGATGGCCCTGACACATTTGTCATGCCTCTCAACCTCAGAGCAAGAAATCTGGAGAAAGCCATACATAGAAGTGGGACAAGGCCCAAAAATAAGGACAATTTTAAATATTGCTCTTATAAACTTAGAAAGATAATAGAGTAGTAGGTCTTGCATTAGTATGAATTTCTGAAGGGTTTGAAATCTGAGACACAAATGTCTGTCATTATTTTCTAACTTCAGTCTTTAATGATTTGCTACTAATTTGCCAAAAAAACACAATTTTATGAAAAATGGATCAAAACTGTGATGCAAAAATATAAAATAGTCACACAATACAGCTGGAAACCTGTCAAAGAAGGGACACTTTTTTAATATTAGTACTGCTAACATGAGCAGCTGACAAAATAAAAGAATCTGCATGCATTTCTGAAATAAAAGTAATCTATAACTCTGATTATTACAGTTGTTTCTTAATTGTAAACCCTCCACGTTTTCTTCCAAAATTGCCATTTTGCGGCAGGATTATTAGGGGAAGAGCAACATTTTGAGCCAAAATCGGGGACATTTCAGAGGTTTGGATATGCCTAATTCTTTAAAGCAATTTATTTTCACATACCTCTCAACCTGTTAATGCAAGAAATCTGGACAAGGCCAAATATACTTATAAACAGTACAAAAAATTGTTGTATAAACTGGGACAGTTGATAGAATAACAGGTATTGCTTTAGCATGCATTTTTCTGAAGGTTATGAAGTCTGAAACTCATAGGCTTGCCACCTTTTCAAATGCCCAAAGTGGGACAATTGTGGTACAAACATTAGATTTTGCAGGTCAAAACATACCCACAGCCAGTACAAGAGAGAGAACTTCACTTTTTTGTGTAAATAAAAGCTTATTCTTGTAGCATTTTAGTTGCTTATTCTGTTTCTTAGAACATTTATATGTTTCAGGTACAGAATAAGTGTTTTATGCAACAATTACATAAAATATAGGAAATAATTTTGTCCTAATATCTCAGGACATTTGCCATTTTTACGATTTTTTTGCAGGACACAACTGCCCAAAGAGGTACTGTCCCTTGCAAAGTGGGACAGGTGGTAACCCTAGAAACTCAGTGTCTGCCATTTTTTAGTGACTTAATTTCTAAATTATTTGCCAGAAAACCACACATTTAATGAGGAACAAACCAAAAATAAGAAGCAAAAATCTATTAATTCTGTGAAAATCTGGACAGTTGAGAGGTATAGTTCAGCTGGGGCAGTCTTTGAGGTTGCCACCCTTCCCTCCTCACAAAATCATGGTCGAATGGACTGCACTGTCAGACCTTGGAGTGGCAGATGTAGTGGCTATCTCTAGAATAGTACATGAGAAGGCTGAGATTAGTTTTCAGGACACATTAATACTGCATTACACTATCATTGCACAAATTACTTACGGACTTAGTAATAATGTTTTATGGTCTTTTGGCCTACATTTTCAGCCTGACATTTTGCTGTCTGCTATGTTGCCAGCAGCATGGACTTTTTCTAAAATGCATGGGTTTGTCCAGGTCCTACAATCCCACCCCAGTTCAGCTGAAACCAGTGTTTTTAGAGGATATAGCACTTTGGAGTATTAAATGCCACATGTGATAAAAGCAGTGTAAAGCAATGCTGTAAATATTAAGAAATGTTATATTTTTAAGTGTTTATGTTTTGAAACAATGATGATGCAATTATGGTAAAACAGAACTATTTCTTTAAGACTAGTCAGGAACTAGTATAGATAGACGACAGATTCTTGCAGGTTTTGGTTAATAAGTCATTATTAGACCAATGATGCAATTTATTTTGGTATAAAAGGGTGGCTTGTCCAAGCCATGGTATATTTCCTAGGGTTTTGGGGAGGTGGGGATTCATTGTCCTGTGTACCAGATTCATTACAATCTCAAGGAGAGGGCTCTGTGTTCAGTGTTCAATTCGAGAACGTCATGGCACCTGAATTAGAGGCAAGTTCTTATGCCTGGAGAAGGATTCTTATGAAATAAACATGTCTCCAACTGCTTAGAGTGGAAAGCTAGAATAGGATTCTCTAGGTGAAGTTCAAATTCAGGCCAGAGATTTTGTTGTATAGTAGACGTTTTGAATAGTGGATAAAACTTTACAGAGACTTAAGTATTCTATTAGTGACACTACATTTTTTCAGCATTTGTTTTGACATCCTGGAACTGTGAGGTGATTAAAAGGGTGTGTGTGTGTGTGTGTGTGTGTGTGTGTGTGTGTGTGTGTGTGTGTGTGTGTGTGTGTGTGTGTGTGTGTGTGTGTGTGTGTGTGTGTGTGTGTGTGTGTGTGTGTGTGTGTGTGTGTGTGTGTGTGTGTGTGTGTGTGTGTGTGTACAGCATTAGGTAGTGCAGAGAATAAGAATTAAGACAATGAATTGTTCGCAAGTTGCTTTATATAGTCCATGATTTAATTCCTTCAGCCCCTCCATTTGTCTAATGTATGACTATGACCAAGTCACTTGACCAGTGTTCTGGGGCAGTTGGGAAACCAGACCCAGCTCCTCAAGGGTTTCCTGGCCTGCAAACCTATCAATTATGTATGAAACATGTGCAGGGCTACTGGTCAAGCTGTTTTTGGTTGACACAGGATTTGTTTTAAATTAATTATCTCCCATTTTGCCATCTAAAGTTCTATGAGAACACTAGGTACCTCCCTGCAGAAGCCATAAATATACATATATTCAAATACAGTGAAATATTTCACCTGAATACGGAAGTTTTCAATCCCTCACTTTAAATTCCTATGCAGTGACATATTATATGAAAATAATTTATGAGCCTTTAAAACTGAAATCTATATGCCTTTAAATCTGAAATCACCAAGCACATTCTATAGCTGATAGGCATGACATATATTTCTTAAAACACCAGCTAGAAATGTTCAAACTGATTCAGAGCTATAACCCTATGATGTTTGACAGTAACAGCAGCAGGCTTGCATGGCTTTTGGTCTGCTCTTTGTTTTTTTAACCATTCAGTCTCCACCAGTCATATACAGTTGACATTTTTTTGTTTGTAAAACACAGTACACATCTGAATCATAACATTCATATGAATACTAACCTTATCAAAAAATATCAGACACACACACATCTGAGGTTACACTTTCTGCTTGCCCTAAGACCTATTACCTTATGTTATATACGTCTGATTATTTACGTGTCTTGTCCTGAAAAATGTATGCCGCGGTGGTACGGCGGTAGCGTTGTTACCTCACAGCAAGAGGTTCTCCCGTTCGATTCTCGGCTGGGCTTGGGAGTGCCTTCTGTGTGGAGTCTGCATGTCCTCCCCATGGTTGGGTAGCATTCGAAAGACATGCGTGCGTAAATGGGCGTGCCTTCGTTGAAGGTTGGGCATCGAGCTGGCACTTCGGCGTTTCGTAAAAATCTACTGCCAATCATTAGCAGACTGGAGTTCCACTTTGGTGACTCCTTACCGGGAAAATCTGAAAGACAAACAACAACTTGTCCTGAAAAATTTATAGTATGAATTCCATATAGAGATACCCACATGCAGGTAGAATCAGTTTAGGTCAATATAGCGATCAGAAGTTGACAAACTGTAACACACAGTTTAAAATAAAACTGTGGTTCTCAGTTCTTCTAAGATTAAAAGCATAACAGCTATCAAGAAACATACATGGGGATATTCAGGAAGATACTTAATGGTGCGTAACTGCATTAAATACCACAGGTGGTTTAGTGGGGTAAAGCCCAATGACTATTAGTCAAGTATTATGTGCATTCTAGTGCCAGCATGCGAGCCCAATGACTATTAGTCAAGTATTATGTGCATTCTAGTGCCAGCATGCTGGGGAAAGGGCTGCATATTAAATAATTACAGCTGTTGTAATGGGAGTACGTGTACTATGAAGGGACCTCACAAAGGTACTAAAAGGATAGATTTTTATGAGAGCAATGTGACTGCCATGGCAGGAACAATGAAATCCAATGCCTGGTGCTATGCACAACAAAGTGGCTTATAACTGCAACATGGGCCCTGTGATTATGTCACACAGAGCCAGTATAGGAAAGTATCATATCAGTTTATTATACACATGGGGATGAAAGGGAAAATAGGAAAGGCAGAAATCAGGACAGAGAAGCATCACATAAATGGGGAGGAAAGGGGGAAAATAGGAAGGGCAGAAATGGGGAAAAAGCAAGCAAAGGAACACACAAGGGTAAGCTGAAAGGAAAATGGATGGGGGGAAGAAAGCATATATTTCCTGGGAGAGGTACCTATTTTTAAGTTTTTTGTGACAAAAGGTAGAGAGGGATCGTAGCAAGGTGCATGAACAAAGAGGAGAGTGGGTAAGGAAGATAGGGGCAAACAAATACAGGACATAGAGATATACAGGAACAGTATAGACATAAAAGGGGGGCAACAGTTGAGAGACATAGACAAAGGATACACAAATATTGATGGAGAGATCTTGTTGGCCTGCTGAGTGCATTGCTTAGACATGGCCATCCTTGGGTTGTGGGTACCATCAACCTATTGTCTCCTCACATGGGTTGGCCAGAGTGGGTTTCCCATACACTCTCCTGAAGTGCTACACCATCTCTTAGGACACCCCCAGTCCTGATACTGTATAGCCGAAAGTACACCCGGCCATCATTCATAATATGGAAGCTACATCCCAACACTTGGGAATGTGATCCCTGACTCCTCAACATCCTACCCATGTCTGTGACTACCACATCCACCTTCAGTAACTGTTATATCTAATAGCAAAAAAGTAAATGCTGCTACCTGAAGGTCCCACTTCGTAAACGGAATAAAAATTATCTGGATTTAAAAACAGAGGCAGACCAACACGACAAAATAAAATAAAATTCAAATTTATTTATAAAAGATGAGTGCTTTCGCGTACTCCCACTGTTATATCTATGGTAACATTGCTGTCCCCTGTCGCCATGCCCTACTCCACCTGTACAAATAATGATTACATCCTTCCTAGCCTCTGGCCTGTGTGGAGAGGTTAATGTCTGATGCACAATGTGGCCAGTCAGGGCATTGTAAGGCACAGACTGGATGTTTTAATGTAAGTACCAGTTTTATTCTACATTATCTTTGTTATAAATCAGAGTTATGGACTGGGTGCAGCCTCTTTGCCACTGCTGTTACTGTGCTCACCTCTGCCTTCTATAGGGTATCACTGTAGCTACTTCCTCCTATAACTCCTTGTCTGATTCCTCCTCCACTGCTGCCACAGATCTGCCAAGCAGTACTGCAGTGTTTCCATGTTGCAGCAACCTTCATACCATCATACTGTGTAAAAAGGTGCAGACAGATCTCTTGGTGCAGGTCTTACATGCATGCTGCAGTGTACCACCAGATGTATCAAAGCAGTGGAAAAAAGCCTTCATGAGTCTAAACACAAATTCACCAGTGTTCAGTGTCTGTACCAGTTAGGTGTTGTATGCCATCTCTGCCATGATCTAGGGGCTATGGATGGGTATTGTCATCCATAGTTCTAAGGCACATCCTGAGCTACTTGCAATGCACAACAGTGGACCATACCTTTCAACTGTACCAAATTCCTCTGTATTTATCGGTTTTGAGGGCAAAATAATAGGGTGCCATGAATTCCCAAGTGGCTCCTTCAATTCCCATTTTTTTCAAATTTTTTTAAATCGTCGGTGACGTCAACGTGTGCAGGGGTGTGCGTGATGACGTTAGCTTTGTGAGGTGGATTGTCAGCCTGTCAGAATATGGCTCTGCGTTGTCTAGTTACCGTTTTTCTTTTTACATACGTTCGTAATCATACTGTCGTACAACATTGAACATTCACATTGTGAATTGGGTAGGATTTTAGAATAGCAGGCAAGCAGCATACACAGACACACAGCAATAGAGCAGAGGAGCTAGGCAGCCTGTAACAGTTAAATTAATATTTAATAATACTCTGGAACAGACTACCTATCTATATCAAACAAAGCTCCTCATTAGCACTCTTCAAGAAAAGTCTTGATGATTGGATGGGAGATAGGAAATTCACCCCGGGGATCACTTCTGTGGCTCTGCTTGACATGGGCACAGGAAAATAATTTTCTTGGGTGGCAAAAGCCAGGGTACCATTTTGCACCCCGGGGATCACTTCTGTGGCTCTGCTTGACAGGGGCACAGGAAAATAATTTTCTTGGGTGGCAAAAGCCAGGGTACCATTTCACTCGGCTTATATAGGCCCTAATACCAATAGCCTAGTACCTACTTATGAACCTATGAACCTATAAGTTAACGAAACTTCTGCGTTCCATCAGTCTGGCAGCAGCAAGCAAGCAAGTTCAATAACCTCAACTTGTATTTTCTTTCTGCAGTGCAGAGTTCAGACTCCAAATCCGTCTGCCTACTCAGCATCGCTGCAAGTTAACCCCAGGTCAGGAGTCTCCCATAGACCCAGAGGTTTGCTGTTTATTTTTTTGTTGAGCAGGTGTTTTAAGTTATGTCATACTAGTTTCGTACTGTGTTAGGACTGTCACCTTTTTGCAAAAATTTTCTTTTTCTTTTTTTATGTTGGCAGGCAGCGTGAAAGTTTTTTCTGGATTTTTAAAACATTAGTTAGAGAAAAAAACAAAATATATAAGAACAGATGGACATTATAGTTAATGATTACTAACTTTATAGGCACTTCTTAGCTTAAGCTACTACCAACAACAATACAATATATTTATGGGAGATGTTAACATTTATTCATCCGACATGGGCAAAGAACATTCTAGCCCAATTACAAAAAGAACATGGAATTTAGTTTCTGATGAGATTGAAGAAAGTCAGCAGTCCTGAACATTTATTTGAGAAAGACTTTTTTACAAAAGATTTCTGATTTTCTACATGAACTGCAGTAAAAGTTTTATTTTGTACTTAGTGTGAACATTATGAGGTTACCTAGTGGCATATATTTTATCGGTTTATTCTTTTACATTACTTCTAGAATTCTGTTATTATGAGGCTAGAATTACCAAAACACCTAGTGGCATAGTTAACACCTGGTCACATAATGTGAGGGCCTCCTGTTATTAACCCCAATATAATGCACTGGTAACTATTAACTGGAAATCATGATGATTAGGATTCAAGGATAGGAACTATGATGGTTAGCAGAAATCAAATGAATATATAAAAGGTAGATTGTAAAAAGGAACCATAAGGTGCTTGAGATTTATACTATTACAACTATGGAAATATTGACTTAGAACAGTCTGTGTAGTAGAACAGATGAGCTAGTGAACTATACTTACTTACCTATCATTTACAATAGTGATGAGGATGGATGAACTATATTAATATACCTATGTTTTACACTAGTGATGTATTTCATATTAGAGACATTATAGAGAAACAGAGGCATGTTCTAGGGCAGCAAGAAAATAAAGGTGATCTAGTTGGGAAGTCCTAGGGTTTTGTTATAAATTGAGACTAAACTACATTCATGTTTTATCTACTAAGAGACTGTCGTAAGAGACACATTTCTACTAATACTTAACATTGTAATACTACACAATCAATGCACCTTTATTAACATTGACACTGAATTTAAACTACTACTACTTCTAAACTACCTCTGTCTGTAAAATATATAGCTCAGTGCCTTAATACTGCAGTTATATATCATTGGTTAAACTAATGTGACACAGTAGAGAAAGGACTGTGAAAACACTTGCTATAGCCAAAGAATCAGAGATGAGGACAGAGAGAGCTAGAACACCAGAAAGAGGAATAAGAGCTAAGGGAGTTTCTAAATAAAGAAAATCACAAAATAATAGGCTTTAGTCCTATACAAACTGTAATAAATAAACCAGGGGTGGTGAAATAGAAACCAAAATGGATTAGATGTGAAACAACCAGAAAATTAGAGATAAGATGTAGAGCCCCCAGGCCTTAATGATAAGAAGAGAAATATATCTTTTTCTTTTAAAAAGAAATATAATTTTTTATTTTTTAGTTAGGGTATTTTTGTGCTTTCACTCCTTTAGCTTTAACATTCCTCTAAACATTTTAACTGTTACCTGTATATTGTTTGTGTCCTTTTATTTGTATATGATTTTTCGCTTTAATAACACAATATCATTTTTAACAACATTTAAAAATATGTTTTTTTTATTTTAAAATATATTCTAAAATATTATATATATGAATATATGTATTATGAAAACATATTATTTATTATATAGGACATTTAGTATGCTTTCTCGCTCTATCTACTGGGATCTGCTGGGACTGGGAACTTTCAAGTGATTAGAAGTTGATTAGAACTATTATTAGTCCTCTAAATGGTCTCACATGTTTTATTGTTTTTATTTTTTTTCTATATTCAGTTTTTAATATGTATACTATATATAAATAAATAAATGTATTGATTTTAGTATTTTTATAAGTTTTGAACGCCAAACCAAATTTAATTTTCATTAATTTAATTTTAATTGTTTAATTGTCATGTGAATAATCACTGCGCTTGTTCTGTTCTATTTCAGGCCAGTCTGAGGAGGAAGCCACCTAGGTGAAAGCGCTTACTGAATAAAGGAGTTCCTGTTTTATACTATTTTCGTGTTGCTCTCGTGTTGTGTTGTTACGCTGCCTACATACTTATATTTTTTTGTTTGACATTGTGTTTGTGCTGCAAGCTTCAGCGTTCCTCTTCCGAACTGATTAGCATGAAAGTTGAACTTGAATAACCTTGTCACAGGCCTGTCCACATGCTTTTGCTTGCCACTGAAATCTATTTGTAATGCTTGGTATGTGCATGGGCCCCTTTATAGACATATCTGAGTAAAGGAAATAACATTTGTAGATGACCGAGTAAGTCAGCGAATATACTTGTCTTGTTTCTCAGTTCTGCTTCATTCACATAGTGTTTGTGTTTGGAAATTTCCTGCAGGGAATTATTTTTAGGAAAAAATACCTCTAAACTTATAAAAGATAGAGCTGCACTTCTTTGCTCAAGAATCAGGGACAAAGACAAACATAATGATGAAAGAAGGCCTAAAGTGAAGGACATTTTTAAATATTATTCTAATTTACTTAAAAAGCTAATGCAGCAACACATTTTGCAGCCACATGCATTTCCTGAACTGTAGGAAGGTAAGCACGTAATGGCTGGCAATATTGACTGACACTAACCTAACATACCAGATAATCAAAAATTTTACTAAGTATGAGGCACAAATATGAGACAAAAGTCTGGGACATTCTGCAGACTCATGGACAACTGAACTATGTGTTAAACACAATGAGTATTCCTTTTTGTGAAGGAGAAAAATAGCAAAGACTAATTTTGGAACTAATAGCAATAATCCCAGCATCAGGACAGGAACAGTCAGTGACAGTCATTTGATGTTAGAGGCTCAGATATATGGTGTTTAAGGACACATGTCTCAGACATTTCACAAAAAATAGATAACTGTCCTTTGAACCCTCCAAAATCATTCTGTCTCCATGTGTGCAAAATCATTCTGTCTCCATGTGTGCAATTAAAAAAATACTTAGTATTCAGTATGCTTTGTGAAACTAAAGGAAAACTATATAGGTGACACATTGCCAATGCCATATTCTATATTCTTTGTACCTAGAAGAGGACATTTGTCTCTTATTATTCCAAGAACTGGTACTAGATGTGTCACAGAACAGAAAAAATACAGGATGTGTTTAAGGGTGTTAGGATGAAACCATGCAGTTTAAATACGGCAGCTGAACCTGTATGCTTTACGTAGTGTGGCCCTGCTTTAGTACATCTGTTTATGTTGGCACAGTTGTGTTAGACTTTTTAATTAGATGCTGAGATGCATGGAAGGGAACAAATGTATACAAAAGGATTGTTGAGCTCTTTATACAAAAGGATTGTTGAGCTCTTTAACTGTCTCCAGTCCCACTTGGTGTTACATAATTAGTCCCCTTGGTGTTTAATATGCTGTCTTGGAGTAGGATGTTTGGAACAGGGGTACTGGAGAGGCCTTCATTAGTATAATTTATCCTGATGTTGTGTAATACTTGATTGAGTTCCTGTCTTTAGTGAAGTGTAACTTCCCTTGGGAGAAAGCTGAAATGCATTGCGTATTGATCTTGGGGTTTTTGCTTGTTTGGATAAAAACACCTGACACACAAATAAAATAAAATAAGCTCTTGGTGCCCTGTTAGCCTTGCTCATCTGAAAAAAAAATCACTTCTTGCCTTTCTGGAATCAGAGACAGAGTGTAAGATATTTGTTTTTTCTTGTTGGAATACCTTTATGTAAAGAAAACTGAGGCTATAACTGAATACATATGCCGGCATCCTTTAAAGCTGCTCATTGTTGATATAAACAAGTTCAGATGTTAATATAAATAAATCGTTTTCTTACAGTTATATTTTGTGTTATTTAACATTAGTGTAGAAACAGTTAATTTTATTTTTATAAAAGAAAATTGTATTTTAGTTTTGCACAAGTTCAAAGTTTGATACAAGTTCAAATATAAATAAAACACTATTGTTTTTCTATTTATTTTGTGTTTAATATTTTGTCTGTTCAGTTTGCGTTTAAAAGTTGGCATTCTACAATTCCATTGGAGTGGGTGGGGTTACATAATTATGTATGCAAATTTTATGTTAACCAGCGTACAGATTTTTGGCCAGTTGTACGTATTTTTCATGGGCCTTTGTCCAGATTTTTTATGATTTTAGGTTGAGAGGTATACAGTGGAAACAGTTGCAAACCTTGTTGCTGGCTGTGACATACTAATGGCAGAAGGATTGCATATTGAAAGGTATAATAATGAGGCAAGACTGGTGCACTGGGAATTATGCAAACATTATAATACTGAAGTAGCTGAAAAACACTGGAAACATGAGCCACAAAGCATCATAGAAAATGATGAAGTCTACATCACATGGGATCACCCATTACCAGCAGATCAAAAGGTAGATGTAAGAAAATCAGATATAGTGGTCCAGGAAAAGAAGACAAAAGTAGCATTGATCATTGAAGTTTCTACACCCAGTGACTACAGTGCCTTGCGTACAGAGACACACAAAGTCATAAAATATCAAGATCTGCAGGCAGGAATGACAACAATGTGGAAGAGAAATACCCAGACAGTTCCAATAGTAGTAGTAGCAATGGGTTTTATAAAAAAGAATCTACAATCACATTTAGATATGTTACCAATACATGTAACACCGCACAAATTGCAGGAGGAGTCATTACTAGGCACATTGTGAGTGCTGCGAAGAGCAGTTTTGGCTGACATCAAAGATTGAAACTACTAATTTTATTAACTTTAATCATACTTTGACTTAGGAATGGGGTTCATTCCCATCATGATATTAGAAACCCAAAAGATTTGGAGAAATTAAATCAGGAAGGCTAATGCTACACCAAATTTCCATCCACTGGATAGGCATCCCATGCATCTACCTTGATTCCATGTGCTGACAATACGTGAATACTAACTCCCATATTATGCCTCTGTCTACATGGGAGTGATTGACACTATCCTGATCATGGAGCTGATGTTATGTCAGTCACTTGTAGAAGTATCTGCAGTTTGGAGGGTGATGACGCTCATCACAGATAATGTCAATGAAAGTGGTTAAGGACACACATTGTTCTGCTAATGCTGATACTGTTACAAACATCATAACATGACTGCATCTCAAGTACCAAGGAAAATCTTGGCATTCAGAAAAGATTATTGCTAAAGCTTGTTTGATTTTACCATGTACAAACACACAGGATCATTACTGTTCTTACTAATCTTTGTAATTCATTTTGTTTTGTATATCCCACGCTGAGACTGAAATTGATAAGTACTGATTAGGGTTCTACCCTGGTTAACAAATTAAAATAAATAAAAAAATATACATACCATGCATAATGTACTATTTCTATGGTAGAACATTTATGCTATTTATCTCTCTGTATTGCTCTCTCCCTGTGCATCACCTCTCACTTTGCTATTTTGTATAACGTACAGTGCTGTTTTTGGATACTCATATAGTCTTGTGACTTCCCACCTAAAATATGCAATTCTATACACAAGTCATATTTTATTCATTTTCAATGTCATGGATCAAAAATGACATTAGAAGTGCTTTATTTTCATGAAAGTTCAAGATCCAGCTATTGTTTTACCTTTGAGAATAAAAACACAATTTGAAGGTGATTTGTAAGGTACTTATAATTCCCTGAAAATCTCATTAAAATATGTTAAACCAGTTTGGGTACATAGCCATTAACTCATTAACACCTATATGGTGTGGAATGTTGCACCTCTTACAACCTGTACACATCCCTGCATTCCAGAGCATTTTCTGAAAAATTAACTTACAAAGCATAATGTAATCAAAGCTTTTCTACTGTGGGACATCCTAGATTAACTATCTTAGTGTCATTTATTAATAAATCCTTGCCCTTTCTATGTCTGCCGATTATAAGCTGGTAAGTCACTTTGTTAAAAAGTCAGACCCAAGAAAAGTCTGGACATCATAAGGATTTATGGGTGTTAACTGGAAGTACACAAAAAAGGCACCCTAG
Source organism: Protopterus annectens (assembly GCF_019279795.1). NCBI lineage: Eukaryota > Metazoa > Chordata > Ceratodontiformes > Protopteridae > Protopterus > Protopterus annectens. The sequence continues at coordinate 910,438,350 of NC_056730.1, forward strand.
GCTTGAATGAGTTAATGCAAACACAGCAAAATCATCTAAAAATAGTCAGCAATTTGGGGACAGTACTCTTGAAAACGATCAGGCCATAAAAGTTGTTAAAACATAACAAACTGTATGAGATAACAATATTTGAGTAAGTATACCTCTGATTACACAAGAAATCCATCTGTCCATCTCCTTTTTTTTTACTTTGATGCAGCAATGCTATGCACAGATCCTGCCTTTGTTGTTGTTACAGTTTTCATGGGTGTACAGATATTAATTTTGTTAGATGGCTGTATAATTTACAAAGGAGCTATGAGCAGTGATGAGCAGACTAACTCATTTGGCAGCAAGCCTCAATAATAACCAACTTCCACAAAGGGGTAGCTTGTAGTGTGAAGCTACAGTTTGAGTGATACAAGAAAGGTGAATAGAGCTGCATAAAATGAGAGCTATTTTTTTTTTTTTTTTAAATTTTAATCATCATATTAAAAGCGTAAGTGGGTTGGCCCACAGCCCCTTTTCATCCACAACCTGGGTCACAAGGGTAAGATTAAATACATGTTAATGTATTGAGAGTTTATTGTAGATTTTGCCAACTGGCATGCTTTTGTAAGGAGGGAGAAAACCTGAGTACGTGAAGAGAACCCAAAGAGATGTGAACAGAATGTGCATACTAGACATGCATAATTAAAAATGTTATATTTGAACTATAGCCCCTGCAGCTTTGAGGCAACTACCAATACTGCCTCTCTCTCTCTGAAAGTGCCTACTTTACTAGAAACAAAGTCCAATTTGTTACAGGATGCAGGATGGTTGTTAACTAGGAATGCAAATAGTTTGTGTTTCTAGGCACCTGGTATCTCTTTCCTTCATCCTGTGCTTGACTGGCAACAGCCAGCCAGCTCAAATACAAATGGACATGAAATGTACGCAGATCTATCCCTGAATGGCAACCAACTAGGATAGACGAAGCTTCACATATTAAATTGTCAAATTATATACAGCTTTTTAGCTTAGAATTAACTTTTATTACATTAAAAAGACTGATGTTAAGTTGTCAATCTCGCCTTCATTCTTGCTTGATGGGTTCGGAGCCGATCCTCGGCTCCGACTCGGCACTTTGCTAAGCTCGAGAGTCACTTTTACCAGCTCGAGGCAGCCCCATATCCCATGATGCAAGGCGGTAAGTACCCAGATCTCGTTTGCCGCTTCGCTGATGAGGTCCTCCTTTTACCAGCTCCTGGTAAGTGTTTTATATTAAACTATCTTAGCCCCTTTTTCACTTTTAAACTTTATAGTTAACGTTTTTAGTTTATATTAAGCCCTTTTCTGACTAAAATTACCCTCCCTCCTTAATTTTTTTTTTAGTCAGGCCTTCTCCCCTCCCATCCCCCCCCTTGTCAGGGTGTGTGTGTGTGTGTGAGAGGTTAGTTTCTCAGATTTTTTGGGATAACTTGTTATCTTATTGGGACTGTGTTGTGTGTGTTTTTGGTACAGCTATGTCCAAAGAAAGGGTCTCAGGCTTTAAGAAGTGTGACTCGTGCTGTCAGAAGATGTCTCTGACAGATGGTCACACTTCTTGCTTATACTGCCTGGGACCTCTCCACCTGCAGGACTCCTGTGCGATTTGTCATTCCTTTAGCCAGAGAGTCCTGCAGGAGAGGAGGAATAAATTGATTTTAAGGGGTCTTCTTAAACCGGGGGGCTCTCCGGCTAAGTCGGCTCCGAGCAAGACTTCAAAGTCTTCCAAGGCCCAGGCTTCTGTGTCTAAGCCTGCGGCCTCGGTTCCGACTCTTTCTGAGTCGAGATCGGCTCCGGCTGGAGCCGATCCTGGTTTGCACAAACCTTCGGCACCGATGGTTATCGGTGCCGATACTGGTTCAGTCACATCGGTGTCGGCTCCGGCTGGCTCCGACCACCATGTGGCTCAGGCTTCAGTGTCGGCGCCGAACGGCTCTGACACCGTTACTTTTATGTCTGTATCGGCTCCGGCTGGAGCCGATGCATCGAGACCTTCTGTCGGTGCCGAAAAGTCCTCGGCTCCGACTGCATCTATGGTTTCATCGGCTCCAATGGTTCCTTCGAGGAAGAGGTCCAGGTCCCCTTCCTTGGAACCGATAGTCTCGGCTCCGGCCTCACCTCTCCTCTCGGAACGGAGCCATCGGAGCCGATCATCTAGGTCATCCAGGCTTTCTGACCATGATTTAGAGAGGGTGGTTTGTAGATTATTGAAATCACAGGCACTGGCCCAGATGCTACATAGTCCGTCTCAACAGACGACTATTAGTCCACACCCTCTTGTAGTTCCTCCTTCGACTCTACCTCAGAGTTTGGAGCTGGAGTCTTCGGGAATAGTTTCTGCTATGGCTGAGGGGCAGATACCCCCCCTTCTGCTCCCTCAGCATCTACTCTTATCTCCTCTTGAGACCTTCCTTAGAGGGATTGGGTGGTCGGGCTTCCCTGGTCTCCTCCGAGGGGTGAGTGGGATCGGACCCTTGTCCGACCCACTCTTCCCCTTGGAGCCTCGGCCTTGGTGAGCTCGGCTCCGACATCTGCCTCGAGCCTTCCCTTCGGTGGGTCCTGGAGTTCGGTTTCTTGAGCGGGTTCTCTCGGACCTCCCTGGGAGGGGGCCTTGAGGTGATGAAGAGTGTGCTGGCCACTGGACTCAGCCAGCAGTCTGTTCCCTTAGCTCCTCCCTCTACGGTGCCTGTCGATATCTCTGCCATCTCTCTTGCTCCCGAACCCAGAGATCCTCCGCCTCAGGTTTCCCCACTGGGAAGAACCCCCTCTTCCGAGGATTCTCCTGATCAATCAGGGGATCCTCCGCGCAAGAGGATTTGTAAGAGGAAACACATAGACTCCCCTGAGTCTATCACTTCAGATACCGACTTAGATGAGTTGGAGGGATCCCCAAGATCCCCCTCTGAGGATGTCTCCTTTTCAGACATCCTAGAACTCCTAAAACAGAGGGGAAACTGGCCCTCCAATAATCCCTCTGAGGATGAGTCGGTATACCTAGAGGCATTTGGATCTCGGCCCTCCACCTCCTGGGTGTCTCCGCCTTTCAACCCCCTTATGGAGGTTATTGCTCAAAAGGCTTGGGCTGCTCCTGACTCTGTAGAGCCAGTTCCTAGGAGGCCGTCTAAATTTATTACTGCCCCTTCGGATAAGCAATTCCTTACGAAAGGTGTCCCTGCTGATGCCATGGTGGTGGCGGCTGCCACTAAGAAGGAACTTGCAGATCCTTCCGTACCTGTCCATCCTCCTAATAAGGACTCTAGGACCATGGATAGGTATGGTAAGCAGATGTTCTCTTCAGCGACCTTTGCTATGCGCTCGCTGAACTACTTATGTCACTTTACCAGACTCCAAAGGGACATCCTTAAGGAACTAGATGAAGTAGTACAGGATCCCACAGCTGCAGGGGCTCAAGAGAAAATTGCTTCGCAGCTAGGAATCCTTAATTCTATTGCTAACTCCTCCATGCGACTCATATCATATGCAGCAGATGGAGCGAGTAGGGCCGCAGGTACAGGTGTGGCTCTTAGACGCCAAGCCTGGATGCGGCTCTGTAATTTTGCAGATCCCTTTAAGGCGTCCTTCACAAACTCTCCCTTTGATGGGTCAGCTTTGTTTGGCCCTCAAGTGAAGGATACATTGACCAGGTGTGAGCAAGACGGCAAGACTCTTTCTGCCGTAGGGGTCCGTTTTTCCACCCCTTCTAGACCTTACCCTAAAGGACAGAAGGGTGGCAAGATGTGGTTCCACAAATCCCAAGGAGTCACGCCGGATACACGTGGTCAGTTTACCCCTAGAGGCAGAGGGGGTAACAATAACAGACACCGCTCTAGAGGCAGAGGGGGTCCACAAAACCAGGGAAGCAGAGAGCCTCTCTCTGACAAGCCCTTTCAGCATCCCTGAGATGTTGCCCAACTGTCCATCCTTGGAGGCAGTCGGGGGAAGACTATCGCTGTACCCAGAAGCCTGGCGTTCCCTCACTCAAGAAAGATGGGTACAGTCGATCATATCCGAGGGTTACAAAATTCCTTTCGGGGAAACTCCTTTCTCTCACTCAAATTCCCTTCCAGATGTACCACCCGGTCTAAGGGAAGTTGCAGAGTTAGAAGTATTAAAACTTCTACAAAAAAGAGCCATTCAGCCAGTTACAACAGACCATTCAGAGCCGGAATCTACTCAAGATTCTTTTGGTCCCCAAAAGGCGGAGACTGGAGACCAATATTGGATCTCAGCAGACTCAACAAGTCTGTGAAAAAGACAAGATTTCGAATGGTCACACTTCAGTCAATTCTGCCCTTCCTAGAGAAGGACAACTGGATGTGCTCAATAGATCTTCAGGATGCGTACTATCACATAAAAATTCACAGATGCTCCAGAAGGTTTCTCCGCTTTCGGTTGGGGTCCAGTCATTTCCAATTCAGAGCCCTGCCGTTTGGTCTCACTACAGCCCCCAGAGTGTTCACCAAATGTATGGCAGTGGTCACGGCTCACCTGAGACGTCAAGGATTCCAGGTGTTTCCATATCTCGACGACTGGCTCCTTTCAGCCACCACCAGGCATCAACTTCTTCAAGCCAGGGATTACACAATAAATCTTTGCACTCAGTTGGGAATTTCGATCAACTACGAAAAATCCTCCTTATTGCCCTGCCAGTCTATTACTTTCATAGGCGCAAACTTAAACACTGTTTGGATGTCAGCAACCCTCACAGACCAAAGAATCTCAGATATACAAAGTCACGTGAGGATCATCCTAGCCAGCAAGAAAGTACAAGCCAGAATGGTTCTAAAGGTGTTGGGCCTCATGGCTGCGGCCATCACCCTTCTTCCCCTGGCCCACTTCTATATGCGCCTGCTTCAGTGGATGTTGTTCACTCAGTGGTCTTACCAACAACTTCCAATGCGTCACCAAATACTGGTCACACAAATTTGCAGGAATCATCTTTCATGGTGGATTACTTCTCCCCAGATTCACCAAGGCAGACCCTTTGTACCCCCAACCCCGGTAGGCACTGTCACTACGGGCCTCCCTGATCGGGTGGGGGGGTCATTATCAGGGCAGGATGGTTCATGGGACGTGGCAACCATTCGAATACCACCTGCACATAAATGTCCTAGAGATGAGAGCAGTGCTTTTAACATTGCAAGCCCTCAACGACTTTCTTCCCTTGGGAACAATTGCAGTTCACACAGACAACATGTCTGTAGTATGGTATATCAACAAACAGGGCGGAACCAAGTCCTACCCCTTGTGTCGAGAAGCTCTCAGACTGTGGCAATGGGCGATCTCCTCTCATCGGTTTCTGGTAGCAACGCATATCCCTGGGAAAACCAACATTTTAGCGGACAGATTGAGCAGAGCTATTCTCATGCCTCACGAGTGGTCTCTCAAACAATCTATAGTGGAGGAGATTTTTCTAGAATGGGGCCGCCCATGTTGCGATCTTTTTGCTACTCCCCAAACCAACAAATGCCCAGACTTCTTCTCTCTCTTCCCACTGCCAGGCCATCCCCCCAGAGACGCTCTAACCCAGGATTGGCCCCAGGGACTTCTTTATGCTTTTCCTCCTTTTCCGCTGATTCCACAAGTACTCCAGAAAGCCACCGTTTTGAGAGGCAAAATGATTCTCATTGCTCTCTATTGGCCTAGACAGATTTGGTTCCCATTCCTCCATCGTCACCTTTTGGTGCAGCCGTGGCATCTGGACCCAGTTCCAGACCTTCTGATTCACCAATCGGGTCAGTTGCACCGGTCCATCCCTTCTCTCAACCTCTCAGCATGGTTGCTCCACTTCCTTCCTTAGCCAGGCTTCCTATGATCTCTAATCCTGTTAGGGACATCATAGTAGCTTCCCTAAAATCCTCTACTAGAAGGATTTATACTAGCAAATGGAAACGCTTTTCTTGTTGGGCAAAAGATAGAAATATTGATCCCTTTACTGCTCCAGTACAAGCAGTTTTGGATTTCTTAGCGGAAATCTTTCACGCGGGCTCTTCTTCTTCCACGGTCAAAGTTCAGTTGGCTTCTATCTCGAACTTTCATGTCGGGTTCGCAGATCACAACATTATGTCCCACAGGCTTTGTAGAACCTTCTTGAAAGGAATTTTTCTCCTGAAACCTCCAATCAGGAGTCCTCCTCCTCAATGGGACCTAAATTTAGTGCTGACATCCTTGATTCTTCCTCCCTTCGAGCCAGCTGTTTCATGTTCCCTGAAATTTCTTTAATGGAAAACTTTATTCCTGGTTGCTATTACATCAGCTAGGAGGGTATCTGAACTTCATGCTCCCTCTGTTCGTCCCCCCTATTTAGTCTTCTACAAAGACAGAGTATCATTGAGAACTAATCCGACCTTTTTGCCTAAGGTCGCCTCAAAGAGTAATTTGAATCAGTCTATTGATCTTCCTGTATTTTTCCCAAACTACTCAAACAGATCGGAACAAAAGTTACATTATCTTGATGTTCACCGCCAACTCAGATATTATTTGGACAGAACAAAACAGTTCAGGAAATCCGATCAGCTCTTTGTTTCTTATGCTGATAACAAAAAAGGCCTTCCCATCTCAAAAGTGACCTTATCCAGATGGCTTTCTTCTGTCATCTCTGAAATTTATCAGCTCAGGGGAAAACAGCTGTGCTCGAAACCTAAACCGCATTCGACCAGAAGCTTAGCCACTTCCACAGCTTTTCAAGCTAGACTTCCATTAGACACTATTTGTGCAGCAACCACTTGGGCCACTCCTCATACCTTTGTTTCTCATTACAAATTGGATTTGGCCTCCAGGGACAGAGCCAGTTTTGGCTCTACAGTTCTCAAGAGTCTGTTCCATTGAGCCACCCAGGATAGAGGTGCTAGGGGCCGGTCCCATCAAGCAAGAATGAAGGCGAGATTGACAACTTAACATTGAGAAGTTATGTACCTACCATAACGTTCCATGTTAGTTGTCTTCTCTCGCCTTCTTTCTTGCGACCCTCCCTCCTTCCCCCTGGCCTGGACAGACCTTTTTCTCTCTACATGGAAGAATGCTTCTTAAGACCATACAGTTCTGGTCCTCCAAAACCATCCTTCAGGCTTTTTCTCTGCCTTCTTTCTTCCTTTGGGAAGTTTTTTATGCTAGGTGTTATTGCCTATAGACAACAAACGAGATCTGGGTACTTACCGCCTTGCATCATGGGATATGGGGCTGCCTCGAGCTGGTAAAAGTGACTCTCGAGCTTAGCAAAGTGCCGAGTCAGAGCCGAGGATCGGCTCCGAACCCATCAAGCAAGAAAGAAGGGGAGAGAAGACAACTAACATGGAACGTTATGGTAGGTACATAACTTCTCATTTAAAGACAATGGGATCTGGGCAATTTTTTTTAGATTCACCTATGGATAGTTCCTGCTTGACTGCATACTTTAGCCCAGACCTGGATTCATCTGGCAGTCCACCTTCTGAAGTTTCTTACCAGTTTAATCACAAAAGTGAGGAAACGTTTTAGTACTTGTCCATAGGTGATGTGCTTTGTCTGTAATAATTATCTCTGAATGCTGATTCTGCAAATACTACATACAAAAATAAGAAGCTCAGTATATTGTGGAAAATGTGTGTAAACATACATATATTTTGTACATTTTCTACACTTTTACAACATATAGAAATGAAAAACATCATGCATATTCTTCCATTTTTTTCTTGCTTGGAAAAGGTGAAGTGCTTAAAGCAATTTGTTACAATTTTAAGTGATCTGCTTTTGTTTTGCATACACTGCAATTGCTTACTGTGATGGTAACCTGAACGTGTGTGTGTGTGTGTGTGTGTGTGTGTGTTTGTGTGTGTTTTGATGGAATTATTTTCTAGTTGAAAATGTCAAGACAGAGCTTTTACTGGCATTATGAAACTAATTTTAATGAAACTCTGCCCTCCAGTATGATATCATGTTAGGTAACAGTGCTAAAATAGACCTGGAAATATTGAAGCATGACAGACTTTTTTCAGAGACTTGCTGTTATTATTTTTCCTGGTCTTTAACTGTGACAGGATTAAAAACAATGTAAATGAATTCATTCAGTTTTGTAATCTAACCAATATTGCATATGGCACTACTTTTCAACAAATTACTGTTAGGTCTGTGCAATGGCAAAATAGATTATGTCTGTCTGCTATACTGCTCACATGCTTGTTGCAGTTCATTTTTAAAAATGGCATGAATGATGTGTTTTGTTTCTGTTGAAATAGTTACACATTTATAAGTTGTTTTCAGGCATCAAAGCCAATATTCAATGTTAGTTGTGCTGTGCATACCTCTCTACTGTCCAGAATACTGTAGAATGCCCCTGACTGGGGTTTCATACACACACACACACACAACTTTTGTTCCCTCCTAAACTGCACAACGTACCTGTCCTACACACACCTCTCAACTATCCAGAGTTTTGCAGAATGTTCAGATTTGTGCCTTATATTTTTGGTCTGTTCCTCATAAAATTTGTGGTTTTCTGGATTTTGTGGCAAATCAGGGAGGACTGAATTCACTAAATAATAGCAAACATTTGAGTTTCAGATTTCATATCCTTCAGTAAATGCATTGCAACACAAGACCTCTTATACTAGCAACTTTCTAAGTTTATACAAGCGATATTTAAAATCTGTCCCTATTTTGGGGGCTTTGTCCTCCCCCATTATATTTGGCTTTGTCCAGATTTTTTGTGCTTAGAGGTTGAGAGCTATGGTCCTACAGTTTCATACTACATTTTCTTTGGGGAAGGGGGTAAAACAGTTTCACATAATATACAGAAGAAATGAAACAATACACCAAATTTCACTCCTTTGCCCAAGAACAATGTCTGTTAATGTGTGTGTCTGTGTGTTATAATGTGTAGTACAGGTTCTGTTGAGGATCATTATAGTGCTCATTCCTAATTTCATGCAATGTCTTTTGGCTTCTCCCATTAGGGGTCGCCACAGTGGATCACTGATCTGCAGATGGATTGTGTCGAGTTGCCAGCCCGGCGCCCGACCTTCTCAGAAGTCATACACGCACACACATGTACTCCTACTGCATGTCTTTAAAACTCACTCATCTGCAGGGAGGACATGCAGACACCACACAGAAGGCTCTCCAGACAAAAATCAAACCAGAGGACCTCTTGCTGTGAGATGACAATGCTAACCACTGCATCAATTTTCAAACAGATCCATACCATTCACTAACTTCCTACCCTACATACCAAACATTCTACCCATACAGATACTGCCACTCAAAACATTAACAAAAATAACAGTGCACCACTGTGAACCAACTGCGACAACCATGAGTGTGACCACAAAATGAAATAATGCAGTCACCAATTCAAAAATATACATACCTCACTTAGTAACCAGCAGGATGGACTGTTTAAACTGCAGTGGCCCTTTTTCAGTGGAGGCCTGTGAAGAAAATCTCCAATTACATAATACAAAGTGAAACTTAATTACATAATACAAAGTGAATGAGTAAAAATTGATAACATTTTCAAGATATAATGTGAAATAGTAAAGTACAGGAAAACAATACAAAGATAATGTGAATAAAATACATACATAGAAGTATCTATCTAAGGTCAATTACAATAAATAAACAAGTAATAAATTATATAACTTGCCTAGAAAATCTAGGCACAGCTCTTCTACATCCGGCTTTGTGCTGGTCTTTTTTTTTTTTTTTTTTTCCATATGGTGCACTTTATAAAGAAGATAATTTGTGCTAGTAACATCTAAGTAACTTCAGATACTATAATTAAGTTAGACTTTGTTGAAAAAAGTACATACAACAATTAGATGAAATTCCAGGCTTCAATCAGGATGTCTCACTGGGCTCTGTCCTAGGCCCCTGTTTAGGTTGTATCTTTTGGATCTAGCTTTTTCATTTGTGGTGTTCTACAGTCTGTATGTAGGTGACTTGAAAGTAGAAAAAAATTGATTACATCTCTGAAGAGAGGGCATGTCTGCAAAAGAACTTGACTAAATTGACTATTTGGACACAGAAGAATTGTATGATGATAAATACATCAAAAACTAAGCATATGAGATCTGGGAAACATAGATTGAAGGGTGAATGTTTAATATAGCACGATTAAAACTGTAAATTCATTTAAGGATCTGGATATATCAACCAATTAATTAATAATGACTGTATAAAAAAAACTATAAAGAGTAGGAAATCAAAAATGATGAAATCATTATCTGTAATCTTCATTAGACCCAAACCGAAGTACAGAATAATAAGGAAATCTTATAAGAAAACAAATGAGTTTGTTTGTGTCTTTTGGCTTTTCGGTTAGGGAATCATACAGCGGAACTCCAGTCCGCTAATGATTGTTAGTTGATTTTTACTTGCGAGTTACCAGCCTTGGCACAACCTTCAGAGGTATGCCCATTCACGCATGTCTCCATGCAGAAGATGCTCTAGCTGAGAATCGAACCAGACAGCGTCTTACTGTGAGGCGACAACGCTACCGCAGCACCACCACCACGGGTCTATAAGAAAACAAATGAGTAAACTGGAAAAAGTACAATGAAAACATGCAAAGGGCATCCAAGGATAAGAAGGTTTAAACTATTATGAAAGATTAAAATATTTGAGTTTGTACAGTGTTTCATATAGATTTTTAAGAGAAAGCCTTATTCTGGTTTAGGATGTTTAGAGACAATTACCCTGAGAATGCTTAGAGTTATCAAAGAGTAGAAGAGAATCATCAGACAATCTGTGTAGGAAATTAAACATGAATGAGCAATGTACTAATTAGTTCTCTGACAGTAGATGATACCTGAATTAACTTGGCAATGGTTAACCAATGCCTTTATAAAACCAGGGTTGAATGAACACTGTAACATTGCATGTCTACTAAAATTGAGAAGTTTACTTAGATGAAACTAATAAGCTCTTTGTACATAATGGTTGGGCTTTTTCAGAACAACATCATGAATAAAACACATAAACACATATATAACACAAATATTTAATAAATATAAATAACATACATAAATTATTATTAATTATGAATTCATCTCATATAAACCTTACTTCATTTTTTCAACAGTATTGGTACATAACTTTAACTTTTAATATGTTGTAAAAATTTTTTCTAAAATTGGATTTTCATCATTAAGGATCGCTACACAAAATGTTCCTTATACATAGATATATTTTCTTATTTATTATTCATAATATAGTATATTCACTTCAACCATGAGATCATAGGGTTTATACTTACTGTCTCCTTGTTTGTTCTTTACGGTGATGTACACATATACATATACTAATTATATGTGTACTAGTATACAAACATTTAGGTGGTTCTAAATTGTAATGATGTTACTGCACACCTTTATTGTACGTTTTAGTTTGTAGCAATATTACATACACACTCCATTTATTTAATGTATAACCTTTTAGTATATTAATATTAATGTATTTCCCATTGCACCTAGTAGGGGAGAACTTTATTCTGGTGACGTCAACCTTACAGCTCTCATCTTGGCACTTACGGAGCGTGTAGACTCGTTAGCCACACGCTTAGACACTCAAATTAATAACTTTAATGCGAGCGTCCTTGCTACAAACACTACAGACTCAGTGAGTCAAATCCAACCTGGCCAACGAACACCAGAAAACTCTAATGAAACTCAGCGACGTAGTTTACCAGAACCGAACACATCACAGGTTCTGGTACAAGAAAGTGTCTTGGATTTTGAACTATGAGGAGTGGGTAGCGTTAGTAATGGAGGTGAAAAACAACACTTACAAACAGTCAACGCTACACTAACCTCAGCTTCTCATAACAATGTATCCAACATTACCGAAAGGAATGGCAATAACGGACATTCTACTAGAGGAAACCCAGGCGTTGGAGAGCTTATAGGGGCTCTGACTTTCCAAGATTGGATCTACGACACCAGCAAGTTTAGCTTCAGTCAGAGAAACTTGCGGGAGCAACCGGCTGACAACACCACACAAGCTGAGGTTAGTACCGACAACATTATAACAAACAAGTTAAAAATACTTGATGCTAAGTTGTTGAAAATTAAAAAATTACAATTGGAAATCAATTACTTCCAAGAGTGTAAAAAACAATGCCTAGTCCCAAAAGGCTTGAGACATCACTTTTATCCTACGGGACTAGTAGCTAATTCCTTGTTTCATCTAGAATTAAACACGTTATTCGATGAACAAGGTTTCGCTCTTATGGATTTACTTATTAAACACTATGGATTCTTAGTAGTTGAACTATCAAAAGAAGTAGCTACTTTAAACGAAGCTATTGTCAAGCATGTTGATTTCACCAGATATAAATATGAGTACGACAGATGCTTCAACTCAATCAACCAACTTATTGTGAAATTAAAAGCTAATAAAAATAAAAAGATGGCACGAGATCGAGCATCATATGACAATGGGTCAGCATACCCCAACCCCCGTTTATCACAAAATGGATTGGCTACTACTAGTATTTTAAATATTACCATAGATTCTTCTAACTTACATGAAGCCGGACACGAATTCAATCATGGTACAGTAAATACAAATTACAATGACCATAATTCTTACCCAGATGAAAACACATGGGCAGGACGGCTCAGAAATGGAAAATTTAAAAACAGCCATGGGGGATATGCGAATAAACCTCATTCCAGTGACTCTTTTTCCTGTGATGAACAGTCTAACTCTAGATTAGGCGCTATACCTAAGCAACCCTACAATAACAATCAAAGGTTTCAGAATCAAAAAAACAAGTATCGCCCACAGAACCAAGCAATGAGGTGAATGATTCTACTAATGGACCGATCATCGTCCAGAACAAAGCAAGAGACTTTAATATCTACAACTTTTCATGTGTCGACATTGACCATAACTTAGTCGAACTTTTAGCAAAAGGACAAATGTTTGTCCCTAGTAGACACATGAATTTAGTTCAAAATATCAAAGATTTAAAGTTTTTTGTAAGAAAACTTAACCTCAACCTATCACTTGGTGACCTTATTAATCCTAAAAATGACTACAATGTAGCAAGTGAATACAATCCACCCTTGCACCCTACGTTAAGTACTTTTGAATCTATTATGGAACTTGACTTATTACATAATAGTACTAGCAAACTTTTCAATAGAGATCCGAGACGTAATAACATATCTAAAGATGAATCAATGGCACTAACTTCTTTTCATTCTTTAGGAATCAGAACCATAAAACCTGATAAAGGTGGCGGTTTAGTGTTTTTTGACAATTATGATTACATCAACAGAGTTGAATCTATTTTAGAGAATGATACTTATGTTGAGGCTTCACTTAATGAAGTCAATGTTGCGTATGGCAGGATCAGAGGCTATTTTAGTGATTTATTCATAGATGGATTTATTGATATTGATACATATCATTACATATCTATTAGCTGGCCAAAGATTCCTGTTCTATTCGCAACACCTAAAATTCACAAAAATACAGCTAATCCGCCATTGAGACCACTGATTGATGGACGAGCATCTATTACTTATGCTGGAGCAAAAGTTGTAGATAATATTTTGAAAAAATATCTAGCAACAGAAACACAAGTCTACAAAGACTCGTGGACATTTTTGGCTAACATTAATGATATAAAATATGAAGATAATACTAATTTTTTAACAATAGATGTTATTGATTTATATACATTTATACCTCACACAGAAGGAATCGAGTGGGTCAATTTATTCTTGGTCAGTAAGGGAGCATCACCCATTGAGACGTTTACTGTTACGACTTTACTTGACATCATTCTAATGAACAATTACTTTACGTTCAATAAGAAACTGTATTTGCAGAAATGTGGTGTAGCGATGGGCTCACCATGTGGAGCCAGTTTCGCAAACACAGTAATGGTCTACTGGGAATCTAATTTTATTTTTAAAAACAAAGAATTGACCAAATATATTAAATATTACACTCGATTCCTTGATGATATCTTCATTTTATATGATGGGTCTCAGGATTTAGCCACAAAATTTCTACAATATTTGAATAACACCACTTATTTTTTTAAATTTACTTCAGACTTTCAGGAGTCATCTATTAACTATTTGGACGTGAACTTGTGTAAAGATGTAACTAACAAACAATATACTGCTAAAATTCATAGAAAGGATACATTTTGTAATTCTTACTTGCACTATACAAGTTCACATCCTTATTCACAAAAGAAATCTATAATAAAGGGACAGTTAATCAGAGCAGCACGCATGTCTACCCTTTACAGCAATTTCTTAAGTGAATGTAAACTTTTAACCACTCTATTTTTAGAGAGAGGATACCCCTCTGAGTTTATTATGGACATCGTTAATGAAGTGAGAATCAAAAGAGAAAATTGTATTATAGAACCTATTTTAGTGGCAAAAAATAATACACTTGAAGATGTTACAAGATTTCAAACAACAAATGAAAAGAGTTCCCTCATTAACAACTTGGAGATTAGTATTAATTTCAACTTCAAAAACAACAATAATAAAGACACCATATTTAGTAAAAATAATAGTATTAATAATAAGAATGATAATAACAAATACCAACTTAGTTACATTACAACATTCAATATTGATATTAATGTTTTCAAGAATATACTATATAAAAATTGGACACTTATCCAACAGGACAATAACATTAATTTTAAATTACCTGAACTTCCCATAATTGTGTTCAGAAATGGTCAAAGCATTAAGAATATTCTTGAAACAAGAAAAACTAGTAACTATAACTATCGTGTAGGTATGTTACCTTGCAATAGCTGTAACATGTGTAAATATATACTAGGCGGTGAATATGTTACTATTAACAATAACAAATATAAGATAAAATTCAAATTTAATTGTAACTCAAAACTTATAGTCTATGTAGCAACCTGTACATTGTGTACTGCGTTCTACATAGGAAAAACTGAACACCGTCTAAAAGATAGACTTTACGAACATGTATATGCTATTACAAATAATAAAATGGAAAATGCACTAGCAAAGCATACAAATTCAAACTTTGGACATAATTTCAAATTCACAGCAATCGACCAAGTTGTAACAGACATCAGAGGGGGACCATATAACTTATTATTGGAAGAACATGAATTAACTTGGCAATGGTTAACCAATGCCTTTACAAAACCAGGGTTGAATGAACACTGTAACATTGCATGTCTACTAAAATTGAGAAGTTTACTTAGATGAAACTAATAAGCTCTTTGTACATAATGGTTGGGCTTTTTCAGAACAACATCATGAATAAAACACATAAACACATATATAACACAAATATTTAATAAATATAAATAACATACATAAATTATTATTAATTATGAATTCATCTCACATAAACCTTACTTCATTTTTTCAACAGTATTGGTACATAACTTTAACTTTTAATATGTTGTAAAAATTTTTTCTAAAATTGGATTTTCATCATTAAGGATCGCTACACAAAATGTTCCTTATACATAGATATATTTTCTTATTTATTATTCATAATATAGTACATTCACCTTAACCATGAGACCATAGGGTTCATACTTACTGTCTCCTTGTTTGTTCTTTACGGTGATGTACACATATACATATACTAATTATATGTGTACTAGTATATGAACATTTAGGTGGTTCTAATATGTAATGATGTTACTGCACACCTTTATTGTACGTTTTAGTTTGTAGCAATATTACATACACACTCCATTTATTTAATGTATAACCTTTTAGTATATTAATATATTTCCCATTGAACTTTATAATGAAATACTTAGTTGACTTTAACTTGTATCTAATTATTTCAAAATTTGCTATTTTAGTTAGAAGCTCTGATATATATGAATATCTTTTTAAATTTGTGATTGAGTCTAAGTAAGGAAATGACGTTTTATTATAAATGAAGCAATCCGTTTTTTATCTTTGTCTGAAGAAGTTGCTCTATTTAGAGTGACGAAAAGTGCTTTACATTACTTTATTAAATCTCTGATTTTTTTATTATATGCTGCTGGTCTTCTGTCGGAGTTTGTTGTGCTCTACAGTTTGTTGCTCTTGCCGAAGTTTGTTCAATTACAATAAATAAACAAGTAATAAATTATATAACTTGCCTAGAAAATCTAGGCACAGCTCTTCTACATCCGGCTTTGTGCTGGTCTTTTTTTTTTTTTCCATATGGTGCACTTTATAAAGAAGATAATTTGTGCTAGTAACATCTAAGTAACTTCAGATACTATAATTAAGTTAGACATTGTTGAAAAAAGTACATACAACAATTAGATGAAATTCCAGGCTTCAGTCAGGATGTCCCACTGGGCTCTGTCCTAGGCCCATGTTTAGGTTGTATCTTTTGGATCTAGCTTTTTCATTTGTGGTGTTCTACAGTCTGTATGTAGGTGACTTGAAAGTAGAAAAAAATTGATTACATCTCTTAAGAGAGGGCATGTCTGCAAAAGAACTTGACTAAATTGACTATTTGGACACAGAAGAATTGTATGATGATAAATACATCAAAAACTAAGCATATGAGATCTGGGAAACATAGATTGAAGGGTGAATGTTTAATATAGCACGATTGAAACTGTAAATTCATTTAAGGATCTGGATATATCAACCAATTAATTAATAATGACTGTATAAAAAAAACTATAAAGAGTAGGAAATCAAAAATGATGAAATCATTATCTGTAATCTTCATTAGACCCAAACTGAAGTACAGAATAATAAGGAAATCTTATAAGAAAACAAATGAGTTTGTTTGTGTCTTTTGGCTTTTCCCGGTTAGGGGTCGCCACAGCGGAACTCCAGTCCGCTAATGATTGTTAGTTGATTTTTACTTGCCGAGTTACCAGCCTTGACGCACAACCTTCAACGAAGGTATACCCATTCACGCTTGTCTCCATGCAGAAGATGCTCTAGCTGAGAATCGAACCAGACAGCGTCTTACTGTGAGGCGATAACGCTACCACAGCACCACCACCGCAGGTCTATAAGAAAACAAATGAGTAAACTGGAAAAAGTACAATGAAAACATGCAAAGGGCATCCAAGGATAAGAAGGTTTAAACTATTATGAAAGATTAAAATATTTGAGTTTGTACAGTGTTTCATATAGATTTTTAAGAGGAAGCCTTATTCTGGTTTAGGATGTTTAGAGACAATTACCCTGAGAATGCTTAGAGTTATCAAAGAGTAGAAGAGAATCATCAGACAATCTGTGTAGGAAATTAAACATGAGTGAGCAATGTACTAATTGGTTCTCTGACAGTAGATGACACCTAGACAGACTACCAAATTATATTATACCAAGCACTAGTTTAGATATTTTAAGAAAAACCTGGACACTTATTATAAGGGTGGCTGTTCTGGTATACTGGCAGGCTACAGGGGTATTACTGCCTATGCCCAAAATATTTGTATGCCTGTATGAACGGGTGCTGAAAAGTTCTAAGCCTGACCTAGAAGGGAAATATTCACCACATTGTGTCTGAAGTTTCTGTAACCCTGCCAAAAATAGTCTGAAGTCTGGTCACTGAAATACTGCTCCGCTGCTGCAATCACCTCCGAATCACTCACAAATTGCTGCCCTTTCAAACTCTTTTTAAGGTTTGGAAACAGGGAATAGTCAGATGGAGCAAGATCTGGTGAGTAGGATGGATAATCTATGCACTCAAACCCCAATTTTGTCAAAACATCCATCGTTGCCAGCCTTGTGAACAGGTGCATTGTCTTGCAAAAAGAGAATGCCTTTCCCCAATTTCCTCAGCTTCCCTCTTCTTTTTTCTTTTAATGCCTCCTTTAATCAGCACAGCAAGTTACAGTAGTATTCTGCATTAACTATTTGGCCCCTCAGAAGATAGTCAGTCATTGCAACAGCTTCCTGAACCCAAAACACTGTGGCCATGACCTTTCATGCTGAATTTTGGGTCTTGAACTTCTTTGGCTTTGGTGAACCTGAGTGTTGCCATTGCATGGACTGTTGTTTTGTCTCAGGATCATAGTGATATAACCATGGTTCATCAACAGTAACTAGTCATTCCAAAAAGTTGGCAACAGCTCAACAAAAATGCCACAAAATCAACTTGGAAGTGTCCACTTAACATCTTTTCTCATTGGCATTCAAACATTTGGGCACCCACTTGGCTGACAGCTTCTGCATAACCAGCTGCTCACGGATTATAAACCCAACACATTCCCTGGATATCTGTAGTGTCTCAGCATGATCTGCCAAAATCAGGTCATGGACATGGTCAACAGTTTCAGGAGTTGACACTGTTTATGGAACTCCCAGGCCTTGCTGCATATTCAGTCTCAAAATCTTCATGGTGAAAGTTTGCACACCACTTCTTCACAGTTGAGTAAGAAGGGCACTTGTCACTCAATGTTTGCATCATACGTTCATGGATTTTCTTTGGAGTTTTCTTCTGCAGGTATAGGAACTTCATGATGGCAAGGAGTTCCACACTTGAAAATTCCACACTTTTTGTTGACATGGTTCAATTAATGATCTGAAACAATGTCAAAACATAGTGTTACGATTCTGCAAATTGGCATTTTACAAGATGAAATAACCCTCTTTTCAGCTACAGAGGCAAAATAATGCTCAGAATTTAGAAAGCTGGTCAGACTTAGAACTTTTCATCACTCTTTCTCATATATGCTATACATTAGTTCACCTAAGTTTGATTACAGCCCCTCATTAACTATGATTCCTTAATAATGCAGTAATCCATCATCCCACAGAGTTATCTAATAGTTCATATCACCCTCAAATTAGGAAAATGCTTTTTATGTAAATTAATATCTGGCAATGTAATGGTCCCACGGAATACTTAACATTTCTCTACAATAGTGTGAACCAGTTACATGCACTGTCCCTGGGTATGCTATCAGTTTAACTCGGTATAAGCACAAGATTCTACACAAACAAATTAACCCTGCTTAGAAAATGACTTGAAGAATAATGTGCTCCATCTGGGTAATCAGATTTCCAAAGGAGTACATTAATTCAGAAGAACAGCCATCTGAAAAAGAGCACCCACTTATAGCACTAAATCCCTAAACCAAGAAAAAAAATCATAGCCCCATTTTTTCACTTACTAACTGAAACCTGTAAGAATAATTTACTCTAGCAAAGTAACAAAGTAAATGAAAAACTATGGAAACAATTCCCATAATTTACACTAAGAAAGTAAATAAAAAAGTTCCCAACTTCACATTAAAAACTAAAATGCTATAAGAACAGCAAAAACATACAACAAGTGATTTCTTCTGCAACAAAACCCTTTACTAACAAAAATAAAACATAAATAGTAACTGCATACATTAGAGATTTGTTACCTGAAGTAGTGGCTTGCTTTGAGTTTCTTCTATTGTTTTATCCAAAAAAAGAGAAATTAAACCCAAAATAGGGTCTAAAGAGTCACAAGTCGAAAATTCAGACCACTGCACACAGACCAGGCTGGCAAGCAATAGACAAATCCTTTATTGCAGACTTGGAAGACTTAGTGCTTTCACCATGACAAATGGCATCTTCAGAGTAAAGAAGTAAAAAATCACAACCCTTTTATAGGATTCAATACAAATTAATCAATTGAATAATTAATTAATTGGTAAATTGCTGAAATAATTAAAGGAAAATGAACACAAAACAGAAGATACTAGCACAACCTTGCCAATGAGCCCATACAGCAAACATTCAAAAACATATATTACTTTTAGACCTAACAAATTCATAACAACAATACACAAACCTACTTGTAACCTCATTAAATGTAAATATAAAAATGTATAAAAATACTTACAAAATAAACACAAAATAAAATTTATTGTTTAATAATTTAATAAATAAATAATTTGTTTTAATGTTTTAATATTTTAATATTTTAATAATTAATATATTAATATAAAATACTATAAAAACTGTAACTCCAATCAATCAAATCTGATATGATTTTTGCTTAAGCACAGGTTTCAAGGAAATATAATCATTTAATCCAGGCTCCTTCATTGCATTTAACCTCAGTTGCCACTCAACCTCCAAGACAGCCACCCTATTGTTAACATCACCCCCTTGATCAACATATACACGATCAATAACAAAAAATACAAACTTTTTGAACTGAGAACATTTAAGACTGTGCAAAAACAAAGCATTGTGGACATCTCTCTTTTTAATTGCTCTTACATGCTCCATAACCCTATCCCTTAGTTTACGAGTGGTCATCCCCACATAAAATGCATCACATGCACTGCAGGAAGCCAAATAAACTAAGTTTTTGCTATTACAACTACATACTCCAGGACAGGCTAAAGTGTGTGGAAACCCAGCAACACATATATAGGCCCCCTCAGCAATAAATCTACAGCATCTGCACGCTCCACACTTTCCCATCCTCGATCTTTACATCTACTTACACCTTCCAAAACATTCTTCAAATTGTCACCTTTACTGAAGACAATCATCGGCGTCCTCCCAACAATCCCTTTAATCTCACGACTTAAACAATAGTCCCAGGCATGCATAATTGCCACACACATTTCTATAGCCTTCTCACTATATTTTAACACAAACACAGGGCCATTCTTGCCATTGTCCACATCACTCTTAACCACACAATCCATACCACTAGACAACATGTTTTCAGGGGCAATCTTTTTCAAAATAGACATATATATAGTCCGTCTTTTTTTATAGACTTCCTTTTTAACCCTCAACAAAAGATTTAAGGGGTAACCCCTGTCAAGTAACAAACCTATTAGTTTGTAAATCTCCTGCCTAAAAATGACATCCTCACTCACTAACCTTGAAATTCGCACCATCTGGCCTTTTGCCACCCCCTTTCTTTGGTGCAACGGGTGACAGCTAGAGTAGTGAGGCATTGAATTAGAGTAGTTCTCCTTTCTAAATAAAGTACTAGACAATCTCCCATCTATCTTGGCAATCTTAATATCCAAGAAATTGATACTATCACCGTTCCATTGGTACGTGAACTTCAAAAAATCTGTAGTACTATTTAAATAATTCACAAAGTCCAAAGCCTCCGTCTCGCTTCCATTTCATAAAATTAATAAATCGTCCAAAAATCTATTGTAAAGGATGATTTTAGAATTAAATCTAGAGGGAAACACAAACTGCCTCTCCCATGCCAATAAAACAAGATTGGCAAAAGTGGGGGCACATTTTGCCCCCATTGCTACACCCAAAGTTTGTCGAAACACCTCACCTTCAAACCTCATATAATTATTCTTTAAAACAATCTCCATGATATCATGGAGCAAATTCAACCTACCCTTATCGATTCTATTACCAATGTTGAGGCTGTCATAAAACATTTCCAACCCCTCAAAATGTGGAATAACAGAAAAAAGATTGACCACATCCACTGTAAGGAAACTATAGGTGTCATAACAAGCTTTCACATCCCTCAACCTCTCAAGACAGTGCCATGAATCTCTCAAAACATGGGAAACCTCATTAAGGGCTGGTTTGGACAAAACATCCACAAAAGCAGCAAGGGGTTCAGTTTTTGAACCCTTCGCAGAAACAATAGGTCTGAAGCTAAGATTGTCCACACCTTTGTGCACCTTTGGAATACCAAAGATGCACGGAATGACCGGATACTTGACTGTCAAAAAATCAAATTCCATTTCACTGATAGCACCCTGGAACAGTGAATCCAATAAAAACAAATCAATTTTTTGGTATGCCCTATTCACTTCATTAATAGATGTTCTATTATAGGTGGCTTGGTCCCCCAAAAGCTCCATCATTGATGCAATATAGTCAATCTTAGCCATGAGGACCATACCGCCACCCTTATCGGGCTTCATACATCTAATATTCTCACTTAATCTCAATTCCCTTAAGGACATCCTCTCTTCTCTACTCAAATTGTCTTCAAGAATATATTTTTGAGAACAAATCCTCCTAAATTCAAGCTCCAACAACTTTTCAAACACTGAGAATTCAGGGTTAAATGGAGGAATAAAAGTACTCTTCCTTTTTAAAGGGACCACTGATGAATTACTAATATCATCACAATCCTGCCCTTCCTTTCCTTGAGAAAAGACCTGCAAGTTTCATTTCCTCAAAAAAAGTTTTAAATTGATCAAAACTTGCGCTATATCAAGCTTAAAATTAGGTACAAAATTTATACCTTTAGAAAATAAACCAAAATAACCATCTGTAATTTCCATCTCAGTGTAATTATAAATAATAATTCCATATTTTTTCAATATTTCCCTACATAAACACTCACCAAAAACAACATCACTGCTACTGCTGGTATAACAAGCATCAGAAACATTAGGCCTAACTAAAGATTGTTGCTGTACAAGACCTTTAACAATATTGGTTCCTTCATTTTCTATAATTCCTAACATATTAAAATCAGTGGTTATAACATTTATTTGTCCATAGGTTTGTCCATCGATGGCTACCACTTCACCACCATCCATGCAAATATCATCACACATTTCAAACTGAATCGAATTCTGCAAAAAATTAGTTAAATTAATGGTTAAAACACTGGACTCATTGGCATCACTAACATCACTATCATGACACACATTATTAAACTGTACATAGTTATCATATTGAGAAACTACAGTTCCAAAAAGTCCCTCTGAGACACACCTCTCCCCCTCCCCTCCCGTGGAAACTTGTGTTGCAGATGCTCCGTCGAACGACCCTTGTTGTACAACCTCTCCGATCTCCTCAGTCCTTGAGGCTGTTCCAAAAAAACCTCCTCAGATACAGAATCACAATTAGGCTCATGATTGTCCAAACATTTATCTAAAACCATAACAGTACTTGGAACTCTTGATGTATGAAACCTGGAACGACCAGGAGGGTAAGCACATTTATTTACATAGTCCGCATTGTCCCTAGCCAGCTTTTTTTGTTTGATAACCTTATTTTTGTTGACAAATTGCTCAATGCTGGCCACTACCCTATCAAACCATTCCTTGTACTGAAAAAACAACAAGTCTGATGTTATACTGGAATGTAATGACGTTATTTCACCATGCAGCTCCAACAACTTTCTCTCATTATTATCAATGATAATATCTAATAGCTCCAACCCAACTCGGTCAAATAAGGTAACCATTTTATCAAAAAATACAGTACCTTGTTCTATGCCCATCGGAAGCTTCCAAACCCGAAGCCCCTTAGGAACCTGCTTTAAACTCCTAGATTTCGAAAGGAATAAATCCAGCTGCAGCACTCTGTACTTAGTACAGAGCTTGTCGTAACGATGTATCTGCTCTTTTAATGTCGGATATACAATTTTGTTGTTGGAAAAAGTATCAGGAACGCCCAGCTCCGTTACCGGCAATTCAAACCAAGAATCCAAACTGTTAATATTTCCTGCATTCACTGGTAGTGCAGGTTGGGCACCACTCAAACCACTAGCTCCCCCTAGCGTTGTAGGAACCGAATTGGATTTGTTTTTGGATACCGCTCCACTATAGGAACTTGTAACTGCTGTTTTCTGTCCAGGAGGCAGCGACAAATTAACAGGGGAATGCAAGGTGAATAACTCAACTTGCGAGTCAGTAGGGCTTACCATAGCCATCAAACCTTGAGCCCCTGCTTGCTGATCATTTAAGGCAATCAATTTTTGCACAACTTGCGCCAATTCTTTTAAAACCACATCCATCTCGAACAAGATACGCAACAAGTCAATTCACCCACACTGCCAAAACCACAGCCCTCAGGCAGAGCTGAAAATAACGTATTAACCAAAAAAAGAGAAATTAAACCCAAAATAGGGTCTAAAGAGTCACAAGTCGAAAATTCAGACCACCGCACACAGACCAGGCTGGCAAGCAATAGACAAATCCTTTATTGCAGACTTGGAAGACTTAGTGCTTTCACCATGACAAATGGCATCTTCAGAGTAAAGAAGTAAAAAATCACAACCCTTTTATAGGATTCAATACAAATTAATCAATTGAATAATTAATTAATTGGTAAATTGCTGAAATAATTAAAGGAAAATGAACACAAAACAGAAGATACTAGCACAACCTTGCCAATGAGCCCATACAGCAAACATTCAAAAACATATATTACTTTTAGACCTAACAAATTCATAACAACAATACACAAACCTACTTGTAACCTCATTAAATGTAAATATAAAAATGTATAAAAATACTTTAATTTGTAACTATGATCTACAGTAGTAACACTGCTTTGCCAAGTAGCAGGCTTCATAATTTCCTTAAATGTTTTACTCCTGACATATTGCCCTTGACTTAGTTAAATCCTGCTGATGGGCATTCTCTCCACTAAAGCTAACATCATAGCCTGCTTTGGACATCTACAATAAACACAGCTGCAGGGGGGGGGGGCACAAAAGCTCCTGCTGGTTGGGAGAAAATGAAGGGGGAAAAGATAATTCTTTGTCTGATTACTAATTGCTGATTTTCTCCAATAAATTCCACCTCCCTCTTGCTTATTTTCTGTGTCCATGTTAGGATAAATATAGTAATTAGTAAATTAACATGAGTAAGGTAAGCACTAGAGCAACTGATCTCAGTCATACCTAGGATTTTAAGAATAGAAGACAGTCCTGATCTTCAGGGATGGTTTTCTTTTTCAGGAGTTTTATAAATACTGGCAGAATACCAGATACTATTAATAGATTACTATACTATTAATAATATTAAAGATACTATTAATGCCAACTTCTTTGGTTCAGAATTCCGAGCAAAGCCAAATATAATGTCAGAATAAATACCCCAAATCAGGAACACTTCTTAAATATTACTCTAATTCACTTAAAGAGCCAGTATAATAACTTGGTATGCACCAGCATACATTTTGACAATAAATATGAAGCTCTAAAATCTGGCATTATTGACAGTCTGTAATACGTAATGGTTTACTAGAAAATCAAAATGTTATGAGGGGTAGTGCAAAAAATTTAAGGCAAAATCAGGGACATTCTATGAAATCAGGGAAAGTGACAGGTGTGCATTACTCCCAACGACTGTTGAATGACAGTAAATGATCTAGTGCGGCAGTACAGTGTCACATAATGTCTTGTTATTTTCTCAAACCAGTGTAAAACTAATATTGTAATGGCTTATACCTGTGTTTGTGTGTGGGAGGAGGGCGCAGTGTAAGAGTAGCAAGATGGTTATAATTTCTTTCAGTTTCTACCACAAACATCACTGCACTGCCATTATGCTTGTGTGTGAGGATGATGAGGTTGCAGTTTATATAACAGTAATGAGTTCACTATAATTTCTTACACTTATCATTGCAAACATAATCCTTACATATGATCGATGACTATCTTTGATGGTTTGGCAAGAAAAGGATATGTGTAAAAGCAACTGGTCACTGACACAGTGACTCAGTGAGTAGCATTGCTATTTCACAGTGCTTTGCTCTAGTTAAATTCTTGGCTGTGACTTTTCTGTGTGGAGTCTGCACGTCTTCTCTTATCTCTGGGTGTGTCTAGCTATAAACTCTAGTTTCCTCCAATACCTCAAAAACATACAGTAAAAGAACTGGCATTACTCCACTTTCCCAGAAAGTGAACATACAGAGTGTGTGTGTGTCTGTGTGTATGTGAAAATATCACTAATTTATATTTGCAAGTGCACACATGCATACACACACACATACACACACAATAAAGCTGGCCACATAAATAACCCTTCTGGGTGCATTAAAAAATGTAGTTAAGTAATTATCATTCAAAAATAAGGCATAAAATATGCGTAAAACATTCAAACCCTTAGAGCTTCTAACAGATCTGGTGGCCCACACATCTTAGACTGTAAAAATGGATTTTGGCATGGACTTAATGGTGGCCTGTGTCCTCAACCATTGTCATGTGTCCAATCTAAAATCAGTCCTACCCAGAGGTGTTAGAGAAGGTTGCTGCAGCTTGTGTGTGTGACTGGGGATTGTACAGTCATTACTTCTCTAATTTTCCTCAAAATCAAATCTCAAAGGTGTGCAGAGGAGGTCATCACAGTTTATGTTGAGACAGGGGACAATATGGTTACTATTTCTTTTACTTTTCTCACATACTTCAGAAGAGTGCAAAGAAGGTTACTAAAGTTTGTACAGGGGTAGTATACTGTCTAGAAGCAACAAGTTGGAATATATCACTGTGATCATTCTTTTTTCACTTTCCTCACACACACACACACACACACACACACACACACACACACACACACACACACACACACACACACACACACATCAGGCACATATACAGGCAGCTGCCTTTGGGAGTTAGAGATGAGGAGTGAGGTGGCATGCTATGTAGATGTATGCAACAGTTGTTCGAAATACATGACTCTGGTCATTTGAACCTCTACTTTCATCCCAGTCTAACATAATAGGAATGCACAGACAATGACAGTCTTCTTTTGGGGGTCGGGCCAATAGGCAAGCAGTATTCCCAGGCAAAATTTATGTATTCTTTCAAACACTGTCTTGTTAGTTTATTGCATGCTACTATTTTGTCAGCTTTGCACATTAAGCCTTGGGCAAAATGCATGTCTTTCGTGAAAGAAAAAAAATTAGACTGAAATTCTTTTCTTACTTATGATTTTTGTTTATACCGCTATTGGCTCAAAATATTGGGAAAATACTCTAAAATGATCCTCACATCATCTACAACCCTAAAGCATAATTAATATATTTCCTTCAGAGTTAGTACTGTTGTCTTAGCAAGGCAAGCTTTGTTAAAATGACACAAGGATAAGTAAAGTTGAACAACACTAACTTTTTTTCCTTAATCATATTTTTGTTCAAACCATCACTGGATGAATATGTTGTAAAAAAAAAAAAAAAAAATCTGAAGAGTAAGGCAAAATATGAGAGAAAATAAAAAATAGCAATGTATATGGAAGATTTGTGCGGGTGGTGTGAAACAGTAAACAGTATTGCCTATGGCATCCTTTCACCTAAGCCCTGTACATTGGGTGGTTGTAATATATTATCATTTCTACTAAATGTCAGTTATTATGAAAGTCCTGTGAGATGACCCAACCGAGTGCATTACACATGAATGTCATAACTCATTAATACCTACATGGCGTGGAATGTTACATCCCTACACACATCTTGCATTCCAGAGCATTTTCTGAAAACTAAAATTAAAAAGCATAAGATAAACAAATGTTAATATTTTCTGAACAATAAAAGCTATTAAAACTAAACAAATAGCAATGTTTTTAAACAACAAAAAACCTTTATTGAATTATCACTTATGACATAAACAATCACATTTATATAAATGAAAACAATACTGACATATTTTCAGTTGCAAACATTTTTTAAAACAAGAAACATCTTTATTAAACCATCGCTTACTACACAGGCAATCATACATTTATACAAATGAAAACAAACCACACTGACACAATCTTAGTTGCAAGCATTTTACATCACAAATCATACCGACACACTCCCAGTTGCAAACATTATACATCACTTATAACCTAGCCTATCATTTTCAGTCAAACATCACATACCTCATTTAAGTCCTGCTTTATTTTAAACCTCATTCCTCCCCTGTGTGTATCGTTCCCATGATTCCTATTTTTCCCATGTAGTTTGCTCCTACCCTTTTCTAAAAATCTCAGTTCCAGTTGTTTTATCTGTTACTATATTCATTACTTCTAGTAAATTTGGTTTAAAATTTGATTTCCATTCTCTAGTAATTGCTTTTTTGGCAGCCTCCATAATTAGACACAGTAAGGCCATACCATGCCTAGACAATTCCAATTCTGTATCATAGCTCAGAAAAATCATCTCACTTTTCAGACCAATCTACACGCAGAATGTCTGACAGTGCATGCCATAGGGAATCCTTAAAGTCCACTAATTCACCACACTCCCAGAAAATATGTTCTCAATTACCTCTTTTTTCCCCTTCACAACTCCAACATTTGCTGTCTGTCTGAGGAAAAATTCTCTGGAGTCTACTCGGGGTATAGAACTATCTATGCAAACATTTCCAGGCAAAAATCCAAAATCTTCTATATTTTGTTGCATATTTGGGAGACATACATATATCCCCTTACTGTTTCTTTGTGAATTGCTTATCTAATCTCTCTTCCCAATCCTTTCTAAATTCCTCTGATTGATTCTTATAGTTATCATGCAATATTTTATATTCTCTACTAATTATTACTTTTTTAATGGCAGATTATGTTCTAGATTCTACAAAAAACTCTACCAGTGGTCTTTTATTTGGGACCCCCCATTTCTTTCTCTTTGCCGATACTCTATCAATCCCTGACAGGGAAGGTAATCTCTAACCTCCAGTCCAAATAATTTTTTTGCGTCTCCCCATTCTATCATCTTTCCTTCTCTAGTTATTTGCTCCCAATACCTTGGTTCATTTGCCAGTTTTCTCCAACAAATTCCAGCTCCTCTTGCCTATTGTCTATTTCCCTAATTGCAGTCACCCATATCGGCAGAATCTTCTTTCTCCAATCCTGTATTAGCTTAGTTATTAGAATACTTTCTGCTACTTTACGAATATAATATTCTGTATGATTATTGTTATTCTCCTTAAAGGCCTGCATCCAAAATGCCAGTTTCCCCTTGTTTCTTGAGCTTCCCCCATGTTCATCATCGTCCCTTTCCACTTTGAATTGCAGTTTTCTGCTTGTGCTATGCATAGGAGTCTTAACTGTGTAGCTCTGAAATACCCCTTCAAATTGGGTAAACCCAATTCACCCTGTTCTACTGGAAGAATCAGGTTATCCCATTTGACTCTTGTCATCTTCCCCTCCCAGATAAAGTCATTCAGCTCTTTATTAATTGTTATCCAAAACTTCTCCTCTGGTTGATAAAAATATGCCTAACCTGTGTATAACACTAAAGGGACTAAAAACATTTTAATTGCTTGTATTTTATTATCCACTTTGATATAACAAAGCTTCCATTTTCTCAGTTTTTGTATAATCTTTTGTTTGGCTTCTTCCCAGATATCCGTAGCTGCCACACTAGAATCATTTTTAATCCACGCTCCTAAATACTTCATTTTATCATGTCCCCAAAATATGGATATTCCTGAACCAATTTGTGTGTGGGTACATAATTTACTGCTATTGTCTTTGTTTTAGCTTCATTAATTTTGTATCCCAAAAAGATTTGAAACTGTCTCAAAATGTTCCACAACACTGTATTGTCTCTTGATGGTTTTGTCAGGTATAAAATAATATCATCTGCAAATAAAGCCAGCTTTTCTTGACCACCATACCAATTATATCCTTGAATTTCGTAGTCCCTTATTTTCTTTGCCAGTGGTTCTAAAAATAATGCACATAACAAAGTTGAAAAAGGACAACCCTGCTTGGTTCCTCTGCTCAAACAGAAATTATCAGAGAGGACCCCGTCCACTTATATTTTCGCTTCTGATCCCTTATACATCCTCCTAATCAACCTTAGAATTTTTTCAGGAAATGCAAATGCTTCCATTGCCCTGCTCATAAAATCCCAGCTTACTCTGTCAGATGCTTTCTCTGCATTTTCAGTTGCAAACATTGTACATCGTATATAATCTTCTATAAAGTCATTGTCAATTGATCATTACATAGCGCATTCAATTCCAGCCTTCCCTTAAACCTCATTCCTCTTCCAAAACATTATTCTGCATGTAATATGCCCATAATTTGTATTTTTACATGTAAATTGTTCCTACCCTTTTCTAAATATCCCACTTCCAGTTCTTTTATCTCTGTTACTATATTCATTACTTCTAATATGCTTTGTTTAGATTTTGATTTCCATTTTGTAGTAACTGCTTTTCTTGGTAGCCACCAGAATTAAACTCAGCAAGACCTTACTATTTCTAGGCAAATTAAATCCTGTATCACAGCTCAAAAAAAAAAACTTTCTTAGTTACACCACTTTACTCACTCAGTATTTCTGACAGAGTATTTATTTATTTATTTTTATTTTATTTGCAGTTGGTTTACCAGGATAGTCCATTGGGCCTAAAAGAACCCGTTTTCAATGGAGTCCTGGGGAGAAAAGCTCCAAAAAACAGACACACAAAATAGGTACAAACAATTTAAAAAGCCCTTAAAGCAAGAGTAGTAGTCTACATGGAATTTGTAAAGTCTGCCAACTCATTACACTCCCAAAAATATGTTGCCAATTATCTCTTCCCCATCACACCTCCAACATTTACAATCTGCCTGAGGAAAAATTATTTAGAGTCTGCTTGGGGTATGAAAATGCATACACAAACACTTCCAAGCAAAAGTCCTACATTTTCTAGACTTTGTTGCAATTTGGAAGGCATACATATATCCTAGTGTTTCTTTGTGAATTGCTTATTGCTTATCCTATCTAATCTTTCTTCCTAATTCTTTCTAACCTTCTCTGATTGATTCTAACAGTTATCTTGCAATATTGTATATACCCTGTGATGTCCCACCACTGTCCCAGTAATCAAGGAGCCTTGATCCTCACCACTGGCAACAGTGGGGGGTGTACACATTACCTGCTGCCCTACAGCATACTCTCTAGCTTGACCATTCCTGTCATACCAGAACTTTTTCTGCTGTTGGACTTCTGCAGATTCTCCTGGGCCAAGCCCATGAGTTCCCTGAGCCTTATCCTGAGGTTTAGGAGATATGCCACAACAGACTCCTTGTGGGAATCACACTCACTGTCCCACATCTCAAATCAAATCTAGAGGTTGCCTCACCCTATGCCCCTACAGCAACTCAAAGGGTGAAAAACCTGTTGTTTCCTGGGGCACCTCTCTGTAAGCAAACAGATGGGGCAAATATTTGTCCCACTCCCTCTTGAACTGGTCTGCAAATGCCCGTAGCATAGTCTTTAGTGTAAAGTTTAACCTCTCTACTAGACCATTAATCTGGGGATGGTAGGGGGTGGTCTTTAGCTGCTTTACCCTACAGTGTTTCCACAGACAAGCCAGCAGGTCTGACATGAAATTGGCACCTCTGTCAGTCAGTATTTCTTTTGTAAAACTTACACTGCTGAAAATCTCTAACAAGCATTTGCTATCTTTTCTGCCTCAATAGAAGACAACACCACTGCTTCAGGGCATCTGGTAGCATAACCTACTACCACTAGGGCATACTTCTTCCCTGTGGAACCTGGGGTACTCAGAGGCCCCACAATATCCATAGCTACCCTCTGAAATGGCTCCTCAATCATAGGCAAAGGCATCAAAGGAGCTTTGACATTGTCCCCTGCCTTGCCTACTTTTTGACACTGCTAACAGGTCCTGCAGTACACTGTTACATCTCTGGAAATCCCAGGCCAATAAAAACTCTGCATAATAGGTTTCTTTGTACACTTTATGCCCATATGACCTGCAAAGGGAATGTCATGGGCTATGGCTGGAAGTCACAAGTGATACAACCTCTGCGAGTACGGCAGCTGCAGAGTCCCAAAGG
This sequence comes from Protopterus annectens, assembly GCF_019279795.1. Taxonomy (NCBI): domain Eukaryota; kingdom Metazoa; phylum Chordata; order Ceratodontiformes; family Protopteridae; genus Protopterus; species Protopterus annectens. The sequence continues at coordinate 910,469,773 of NC_056730.1, forward strand.
GAAAAGTATACAAGGCAGAAAAGAAACAGGACCAGCATACAAGGCACCTTAAGAAATACTTTATTAATAATATTAGGTTCTTAAAAAACAGAGCGGTTTCAGCAAATACAAAACAAAGCCTTCTTCAGTGTTTAAAAAGCAGCAATAAAGAACCTGTATTTAAATACTCAATTGAGTCATGTGCTTAATTACATATGCTCATTAAGACCTGGCTTAAAGAGCCCACCAAGTTTAATGATACATTTTTTCTCCATAGAATTTAGTAGATCATGCCAACCTAGTTTATGATGTCTGGATCTTCTAATTTTGTCAATAATGGTGAAGCTGAAAGTAGCATTTTGATGAATCAGAGAATGTTTATATAAAGCATTAGTTTCTCTCTTATGCCTGATGTCACTAAGGTGTTCAGACATTCAAAGTTTCAAGGGTCTGGATGTTTGCCCAATGTAAAATGCAGGGCATGTGCATTTGGCCAAATAGATAACCCAATCTGAAGAACAGTTAGCAAAAAAATTAATATTAAATACTTCAGGGGTATTTTGGCTACTGAAACTAGTGGTTTTGAGTAGTTTGGTGCAATAGATGCAATGTCCACCAGGAAAGCATCTAATTAAGGGATCACCTGATAGTGTAGTCTGAATGCTTATGGTACTTTTCACTTCAGAATGTTTGAAGTGATTGAAAAAAGCAGATAAATTTTTGCCTTTCCGGAAGGAAAACGAACATCTATCCCCAATAATGTCCTGAAGTCTAGGTTTACATGTTAATATATTTCAGTTATGTTGAACGATTTGAATCAATGTATTAGTGTTACGACCATATGTGGTGATGAGTCTGGGTGCTACAGAACTGGATTTGTGTCTGGTTTTGTAAGGAAGCAAATCAGTACATTCCATCTGGTCAACAGTATGTTTGGTATGTAATAGTTGACCCATTTTATACCCACAATCGTGAAATCGGTGTAATAGATCATCTCTGAAGTGTGCATAGGTGTGCTGATCAGAACAAATGGGTTTGATAAGCATGAACTGTGATTTAGGAATATTTTTGCAAATGTGGGGAGGATGAAAACTGGTTGCATGGAGCAGTGAATTATTTTCGGGGAATTTTCGATGAATTTCCATAGTCAGCGTATGGTCAGATGCATGGCAAACAAAAACATCTAAGAAAATAATTTTATCTTTATCATAGCTGACAGAAAATTCAATTCCCCATTTATTATCGTTCAAATAAGAAACAAATTCCAGAAGATATTCCTTGTTCGCTCTCCATACTAACCAGCAGTCATCTAGATATCTATGCCAAATGTCCATTTCAACAATGTAAATATTATGAGAATTGTCATAAAATGACTTGTTCTTCAAAGTATGCCATGAACAAATTAGCGTATATGGGTGCAAAGGAAGCACTCATGGCTGTCCCCTTAGTTTGCAAATAACATTTATCTTTATAGAAAAACACATTTTTTGTCAATATGTGTTCTGTTAAACACAACAAAAGAGTGTTGAAACCTGGTTTGTATAGTTCAGTTTTATTAAGCCAGTATTCCTACACCTCTAAACCAGCCCAGTGTGGTATGTTGGTATATAGTGATTTTACAAAGTAACCAGTCTGGCTCAAGCTGTGTGTCAGTAATGATCTGTAAAAATTTTGTTGTGTCTTTAATCCTAGAACGGACACATTTTAAAAGGGGCTTGAGATATTTTGTAAGAAACAGGGATAGTGGTTCCGTCAATGAATTTCTACCGGAGACAATGGGTCTGCCTGGTGGATGCTGAAGGTCCTTGTGTATTTTGGGTAGAAAATATATGTACTGTGGACAAGGATTAGAAATGGTGAGGTGAGACTGTGTGTTTTGGGTAATGATACCTTCTGTAACAGCTAAACTAAGAAATGAATTGATCTGTTCTTTAAATACTCTTTAAACCCACTCTATTGTTATTGATTTATTGTTCAATGACTCTACATTATTCTATTCAAACGTATTATATATTATTTCATCATATATGTGCAATTCATTATCATATGATGTTCTCATAAGGTTTAGTAATTGGACAATTGGCAAAATTGTAATATTGCACTTAGTTTGCATATTTTTGGTCATTTTTTATATTTTTTATTATATTTACATATTGATATTGGCCTATCAAACTTATTCAAGCCTAACCCTTAGCTATGATTTTGGTCCTTGTCATTTTTTGCCTGCTGACTAATATCAACCCAACTACCACTTTGGGCAATAGGCCAAGTGATACTTTGGACCTAAGGCTTATTGGTTCAAATTGGACTGGCAAAAGACCTAATCAACGTGAATGGTTCCTTTCAGTAATATTTCTGCATTCACTTATGTTATTTACAATATAACATAGGTCTACTGCTTATTGATCCTACATTGAACCGGCTAAGGTCCATTGAACTTGGTCTTTACTCATTTTGGACATTTGTCCTCATAAGTATAGTGAAACATGGAATTGCATCATTTACTTACTGGGCTGTACTCCGACAGAGATGACCTTTCTGCCTTTGGGATTGGACCTCTTGGTGAAAGGTTGGATGATCTTGGTAACACAGGCATTCATGACAATTGTGAAAATATTTTTTCAAATCTCAACAAACACATGAGATCCTTGCGAAACAATGTTTGGCATTACAAACTTTTTTGTGCATATTTACTTAAAGGCATCATGAGTACATACCCAACCATTGGTTAACTCTCCTGATGATCTCCTGTTGAAACAATGGAGTGAAGTTCAACAAGAGACATCCCTTAAATTTGTTGAAATATTGGCCAATTTTCACAATAGAATCATTGAACAGGAAATTACATCTATTTCCTCTCTTAGTGATAAGGCCAAGCAATTTGAGGGTCAGACCATATATACAAACAGTATCAAGAACATAAGTAAGGAACTCATGATATTAGAATCTCAGCTAAAGGATAGGAAAAAGAAAAAGTTCCAAAGGGATTTAGATGATTACACCAAAGGGGATCCCTTCAATTTTGAAAATAAAAGCAAACATATACGTTTTTCTCCTTTAAACCGTACTAATCCCAAGAGGAAACGGACCAAATCTATCCTTAAAAAAGGTACATCTAACAACACTGACACGTCAGCTGATGATTATTCATCTTCAGGTCTTGACACCAATTCAGGGAGTGCCACAGGTTCACCAGCATTAAAGAGAAGGAATTCCACCACTTGTCAGGGTTTACACGTAGGAGGAGGGGGGCCGGAAAACATAAAAGATGTGGACAACATGGAAACCTTACTAGAGATGTTTGTGAAAAAGTGACCAATGTAAACATTACCAACATCTCATCACATGTCCTCTCCTCCTCTGAAATTGATATTCTTAATAAAGGATTATCATTCATTCCTGGCTTTTTTGTTTCAGAAGAAAGTTTTGTTCAAGATATTGTTTCATTTTGTAGAATTCTTAACCTCAAATTATTTTTTCAGGAACAAGAATCATCAAAGATCTCTGATGAATTCAAATACCACAGGTCTCACTTTATGCACCTATGAATCATCATGTCTGTATGTTCCAACAAGCCATGATCCAAGACCTACATTTTCAGTTTAGGTCAACCCCACCATTACCAAATAATGTATCCAAAAGTGGTATGGAGAATAACACCGAATTGGCAAATAATCACAATCTGGTCATCATTGGTGCTGATAAAGGTGGTTCAATAGTAGTTCAGGATTTATCCCAATATGATCATCAAGCACTGAACCAATTATCCAATGCATGATATTATTCTGAACTTACCATAGACCCAACATCAGTATTTAAAGAACAGATCGATTCATTTCTTAGTTTAGCTGTTACAGAAGGTATCATTACCCAAAACACACAGTCTCAGCTCACTATTTCTAATCCTTGTCCACAGTACATATATTTTCTACCCAAAATACACAAGGACCTTCAGCATCTACCAGGCAGACCCATTGCCTCTGGTAGAAATTCATTGACGGAACCACTATCCCTGTTTCTTACAAAATATCTCAAGCCCCTTTTAAAATGTGTCCATTCTAGGATTAAAGACACAGCAGAATTTTTACAGATCATTTCTGACACACAGCTTGAGCCAGACTGGTTACTTTGTACATTAGATGTAAAATCACTATATACCAACATACCACACTGGGCTGGTTTAGAGGCGTTGGAATGCTGGCTTAATAAAACTGAACTATACAAGCCAGGATTCAACAATCTTTTGTTGTGTTTAACAGAACACATATTGACAAAAAATGTGTTTTTCTATAAAGATTAATGTTATTTGCAAACTAAGGGGACAGCCAAGGGTACATTAGATGTAAAATCACTATATACCAACATACCACACTGGGCTGGTTTAGAGGCGTTGGAATACTGGCTTAATAAAATTGAGCTATACAAGCCAGGTTTCAACACTCTTTTGTTGTGTTTAACAGAACACATATTGACAAAAAATGTGTTTTTCTATAAAGATAAATGTTATTTGCAAACTAAGGGGACAGCCATGGGTGCTTCCTTTGCACCCATATATGCTGATTTGTTCATGGCATACTTTGAAGAACAGGTCATTTATGACAATTCTCATAATATTTACATTGTTGAAATAGACATTTGGCGTAGATATCTAGATAACTGCTGGTTGGTATGGAGAGCGAACAAGGAATATCTTCTGGAATTTGTTTCTTATTTGAACGATAATAAATGGGGAATTGAATTTTCTGTCAGCTATGATAAAGATAAAATTATTTTCTTAGATGTTTTGGTTTGCCGTGCATCTGACCATACGCTGACTACGGGGAAATTCATCGAAAATTCCTCGAAAATAATTCACTGCTCCATGCAACCAGTTTTCATCCTCCCCACATTTGCAAAAACATTCCTAAATCACAGTTCATGTGTATCAAATGCATTTGTTCTGATCAGCACACCTATGCACACTTCAGAGATGATCTATTACGATCTATTTCACGATCGTGGGTATAAAATGGGTCAACTATTACATACCAAACATACTGTTGACCAGATGGAACGTACTGATTTGCTTCTTTACAAAACCAGACACAAATCCAGTTCTGCAGCACCCAGACTCATCACCACATATGGTCATAACACTAATACATTGATTCAAATTGTTCAACATAACTGGAACATATTAACATGTGAACGTAGACTTCAGGACATTCTTGGGGATAGTTGCTCATTTTCCTTCCGGAAAGGCAAAAATTTATCTGCTTTTTTCAATCACTTCAAACATTCTGAAGTGAAAAGTACCAAAAGCATTCAGACTACACTATCAGGTGATCCCTTAATTGGATGCTTTCCTTGTGGACATTGCATCTATTGCACCAAACTACTCAAAACCACTAGTTTCAGTAGCCAAAATACCCCTGAAGTATTTAATATTAAATTTTTTGCTAACTGTTCTTCAGATTGGGTTATCTATTTGTCCAAATGCACATGCCCTGCATTTTACATTGGGCAAACATCCAGACCCTTGAAACTTCAAATTTCTGAACACCTTAGTGACATCAAGCATAAGAGGGAAACTAATGCTTTATAAAAACATTCTCTGATTCATCAAAACGCTACTTTCAGCTTCACCATTATTGACAAAATTAGAAGATCCAGACATAATAAACTAGGTTGGCATGATCTACTAAATTCTATGGAGAAAAAATGGATCATTAAACTCGGTGGGCTCTTTAAGCCAGGTCTTAATGAGCATATGTAATTAAGCATATGACTCAATTGAGTATTTAAATACAGGTTCTTTATTGCTGCTTTTTAAACACTGAAAAAGGCTTTGTTTTGTATTTGCCGAAACCACTCTATTAATAATATTTGGTTCTTAATAAACAAAGTATTTCTTAAGGTGTCTTGTATGCTGGTCCCAATTCTTTTCTGCCTTCTATGGCTAGAAGTGCCAGACAGTAGACTCTGGGCACTACCAACTGCTGTATTCTCTCACCTTCTAGCCATCCCTCAGGGGTCCACTCTTTATACAGTAACCCTTTGTCCCAGTATACAGATTCCCCTTTTCCTTGACAATCAGGTGCCTCACTGGCTACCTCCCTCAGGCCTTGTAATGTAGGGTCTGAAAGCTGAGCCTGTCTCAACTCTCTCTTGGTAACCCTTCCCAGCTCCCCTTCCAAAGGAAGTCTGGTATCCTCTGACAGTAGTGCCTTACTGTCAGCCTGACTACTACTACTCACCTCTGCCCTTGCAATCACTCTGTCCAAGGGAACATCAGTTAACCACAAGCAGCTGTGACTCACCTTCAGTCTCACTGCTATGGGGGTAGCTCCTTCCCTGAAGTAACCACCACACCAGTCATGGCTTCAAGTCTGCGGTATGTCTGCCCCCCACAGGCTACCAGACCCACATGCTTGTCTCCAAGCCTGACTGTGTGTCATTGCATACACACAGGGTACTGTATTATCAAAATCATTCCTTATCAGGACATCTGCAGGGATATCCTCAAATGCACCTACTTGCTGGCTTCCTTTTCCACCCTCCCAGTCAAGGTGAACCCTAGCCAAATTATTTGGAATGGAGTCCCTCCTAAAGCTCTGACTAGAGTCGACTGCCCAAACAAGTAGTGCTCCTCTTTAACCATTGCAAGCTTCACAATGGTTAGGTCAGAGGCTATGTCTCTCTTAGCAGTGGCCTGTTTCCCATTTACTAAGATAGGATATAACCTCTTCTGGTAGTTTGGTACCCTTGTTGTCTTCAGACAACTTACTGCTGGTATTCTGTCATTCTCACTTACTGGTTCTCCCATCTTTTGTTCCCCACCTTGCCTCTGTGGACATCTATATGCTCCATGGCCCCACTGGTTGCAATTAAAACATTTAGCCCTTGGTCCTGGACATGTACCTGGACTAATGGCTTCCCTGCTACTACCGGACTCTGTTGGGGTGGTTTAGGCCGCCCACCATGGGTTCCCTTAGACCCATGAGCAGCACTAAGTATCCCTTTCCTGTGCAGTGGATGCTCTGCTTGCTAGGTATAGGTCTCCCTTCTTTCCCAACTCATCTGCAGTACTACATTGCCTGTCTGCTAACCAGATTCTCATGTCCTCTATCAAAGTGTAAAGGGCTTGTTCTCTCACCAAAAGGTCTGCCAGCCCTTCAAAAGTGGTGAACTGACACCCACTCATCCATCTATAAAATAAGTGCTTAACTCAGCAATATATTCACACACACTTTCATCTGCCTTGCGTCTATGCTCATGAAACTTTTTCCTATAAGCTTCAGGTATTAGCTTAAAACACTCTAATAGACAATTTTAACAGTATTATAATTTAATATATATGTATCACAATCCCCAATCCCCCTCACCAGATCCTCATTGAGTAGAACAAAAGTTACACAACACACAAAAACACAAGGATGATGATGATGCTGCATGCAATCAAATTCTTCTTCTTATTGGTACAAACAAAAGAAAGATTCGCGCTTTCACACACTGCAACTTCTTTTCTTTCAGATCTAGTTCACATTAATACAAACATTATTATATACTACTAATCCGTAAAAAACAACTAAGTCTATTAACTAATTAGTCAATCAGTATCTTGATCAAAGAGCTAATCATCCCAAAAAAAATCTGAAACTTAAACAAAAAGAACAGAACACTTGTGCAACACTGCAGACTGCAATTATATATGAAAAAAAAGTTTAAAAATTTTAAAACTTTAAAACCAGATACAGTAATTAATAATTATATGTATTCACAAAAACCAAAAACCAAAAAACTGTATATGTGAAATACATGCCATTACATAAAAAGATTATCATAAAAAAATGATTTGTTACATAGTATTTATATAACTATCTCAAACCTCTGTTTGCTCTGATATATATTTCTGCTGGGCGATCCAGTCATATGCAAAATGCATCAAAAGCATAATGTCACCATGGGGACAGCTGTGGCTGTTTAAAGCCTATGTGTATTATAATTTAAGCAATCAGTATCAGACAATTTAGAAATAGCTGTTACAGCTTTGCCATGGAGTAAGGGGGTCAGGAACCATACTCTGAGTCCTTGGTCATCATTATACTGTTTATATACCATTTCAAACATATGAATGAAACTATCAAAATTATCACCCTCTGTAAATTCTGGAAGAAATTTACTGACCTTTGCAGCTTCTGTGGGTTAATTTTTTCCCTTCCCCATTACCCTGGAGAAGAGTCAGCATCTCCTTCCCATGTTGCCTCTGCCTCTCATTCTCTTCAGCTTCCAGAAGTCTTAGTCTCGCTGCTGATTCTAGTAACATCTGTTTCTCCTTTTCTTCAGCCTCCAAGCACCGTAGACTCTCTGCTGATTCTAGTTCTAACCATTTGGCCTCCAGTTCAAGTCTCTTTAACTCCAGATGGATTTTTAAGTCCTCTATGGAAAGGTTGAACTGTCCATTTTTTGAGATTTGTACATCTCCAAGGCCAGCCTGGTTGTCCTCCTGGTTGCTGGTTTGTGATGCAGCTGTGCCCAAGGCTGCAATCATTTCTGTTTTAGTCAGGTTAGCATGCAGTAGTCCTTTGGCCTGGCACATCTCAACCAACCTGCTCCTTGTCAGTTTGCCATACTCCTCTGCTGACATCCTTGCCTGCTCTCCCTGACTCACTAAGCTAACAAAAAAAAACTATTATGATATAAACTCAGTGTTCACTGTGTGGCTGATTGAAAGTACAAAAACCTTCTTCAGTGGCCACAGTTTACAGGCTACAAGAGTTCAATATCCACACCATTGAATCCTAATGTGTGGATATCCCATCACTGCCAGCTAATTAATATGTATGCCTTACCATCGGCCCAGTAATCAAGGAGCCTCAATCCTCACCACTGGCAACAGTGGGTGATGTACACACTGGGAAGATGCCAAGTACACACATAGTAAAGTACAGTTTCTCTTAAGAGCACACAGAGACCACTGTCAGTCTGGGGCTGGATTCTCCCTCTTTCTCTAGATCCCCAGCAAGACTCCCCACTGGCACAGCTATAGAGTTAAGATCTCAGCTGAGTGGCCAAACCAAGACCTCCAGCACCCTCTCTGTCCAGCCAGTGCTTCGTGTCCCTGCCCAAGTAGCTGACACACACATTCTGAGATTTGATTTTTACACAAACACACACACACACACACACACACACACACACACACACACACACACACACACACACACACACACACACCTGGGCAAGGCTGGCACAGGTTTACTAGCTATGCTCCCTTCTGCCCAGACTATAAGGTAGTTTGACTGCCACCAGCCACTCCTTATAGCTACTCGAAGGCCCTTAACCAAGGGTGTCCAATCTTACAGTGTAATGTTACTAGTAATCCAAATGGTAGCTTGACCAAGAGCAAGGCTATTAGGAGTGTCCCACAGTGTCACCAAATAAACATGCAAGTACTCTCAGAACTTAAATATGTCTCACAAATATCAGCCACAATGAAATGTCTAAATAAATTTAATAATAAATAATAAAAGAACAAGAAAATACTCAGTAAATAATCACAGTTACATCAGAGGTCAAAATTACAGGAAATACTTAAAACAACATTGCACAACAGTCATAAATAAATAAAGAAAACTTCTAAGCTACACTTTAGATATTCTTGTCTGTTTCTAAGAGAAATTACTGTACCCTAGTTAATTTACTTACAGAGCAAGGCAAGACAGATGTGGTAAGAGGGTCTTCCAGCTGATGCTGCCAGGTCAAAGACAAAATGCATAATGCACTGTCTCTCTCAGAGAGTTCTTAAATTAATATATCAAATATTATGCTGGGTTAGCCTGCAGGATGACATAACTTCTTGTCATCTGACTTTAGTTGCCAAGCTAAACCTCCATTGCTAGAAACTGCCAGCATTTAGCATTTCCCTGTGAAAATACATAGCCCTCAGATCTTTGCAGCTGCTGGAAGACAAAAAACACTTACAAGACAAAGCAGAAGGCTCCCTAGTTTTATACATCCTGTCTCCTTGCTGCATCGAAACCATCTTTTATGGCGCAGTTATAAAGTAATTTAATTTCAACTATTTTTCTGAAGTTTTGCAAGTTAACCTTCTATGTTCCAGTTCCCACTTTTAAAATATATACATTTACACAGTTACAATAGTTAACGTACATTTTTGTTCTCTTCTAGTAGGGTACACTGTGGACACATCTCTAAGCTGAGTACTCTACAAAATATCTCTTCACCACACGTCTGTACAAACCGTCTTATTTGACATACAGTTCTAATACATTTGTAACAAAAGCATATGAATCATGTTGATATTCACAAATATATAATTACTTACAAAATTCCAGCTAGCTGTGCTGGCAGTACCTCCTTTTGTCACATAGCCTACTAATTATGTATTCCCTTTTTGACAGCAGCTTCTGTTAAGATTCAACTAAAAACTCTACCAGTGCTGGTTTTTCACTTAGGATCCCCCTATTCCATTCTCTTTGCCATTACTCTGATATCAATCCTTGATAAGAAAGACAGTCTCTAATCTGCAGTCCAAATGTATTCTTGGCCTATTCCCATTCCATTAACTTCCCTCTCAAATTGTTTTCTCCCATTGCCTTGGTTCCTTTGTCATTTTTCTCTAGTAAATTCCAGACCCACTTGCCTATTCTCTGTATCCCAAATTGCAGTCATTTGTATCAGCAGAATATCAAACCAAAAAGAACCTTCACAGTGTGGAGGGTGTGATATTCACTTCCTAAATTATGTTAAACACCTGGTTCATTAATAAAAATTGAACTGTAAAATATGTGCTACAAAATAATAAAATACAAAATAGTCGGTAGTCCACAGTTGAGTTAAAAATGAAATATCCTTTATTGAAACAAACGCTTGTTTGTGTGCTTCAAAAGGGATATTACATTTTTTAACTCAACTGCGGACTACCTACCATTTTTACATCAACTGTGGACTACCTACCTACTATTTTATTTTGTAGCATGTATTTTACAGTTTGATTTTTATTAATGAACTAGGTGCTTAACATAATTTGGGAAATGAACCTCACACCCTCCACACTGCAAAGTTTCTTTTTAGTTGTTTTTGACCTAGTACAGGTTGAATACTGGGTTTTCTGAGACTTTGAGAGATACCACGGATTTTTCTTTTTATCAGCAGAATTTCCTTTCTCCATTCCCATATTGGCTTAGTTCTTAGAATACTTTCTGCTCCTTTATGAATATAATATATATTTTTTTTAATTTGGGTTTCTAATACCGTGATGGGAATGGACCCCATTCCTAAGTCAAAATATGATTAAAGTTCATGAAATTAGTATTGTTTCAATCTTTGATGTCAGCCAGAAGTGCTCTTTGCAGCACCCACAATGTGCCCGGTAATGACTCCTTCTGCAATTCGTATAGTGTTACATGTACTAGTAACATATCTAAATACGATTGTAGATTCTTTTTTAGAAGACCCATTGCACCTACTACTATTGGAACTGTCTGGGCATCTTTCTTCCACATTGCTCTCGTTTATGCCTGCAAATCCTGATATTTTATGACTTTGTGCCTCTCTGTACACATGACATTGGATCTTCCAGTTTCTCAGTTTTTGTATTAAATTTTTAGTCTCTTCACATGAGTTCCTATTATGTTATTGAAGTTTTACAACTTCGAAGCCATATGGTCAAACCCATATGTTCGAAGTTGTAAAACTTTGAATATGTAAAAAAAAAGAAATAAAAAAAGAAAAAACTTACCTGACGCCCCGCTCTTTAAATATACCAACTCCGAGATCACACTACAGTGTAGTAAAGGGAAATCTTCCCTTTCCACACTGTACTGCATTGTAGTATGGTCTCAGAGTTGGTATATTTAAAGAGCAGGGGGTGCGGGGGGTGCAGGCGGGCTTGCTCCCCTGCTTACAACCATCAGGTAAGTTTTTTTCTTTTCTTTTCTTTTTTAATGTTTTCAAAGTTTTACAACTTTGAACATATGAGTTCGACCATATGGCGTTCAAAGTTGTGAAACTTCGATAATGTAATAGGAACCCTCTTCCCATATATCCTTAGCTACTATAACAGAATCCTTTTGAACTCATACTCATAAGTACTTCATTTTATCATGCCCACATAAATATGGGTATTGCAAAACCAATTTGTCTGTGGGTAAACAGTTTACAGCTATTGCCTTTGTTTTATCTTCATTAATTTTGTATTTGAAAAAGACTTGAAACTGTTTCAGAATGTTCCACAATACTGAAATGTCCTTTTCCTGTTTTATCAGGTAGAAAATAATATCATCTGTAAATAAAGCCAACTTTTCTTGATTACCATACCAATTACATCCTTGAATTTCTGAGTTCCTTATTTTCTTTGCCAATGGTTTTAAATATAGCAGAAATAACAAAGGGGAAAGAGGATGTCCCTGCCTGGCTCTTCTGTTCAATCAGAACTTATCAGAGGAACCCCCTTTAATTTTCACCTCCAATCCCCCATATATTGTCCTAATTAACCTTATTATTGTGTCAGGGAATGCAAATGCTTCCAGTGCCCTACTCTTACAATCCCAGCTTACTTTGTTGAATGCTTTCTCTGCTGAATGCTTTCTCTGCATTAAACCCACCAACAGTAGTTGTATTTTCTTACATTCGAAACTAAATACTCAGTGACTGAAGAAAAACAAGAAAGTGACCACACAGCCAAATTCTTTTAATTTTATTGTGAACTTCCTTAGAAAAACCAGGAAGCCTCCCAACATCCTGGTTTTATACTCACAAACAGGAAATGATGTTACTTTATTTTACAATGTTTATCAACTTTTGAATATAAATACTATTAAGTACATATCCAAAAGAAGTGTCATGATATATTTCATATAAAACATTTCTTTTTTTATATAAAAAAATATATGTAATTTGTGTATACCTACAATATCAATGTAACATAATTCTATAAATTGAAAGATGCTGAAACACTTCTAATGTACAAAAGTGCATTCTAATAATGATTACTATACTTAAAAATCTTTACTAGAAACATTTAAAAAGTTGATAGAGTTAAAAAAGTGTACTTCTTAATATGCTGAGTTGATTCTCATAGTAGCTAATTTATCTCACTACTTTCTCCCCCCCCTGAAAAAAATACACACACTCTCACACACACACACACACACACACAGACTTTCACACCAAGAAATATATATAAAAACACAAACCAATAGTGTGTGAATCCACACTTACAAAGAAGTGCAAACCTGGGCTATAAAACACATCCCTCTGTAATGTTCTCTATGATAAATGGTGTAATATCCACACCAGAATGTGTTTTAAAAAATGTGAAAAAAACATATGAGTCTGGTTACCTATACGCTAAGAAGCATTTGATGTTGATCGCTTCATTCAAACCTGGGGGTTCATCTGCTCCTAAACATAACTGCCATAATGTCTCTTTTTGCTCCAATTTGTTGTTTAAATCACCCATTAACAAACTTTTCTCAACATGATCTAAAACAAAAAACTCGAACTTCTTGAAATCCATATACACCTGCGAATGTCTTGCCAGAGAATTATTTTTATCTTTGTTCTTAATAGCTAAAGTGTGCTCGTAGATCCTACGTTTGAGCATCCTTTTAGTTTTCCCTACATAATAATCGTCACAGGTCGAACAAGTTGCTACATAAACTACATATTCGCTGTGACAATTATAATACTTTGGTGCCCAAAATGTCTTATTTATATGCTTGAATGTCACAAAGGAGGTGTTGCTGATGTATCGACACTGTCTACAATTCTGGCATGCAAAAGTTCCTTTCTTTCTGCTGATTTCCCTGATAGGTACTGTATTTGTTCTATTATCTTTTTCTAGAATACTTTTTATGTTGGTTACATTCTTGTGTGTAAAGCATGGTTTTAAACCTACACATGACATGAGTTCTCTATTCCCTAATATTATACCCCAATTTCTTTCAATAATTTCCCTTATGTTCCACATTTCATTAGATATTGGAAGAGGAAAAGCAGTGTAAAAATCATCAGACATTTTACTTTTTACAGTAATACCTATTGATATTTCTTCCATGTTACCCATCTTATTGGTAATCAAAATAGGTCCGGCTACTCCATGTCGAAGCCTTTTTACTTCATTCTCTAACCTCTTTACCAAATGTTTCTTATATCCTCTATCCAAAAATAAATTTCTTAACTGTAATAATTCTTCATGATATATGTTATCTTCTGATGTTAATCTACTGAGCCTGATCATCTGGCCCTTGATCACATTTTTCTTCATGTGGGTGGGATGCAGACTGTCCCTGTGTAGGTATTGATTAGTGAAGCAAGGCTTTCTATATATTTTACTGTGTAAAATATCCTGTGTGGAATCCATATATAGGCAAATGTCCAAATAATTAATAGACTTGCCATAACCACTATGTTTAAATGTCAAAAAACTTGTAGTCTTGTTTAAATCATCCACCATGCTTTCAAACTCTGTTCTTTCTCCATCCCATACAAACACCAAATCGTCTATGTACCTACCATAGAACCTTGCCTTGCCGAAATAAGGATGCTTTTTAAGATGTTCCTGCTCCCAATTTGCCATGACAATGTTGGCAAAAGCCGGGGCAACTCTGGCCCCCATTGCCACCCCAGATGTCTGCTTATAAATACTGTTATCAAACTGGAAAAAAATATTATCTAATACTATTTCCATTAAGGCACAGATGGTATTAATTAATTTCTTAAATATTCTAATCCCAGCTCTTGGTCTATACAGGTGTATAAGCTCTTAACATCAAGAGTTGCAAAGTTTATTTCTTTCAATTCCAGATTAGATCGTCCTAGGTTCTCTAGCAAGTGCCAGGAATCCCTGATGTAATACTCTGATTTCTGTGCTATTTGATTTAGAGTGTTGTGACACTATAGGCCTAAAGGTTAGGTCCTCGTTGTCATGATGTAATTTAGGAATACCAAAGAAATTACCTAGTTTGGGATGTTCTACCATCAAAAAATCGTAATCCAAGTTGTCTATTTCTTCTTGACACAACATGTCGAACAAATGAGTGTCTACCCTCCTATAGCTGTTCAAAACAAACTCCATACTAACACTTCTATAATTGTTAGTATCGTTGAGCAAAGACATAATGTGTTCAACATAATCAGTTTTGTTCATTACTACTAACTCCCCCCCCCCCCTTATCTGCCCTCATAACTCTAATGTCAGGAGTGTGGGATAGATAGGACAGGGCTTCGCGTTCTGAGTTGGTTAAATTATCTTCCATTTCCCTACTATCCATTTTCCTAAACTCCTTTTCACATGTTT
Source organism: Protopterus annectens (assembly GCF_019279795.1). Classification (NCBI taxonomy): domain Eukaryota; kingdom Metazoa; phylum Chordata; order Ceratodontiformes; family Protopteridae; genus Protopterus; species Protopterus annectens. The sequence continues at coordinate 910,485,056 of NC_056730.1, forward strand.
TTTGAAATACTTGCAATGTATTTACTAAGGCTGGATTGAATGTACTGGGTCTCCTCAATGTCCTGTTCCGCTCTATAGTGTTTACAGCCACATCATGTAAAATGTATTTCAAATTCAATTTACGCATAAACAACCTAAAGTCAACCAACAGGTTACCCATCTTAATGTTATTGACAGGAATAAAATTGAAGCCCTTTTTCAAAACGTTAACACAAGCCTCAGTCATTACACAATCACTAAAATTTACAACAGTAATACAAAATTCATTGTCCCCTAGTGGTGAAATCACCACTTCCTTCTGCTTTTCCCTTTGGGTTTCGCTTTGTACTGAGTGGAATTGAACCACTTGGTAGTCCTCTTTGGCTGTGTCCTTTGTTGTTGAAAAGGAACACCCCTTTTGTTGTTGTTGGAATTCACAACTTCAGCAAAACTAGTAGAGGCAAAAACATCATTGTTAACAAATTCGTCATCGTTACTTGTAGATTGTCTGTCAATGTTTATTACCTGGTCTTGCCCACCCATCGATGGATTGTTGGTGGTCAAAGACTCAGGTTGGGAAACCTGGTTGTTATTTGAAACACTTATTACTGACTTCTTACCCACTAAATTAGTGAAAGTCATGGCATCTTTGTTTAAATTACTGTTAGTGTCCTTACTGTCATTGTAAGAACAAATGTAAGCTTCCTTGGCTTCATAAGATGCTATATCCCTTCGTAATTTGTTTTGTTTTCTTACAATGATGGTAGCTCGAAGCCTATTTGTCTTAGCTTCGATGCTGTTGTATAGGGATGTCAGTTGAGAAAAACAGCTATGTTGTTTGATATCCCCATCCAGAGTCCTAATTTTCTCTGTTAAATCTTTCAATTCACCTTCATAATGCGCTATTAAAATGCGCATCATAGCAATACCAATATCATTGTACAGTTTAGTTAGTGCCACACACAGTTCATCACCAGGACTCACACAATTAGGATATTTTGCAGTCCTGAGACCCTTTGGTACCAGACTTAGTGAGACACATTCATTCAAATACTGTATCTCCAGGCATGATATTGCATGCCTGGAAACCATTCTCTCTAAATCAAAAATCGACTTTTTACAATTCTGTATTGAGTTGTTATTACTTACTGGTTGAACAGCAGTTGAAATACGGACTTCCGAAAATGGATTTCCTTGCTCTTTTATAACAAAAATAATATTTACATTTGTATTGTTGGCAGATAGCTCTCTCACACCAGAACCGATGCCTCCTCTAGTGTTCATTGCATCCACAACATGCTCGTTTTCAATAGGAACGGATTTCCTATTGAGACAGTTCAAAACTATCTCCGTGATAGTTTGAATTAAATCCTGCTCAGGCTTTTTGAGCTGTTTCCGCTCTTCAGCTCCAACCGCTCTTCGGGTAGATGGAAATCTTGGGAGGTAACTTCTGCAGCCATCCTTCGAATTAAACTCAGTCACTTCAGAAACCACGAAACAAACTGGAAACAACTTCGGTGAACCGAAAATAACTTCTAAACGAAACTGAATACTCAGTGACTGAAGAAAAACAAGAAAGTGACCACACAGCCAAATGGTTTTTAGCGCTTTCTTCCACTCTTTTAATTTTATCGTGAACTTCCTCAGAAAAACCAGGAAGCCTCCCAACATCCTGGTTTTATACTCACAAACAGGAAATGATGTTACTTTATTTTACAATGTTTATCAACTTTTGAATATAAATACTATTAAGTACATATCCAAAAGAAGTGTCATGATATATTTCATATAAAACATTTCTTTTTTTATATAAAAAAATATATGTAATTCGTATATACATACAATATCAATGTAACATAATTCTATAAATTGAAAGATGCTGAAACACTTCTAATGTACAAAAGTGCATTCTAATAATGATTACTATACTTAAATCTTTACTAGAAACATTTAAAATGTTGATAGAGTTAAAAAAGTGTACTTCTTAATATGCTGAGTTGATTCTCATTGTAGCTAATTTGTCTCACTACTATCTCCCCCCCCCCGAAAAAAATACACACACTCTCACACACACTCGCACATACACACACACACACACACACACAGACTTTCACACCAAGAAATATATATAAAAACACAAACCAATAGTGTGTGAATCCACACTTACAAAGAAGTGCAAACCTGGGCTATAAAACACATCCCTCTGTAATGTTCTCTATGATAAATGGTGTAATATCCACACCAGAATGTGTGAGTGTGTGTGAGAGTGTGTGTAATTTTTATTAGAATGCACTTTTGTACATTAGAAGTGTTTCAGCATCTTTCAATTTATAGAATTATGTTACATTGATATTGTAGGTATACACGAATTACATATATTTTTTTATATAAAAAAAGAAATGTTTTATATGAAATATATCATGACACTTCTTTTGGATATGTACTTAATAGTATTTATATTCAAAAGTTGATAAACATTGTAAAATAAAGTAACATCATTTCCTGTTTGTGAGTATAAAACCAGGATGTTGGGAGGCTTCCTGGTTTTTCTGAGGAAGTTCACGATAAAATTAAAAGAGTGGAAGAAAGCGCTAAAAACCATTTGGCTGTGTGGTCACTTTCTTGTTTTTCTTCAGTCACTGAGTATTCATTTTCTTACATTCTCCTTTCCTCTGTATCATCACTGTTCTATTAACGTTGTCAAATGTTTGCTTCCCCTCCACAAAACCACAATGATCCATATCTATTAGTTTTGGCAACACCTTTGCCATTTTTATAGCTAGTATAGACATAAATACTTTATAATCATTGTTTAAAATTGAAATGAGTCTATATGAGGCTGGATCTGAAGGGTTTTTGCCATTTTTAGGTAGCATAGCTACCACAGTTTTCTTCCAAGATGTTGGTGCTTCACCTTTTTTAAAATACTGTTAAACAAAATCTTCCAGATCTTTATCGCTTTCTTCCCTCCTCATTTCCAAACTTCCACAGGAATGCCATCTGTTCCTGGAGACTTTCCTGAAGATTGATTATATATCACTGTTTTAATCTCAAAAGCCTCCTATCTTAACTGTTGGCTGTTGAGCCTCATCTACCTCTAACCTTGGCATATCTAATTCTTCCATAAATATTTCCATTTGTACTTTTTCTTGATTTCCACATTTCTCTGCTTTATACAGCTCTTTATAAAATTTCTGAAATATTTCTAATACCTGTAGAGGATTTTTTGTTATTTTCCATTATAGTTTCTCTAAGCTTGGCAACAACCTTTTTAACTTTCTGTTATCTGAACAGTTGTGCTAAAAACTTTTGTGCTCTGGAGTTATTATCAAAAAACAGTTGCTTAACAGCAATCTTTCTAAACTCATGTATATTATTCAGGTAGTCCCTTATTTTCTCTTTAGCACTCTGAAGTTGTGTCTTATGTTGTTCTGTGAGATTCCCCTTATTCTGTAATACTTTAACCTTCGTCAGTCCCTCTAAATAATTCTTGTTACTTCTAAACCATATCTCTATTTCTTTTATTTCCACCCTATTTTTAAACTCCACTTTCATTTTATCCCACTCCCTAGCTATACATTTCTGAAGAAATTTCTATCTTCCATAATAACTTCTAAATAATTTCAACTACCCATTCCTTAATTTCCGCTCTGTTTAACAGATAGATAGGGAATATTACCAGTGTCTAATTTTTATTTCATTATCCTGCATTTTTATTTTACTTATTATTAGCGCATGATCTGAAATAGTTTTTGGACATATCAAAACATTCAATTAAATGCACATGTTCCTGTGAAATATAATTTCTGTCTAGCCTTGGGGAATAATATGAAATAGCTCTGAGCTCCTACTACTGAATTTATATCTTCCATATCAAGTATTTTCATAAATTTCTTTAAAGTCTACCATCCTTTGTTATATTTTCCCTTCTAGGCCACCTAGATACATCCTCACTGTTGCAAATCAAATTTGAGTTCCCACCCACCTATTAGTAATGTTTCATGCTGAAAGCTGATCATTTCTCCCAGAGGTTTCTTAAGCTCCAATGTAGCAGTTTTAGGTAGAGAATAAATGCATGCCAGCACAATCCTCCTCCCTTGCCAGTAGCCACTTACTAGTACAACTCTACCATTATCATTTTCCCTTTTCTATCACTATTGGAGCTCCTATAGCAATTAATATAAGTACTCCTTTTTTCCTTTGCATAGATATTCTGCTGACTAACCATCCTGAAGTCCTTTCTTTATCAAATTCTCATGCTCAGTTCTTTTCAAATGTGTCTCCTGCAGTACAGCTATTTGTACTCTGCATTTCTTAATACAGTTCAATACTCATTTGTTTTGTAGATACCTGTGAGACTATTTGTGTTCAAAGATAATATGGAAAGTGCTGCCATTAGATAATTTATTATCCCACCTGTTATGTATAACAGCTTTTTTAATGTCTAGCTTCAGCTTTTATGTTATATGCATGCACTAATGCTTGGTAGGTTGCTCTTTTATACAGTTGTTTCTTATCACATCCGCTTGAACCTATGTCATAAAACCCTCAAAAAAATAAAAATAAAACACCACCAGAATCCATTAACGTAATTCAAACCCACAAAACTAAGTACATCTTCAAATAATGAAGTTTATTGCCCTCTTATCAACTTCTCTCCATAGAAACATCAGAACCAGGTGCACAGTTGCCTTCAGCTGCAAGCTTCTCATGTTGCCCTGTGAACATTTATTTGCCAAAGGAAAATTTTTCATTACATTCAGTGTTCTGCTATTTACTTTCTTCCACTTAAAACTTGTTATTAGATCATGTCAAGGGCCTTAATCCAGTCACTCCCCTATGTACAAGTAAGAAAAAACATAATATTAGTTATATCATGAGGTGTAAACTTTTACAACCCATCCCTCACCTCAACAACCCAATATTATAGCCTGTTCTCTTAAACATGCTTTTGCCCAAGTCTTCTTCTCTTTTTACACTGCAGTACCTATATTTCCAAAAACTAAACGAAGAAAGAAAGAAAGAAAGAAAGAAAGAAAGAAAGAAAGAAAGAAAGAAAGAAAGGGCTCCTGTTTACTTTAGTATCCCTATAACACACAAAAACAACTAAACATGCTTTACTATATAACATGCAGTATATGTCATCTTTAAAAAATATTTTTAAACAAGAAATATCTTTATTAAATTCTCACTTATAACATAGGCAATCATACATTTACATAAATGAAAACAAGCCATATTGACACAATCCCAGTTGCAAGCATTTTACAACACAAACCAATTCTAGCTGCAAATATTATATATCACTTATAATCTACTCAATTATTGTCAGTAAAACATTATATAGCACATTCAAATCCTGTCTTCTTTTAATCAATCTTCCCCTGTATGTACTGTTCCCACAATTCACATATTTGTGTATGTAATTTGCTCCTACCCCTTTTCTGAAGATCCCAGTTCCACTTGTTTTCTCTCTGTTACTATATTCACTACTTTCTAGTATATTTGGTTTAGACTTTGATTTTAATTTTCTAGTAATTGCTTTTTCAGCAAACACCATAATTAGACTCAGCAAGGCCTTACTATGTCTAGGCAATTCTGATTCTGTATCATAGCTCAGAAAAATCATTTCCCTAGTTACATCAATTTGCTCACCCAGTATCTCTGATACAGTAGACTGCAGAGATTCTTTAAAGTCTGCCAACTCATTACACTCCCAGACAATATGTTCCTATTTACCTCTTTCTTACCAATCACACCTCCAACATTTGGTGTCTAATTGAGGAACAATTCTCTGGAGTCTACTTTGGGTATAGAAATATCTAGGTAAACATTTCCAAGCAAAATTTCTAAATCTTCTAGATTCTGTTACATGTTTGGGAAACATAGATATATGCCATATTTTTTTTGTGAATTGCTTATCCAATCTCTCTTCCCAATCCTTTCTAACCTCCTCTGATTGAATCTTATAGCTACCATACAATATTTTATAAGCTCTACTAATTATTATTTTTTAACCTCAGCTTCTGTTCTAGCTTCTACTAAAAACTCTACCAGTGCTGGTCTTTCATTTAGGACCCACTATTTCTTTCTCTTTGCCTATACTCTGATATCAAACTTGATAGGAAAGGCAATCTCTAACTTGCAGTCCACATAAATTCTTGGCATCTTCCCATTCTATTACCTTTTCCCTGCTAGTTATTTGCTCCCAATAATTTGGTTCCTTTGTCAGTTTTCTCCAATAAATTCCAGCCCCCTTTGCCTGTTGTCTGTATCCCTAATTGCAGTTATCCCAATCTGCAGAATCTCCTTTCTCCATTCCTATATTGGCTCATGCCTTAGTTCTTAGAATACTTTCTGCAACTTTATGATTATAATACTTTGTATGATTATTGTTATTCTCCTTAAAGGTCTGCATTCAAAATTCCAGTTTCTCAGGGGCGGAGCATAGATGGCCAACTGAGAGCAGTGAATTTTGAGAGCTCCATAAACTGTTATAATAATATAGGAAAGTTTTTATTATTTTCAAGTTTAAAACATCAGAAATATATAGATAAATTAGTAAACTACATAAATATCAATTTTGGTGGAGATATACAAAAAGTTTCCTGTCAAGTAACTTGGAGATATACTGAGTTACTGAATATGAACAACTCAAGGAATTTTCATCCAGATGCTGCTTTGAAAAAAGAACTGCAATTAATGACATCTACCTTACTAGAACTATCTTTGAAGATGGATGGCTTTAAAAATGACTTAGAAAACCTCAAATTAAATTCTCAAAACAGACTGATACTCTTAAGGAACTATTACAGCAACACCATACAAAAATAACAAATATAGAGACTTCTCTAAATGACATTGAAGGGAGACTCAAAGAGGAAGAATTCCAAAAAGAATTTCTGCTTAAACAGAATACATTGCTGCTTAAAACAGATGACTTAGAAAACAGGGAAAGGAGAAACAACATAAGGATCTTTGGTCTGCCTGAAAACACTGAAGGTGAAGACATTATTTCATTCTTAACAACCTGGATTCCTGAATTTTTAGACTTGAAAGAGGGACTTTCATTTGGAATTGAAAGGGCACATGGATCACTGAGGAAACCTGTTTCTAACTCAACAAATACTCCACCTAGTTCCATAGTTATAAAATTTATTTTATTTCTGGATAAGAAACTAATATTAAAATCTGCTTGAAGAAAATCACCCTTAAAATACAATCAAAGCCTGATAAGGTTTGACAGTGATTATTCTTCCAGAATACTAGAACAAAGGAAAAAAGTCTGGCCAGTAATAAAACTGTTGAAACAAAACAACATTAAAGTACAGCTGGCCTTTCCAGCCAAGATAAAAATATGTTTTACCAATGAGATGAGAACCTTTAATGACTTAGAGAAGCTACCATATTCATCAAAAACAACAACATAGTGTCTATCCCAGAAGAAATGGAATGGATGACCTCTACTCTTAAAAGAATAAAGGAAACAAATCCTTGGACTGATGCTAGAAAGAAGAAACAAAAAAATGATTCCAAGATAGCTGTCCCAAAAAATAACTCTTACAACTACATCTCTCAAAGTATCAACTGATAAGGTACATCACTTGTCATCTGTTTTTATTTTAAAAAAGGAGGGTTTCTTAAACAACTGAGAAACAGTAATGATTTAATCAAAATGTTCAAAGAGTTCAATAATTATTTACAAGCAAATATAGGTCAACATGGGTTACTATTTAAATTATATATAAGCCAAACAAATCAACACATAATACAAACATAGAAGTTTCTATTCCCCCCTACTTGAACTCAATGAATACTTATCTTGTTCATTTTTCATTGATTTTACTTATAATAATTTAAGTAATTAATTAACTAATTCAACAGGGTACCATTCATCAGAGTTCAGACTCAAAAATAACAAATTAACATCATATATAATAGCAGTAACAGTAGAGTGTTTTGAAAAAAAATGCTGTCATGGAGACTAATGCCTTCTTCAGTTAAAGTATGATTTAGAAATGTCATGTATATCCTGGTTAAATAATAGTAGCAACTCTTAGTACAAATGTGATCATTATTCTGTCTAAGTATAGTTAATATCAATTATGGCAGGTATCACAGCTACAAGTGCTGTTTGATCAATCCCGATATGGCGTGTGTGGATGCAGCTGTGTCTGGCAGCTAGTACAAATGTCATTATTATTCTGTCTATACATAGTTAATATTAATTATGGCAGGTATCATAGCTTTGAGTGCTGTTTGATTAAGCCTGACATGATGTGTGTGGATGGAAATGTGTCTGGCAGCTGTTGTATGTTGCTGTTTTTGTCTCCAGGAAGCTGTGGGTTGCGGCTTGTGATCGAGGTTTACTGATGCTTGTGCATTAGGAAGAGACATTTGGTGTTTTAGCCTGGATTGAGGGGAAGGGAGTGGATAAAACTGTGATTTGGGATATTTTGGACGACAATAGTTTGTTTATACATCTGCTGAGTGAGAGGAGGGAAGGCTGGAAGAATGTGTTATCTCTTGTGGCGACTTGTTGGGAGGTTTTTTTTTTTCTATCTGTTTGCTCTCTGTTCTTTTCCTGGCTGCTGCCTCACTGAAAGGGAGGGAATTTAGGCTTGAAGTTACAGTTAAGTGAAGCTTTGCTTCAGGTACATTGCGAGCCTCTGGTATGCAGTACACAGACACACTAACAGAAACAGATGCACCCAGGTTGCTATGGTAATGGAGACAGAGTGACGATAATGCTTAATGGCTCTGAGGATCCTCCAAGATGATTCTCGGCAATGAAGTTTTTGGTTTTTAAAAAAAGGGAAAAAATATAATAAAAGAGCTGTTTTAAACCTCATGTACACATATTGATGGTCTCCCGACACTTCGCTTAGCTCATTAAGTTGATTCTTGATAAAAATAAATAAATAATCACAATTTTATATTTAAAATGTATTTTGGTCTAAACACATTAAGGACTTACATAAGAGTGGAAGTGTGAATTATTGTGAAAGACTAAAAGCACTTGGTCTTGTAGAGTACCCTTTGTGGTGGTTTGGGAGGTGAGGTTGCTCAGACATGTTGGGCATAAGGGGATAGCTAATTCTAGGGGTGTTTGGGGTAGCCGGGAAGTGCTAGAGAGTCATCAGATTTCCTTCATGGAAATATCTGTGAGAATGGAAGGTGTGTTGAGTGGTTCACTGGCAGAGTGGCCACTTCAAGGAACAGGCTGGTAAAATGGAACAGGACAAATATTGGTTTGGATATTTTAAGAACAGCCTGGAAACACACCACATGAACTAGTGAATGGTATTCTGGCAAAACTGGATGGGCAATGTTGCCCGTGCTTGAAGTACTGATATCTGTGTATGTAAGGATGGAAATATACTTATAACAAATAAGAAACTAGAAGGGTCTCATAATTTAAAGTCTATGGACTGTATAAACATGCTTGGAAAAAGCTAATAATAAGAATAAGCATTACAGCTTGTGGTCCCTCAAATAACTAATCAACAACTAAAAAAACACACAATAGTTAGTTTTAATAGCATGTAGTATGATTTTAGTAAATCTAGATATAAAATATATAATCATCATATAAGATGAAGCAGTCTGCTGAATTTAGATATTAAATACAGGATTTAATAACATGGGCTTGTGTATAATAACACTACTGTCTTAACTTGTCATAAATGACATATACTACATTGAACATCAAGGGGAAGCATGATGATTTTCTTATATAAGTAAATATGCATAACAAGTCATGTAATTGCTTTAATTTGAATTGTAGTTTTTGTAACCCATTTTGACCATATATAATACTTAAGCAGTTACCAAGGCAACTAATGTTTTATACAGGACATCAAACTGACAAAGTTCTTCAAGAGAAACAATAGAAGCCTGAACTTGAAATGCCACAGAATGTAACAATCATATTCTGAATAAACACTATTAAATTGACAATAGACACTCAGTTTAATAGCATGGGCTTGTGAATAATAACACAAGTGATTTAACTTGTCATAAACGACATACACTATATTGAACACCAAAGGGAAGCATGATGATTTCCTCATATAAGTAAATGTGCATAACAAGTCATATAATTGCTTTAACTTGAATTGTGGTTTTGTAACCCATCTTGACCATGCATAATACTTAAGCTGTTACCAAGGTAACTAATGTTTTATACATGACAACAAACTGACAAAGTTGTTCAAGGGAAACAATAGAAGCCTGAACTAGGAATGTCACAGAATGTAACAATCACAAATAGTATTAAATTGACAATAATCACTCAGTTTAACCTTTGCTGATTATACAAAATAGAATGTTGCCATTTAAATCTAAAAACATTCAGTATATGCCATAAAATGGCAATTTATGAATATGGAAAGGAAATGTGTAATCATTAATCACAATAAGTGAATTTGTTGTTTTTAACCTATAATTGCACTCATTTTATACTAAGAAATGACAGATATGAAAATCCTTATGTGTAGGAAATGGGGAGAAGGGGGGTGCAGTGATAATTAAAATGCACCAACTTTCATCAATGTTCACGTAAAACAAACTTGATGCTTTAAGTAAGTTAGCAACAAACAAAGTGATTACTTAAATGCTGGCAAACAATGAAATATAAGTTCTGATATATCCAGTAAAATACATTGTATTATAAACCTTAGGTATAAATATTATAACCAGCTATTTATATTAAGTAATAAGCTTTGAAATACTTCATCAATAAGGGTGAATATGTTAAATAACTGTGTGACTATAATCTTTTACTGAGGTTTTATATATGATACATCCTACTTTATTATGATCAAATTGCTTGTCATCTATCTTTCATGTAAATATTAATTTCTTATACAATAAGTAGACATTTATATTGTATTAGCATTCTGTCTAATCTACAATAGTATTATATTTGTTCAAAATAATATAAATATTGCTTATTCCTATTACAAATATTCTCCATATGAAAATTCAATTTATGGAGCTCAGATGTTCTGGATTGTCAAGGTATGAGTGATAATTTGATGGATTTAGGTTTATCCATCAGATTAGGAATGATTTTCATTCCATGGCTAGTGCAGATTTTAACACAGAATTAATATAAAACAGGCCAGCCAAAACACCTTGCCGATAATTGCACCAACTGTGTAGAGTCAAAATATGTAAAATAAACAAATATAAACGTTGGTGTCAGCTCATGCGAACCCTCTGGTTCAATTAAGATAAAAGTTCCTGCAAAAAGCACTTGCAAAAAGTTCTCACGGTAAAAAATACCTGCAATATGACATAAAGTTACCTTTATGAGCTTTTCACAGTCTTTTTACGTTTATCACATAGAAGGCTAAGTGGTATCTTCTGGTCTGAACAGACCTTGGTTTCTACACGCTATTTGGCTTGCTTCAGTTTCAGCTTCCAGAGTCCTTTAGAGCAACGGAAGGGCTTTGAACACTTGTTAGCTGTAGACAAATACAGCGCGAGTTTACAACGGGAGGTAAACTCATTTCCAACGGCAAATTTGCTCTGTATCTGGCTTGGTTGTTGTATGCCGTATTTGGCTTGGTTGTTGCATGCCGTACTGACAACGGGTCAATAGCGGAATCGCAAGGATACTTTTTTACTACCTATAAAGACCGTGAAAAGACTGTGAAAAGCTCATAAAGGTAACTTTATGTCATATTGCAGGTATTTTTTACCGTGAGAACTTTTTGCAAGTGCTTTTTGCAGGAACTTTTATCTTAATTGAACCAGAGGGTTCGCATGAGCTGACACCAACGTTTATATTTGTTTCATATAGTGCAGATTTTAGTTTTGTTAACATTTATTAATTCAAATCTATTTCACAAAAACATTTTTATTATGCCTGACCAAAACATTACTTTATTGGTAAACACACAAAGTATAAAAAGACAATTTCCTTTAAAAGTTCAAACATATACTTTATAGTTATCAGAGGAAAGGTTTAATAGTCACAATAAAACAAAAAATACATAGTCTAAATAACCTAAGATGGATTCAACTTTATTATCTTTTAAATACCAATGTCTTAAACAATCCTAGGAAGAGATCAAATCTACTGAAATATTTAAAACTGAACAAAGGACAAATTGTCTTCCTTCAAGAAACTCATTTCAAAACAAATGACAATTACAAATGGAATCCTAATGAATATATGATATTGGTACAATCCACTTATAAGACAAAGACAAAAGGGGTAGCAATTTTATGGAAATCAAATGTGATTAACCCAGAAATCATTTATAAGTATGAAGATAAAGAAGGCCTTATGGCATTAGTAATAGTTAAATATAATAACAGAATATGGACCTAAGCCAATCTATACTGGTTTCCAGGCATTGGAACAGGAACTGTTAAAAAACACTTGGATTTCATTTCCAATGATTATAAAGGCAACTTAATATTAGGAGGAGATTTTAACTGTATATTTGATATTTCTGAAACTACTAATAAAAGACAGCTACGTACATCTGCTGTATCAAAAACTTTAAACAAGTAGGCAGAATCATTTCATCTTGTAGATACTTTGAAATTTAAAGAAGATAAATCTTTGTTGTTTTCCCATCAAGATCACAGATCTGGTACCCAAACTAGAATAGATAAAATATTTGCTGCCCATGACTTACACTCTAAAATCATTAATTTCTCAATCATTCCCTGCCCCTATTCAGACCACAATTCATTGATACTAAAACTTCAAAATGGGTACAAACCATTAATCTTTAGCTCCGGAATTCCAGCATATATAACTAAAATTAGAGTTCAAACTCTGGTTATTATCTGAATTACAGTTCTTCTTAGATATTAATTACACTACAGAGATAAATAAAATAATGCTATGGGACTCATTAAAAGCTTACATATATGGTAAAATCCTAACTTGGTATAAAAAAATCAGAGAATGGGATTCTGATCTATTAGATCTACAATCCAAACTTTTGTCAGTATTAGCTGAAAAAATCAAAATCATTTGGAGATCAAAAAGAAAGCAGAAGTATTAAAGAATAAATACAATGAAATTCTAATACATAAAACTAGTTTAGCTTTAGAAAAGTAAAAATTAATACCTTGGCCACTTCTCCCAAATATCTAAATAATTTATCCACAAGAATCAAAATACAATCAAAAGCTAATAACATTAAAAGTATATTCCATGAAAAGAAAGGGAAAAATGTCTCAGATATAGGTGACATTCTTGATGCCTATAGAAATCACTATATGGAACATTTCCAAAAAGAAAATATACATATTGATCAATTAAATCTAGATGAAAAATTTTCTAATATAAAAAATACCAGAAAAAGTAAAACTAGATCTGCAAGCACCCATATCCTACAAAGAAATTACAGATACAATAAAAGAGGGTAAAAATAATAAAGATCCAGATATGGATGGCATAATTATGGAAGTATATAAACTTTTTTCTTCAAATATACTATCCCTCTTCCATACAACTCTATTAGAAATTCAGTCACAAGCTTTAATACCACCCTCTTGGAGATATTCCTTAATCACACCAGTTCTAAAGGAAAACAAATCCCCAAACCTCTCTACCTCATACAGACCTATATCATTATTAAATAATGACTATAAGATATTTATGACAATATTAACGAACAGAATAAAAATACCATTATCTAAAACAATAAATAATGATCAAACTGGATTTATAAATCATATACACACACATGACAATATTAAAAAGATAATTTCTCTTATAAATTATGTTAAAGAAAAGAAAGAAACACTCATAATTGGCTTAGATATAGAGAAAGCCTTTGATTCCCTAAATTGGGTCTATTTATTCAAAATCTTAATGCTATTTGAATTGCCTGCATCCTTTGTTCATCTCCTAAAGAATATATATATATATATATATATATATATATATATATATATATATATATATATATATATATATACACAAATAATTTAGCATATGTTAAGTTAGGTCTTTTTACCTCTGGATCTATAGATATAACAAAAGGCACTAAGCAAGGATGTCCCATGTCACCGATTGTATTTGCTCTGGCTATTGAAATATTGGCAGATTCAATTTATAACAATATAAAAATCAAAGGAATAGATGTTTATGAACAATATAATTCTAAAATAATGCTATTTGCTGATATCATATTACTAACATAATACAAAAGGAACATAAGAAGAATTAGATATATTAACTGACAAATTTCACATGACTTCAGAACTCTATTTCAATAAATCAAAATCAAAATGTTTATGTTTAAATAAAAACAAAAAGAATTGCAGACTAATGGGGATCACATCATAGGGAAACAAGAATCTACCTTAAAATATATAGGAATTAAGATATGCAAGAATAATAATGAATTAGTCTAAAAAACTACAATAATATCATCAATACAATTAAAATCTCTGTGGAAAAATGGAACAACATAATATTAACATTTGAAGATAGACTACAGTTAATAAAAATGGTTTTACTGCCCAAGATCCTATATATAGCCTTGGCAATACAACTGTTACCAGAAAGGAATATACTTAAAGAAATAAATTCATACCTAATAAAATGTTATGGTTTCCCAAAAGAAACAGAATAGCTTTAATACATCATATCAGACCATGGAAACAGGGAGGATTAAACTTTCCTGATATAGAAACATATATATAAAAGCATCAATATCTAAAACAATCTTAGATTCGATAAGTCCAAGTTACTCTGCAAACTGGAAAGAATTACTAACTATAATATCAATAAATTAATTTGTTTTACAAAAAAAATGTCAAATAACAGATAAAAACAATTTGCCATGACACATATGTATTAGTATGCAATATAACATAACTAAACCACTAAAACTTGTATGATTAATTATTACATTGACTCATTTAGGAAAATTATTAATGTAAATATAGATTTAAAAATCTGGTTTGATCTTTTAACACCATTTATAGTCACAAAGAACTTTCCACAAAAAATATAGAGAGAAATTATTAATTCCTGTGAACATAAAGGATTTGTTTGTTGGCTCCAATGTATCAAAGAACTAAAAGTTTTAGATATGCAAGTAATAAAAACAACATACAAAATTCCACAACAGGACTAGATAACATTACAGAGTATTCTGGCATATTCACAAGATTTAAGTAGAATAATTAACAATGCTGCATTTAAAGAAATACCTAAATTTACTAAATACATATATGAAATCATATATAATGAGTTTGACATGGGAAACAGTATTTGAAAATGTTACAAAATATTAATAAACTATAAAACAGCACCCAGAACCTCATACTGGAAATATATAACAAAAGGACTCAGTACAGTTAACTGAAGATATTAAAATAAATGTCTTATTATCGATAAAATATACATCCTTTACAGAATACTGGAAAGGTTTTTATTGGAAATGCTTGCACAGAGCATTCTTAACCCCAGACAGAATCAGTAAAATTAGTTCTTCCATAAAAGGAATATGTTGGAGATGTGAGCAAGTACACAATGCAGATTGGAACCACATTTTCTTTGATTGTGTTAAAATGAAGCCATTTTGGAATGGTATTAATAACTTTCTTCAAGCTTTATTTAATGAATCATTTTATATAACTAAAGCTCTTGTATTATTAAATGTGAACGAAGGTCCTCATTTGAAGAGGTCAAACATGTATCTAGTATGGACTATACTTGCAATTTTAAGGAAGTGTATAACAAGAAGATGGAATACAAACACAATACCAACTTTGGAAGACTTCTGCAGCCTACTGAAGACCACAGCATTATTGGAAATTAAAATTAAAGAACTAAGAATTTATCCAAAGCCATTTATCAAAAACCCTTGGGGAAAAGTCTTATTGTTGAATGACACTATACAATAATTGATCAGACACTCTGATGATGGATTGGACATACTTATAAAGTAACTGTATACATTATGATCTGTTATAGTGTCAGGCTAATGTAAATAGTGTACATAGTTATTTAAGATGTTATGTATAAATACTATGGAATTCATTCAAATGTATTTGAAAAAATAAAAAAAGTTTGAAGAAAATAAATCCCAGTTTCTCCTTGTTTCTTGAGCTTCCCTCTGTTTCATCATCACATCATTATCCCTTTCCAGTTTGAATTATAGGTTTATGCTCATGCTATGTATGGGAACCTTAATTGTGTAGCTCTGAAATACCCCTTCAGATCAGGTAATCCCAATCTGCCTTGTTCTGTTGGAAGAATCAGCTTATCCCACTTGAATCTTGCAGTCTTCCCTTCCCATATAAAATCCTTCAGCTCTTTATTAATTGCTATCCACAACTTCTAAGCTGGTTGATAACAATATGTCTGACTTGTGTACAAGATTAAAGGGACTAAAATCATTTTAATTGCTTGTATTTTATTATCCATAGCCATATAACAAAGCTTCCATTTTCTCAGGTTTTGTATTATCTTTTGTTTGGTCTCTTCCCACATATTCTTAGCTGCCACACTGGAATCATTTTTAATCTATACTCTTAAACACTTAATGTTATCATATCTCCACAAATATGGATATTACTGAACCAATTCATGTGTAGGTACATAATTTACTGCTATTGTCTTTGTTTTAGCTTCATTCATTTTTCATCCCAAAAAGATGTGAAAGTGTCTCAAAATGTTCTGCAACACTGTAATGTCCTCTTCTTGTTTTATCAGGTATAAAATATCAGCTGCAAATAGAGACAGTCTTTCTTGACTACCATAGCATTTATATCCCTTATTGTCTTTGCCAATGGTTGTAAATATAATGCAAATAACAAAGGGGAAATAGGACACCCCTACCTGCTTCCTCTGCTCAAGTAGAAATTATCAGAGAGAAACCTACCCACTTTAATTTTCACCTCTGATCCCTCATATATCCTCCTAAGCAACCTGATAATTTTATTATCTAGAGTAGTTATCAATTCTGGGAATAATACATCCAGAGGAGGAAAGAGGTTTAAAAGAAGGTAGGATTTGAATGAGCTAGGTAATGTTTGATTGACAATGACTGGATAAATTATAAGTGATGTATAATGTTTGCAACTACAATTGTGTCAACATGTTTTGTAATGTATAATGTTTGCAAACGAAATTGTGTCAGTATGGTTTATTTTCATTTATATAATTGTAAGATTGTGTATGTCATACCTGATAATTTAATAAAGATGTTTCTTGTTTTAAGATAAAAAAAAGATTGTAGACAATAGTGGTATTTTCTTACATTCTGCTTCCTTTGGATCATCGATGTTCTGAGAATATTATAAATTTTGTCTCCCCACAACAAAACCACACTGATCCATATCTATGAATTTTGGCATCATGTTTCACATTCTTTTTGCCATTATAGACATAAACACTTTATAATAATGGCTTAGTACTGAAATGGACGTGTATGAAACTATATCTGATGGATCTTTACCCTACTTAGGTATTACAGCTACCACCGCTTTCTTCCAGAATGTTGGTGGCACTTCTCTTAAGATATTGTTAAACAAAACCTTCCAGATCTTTATTAGTTTCTTCCCTCCTAACTTCAAACTTCCAAAGGAATTTGTACCTTTTCTTGATTTCCTGTATTTTTTCTGCTTTATGCAGACTTTTATAGAATTTCTGAAATATTTCTAATACCCATATATAATCTCTTGTTATCTTTCTTGTTACAGGCTCTCTAAGCTTGGCAACAGCTTTTTCCACTTTCTGTTGCCTGAGTCATTGTACTAAAGGTTTTTGTGCTCTGGAGTTGTTATAACAGTTGCTTAACAGCAATCTTTCTAAACTTATGCATATTATTGAGATAATCCCTGATTTTCTGTTTAGCCTTCTGCTGTTACTCCTATTTTTGTTCTGTGAGATTCCCCTTATTCTGCAATACTTTAACATTTGTCAGTCCTTCTATGAATTATTCTTGTTCTTCTTAACCATAGCTTCCTTTCTTTTACTTCTACGCTATTTTTAAACTCCACTTTAATTTTATCAAACACCTTAGCTAAATTTTCAGAAGAAATGTATATATTCTCTAATAGCTCCTGAATAATTTACACTACCCATTCCTTAAATTCCTTTCTTTTCAACAGATAGGGAGAAAGCACCAATGTCTCGTTTTTTATTTCATTACCTTGTGCTTTTATTTTCGTTATTATTAACGCATTATCTGAAATAGTTATTGGGTGCATATCAAGATCTTTAATTAAATGCCCATGTCCCTGTGAAATGTAAATTCTGTCTAGCCTAGCCCAGGTTTTTATCTTGGGAAATAATATGTAAACTCACTCTAAACTCATATTAATGAATTAATATCTTCCATCCCAAATATTTTCATAAGTTTCTTCAGAAGTCTATCCTCCTTTGTTATACTTTCCCTTCTGGGCCCCAAGACACATTTTCACTGCTGCAAATCAAATTCCAGTCCCCTTCTATAAGTAATATTCCTTGCTGAAAGCTGGTTATTTCTCCCAGAATTTTCTTAACCTCCATTATATTAGTTTTAGTTGGAATATGAATACATGCCAATGCATTCATCCTCTCTTGTCAGTAACCCTTTAGTACTATAAATCTACAAAATATATATTTTTTATCCTCTTCTGTCACTATCGTAGCTCCTCTTGGAGTTAATATACTCCTCTTTTCCTTCATCCCAGGTATTCCACTTAATAGCTATACAGAAAACCTTTCTTTATCAAATTCACATGTTCAGTTATTTCCAAGTGTGTCTCCTGTAGCATTGCTATTTGCACTCTACCTTTTTAATATAGTTCTCTACTCTTTCTTTTTTGTATTTATCTTTGAGACCACTGACATTTAAAGGCATTACAGAAAGCATCATTGTTTCAAAAATTATTATTTTCACCCTTTATGTATAACAGCTTTTTTGTTAAATGTATAGTTCCAACTTTTGTATTACATGTATTATGTTTGTCAGGATAAAGTTGTTTATATTCATATCCATTTTAGCCAATGTTACATCTTACAAAACTTTTTGTTTTATTGAAAGGTCTCAAACAGAAAAACAAACTCATGCCCAATACCCTTTAAAACATATTAACTTAATACTAACACACAAAACTATGTGCATCTTCAAATATTTAAGTTTTACGCTTCTGATCAGAACAAACGTCCCAAACTGACAGCCACATTAACAGACTTGAGTTAACCTAAAAGAAAAGTTATCCATGCTAAGACGCATGGTGCAGCCTTTGGTAGCTTTCCCCCCTGGGAAAACACCTGAATGCTTTCAGAGAACATTGTCTCCTAGCCAAGTTCTCTTTTTTTCTAGCCAATTTCTCTTTATCAGATTGTCTCCATGAAGACATGACGAGGAGATACAGAAATGCTGCTAAGTATATATTTATTTGGGGTCTATATTACATAGTCGAAGTTCCGTAACTTCGACTGACATATGTACGAACACACATGTCGAAGTTACGGAACTTCGACTACATATAAAACATAAAAAAGTAAAATAAAATAAAAGGGTATATGCAGGTGGCAAGTCCCCCCTGCACCCCCACATGGGGGGCTGCACCCCCACACCTCCACTCCTTAAATATACCAACTCAGAGGTCGCGCTACAGTGTAGTAAAGGGAAAATTTCCTTTACTGCACTGTAGCATGACTCTGGAGTTGGTATATTTAAAGAGCGGGGGTGTGGGGGTGCAGGCGGGCTTGCCCCCTTGCATATACCCTTTTATTTTCTTTTTCCTTTAGTTTTTATTTTTTTATGCATACTCAAAGTTCTGTAACTTTGGAAATTTGTGTTCAAACATATGTCAGTCAAAGTTATGGAACTTTGACTATGTAATATAGACCCATTTATTTGCTAGAACAAAAGCCTTATAATATTCAATACTCATTTATTTGCTTTCTCTTCAAATGTGTCACTAGATCAAGCTAAGGGCCTTAATCCAGTCATTCTTCCATGCAAAAATGAGGAAAAAGCACATTAATTTTTCCTTTGTCATGTTCTTTTAACCAGACTTCTTCTTCTTCTCCTCTTTTTTCTTTTACGCTGCAGTGGAGGAGAAAGAAGAAGGGAGAAAGAAAAAGAAAAAAAACCCCAGAAGCACCTGTTTACAATACTATCCCCATTACACTTAAAAACAACTGAGGAAACTTTATTTTATAGCATGCAAAAAAAAATCATACAATATAAAAATAGTATTAAGAAAAAGTTTTGTTTTGCTTACAGCTAAGTTTCTCCCTCCTCATCTACTCCCCTCAGTATTTTCTGAACATAGAGTGCCTTCTGTGTGGAGTCTGCATGTCCTCCCCATGGTTGGGTAGCGTTCGAAAGACATGCGTGCGTAAATGGGCGTGCCTTCGTTGAAGGTTGGGCGTCAAGCTGGCACCTCGGCATTTTGTAAAAATCTACTACCAATCATTAGCGGACCGGAGTTCCGCTGTAGCGACCCCTTACCGAGAAAAAGCCGAAAGACAAACAACAACAACAACAACTGACATGAAGTAGGGCATATACGTTAGAGCCCCAAGTCCAACTATGTGCCAAAAAAGTCCAACATTTCCAGATTTTCTTGTTCGTCATATTTCACAAATATAATTATTGCTTTGTAATCCCACATTTGTCAGTTTCCAAGTTAATGGTTTTATTTCTGTCCATCTCCCAAACCCCGTCTCTGCTTTATTTACAAAGTACTTCTGATTCTTCTAGGCAACTCTCATGTTCCCTTTCTTCTCTCCAGCATTTTCTGCTGAAACACTGGAAAAAGTTTATATATCACAGTCTCTCTGTGGTCTTTATTACCAGAAAAACAAAAGCAGAATCTCTTTCTGTTTCGCAGCTCATTTTTGTTGGACAAACTTTTGTATTGCCTCCTTAGCATGTATTCCATAAAAAATGATTTTGTCCCTCCAGGGAAGGTTATTTTCAAGATAGCTGGGTGCAGCAGTTTGAATCTCATGCCTGCATCTAAACATTTCCTGAATACTGGAATAAATTACTCCTCTTCTGCCTGGTGTACAATGAGTAATCATTCTCCACAAATACTCTGCTGTCTCCCACTTTTAGTGCTTTGTCCTTCTGCCACAGTTTTGTCAGATTCAACTCCTGCTGGTAGGATTTTGTCTTTACTGTTAAAGGTCTAGGTTGCTTTCTCATAGCTAGGTTTGGAGCAGACATATGATGTGCCCTTTCAATTAACTTCTCCTGCTGTGGAATACCAGTCCAGTTGGTTATTTGTGCTTTTATAAAATTAATACAGTCTGTTCCTTCCAGCCTCTCTGGCACAGCTGAAAATCTCAGGTTTTCCCTATGTGCTCTGTCCTCTAATTCTATTATTTTCTGAAACATCTCTTCTTGAGCAGTCTCATTCAGCCAGCCTTTTCTTCATTTTGACCTCTGATTTCTGCAGTTTTATCACTTCAGCTGAATATCTGTTTAAACCTTATTCCATTTTTCTAGCATTTTATTGTTTGAGTTGATATACTCCACTCGTGTTTTGTTTATTTTAACTGGGTCTATGTGTAGATGTCTTATGCTTTCCTCTAGGTTACTGGATGTTGGGAGCTTGCACCATTTTTTTGCTTAACAGCTGCAGTACTTTTCCCAGTCAGTATTTTTTCCTCACCTTTTGTAGCTGATTTTCTACCAGGTCCTCTTGTCTTTCTTTTTTCCTGGCATCCAGGCAGTGACCTTACTAGTCAGTTACTGAAATCTACCCAGAAACACAAAACTCCACTTGCTTTCTCTGCTAAGTTTCAGTTTTCACATCGGGAGAGAGAGAATTAAGCTGTTACTCAACGTGCAGCCATCTTGGAAGTCCGTTTTATAAAATTATTATTAAGAAAAACATTGTTTTAATTACTGTTACCTCTTTGCTTCCTCATCTTCTCTCCTTAATGTTCTTCCAAACATTAATAACATAAAGTAGGGCATATTCTTCGGAGTCCCCTAAAAGTTTAACAAAGTCAAAAAGTCCAATATTTCCAGTTTTTCTTGTACAGCCATATTTCACAAATGTGACTAATGCTTTGTAACCCCACATGTATTCATTAATTTTTGAGTTGTTTTTCTTCAGAAAACGCTCTAGCTGAGAATTGAACCGGACAGTGTCTTACTGTAAGTTTATTTTAATCACCTCGCAGCACAATTGACTTATTTTTCCTCTAGATCACTGGAAGTCATGTCTTGTATCAAACCTGAAGCTTGAACTGTTTTCCAGCTCTCAACTTCAGTCTCTGGTTCACTGCCAATATACTCCTAAGTTCTTTTAGTCAACTCCTGTGCTTTTCTCTGTCTCTTCAGCATTTTCTTTTGAAACACTGGAATAGGTTTCACTGTCAAAGTCTCAATGTGAGCTTTATCATCATAAGAATACGAAGCAGAGTTCCTTTCTGTTTGATGGCTCACTTTTTGTTAGACAAACTTTTGTATTTCCTCCTTAGCATGTTCTGCATCAAAAAATGACTTTGATCCTCCAGGAAAATATATTCTGAAGATAGCTGGTCACAACAGCTTGAATATTACACCTGTGTCTTGATATTTCACGATAGCTGGAATACATTTACTCCTCTTCTGCCTGGTGTATAGTAAGTAATCATTTTCCACAAACACTCTACTGTCTCTAACTTTTAGTACTTTGTCCTTCTGCACAGTTTTGTCAGAATCAACTCTTTCTTCTGGTAGGACTGCATCTTTCCGATTAGAGGTCTTGGCTGCTTCCTCATGGCTAGGTTTAGAGCATGCATAAGATGTGCCCTTTCATTTATTAACTCCTGCTGTGGAATACCAGTCCAGTTGATTATTTGTGCTTTCATAAACTTAATACATTCTGTTCCTTCCAGTTTCTCTGATACCGCAGAAAATCTCAAGTTTTCCTGTTGTGCTCTGTGCTCTAATTCTACCAATTTTTGAGACATCTCTTTTGGACCAGTTTCATACTTGGCCAGTCTTTTCTTCATTTTGACCTCTGATTTGTGCAGATTTATCAGCTCATCTACTTGTTTAAAGCTTCTTCCATTTTTCCAGCCTTTTGTTATTTTACTTGATATACTCCTTCAGTTGTTGCTGTGTCTTTCGGCTTTTCCCGGTTAGGGGTCGCCACAGCGGAACTCCGGTCCGCTAATGATTGGCAGTAGATTTTTACGTGCCAAGTTGCCAGCCCTGACGCACAACCTTCAATGAAGGTATACCCATTCATGCATGTCTCCACGCAGAAGACGCTCTAGCTGAGAATCGAACCGGACAGCGTCTTAATGTAAGTTTATTTTAATCACCTCGCAGCACAATTGACTTATTTTTCCTCTAGATTACTGGAAGTCATGTCTTGTATCAAACCTGAAGCTTGAACTGTTTTTTACTGAATAGCTGCAGGATACTTTCCAGCTAATGTTGTCTCCATATCTTTTGTAGTTAATTTTCTTTCGGGTTCTTTAAATTTTTTCTTTGGTGGCATATAGACAGTGCACTTACCAGCCAGCAACTGAAATCTACCCAAAAAGACAAATTCACTGGCTCTCTTTCTGCGTTTCTGTTTTCACACAGGGTGAGCTCAAATTAAGCTGTTACTCAGTGTTGTACAAACAGCAATGTTATCAGTAAGTATTTTTACAGTGATAATAGCTGGTGCATTCATAGTATTTTCCATCAGTCCTGTAATATATTATAATGCACACAAACTACAAATTATATTTTTTGTAAATTTTCACAAACACATTTTTCATATCTTGAAAACTGTACAAACCATACATAAATTACTAAACCATTTGGGTTAACCAGAATAAGCTTTCACAAGACAACAAAAAAATTCTCTGCAAAAGCATGTTTATTCAGATATTTACAGAAACATGAAAACATAACCTTAATTGTAGAATTAGCGAAACAAATAATATTGGCTATCTGCCAAGATGTACAACTTACAGTGCAAACATCAGACAGTTTTCTTCACCATATGAGGATTCTGATTCACTTAATGTCATGTGTCAGTTTGTAAGTCACATGCGTTTTGAAGTATTAAATACATATGGAAATATTGCTTATTTTCACAATTGCTAACAATCTTTCTGGTATACATTGCTATAAACTAGGATTGACAGTAAATTATCCTGTTTACATCGATGTTTCACACACTACACCTTAATAATATATAGCGCTCTCAATTATGAAAACATGAACTTAAATTTGAAAATGTGAATACTAAGTATTAAAGATTAATTTTTCCACTGCATGACATCCTAGCATACCTCTCAACCTCTCAGTCCAAGAAATCTGGACAAAGCCAGAAAGACAGGGGGTACAAAGGCCCAAAAATAGGGACAAAATATAAATATTGCTCCTATAAACTTGGAAAGTTGCTAGAATAACAGGTTTTGCATTATTATGTATTTCTGAAGGATATAAAGTCTAAAACTGAAATGTCTGTCATTATTTAGTGACTTAAATCTTCAATGATTTGCCAGAAAAAAACACAAATTTTATGAGGAACAGACCAAAAACATGAGGCAAAACTCTGGACATTCTGCGAAAAGCTGTACAGTTGAGAGGTATGCGAGTCCTAGACTAACAATCTTAGTGTAAATTTGTAAATAACGCGTTGTCCATTCTAACACTGCCTATTATTAGCTAGTGCCACCTGTCCCTTTTTTGGCAGTTGTGTCTCACTTAAAAATGGCAAATGTCCTGAGATTTTAGGATCAAAAATATTTCCCAAATTTTCTTTAATAATTGAATAAAACAGTTATTTTGTATGTGAAACACCTATTATACGAAATAGCAAAAATAACTCATATGCTACAAGAGTAAGATTTTATTTTGACCAAAAAGTTAAGTTCTGTCCTTTGCACTAGCCGTGGGTATGTTTCGCCCTGCAAAATCTCACATTTCTACAAAAAAGTCCCGCTTTGGACATTTGAAAAGGTGGCAGCCCTATTTTAGCTGGTAAATCACTTAGTTAATGCTAGAACGAAAAAAAGGTGGCGGTATGGACGTGAGACGAAAGTATACAAAAACGGTATTTTTGGCGTCAACGAGCACTATAGCTACACTTAAGCCTATGTGTACTAATAGTAAAACTTTGCAGCATGAACTCAAAGAGCTGAAGTGACAGACTGGAGTGTCCAGGTGGCCCCCAGGTTGACACATCCTGGGGGGCAAAATGCTGACACTAGCCCTGATGGTCACCCCTAGTAATCAGGAAGAGTATGCTTACAAATTGTGCTTTCTGCATGCATTAGCTCTTCACTAACCTGTCATTAGGGAAGCTCATATAGCTTATGCAGTAGGCAGAACAAAATACCAAGGAGGATGTCTATAGCCCTCATACCCACACCCATCTGACAGACAATATCCATTAAGTGACTTAATTTGCGTTGCAGCTTGGTGAAGTAGGAGAAGGAAAAACGTAAAGGCTTAAATCAAAACGGAATGTAAGTAAAAGTGTTTGATACCGTATGACAAATGTCCTCCACTGCTGTTAGTGTTAATTATTGTCAATTTCAGTCTGAATTCCCAGCAGTGGTGCTCCGCAAAGAAAAATAAACAACATTCTATCACAAGCGACTACTTTCGATAGCTATGACATTCGCCTCCGCCGTAATAGCTAAAGCCGGTGCGGTAAATTTTCGAATTTGCGTTTTCAGCCTTAGGTGACGTGTGTGTGTGTGTGTGTGTGTGTGTGTAGGTTATTATTTCTTATGAATGTAACTCTTAACATCATATTCTCTGAAAATAGATCAAGTCTTCCGACTGTCGGAAATTGTAAATAACTTTCGAATGTCTATTTTACGACATTACTTTACGATAAGACGACTTGCGAAAACGTCAAGAACTGGAAACGTACATGTCAACTACGTTAATGGTGGTAGTGCTTTCTTTTTCCCCTTTGTTTGCTGTTATGTTGACTATAGTCCCCCGCCGGTGTAAACTTTGGCTCTAGATGATTGTCACTGTTGAAGTGACACTCCGACCCCATGTGCAAAACATGGGAAAAAGGTGTTGTGAATGAATGAGTTTCTATTTTAACTCTGGCCGGCAGCTTAATTTGCTGGTTACCGGCGGTATTTGTCAAGATTACAGGACTTTTTTTCCCTCTCTTTCTGTGTGAGTTTTCCCAAAGTGATGTTTCGCAGCCTATTTTTCTCTTAAAACAAGAAACAAAACTAGTCAAGGATAAAATCCCCAAAAGAATGTTATGAAACAGGAAGTGTAACATCTATTACTTTAAAAAACTGTTTTGCTAAGTTTTACCCCACAAAGTAGTTTTATTTGGCCATAGTGGAGAGTACTGGACCATGCGATTAAGAATGCAAATGCCGGTAATGACACATTACGGAAGCATTTTCCAATTTTAATAAGTTAAACTAAAAAGTAATAAATAGTTTAATTTAAATGAGAGAAACACTATCACAATAAATCTTTTAGTAATGTGATAACGCCTTCGAGGAACATAAGTGAACGTTTTCGTCAAATGCTTTACATCTTGCGCTGTTTCTTTAATGTAAACAGGGACTCGCGTGTAAAAATAAACTAGTAGAATTCGCACACACACTAATACATGAACTTTTACATGTATTAATGTGTAAAAATGTAGCAATTTCTTCTAATAAGCATATTTGTCTTGAAAGATTTTAAATAATACCGGTAAATATGCTTCTTTTTCTTCAAATTATTGGTGAAATTATTGATTCGGTAGACTAGTTTTCATATTTTACTGGCTAACTTTAAAATAATCAGAAAATTATGTGAAGAGGGAAATTCGGCCAGAAAATACTTACGCACAGTTGAGATATCTCTTTTTTAAAGAATTCCACGCACATGTTAATATTTTCTTTCCAGAAAGGGGTTTTCCTTGCCTGTAATCCAACACTAAACGCATCACATATAGAAAAAACGACACAATTTAATAATTGTTAGTTTGTTTTATGTTTGAACTTATTGTTGTTTGCCTTTCCTTCTTGCATTTCTCTTGTCATCTGTTACCTCATGAAGGCTACTAAGAAACGCAGAGTAATTAGATTAGGTCACTTATTACAATTGCATACCTAAAGATCGGAGAACTCCCAAACATAAACACACTGCACTTAATACATTTCCAGCAAATCACAGTACATGTATAAACGCATATACCAGTGTCTCACCAAACATACCCCTAAGGCAAAACACAAAATCAAATGTTTTAGTTATATGTGACTCCATTGTGAGACACACAGATGTCCCACTCACTAGGTCGAATAAGGAAAAGGTCACGGGCAGGTGTCCACCACATCACACATGCACTGAACTCTCCCAACAACAGGCACTGTTATGACTATCGACATTCACCTAAGATGATGCCTCAATACAGACAAAAAGTAATTGACTTCACCAATTGGCTTAGTTTCTGGTGTCATTCTAAGGGGATTTCGTACCTGTCTGCCTGGGATGATATGGTTGATGGACCATGATGTTTTGTCAGAGACGGTTTCCACCTGCTACCTCTGAGTTTTGGCTACTGGCTAAGGCTATTGCCTCCCCCGTAGTGCTTTTTTAGGCAAGGTCACAAAAACATAATTTACGACGTAAAAATATCCTCAGAAACAACCTTAAGGTTATGCTGCTAAACACCAGGAGTCTAAATCTGAAATTTCACTGGAGGCAATCCTAACTGGAAGATGCAGACATCTGTGCAGTAACATAGACCTAAGTGAAGGCCGTGGAGAGCAGCCTGAGCATACTGGGATATAATGCCTTCCACACGTTCAGGCTACAAAATGAACATGTGAAAACTAGCGGAGGAGTATCAATATTCATCAAAGGTAAATACACCTCTAGATTGGTTAAACAGAATGATTCCCTAGAGTTACTCCATGTGCAAATAACTATAG
This sequence comes from Protopterus annectens, assembly GCF_019279795.1. Taxonomy (NCBI): domain Eukaryota; kingdom Metazoa; phylum Chordata; order Ceratodontiformes; family Protopteridae; genus Protopterus; species Protopterus annectens. The sequence goes on from NC_056730.1 coordinate 910,512,876, forward strand.
GAAAGACCCCTCTCCAATTTATTGTCAGCTATAGATCCCCATACATGAACCATGATGTCCACACTGCCTACTTGGATCTATTTGAGTCACTCAAATTGCAACCAAATGTCCAGGTTATGGGTGACTTTAACTACCCGTCCATAGATTGAGTAAATTATACGTTAACAAACACACTCACCCAAAGGTTCTTGGAAGTCATTAACTCAAACGCCTTGGAGCAGATAGTTGGCACCCCACAAGGGGGCCCAAACATTCTAGACTTGGTACTCACCAACATGATAGAACAGTGTATCACCACAAGTGTGCAGCTCTCCCTGGTGAAGTTTGATCATAAATCAGTCTCTTTTGAAGTAACAATAGCATCGGACCCCCCAGGTGAAATTAGGCTAAAAAACTTCTCCAAAGCCAACTACAGCCTCTTACGAGAAGGCATTAATAGCTTCAAAGCACCTGCCCTCACTAACAGCAAGGACATATATACTAGGATATACACCAATGTATTGTATAGACATCTATACAGTTGTATTGACTCAGCCATTCCTGATAGGACCAAAGCAAGATCCTCAGGAAAAAGCAATCCTTCTTGGTGGGCATCCACCATAAACAGGTTATGTAATAAGAGGAAGAAACTGCTGTCTAAGAGCAGGAAGGAACAATCTCAGAATTGGAAGCACATGCTTCTCAGCTTGAACAAGCAATAAGATGTCTTGTAATGTCCTCTCAAGCTAACTGTGACTCTAGATTGGCATCCCTAGCTAAGGATAACCATAAGGCACTCTTTAGATACATCTGAAACCTTAAAGGAAAAACCCAGGTTTGCGCTGAACTGGTAGTGAATGGTACCACATATACTAAACCAGTGGAAATAGACAACCTGCTAGTGAACAGGTTCACTGAAAACTTCTCCCCCTTGTCCCTGCCACATATACCCCAAAACATTCCTACCACCTATTCTCTACCTAGTATCTCTAAAGAGCAGGTCTTAACCACTGTCTCCAAGGCCAGAAATACAACCTCTATGGAACCTGATAACATCCCAGGCTGCATTCTCAACGGTTTAAAACAGGACTTAGCAACACCATTGAGTACTCTTTTCAACCGCAGCCTAAGCACTGGTTTTGTCCCTGCTGAATGGAAAACAGCTACTGTCATCCCCTTGTACAAGGGAGGTGCATCCATCGACCTTGGGAACTATAGACTCATTAGCCTAACCAGCTTTATTTGCAAGGCCATGGAGAGAATCATCATGGACCTTATCAACAGAGATACAGGAGACCTTCAAACACTTGACCCAACCCAGTTTTGTTTGTTAAAGGGAGATCCTGCTTGTTGAACCTGGTGGACTGCTTCAAGACTGTGAACAAAGCCCTGGATTAAGGTAAATCTGTGCATATGGCCTACCTACACTTGGCCACGGCCTTTGACGCAATTCCCCACTCAGGCATCATTGAAAAACTCACCCAGCCTGGAGTTCAACCGATATACTGTCAGGTGGGTTTCAAAATGGCTCACCAACAGGACACATACAATCAAAATAGGGGATTCCACCTCCAGCAGACTCTTTACCAGTCATTTTCCACGGGTATTGGTGCTGGGGCCCTTATTGTTTAGAATCTACTTAGAAGACAGACAAAAACAAAAGGTCTGTGGCTGACAAAGTTTGCTGATGACTGCACACTAGGAGCAGTCATTGAGTCTCCAAATTATGTCAACATTCTACAAGAAGGATTTATGCAAACCAGTGATTGGTGCCAAAATCATGGTCTTAAAATCAGTGCAAAAAAATGCATTATCGTCCCCTTTGGCAGAGGTGATGTCCCTGCACAGATTACCATGTTAATAGCAACACCCTAAGCTCTAAATCAGTGGTGAGAGATTTGGGCATACAGGTTGACAGCAACCTTACTTTTGATCACCATGTCTACATGGTGGTAAGGAAGGCCTTCTACATTGTTCATCTCATAAGCCAGGGCATAGCTTTCAGAACAAAAGAGGTTATAACCCCTCTGTACTCTTTCCTCATCAGGCCAATAATATAGTACAATGCTCCCTTTGGTATGTACCTAAACAGGCACCTGCAGCAACTGGAGATACCTCAAAGGTTCCTCACAAAGGTAATTCAAGGTCTTCAGCACATGTTTTACATGGACAGACTGAAATCACTGTTGCTATATCCTGTATTGTATAGACCACTCAGAGGTGACCTGTGCCTTACTTACAGAGCAATCTCTGATTCTGGCTTAATGGAAATGCAGCACATTCGTAAGTTAAATGGTACAGTATTTACTCGCTCTAGGGACCTTAACCTAGCATATGACATCAACTGGACTTGCTGGATGGACAGATATGACTCCCAGAGATTGCCTCTCCTCGGGAATAAACTTCCAGTACAGGTTAAACAGAGCCCCTCGTTAACCCTTTTAAGTGTAACTTGAATGATTGGATGGGAAACTGCAAATTCATCCCAGGTTTTTCACTTGTGTCCCTCTTGGATAGGGGCAGTTGGTGCTAATTTAGATCTGCTTATAACATAGACCATATCTCTAGACCCTTAAGAGAACAAGGATTGAACCTCCTATTAACCTGCTAAATAAACAATGACATTTAAATGTGCATTATCAGTAACAGATTGCCAACATCTTATCTCAGAAAAACAGTGTAGCATAGAGTCCGAACAAAAGGAAGACTTTCAAGTTCAGTTTTCGGATGTAAATGAACACAGTTTTTTATTATTACAGATTAGTTGTCTTTCCCTTTAATCAAACTTGAAGTGCCACTAAAGAAAGAAAATATGGTTATTTCTCAAAGACCCACCACTTTGGATGCGCAGTAGCAAATGCCACCCTACTGAGCCCACCATCAAGAATACATTGCTTGATTGACAGCCAGGTATATTTACGGGTGCTGGCGGTGTTTCATTAATAAATATACCAAGTAAAAACAGCCACACTTAAAAAATAAGCACATTTTTATTTAAAAATCCCTCCCACCCTGCAAAACAACATTTTATTAAGACACAAAACGAGGAAACTTGCTCATATTGAGGCATCTTAGGGAGATATAACAATATCGAAGTATGTCTCCCCCATACTAACACAAACACATTCCATGGTTATCAAAAACTTATATTTTTCTAGAAAAGTTCTTAATCCAACAGGAGCAGGGCACGTGAATAACAGCGTAGTGGTCTGGTTAGCAAAAAACAGTCAATAAAGCTGCAGCAAGGAGTAAAATATGAATACAGTGGAAAAACAACACTGGAAGAGATAAAAATGTCATTGATCACACAGTATTAGAATTCAGTTCAGCAATTTTAATTTCCGGTACATGTGCTGCTTCCTCAGAATTCTCTATTGTACAGCCACTGTTAAATACAATGATTTTAAGAAAGAGCACCGCAACAGTAATTTATTTTGAAGGCATACAGCAAGCACTTTGAAGCAAAGAAAATAAAGCAGCTTGCATTTTCAGCACTCTCTCGAGGTCCCTGGTTTTGTATTAAAATGATGAGAGAGTTGTGTACATGAAAATTAATAATATTTTCATAATCCAATTTTAATTTTAATGTGGATATTTCCCAATGGCTTCTTCTGCATTTCATACTACAATTTACAAACATATCTTGCAAACGTAAAAGACAAGCAAGCACTTTTGTAGATTAAGAGAATGAGAATGTTAATGTCACTGACAGAGTGCCTCATGGAGTTCTTCACAATAACTTTTCAGGTTATTATTATTGGCTTTTACTTTTGGTTGCTTTAATTGTTGATTGAAAGAAAAAAACTGAAAAAAATACCAAGCTTTCCTATTTGTGACAACCAAAACCTGCGCGAAAAGGATGGGGTGGTGTATCTTTAAGAAATTACTAAAATATTTTCACCTTACTCTTTTTATTTTGTCAGTATTTAATGTAGTATTTTTTTCTACATTATATTTTCCATAACAGTGTATGTTTCTTCTCGTTTTTTGTTACAACATTTTTATATTGCATACAGTATTTTGTTGAGAAGTCAGTGAGTTGGGGAAGGAAAATAACATAAAAGACTCTAATTCTAACTACAGTATTTAAAATTCTGGAAGCAATAGAAACCATCTGAGCCCAATTAACACATTTTAATCACGAGGGTCAGATATGTCACATTTAAACAGTGAACTACATTTGTTACTTTGAAAAAAACAATTAACTCAGCTACATTTTAAGCCTGTCATTCAAAAATTCCTTAAAATGCTGTATTAGAAAACTTATGAAAATCATAGGAAGCAAAGTAATTAAAAAAGCAGATTGATGCTGGCACTCAAAAGTAGGGAGTCCCAGTACTGTTGTAAGCTGATGAGAAAGAAAACCACAGTAAATGTTCCTCTCGTCAGGGATTTTTAGCAGTCCCTCTAAAATGACATGAAGGCAAAGGCATTGACTGTAAAACAAAATCATGCTACTAATGGCAGTCCCCTTTCAGGCTATTTTGGGGTATAACAATAATCACTTTGATAAAGAGACTTTAATAATACAGAAGAGTTCAAGGTATGCTGAAAAACATGTTTTTTTTTTCAGTTTTTGGGTGTGGTACTCCTTTAAATATTGGCAGTATTCTTTTAGAAAGTAGATGGAATGAGATAATTTTATTACTGTGCATTTTGGGATGGTTAAGAAGTCTGCAGCTGTAATACCTGACTTTACCCTCACTGTAGTTACTAAGTCATAAATTACATGAGTTTTAGCCAGGGCAAAATTAGAGATAAAATCAGGGACGCTGAAGAGGTGTACCCAAAGTGCTTATACCACATTTTAGCTCTGTGCAGAGACTTCTCACTTTCCCTGTTCAGTAACAACTCTCTTTTCAATGCCAACATGAGACTAACATTCTAAAGTTTGTGTCATAACACTTTTTTTTGTAGTTACATCAGAATCATGATATATACACAAATTAGAGATTCAGTTTTGCGTTTTCTTCCTTATATAGTCCCTGCAACATTCATAAGTCATAGAATTTCTCCTTTATCTCCATTCTCTTGCAATATTCAGATAACAGGCTTGAGTATGGGTTACTGTGTTTAAAAAGTTGAACATGAGGGATGTTCTTTTTTAATTTAAGAATATATTACAATTAACCCTTTAGTTTGATAAGAACCAAGTATGAGCAATACAGCACTGTACAGTCAATTTATGTAATACGTGAAATGGACAAACTGACAAAACCATTAAGTATGACAGAAGGTATGCACTATGCAACTGTAAACATGAAAATACCCTAAATTTGCATAGAAGATGACAGTGTAGGTAAATTAATACTGTAGCAAGCATGTTGCTTTATTATTACAATAGAAGTTGTTGAACAAATAACATTATCCAATTACTTTATGCATAATCATTTTTAAAATGATTGCTAAAGATGTGGATTTATTCTCTCTGAAAAGTATTTCATCAACAAAAGGCATCCTTCGATCCCTGTGCCGCATGGGGAATTCCCATACTGCAGTACAGCTACTGTAATGTTTGTTTGGTATGTAAACTAATGCATTTTTTTTTCTTTTTACACATTCACTGGCTGACAGTCTGCTGCCTGGCTGCATCATTTGTACCTTGTGTCCCTGGTACTATCCCCAAGGGCTGAGGCCACAGGGTAAGTTGAGATGAGGGAGTAGAATAGAGAAGCCTGCAACATTACATATGTTGGTCCTGCATATTACAGATTTTTTGGTATGCCTTAACTGGGTGAATCTAATGACATCACATGCATTACTCAGTGTAACATCAGTTAGATCTTGCACCTCCTCAAATGCCAAAGTGAACTGCAGTCTTCCCCATGATTATGACACCTTCCCCACAGGCAGACACCCTTCTGTCCCAGAGTGAGCAAGCTGACAGAGCCGCTCCTTCCAAGCCAGTAGTCGATCTCTGGTCATATGAGTCATAGTCAGGGCTGGAGAAAACCACTGCATTCTTGATAGTTGTCCCTGTACTTTAACAAAGTAAAACATTTAGTACTAATTCTGTTTCCAGAATGTGTGTAACTTGTCATTGATCAAAACATTTATTTTCAATAACACATTCTTAATCAGCTTAGTATGCTTGTTTGTTTCTAATTAATGAGTTTTTAAGTACCATCAATATAATTATTTCTGTATTTTAGCATTGCTGGTAACGTAACAAACTTTGTCTGTACTTTAAAATAATATTGAAGTAGCTTGCTCACAATGTGCATGATCATTTGCCATGTTTTTAAACAACCAGTGAAACAGGTATATTTTACAGTTTGGTGTGTGTTAGTAGTAAATTAGTTTTAAAGGGACAGTCCCAGAGATTTTTTTATTTTGACTGTGTCTTTGTTTACATTTTCAGTCTACCTTTTTGAGCATGTCCCAGCTTTGGCTGCCTGTGGACTTACCGGAAAGTTTCAAAGGTCTTAGCCAGATTCCATCACAAATTGCAGTTGTACTCACAACAGCTTTCTTTGATTTAATTAGTTTTACCTGTGCTTTTTCTCCTCAGAGAAAAGTAGCCTTTCAGGAATGCTATGACCTGATTTGCTACTGCTTTGCAGGAAAGCATATGAATAATGCAAAGCTAAAACATTAGTAAACAGAGTTTTCTGCTCATTTCATTTAATATTTTATTTTGCACTAATTTCTGTATTTTAGCTAAGTGCAATGATTTTATGGCATGACTACCACTAACTTTGTAGAAAGCATATGAACGATGCAAGGTTCAAACAGTGGTAGAAACAGTCTTTTCTTTTTTCATGCTTTATTGTTTTTAATCTCTAGAATACTAGCCAACTGTAATGGCTTTCTGACATGCTGGTGGCTCTGGAAAAAGCACATCTTCATTTTCTAGTCTGAAGTGCTGATTTCTAAATACTAATGGAGTACCCTGAATTTTATGATCTGGCTGTTTCTAATTCTGTAAAAATACGAGTGATGCAAGCTCTAATATTAGTAGACCCACTCATCTATTCCTTATTTTATTTTTGTGCTGACTTCCGTCTACTAGCAAAGTGTTTTTCTTAGTATACATGTTGCATCTTTGTGCGTTACTGCATTGTACAATATGTTCTTCAGCACTTTTCTTTCTCTTTTTACCCTACAACTGTATGCATTTGTGTCTGGTCCCACCATGGTTATCTGTAAACAAATAACCGAAATGGTACTGTGTAGGCTTTTGGTCGTTGTTCCTTCTGTTTGTAATCCCTGATGACTGACTGATTCCTAGTCTAACAACCATTCATCCTATATGATGCCCACCTCTATACTCCTGACTCACGGGACAATAAAAAAGCGACTTTTTCACATTCCAAAATTTTCAGACTTCCACTATTAGGAAACTATTACTTAAGCTAAAGCCAACATCTTTAGCTACTGATACCCTTCTAGCTGAATATTTAAAATTGGCAGCAGATGCCCTGGCCTTCCCCATCTTCATACTAATTAATTGTTATATAATCAAAAACTATAAGTCTGACATCTGGAAAACATTTTGTATTATCCCATTGCATAAAGGTGGTAACTCAACTGATTTTTCAAATCACAGACCCATTGCCATCCCAGCAATACTATCAAAAATCTTGGAAAAATATATCTACATCCAGCTCATTAACCACCTTCTAATTACAAGCTTGTATTCAAAATTCAACACAGCTTTCATCCTAGATACAGCAGTACAACAGCCCTACTTAGCTTCACTAACAACATACATCAAAACAGAAATAAAGGCAGCATAATTTCCTCTATCAACAGGCTTTACAACAAAAGGAAGAAACTGTTGTCCAAGGGTAAAAAGGAACAAATTCCAAATTGGAAAAACTCCCGCCTTAGCAAGCAAGTTAGATCACTAGTGAAAACCTCCAAGGCCAATTATGAATCGAAACTAGCCTCCAAAACAAAGGGAAACCATAAAGTCTTCTTCAGTTATGTCAGGAACCTCTGCGGCAAAGCCCAGGTTTGTTTCGAATTAGTACTTAACAGTGTCAGTTACACTGATCCTGTTCATAGGTTCATAGATGTTTACTAGGCTAATGACCACAAGGGCCTTTTAAGCCTAGCCATGCATCCCAAATGTCTGACAAGTTCTGATACCCTTGATAAGTGTAAGTATGGGCCTGGGAGATGAAACATTTACAGGTTACTTGTTTGCATTAGAGACATCAGTGCCAAACCAGGGATGAATTTCCGGTTTCCCATCCATTTGCCCAAGTTGCACTTGAATTGGGCTAGCGAGGAATTCTGCTTCACATGGATGGGGAGCCTGTTCCATAGATGGGGTAGTCTCTGGGACACATACCTATCTCTCCAGCAGGTCCGATTTATATCACAGGCAAAGTTTAAGTCTTTAGAACAGGTAATCCTGGTACTGTTTGTTTTGTGAATATTGACATAGCCAGCCTGCTAGCAGATAGGTTCAGGACAAACTTCACCCCCCTGCCCCCCCAAAGGCCCTTTCAACATCCCTGATACTTGTCTCACACCTCACATCTCCACATATCGTGTTGCAGACCCTATCTAAGGCAAAGAATACAGCTTCCATGGGACCTGATTGTATCCCAGGATGTATTCCGCACCATCTCCAGCAAGAACTGGCTTTGCCGTTGAGCATCCCATTCATCCACAGCCTAAGTACAGGCTTCATTCCAGCAGAGTGGAGAACTGCCATTGTCATCCCCTTGCACAAAGGTGGTGCCACTACTGACCCTGGAAGCTATCACCCCATTAGTTTGACAAGTCTGATCTGCAAAGCCATGAAATGTATTATTATGGATCTCATAAACAAGGACATAGGCAATCTTCAAGCACTTAACCCCACCCAGTTTGGATTTGTCAAGGGCAGATCTTGCCTGTTGAACTTGGTTGACTTCTTTGAGACCGGCACCAAGGCCCTGGATGAAGGAAGGTCAGTGCATACAACTTACCTTGACTTGGCCAAGGTCTTTGACACAATTCCCCACTTGAACATCATCGAAAAGCTAACACAACTTGGCATAAATTCCTGTCTCATTAGGTGGGTGGCCAACTGGCTCACTGACAGGAACCTCAAAGTCAAAATAGGCACCTCCACGTCTGATGGCAGACCTGTCACTAGTGTAGTTCCCTAGGGATCTGTCCTGGGACCCCTACTGTTTGGCATCTGTTTTTCAGAGGTCCAGGCAAAGACAAAAGGCCTGTGGCTGACCAAGTTTGCAGACGACTGTAAGTTGTGTGCTGTCATTGACTACTCAAATGATGTTAACATACTACAAGAGGGTCTCACAGCAACTAATGACTGGTACCAAAGTCATGGCCTCAAGCTAAATGCAAAAAAATGTATCATCATACCATTTGGCAAAAACATGATCCCTACCAATTGCCACATCAACGGCAACCCCCTAAGCACACAGCCTGTGGTGAGAGACTTGGGCACTCAGGTTAATAACAACTTCACATTCAATCATCATATAGAGGCAGTGGTGAGAAAAGCTTTTTACTTAGTTCATCTCATAAGTAAAGGGATTGCATCTAGAAAAAAGGAGGCTATTACCTCTCTGTACTCCTCCCTCATTAGGTCTATAATTGAGTATAACGCCCCATTTGGTACATACCTCTCCAAACACTTGCATCAACTGGAAAGGCCACAGAAATACCTCACAAGGAGAATCCATGGTCTCCAACACCTGTCCTATATGGACAGGCTCAAATCACTATCACTCTACTCGGTATTGTACAGTTTGCTCAGGGGTGATCTGTGTCTCACCTACAAGGCAATCTTGGACCCTGCCCTACTAGAGATGCTCCATATCTGTAAGTTTAACTCCTCATGCACTATATGCGACATCAACAAAACCTGCTGGAGAGACAGGTTTGTCTTCCAGAGACTGCCCCATCTCTGGAATAGACTTCCCATACATGTCAAACAGAGCACCTCGCTGACCCTCTTCAAGCGTAACCTTGATGAGTGGATGGGAAACCACAAATTTGTCCCAGGGGTTCCACCTGTGTCCCTCAATGACAGGGGTTACAGGTGCTGACTGAGGTTGCTTTTTGGGGATAAACTCTTGGATAGGTTTGTAAGGGCCCAGGGCCATTAGCCTAGTAACCTCCTATGATCCCCATTCAATTATCTTTCTAAAACCTTAGACACAGTCTTACATGAAAAACTCTTCATAGAACTCTTATCTGGGAAATGGATGAGGGGTAACTAAATTATAATCCCCTGAATCACTACCAGACATATTCAAACTGTGGATATAGCCACACTAATGAATATCATATCTGTCAAGTTCTGTCTACAAACTACATAAACACAAGAAAGCAGCCAAGAACTGTGTCTTCCACTGCTTAGGCTGACTGTTCCTGACTCTTGCTCTATATTATGTAACTGAAGAGTTTGAGAAATGCTGAGACCTGAAGTGACATCCCTATTTAACTAAGCTAACTGATATGGGTAGATATTATCAGTTTTAGATTATGCCACTAGGTACCTAAGTGTCACCAGGTTGGCAAGGGCATTTAGTGTGTCTATTTAAAGCTGTGCATGGCTACATGTTATAGACCCGTGATCATTTGCCTGCTATTGCATCTGTGTTGCTATGTGCAGCACATACATTAAGAACCTCGTCAGGAAACTGCTGCTGATCATTCACATCCAGTCTGTTACCCTCAAACAAGACAGGACTAATCTGAATATAAAGGGAGACAGACAGACACGTATAATCATTTGCAGTAACATTTTTTATGCACACATATACCTATAAATAAGAAAATACTCAACTATTTTGCATCTGTTAGAAACTAAACTGACTCACTGTAACACATTCAATAAAAACATGAAATCATAAGCCAAAAATCTGGAAAATCCACATCAGTAACTGCCTTCTCCCACACCAAAGTTAAAAGAAACTTATAAACTAATACATAACACCAATACTATAAATCATTGCAATAAAAAATACACCAAAAACATAATCATGCCCATTTCTTTCTCAATATGTACACATAGTACAACAGCTGAAATTAGGGATACAATTAAGTTCAACAATCTCAGAAATAAAAAGCTATGCATACCTGTAATATCTAGCAGTTGTTTGGAATGCATCTGCTTAACTGTTTTTTGGTAGCGATTGAAATGATCTTCTGAAAAACCTGTCCAGCATGTGTATAACAAAGCATGGCCATCATCCCCAGCACATAACTCAAAAGGACCTTTCCCCCTTTCATGATACCAACACAGCCCATTCTTCAAAAATAGTAACACAATGGGCCTGCACTAAACTCCCAAGTTTTCACTATGACTGTGTTTTTTAAACTGAGCCACAAATTCTGAAGGAAATTCAGAACATGTCTTAACACCTGCAAAGCCAGAACCCATCAATAATGGCTTTTGTACCAAATCTCATACAGTGAAATTACAATCTCCTCAGGGTTAAATAT